>NC_051072.1:65427874-66132249 GCF_004664715.2 Peromyscus leucopus | reverse complement strand
CTGTGCCCAGTGTGGTGATGTTGAAGTACACAATGAGATGCCCAGAAGATGGCTCCTCTTCAAAGTACCCAAGGCAGACCTGCTGCTAAACATCCCCCAAGCCTGAATCTCTGGTATTTGATACATGATGGGGTTACTGACCTTCACCAACTTCAAGGATTTAAAAATACAAATGCCTTCAAGGGACACCCAAATTGCATTGCTTTCTCACTGCATATCCAGTCACAGTCATAATGAAGCTCTATTACAGTTTCATCACAAACTGTATCACCAGGTATTTAATTGCTTAATTTTAAAAAAGAATGAATGAGCTGTAAATTTAGAATGCTCACATGGCATTCAGAGAGTCTGGCCAACAGCACCACAAAAGACAAACCAACCAAACAACATGCACAAAGGTATGAGTCAACAATTACAAGGAGCCGAGTGAAGGGCTGTATGGGCAACACTTACTTCATCCGCCAGGGAGTAAACGGTGATAGTTTTTGAAGATTCCTGATCTCCAAAGGCAACAGTTCCTTGCACAGGAAACACATCTTGTGTAAAGTCTGGACTAACCATCCACGATACACTAACATCACCAAAGTTGCCTCGAGTTCGTATTACACCATAAACGGCTAGAAAATACATGCATGAACATAGGTTAAACTTCAAAATAAGCAAAGGAACTTCTGAAACAAACAGAATAAAACACCTCTTCATCAACACTTGTTGGGAGGCCTTGCTGGCTGCTCAGAGGTTGCAGTCTATCATGGCCTGGCAGCTTTTTACAAAAGCGGGACAATATGGAGACTCCTTCCCCCTCAGTGAGACTTCCTGCTCTCTACCTGCCCTTACCTGGGGAATGTCCCCAGAGGACTGACCTTATCTGAAAGCTGTCTCTAAGCCTGGAAGCTGATGAATCTCTAGGGTGACCCTTGGCACAGTTGTCTGCCAGAAGCCTCCTTGCTGCACACAACTAAGACACGTGTCAGGAGCTCTGCCACAGGGCCATAGGAACCTGCTGCCACATACAAAGTCACTTAATGCAAATTAGGGTTTGTCCCCAGGCTCCCCAACCCTATATAGTTCCTATACTCTGGAATAAAGCTGAGCTGATTCACTGAGTCTCTCCTGGAGGGCTGACTCCAGGGTGTTCACATGCCATACAAGGATCTCCGTTGTTACTACTGCCCCTGTGTTCCCATGGACTGATGGCCAACTGACCTCAAAGACAGAGGGGAACCCCACAGACACTTGCTTAGCAAACACTCCAAGGTTGACATAACTGTGTGTATGTGTGCGTGTGCGTGTGTGTGTGTGTGTGTGTGTGCATGTGTGTGTGTGCGTGTGTGTGTGTGTGTGTGTGTGTGTGTGTGTTTTGAGCCTGCACAATATTTTCCATTGCACTTTGGGATATTAAGAACCATTTGGCATAGAAATGGGATTGTCATCAATTATGTACAACTATTACAAAGTCTCACAAGTCGATCCACCAAAAGCATTTGCTGCAAGCTTGACTTGTACTTGACAGGCAGAGTGATTTTATTACCCAGACAATGCTTTTAAAATAAAAGAATTCTCGCCCCCTACACTTCAATAGTTTCTCAACAGTAACTCTTAGCTATAAGGTCCTCTCCATTCGACTTAACTTGACTTCTTCCCGCGTGTCTGAGCCATACTGTATTAGCTAAAATCAAACTGTAACTGGTCTTCAATATTAGCACAATGCTATGCAGGAAACGAAACAGCAACCCTGAATGTGAGTTTTAAAGATGTTTCCAAGTTGCATATAATGTCTGAGGCAGAATGGAAAAACTGACAACAGTTACTAAAGAAGTGAACTAAGGGGTAGTCAGAAGGGTCAGCGGCTAAGAGCACTTACTGTTCTTCCAGAGAACCAGGGTTCAGTTCTGACACCCACACGGGCCTCACCACTACTGATGTCTGGCCTCCATGGGCATCTGCACACATGTGGTGTACAAAAACTCACACAAGCACACACAAATTCACATATAAATAAAAATAATTTTTTATATAAGCTGAAAAGAGATTCGTGTCCTCTTCAGTGAACAGAAATAAAATACAGCAAACAAAATAATTTACCACTATAGAGATCCTCTCCTTTGCTTTCTCTTATCGACGTGGTCAAATCATCAGAAACAAACTCTATAATCCCATGAGGATGGTCATTTTTCAGAATCGTTACGTTGACAACTGTGGCACTTCCCAGCTTGCTTTCCCGTTCTCCGTGGCTGCTGAGGACCACCCAGTAGTGCTCATCCACCTGCAAAACACATGCTAAATTAGAGAAGGTGTAGAGCTGATGTTTTCACAGCAAACCGAATGTGTAAATGACTGACGATATCAATATATTCAACTTTTCAGGAATACACATTACACTAAAAAGACAAAAGAGCCGATGCTATTGCTGATTTTTAAAAATATTTGCCTACTAACTGAGAGACAAGAGACATAAGTATACAGTATACAAAAAAAAGAAAAAGAAACAATGTTACTATTCTAAGCTGGTAAAAACTCAAGACCTTTTCAGTGATGATCTAGTATTCATTTAAATGAGCAAGAGAAAAGGATAAAATTAATTTGGAAGCTGCATATGTATTGTAGTATAAACATAAATAGAGTACATCTGATTCTTCTAATATAAAACAATTTTATTTCTTTATAAAAAATAATTTTATGGCAAAACTTTACTTCAGAAGAGTTGTTGATATAGAGAATATAAAATAAAACTTACCATAAATGGAGAAAACTGATCACATAATCAGTCTCATATTTTTTTGTTTTGGGACAAGAGCACACTCCTGAAATTTAAATGAATCTTATTCTGCTTTTTAAGCTTCTTTTTAAGTTTTTCCAGACATTAACACTTACTCTTTCTTATGTCTTGCTACCAACGTTCAACATATTTCTATTCTCAATGTACTGATACTATCAACCTTCCCCATGAGCATAAGAGAAATTCAAAACCTGGTACCTCTGGCATGCCATCCAATCTCGAGAGCAAGGTGATCATGACATCGCGTTCCCCAGGTGTGAATTCCAGCACCCCTGTGTTCCCATAGAATTCGTTGCTCTCTCTGGGTTCTATGTGGTAGCGCAGGAACTGTTTCACAAGGGACCCCCTGGATCGAGTAATACGGAGCTCTACAGCATCTCCTTCCTTAAAAAGAAAAATCCACAAAAATTCAAATTCTTCTAGAACATTTTTCTGAAGTTATGAATACAGAGTGAAGTTTCACACTTACTTTTATAACATAGGGTCCTCTAGAATCATGAGCAAATTCAAAAACACCTCCAGGATCATCATTTTCCAAAATAATTAAGTCTCGGCTAGTGTATCCTGATTTCAGGACTTCACTGTCCACACTCACGCTGAAAAGTGAGAGGGGTAGAAGCACTCTGTTATTCTGAATTTTTCAAGCTTTGAAAAGGCCAACCGTATTTACAATTCTTCCAGATAATTAAAAAAGCAACTAAGGGTTAAACTTCAAAGCAAATTTACATGTATTAAATCACTTCACACCAAAACTGTTTACATTGGTAATACTTACTTACTGAAATATTTCTGAATTCTTTATATCTTTTTTTAGTTTGACTGGCCAAAACATTATGTAAGTACACAAAGAATAGAGAAGCCATATAAAGTATCAAATCCTATAAAATTGTATTGCAGTTTTAGAAAACTGTACTTTCTAATTAGTTGGATAATATTCTTAAACAACTTGGTAGCTGCTGCATTTTGCTTCTCCAATGTATGTGTTTTAAACCTTAAATTTTACTTACATGTGAATTTCCTTTAAGTCTCCTTAAATATGATTATGTTACTTGAATAAGGATATGTATTAATTAGATAACTACACACCACAAATGATCAAAACTAAATAAATAAACACAGTTATGTCAGACTTTTATGAATAATTTTTGTCTTTCAAGTGCTTTCTGTATGTTCCAGTCTTAACCTCAAACATTTTTTAGCAGAAAAAAAAAGGTAAAATATATTAGAATAAGAGGAATAAAGTGAATCTGAGAGGCTGATATGCTATAATAAACTTTGTGTGTGTGTGTGTGTGTGTGTGTGTGTGTGTGTGTGTGTGTGTATAAGTAATAGATAAACTTTTTTTTTTTTTTTTTTTTTTTTTGGTTTTTCGAGACAGGGTTTCTCTGTGTAGCTTTGGAGCCTGTCCTGGAACTCACTTTGTAGACCAGGCTGGACTCAAACTCACAGAGATCCGCCTGGCTCTGCCTCCCGAGTGCTGGGATTAAAGGCGTGCGCCACCACTGCCCGACGATAAACATTTTTTAATTTCTGTATTTTTGCTAGAGTATAATTAAGATGATCAAAGAGATGGCAGGCTCTGAGATTTGGAGTTAGCTCTCAGGAAGTCTTAGCCACATAATTTGGACTCAACCTCTCCACATGTCATTTCCTACTGAACAAAAAATGGAGTCATGATCTCAGCTCCAAATCACAATGAAACTAACAATCCATAAAAACATGCACAGGGCAGTGGTTTCTATGAGGCAAGGAACACGAACTAATGTGCTTCTGCTTTTGGAAATCACACAAACAATACCTAACATGTTAGTGACCACAGAGGAAGTAATCCAAACACCAGAACAGTTACTTGTTGTGTTGACAATGCCTCTATTTCATTTCAATAAATGTCATTAATTAAAATCCCTGTGTCCACATAAGCTAGGAGACAGAAAACCGGATGAAAAGCAAAGTATGTAAATCAATGCAGACAGTAAATAAGCAGTTATTTTTAGACTGCCTTAAAATATGCTACTCTAACATGGGATGCAAATTCTAAAAAATTCTCTGTAAAATACAGACATGAAAACAAGAAACCGCAAAGATATACTCAGAAAAGCCACTTATTTTATATTCTCTGTTGAATATGAGACTCACATGTAAACTACCGTGATTCTCTGGTGTAAACTATATGGAAAGTTAAAATTTAAAACTCTTCAAAATGTGGCAATACTCAGTTCTTCAGTGTTTCCTTAAATGTTTTAAATGCATTCATAATGCAAAACTGAGGACTGCAAATTTCAAACCATTCATAAAATCCCGTTGTCACTGGAGAACAAAACTGCACACAGACATGCACAACCAGGTGGACAGGCAGCGTTGCTCAGGACTAGTCATGCAGAACAGCAGCGTCATCATAAAATCGTCACTCACAGAAGAAAACACTGAATCTTCGAAACAAGGCATTATTCTGCACACTTACCCAAAATACACGACAAATCTTTCTGTTTCTACCCTGTCGACACAGAAAGAACTGTGGGAAGGGGAAGGGGAGGAGGCGAGCGTACCATTTGCTAAAATCTCGCTATGCAAAGCTTAGAGTGTAATGGTAAAATAAAGTTAAAGAAACCACACTTACCCTCCACCTCACCCTGACCGCATAGAGCTAGTCATTTGCACTTTATGGGAACTGTGCACATTGTATTCTCTGCTATTGACATATGCTAGCAGTCCCACTCAGGGAAGATGACCCCATGACCAGCAAGCATGTCAAGACCCATTCAAGACATTCTTCCTGGCACCCTCCAGAGTGCAGATGCCTGCAAGTGTTGTACACTTCAGAGGCCACAGCAGCTGAGCACATTTCATTCAGCCCTACTTATAATTACTTACTCACTTTAATTAGGTTTGGGGGGGAAAAAAACTTCCATCCTCAGATCTAAAGCCAGCTGCAATTTGCATTAAAAATCATCAAAACTTTGGAGCAGAGAAATCTATGCCTTTCAATGTTGGCAGAAAAAAATGTGTTCAAGGAGTCACAAGACATCGTCACTTTTAATTGCAATTTTATATCAGAAAATCTGAACACTTTTCCATGTTCCCAGTGTACTTCATCTTCAAATAACCTTAAAAGGTACACACCAAAATAAATAGTTCTCAAGTTCAGATTTTAAAGTATAATATATCATGTATAAATAGAGAGTTATGTACCATATAATTATTTTCATGAAATAAAATGGCAAAAAAAAAAATGCTTGTAATTGCAAAGTACTAAACAAGAGAGTACTTTAAATAGGTATTATATTGAAGTTACTTTTAATTGTTTAGTATCAGGTCAACTTTTGTTTATATTTAGTTCAAATATAAAGTACTTGAATTTGACCGTAAGAGAAAACTGTGACATGCATCCTAATAACACATTCATATTTTTGTTGTGATATAACATACTAACATTTGTTCATTCATTATTTTGCTTAAGTTTGGTTAAGACTTTGCAAAAGTAAAGGGAGATTTCTTTGACAAAATCACTTTCAAATGATAAATCTCATTCTCATTTATTTATCTAAACATTTCTTTGGATGTAAGAATATAATTAGCCTATTCTTGTTTGCACACTAGTTACTAACTGAATTGACATTTTAGTGTACATTTTGACGGATTTGCTCTATTTTAAAAGTACCACAATATTAAAATAAAATAAAATAAAATAAAAGGAGCCCTATGATTAGCTCTTCCCTGTGTGGAAAGAAAGGAAAAGAAAAAAGCTTTGGAAAATTAAAGTTAATTCATTTCAATTGTTCATGTTACATTTGAAAGACTATCAAGGAGAGTCACTAGATTTGCAGATTTGCAGAGGTATACATAATCCCAATTATTCTTTAAACATCTAGTTGAGGTCAGCCAAGCTAACAAGACTTCTATCAAGTCCCACAGGTTCAGTTAGCTTGAATATTCCTTACAACTGCCCATTGACTTCATTGTGCTCAGATATAAATTATTGAAATGGTCCATGAAAAAAAAAAAGAATTTCCAATTTAGATTCCATTGAATTTTGCTAACTTTTATCAAATGAAACAGTTTTCTACAAATCTATAACATATTAAGATGGTGTCATTTAAACTGTGGGTTTTGGCTTTGGGGATTTATTGTTGTTTTACTTTTGTGGAGGAAGAAAATAAACATGTGATCTGAAGATAACAAAATGAACAGTGGTGTCTCAATAGATCTGCTCTCTATAGTCTACATTCTGTTGATTCACTTTAAAAACTGTACCATACAAGGAGGTGCACACCTTTAATCCCAGCACTTTAATCTCCAGAGGCAGGTGGATCTCTGTGAGTCCAAGTCCAGGCCTGGTCAGAGTTCCAGACCAGGCCCATCACTTCGCCTCCCACACACCAAAAGGTGTAAGAACTGACAGTCAGATAGAAAAAGATCACATGACTAGCTTTCACTGCTTCACTCATGAAGAACATGTTATAAAATGCCTCAAAGTCAGTCCTAAATCTCACTGTTTATAACTATGAATTGTGCAATGTTCTCTAGCCACAGAGTCATAGGTTAGTGTGGTTTTGCTTTCTAACATTATTGTCACCGATTAATCAGACTTCATTTCCTCTTTAGAAGGTATTTTCTGAATTTTCTAAATAAGTAAATAAATAACCAAACAAACAAATAAATAAATAAAACATAACAAAGCCCTTAGAGATTGTAGTACCTTCTGAGAAATGCTGAGTAATTTCTTATTATGATGGCTGAAAGTTTAACACATGAATTCATGTGATTTTTTAATCTATAAAAATAATAATTATTTACTACTTAAATACCAGGCAAAGAGAATGAAGGTCAATCTCGTCTTTTGAAGCACTTAATAAAGATATGATCTTCCCTCTCTTGGAAGTCAAGAATGGAAACTGAGTGTGTGACCCAACATTTCCAATGGCTTGCTGCTGCCCTCATGAGCAGAGCCACATGACTGACTATCCTTCACACGTTTCAGCTACTCCCCATCACTCCAGCTACTCCCCATCACTGTCAGCTACTCCCCACCACTGTCAGCTACTCTACATAACTCTCTACAAAATGCTCCCTCAAAGCAAAACAGAAGGGGAAGGGTCACAAAATATATATAAAAATCTTCATAGTCCAAGAAAAGCCCATCCATATACAACAGAAACATTTGACAATAACACTTCCCCATAGTTTTCACAACTTACGGAGAAATTAATTAAAACAAAGTCAAATCACTAATCAAACAAAAGTTAGTATTTCTGCCATGAGTTATTACCTGTCTAAGGAAAGGGTGAGAGTTTCATTCAGTTCTGGGATGTCATCACCTTTCACAGTAATGTTGATTGTTGTGTCACTTTGCCCAGATAAAAACACAACAGAGCCATTAAAGGGACCTGTGTCATCCACAGTCACTGCTTTTGAATTAAAGCCAGAGGGCTTCAAACTCCAGTAGACAGTAGCCTGGCCATCAGTTCCATCTCGATGTAGGGGGATGTATACCTTATTTTAAAAAAGAAAAAGAAGAAAAACAAGACTTAGCTAAAATGTATGCTCATGAGTAACACGAACTTTCCATGCTCAAGCAAGTGTCCTTTGCTGACCAAGTGTACTCCATATAAAGAAAGAAGCATCAGGAGGCATTGTAAACACAACTGAAGTAGCAGGAAAATAATTTTAGATACTTTTTTACATTTTTACTAATCAAATTTATCTACAATATAAACCACACCAAAAACTGTGGCTTTGGAATTATCTTAATAAAAGGCAAATATATTAGAAAGATAAGGAATAAGGAAAGAGGAAGAGAAGAGAAAGAAACAGAGAGGAAGTGGGGAGGGTCGAGGGTGCACACCTCCTGGGAGGAAAAGAGAGAGCGAGAAGGGCGGGGCCTTTCCCCCAAAGAGGCGGGTCAGAATACTAACATAGGTTTCCAAGGGGCGGGTCAGAATATTAACACTCAGCATTTCACAACTTTACCACCATCATAACTGGTATCAACCATCAGATTCAGAGCTACCTCTGAGTCCTCAGTTCTACCTGAGGTTAACACACAGAACGGTTAGAGGATAAATCGCAAAGCTATTTGTGTTTCTACAATATGACCACTACAAACTAGATTCATAATTGACTATCAAACGTCATGACACTGTGTAAAACCAATCACATTTAAACAATCTACTCTCACCATGAGCAATTAATTCTATTCTTTTCTTTAAATTTTTTAATTGAAATCATATTACATCCCCTCCTGTCCTCCCTCTTCCTCTCTTCAGTCACTACCACCTACTCTTTCTAGAAACCCTCCCATGCCACCCTCTCTCAAGTTGATAGCCTCTCTATTACTAAATTTGTTACATACATATATAAACACAACCTCTCAAGAATAGTAAAAATTTTAGCAAAACCAGACACTTGTCAGTTGTTGATTCTAAATAGCATGTATCCTATAACTCTACATGCTAGCCCTATTTAAAAAAAAAAAGTCTTTACGTTTCTCAGACACATTAGGACACATCAATAAGTAAATGCATACTCACCACTTCAGCAGTAGAACCTTTGGGTTCGTGCAAAATAATTGGAAGATTGCTAAGAAAGCCAATTTCTCCATTTGCAATGGCTGGGGTAACCAACAAAGAAATATTTCTAATTTTCCCAAATCTGGGGCTTACTGGTGGGATTGGGGGAAATATGTTCACCAACACCACCGCTTCCAACTATAAAACACAAGCAAAAACAAGAGATAGGATAGTTATTAAATTATTAGTTAAAAAATACCAGCATGGCATGTCTACATAGATAGTCACAAGTCACCAGTAAATCAGAACTTCAAGACCTGCCCCCGCACCAACCCTCCAACACCTCCTGAAGTGACTCCCAGAGTCCAGTCTCTTCTGATTCTCAGTATGATGACTAGGTAGAGTTCTCCCTGGGTTCTTTACTTGTAACTTCATCCTATATTTTTAATAACATCTGAATATCTCCCTCAAACTCCAAGTCCTTATAACCAGTCACTAGTGAGCATCTCACAGATGTCACACAAACATTTTACAGACAGACTGTTCAAATAGAAATCACTATCATTGTTCCAGGAACTACCCACCACCACCTTTTTGTGTATCACCACCTGTTTTTCCACCTTCTCACATAGCCAACTTCATTGATGTTTTAAAAGTCAAATGTAAAGTATCTCTCCCCATTTTCTGCCTGGTTTCCATCGACTCATGTATCCAGTCGGCCACCTACTACCTTTCTCTGCCAGCCTGAAGTCAGTGCAAGACCATTCAGAACTCCAACCATACCCAGAGCAACCTAATGCTTAAAGAAATGCAGTGCACATACAGCACACTATTAGTCTCCCAGGAGTTGATGAAGATGGTAGTCTCCTCACTATGAACCAAAGGCTGAGAGGCCCCCAAATGGATCAGGCCCTCTGAATAGGTGAGGCAGTTGATTGGCTTGATCTGTTTGGGAGGCATCTAGGCAGTGGTACCAGGTCCTGGGCTCATTGCATGAGTTAGCTGTTTGAAACCTGGGACTTATGCAGGGACGCTTGGCTCAATCTGGGAGGAGGGGACTGGACCTGCCTGGACTGAGTCTACCAGGTTGATCCCAGTCCTCGGGGGAGACCTTGATCTGGAGGAGTTGGGAATTGGGGGTGGGCTGGGGGGAAGGGTAGGGGGGGCAGGAAGGGAGAGAACAAGGGAATCTGTGGCTATTATGTAGAACTGAATAGTATTGTAAAATAAATAATAATTTAAAAAAATAAACAAAAAGAATGGCCCTCCCTTCATCATCGCACAATTTAAAGTATACGCCCTTAAAAACCAGCTAAATGTCCCCTCTTCCCTACGAAGATCTCTTGGGATTCTCCAGTTGTTTTGGCCACCTCCTTTGGAAGCTCTACCGCTCTCATAACACTTCTAATGTAACTACAAACTTCACACGTCATTAGTTCATCATTTCACATCTCAGATTTCTGCTTGTTAGGGATCTTAAAGGATCTATGTCCTTGTCAGCATGTTCCCCATACACAACACAAATCTGAAATGCCGCAGCTACTCAATAAGCATTTATAATTCATCCCTCCAGGACAAACAGCTCTGTAGGGGTCACTGATACACTGCAACTTTCATCATCTACATATGGAACTTTATCAGTCCATACTGTTCAATGGAGGGAGTTAGTCATTGCAGGACTATAAAAAAAACAGGGCTTTTAGGTCACATGAGACTTTCAACTTCACAAAGCATTTCAAATCTCCTCCTCTGCAAAGCTTTGAAATGTTGACATGATGTCACTAAGAAACCACAGCAGAGATTTGTGGTTTGTATGACTTTTCCAGAAATGGACGGGACTGGGCTGTTCTCCCACAACTGGAATACTTTGTGACAGACAACATAACATCCCAAAGAGCCAATTTAATGCATCATTTAAATGTCATACTTTTTGTTGAGAAAGACAGAAAGAAGTCAGCATTTAGTAAGTACTCATTTGAAGAAAAATAAAAAGAAATTAGAGTACAAATTCTCCCCATTACTGATATACAAACTAAGCCAATTAAACAGTTTGATTCTTTAGTAAACTACATTAACTTTATAAAATAAACTGTAAGACAAATATGTAGTTAAAACCATTTGCATGTACTTTTATTCTCAGAGAACATGAACACATGTACACAGTCATATATATCTATATTCTTAGAAAATAGCAGGGCTGGAGAGATGGCTCAGTGGTTAAGAGCACTGCTGCTCTTCCAAAGGACCCGGGTTCAATTCCCAGCACCCACATAGCAGCTCACAACTGTCTGTAACTCCTGTTCCAGGGAATCCAATGCCCTCACACAGACATACCTGCAGGCAAAACACCAATATACATAAAATAAAAATAAGTCAATAATAAAAAACTTCTCTACCAGGGCTATATTTAAAAAAAAGAAAATAGCACAAAAAAATAACATAGACACATCTGAATGAAATGTTAGGATAAGAGGTTACATTGGTTAGAGGTAAAGAGGTATCTGAAATCTCCAGTCATGTGAAAGTAGTCATCTGTGAATACACATTCATTCCCAGCTGTTCACAGATCTCTAGGCTGCTGGAACTGTCTAAAACAATGGTTCTCAACCTGTGGGTCATGGCCCCATTAGCAATCTCTCTCTCTGAACAATGGCAAAATTACAGTTATGAAGTAGCAATGAAATAATTTTATGGTTAGGGGTCACCACAACATGAGGGACTGTAACAAAGTGCTGCAGCATCAGGAAGGTTGAGAACCACTGGTCTAAAGTATCAAAGGAAGAAAATATACTTTTTTACTCAAAACTTCCTATAAAGAAAAAGTAGTAAGTCATTTTACCTACTTTTATTAGAAGGTCATACAATTAATTCTAGTGCTTGTACTTGTGAAAACTAAAAGGAAAGATATAAAAGATGATGAAAAAAGATCATTCAAGAACTGATCAAATAAGAAATGCCAATTTTAGTGCCTTGCCTTTGCTGCTCTGGTTCCTTAGACATCTGCAAAATGAAGGTGTTCCCTGCATTCATAAGGGGCCATGTTCGCCTTCACATATCCGCTATTGACAGGACATGCCTTCCTAATGTTGTGCCCCAGGACACCTTGGCTGAAGGGTTCAAAGCATGAGAAGAGCATGCTTCTGGTTCCCCTTCCTGTAGTTCCATCAGCTTTCCATGCAGTACAATGCTGCACACCTGTCTTAGTTAGGCTTTCCATTGCTGTGAAGAGACACCATGACCATGGCAGCTCTTCTAGGGGAAAACTTTTCATTGTGGTGGTGGCTTACACTTCAGAGGTTTCGTCCATTATCATCATGGTGGGACATGGTGGCGTGCAGGCAGACATGGTGCTGGAGAGGTACCTGAGAGTTCATCTTGCAGGCAACAGAACGTGGTCTGTGTGTCACCCTGAGAGAAGCCTGAGCAAGAGACCTCAAAGCCTGTCCCAACAGGCTTCCTCCAGCAAGGACACATCCTCCCTTTGGGGAGTCATTTTCTTTCAACCCTCCACAGCACTCTCCTCTGTCACCTTCCATGCAAACGCCATCACTTTCTTACCCCTCAGCCTTCCTGAGCCTCTAGCTGTTTAATCCTAAGGAGCTAATGATGTCAACACCTGAGAACAGCCTCTCCCTTCACAGGAGCCACTTAACTGTCTGCACTTGCCTGCTTCTGTTTCCTGATTGCATATGGAGCTAGACAAAGAGCTGGGTCTGCAGTTAGTAGTGCAAACAACTTTCTAACCGAAGATCACCAAAAATTAGTCCTCACACTACAAGTTTTTCCTTAGTGTTCAAGTATTATAAAAAATAAATTCTGTCACATGTCAGTGGAGTGTCAAGATAAAATAACTTGAATAATAGCTGACCCTCAGAAAGTTCTTAGTAAGGCCCTGTCTACAAGGAAGTTACCTGTAGCTACTTTGAAAAGTTTTCAGGTATTTTGAAAATACTAATAATTTAATATCAGAGTTACTGACAATGACATTGATGTAGAGCTCTCTATCCATAGTAAAAGCTTGTTTTGAAGAATCAAGAGAAAATAAAATAGAAACCTAATATGGAAACTGATAAATTCTCTATAAATCCAAATAACACCTCTGCATCCTCAGCCCTTAGTCACATAATATCACTAAATGCTCTATGATCTTAGTCACACCATGGCACTGAGCGCTCTGGAATCACAAAGGGACTCAGGATGCTATGAAAACAAAAGCAACAGTGTGCAATATTTCCCTTCTGAAATCCATTTAAATAACTTTGTTTCCATATGAATTGTAGCCTGTGTGAGACCAAAGGCAGACAGACAGGAGGGAGAACTGAACACTGAGATGCCAGAGATAAAATATTCTTTAAGCATGTGCTAATAAGAACACCCTGAATCCAAAGGACATAAACACCACATAAGATGAATGAAAGTCCAGACACCAAACAGGAGACAACTTTTATTAAATTCTAAAACCACTCAACACCTTATATCCCAAAGACTTTTGGAAATTTGGAGACAATTATCCCAAGTATGAACTAGTCAAATTGTATGCATCTCATTTAACAAAATCAACTTTAAAAACCAAACAAGTTATGACATATTTTTAACTTTTTAAAAATTTCTAAAGACATGCCTATGTGTGTTCTGATGGCAGCGTTCTGGCTTTCAGTCCTTGCTACAGAGAGCTCTGGTCTTAACCATTTGCTCTACTCAACTTCTCACACTCTGCTGCGGGGCCGGCCATCTCACAAGCGCATGCCATAAACCAAGAAGAGTCAGGCACAGTTGTGAGTGGAGCTGCGGCCTGAACGCCTCTAGGAATCTTTAGAATTGACTGTCTTTGGGCAAACATCACGGCAAAATCTCCCCACATGAAGGAAACAATGAAATTATGATAATAAAGATGAAGGTCAGTGTTCCTATCCCCAGTGACGGCAGGGACATGACCAAAACCTCCCCTGAATAGATAAGCACTCATCAAAAAGTGTTTGTCACGTACTGGAAAACCATGTGTCCTGTAACAGGCCACCCACCAGGCCACTGGGTGCGAGCCTATGGCATGTGTATCACTCAGCTAGGTTCTTCTGGAGGAAAGAGCTGTCCTCCATACTTAGCAAGGCTGGACACAGGGCATGGCATTTGGGAGTCAAGAATACTACATGCTTTCGGAGACTAACAAAATTACCTGAACAATAAATCATTCCCTTCCTTTTAAATTTCTCATCCGCAATTCTGGAAGCTAAAAGACTGTTTCCTATCTTTCTATAGAGGATAAGAATTTAGCGGAAAAGAGGAGAGACATGAGCTCATTAAAAATACATACAAATAGTGTTACCAAAGAAACAAAACATATGTTATAAGGATGAGATTTAAAGAGTCTATGACACATCAAGCTGTGTCAAAAGCCATCAGTAGCAAGTTTGTATTAGGCCACATATTAACTTTCTGTCGTAATTATGTGAATAACACTATTAGCGTTGTATTGGAGAAAAATAATTGGGAGTTTAGTGGTGTGGTGTGTGAATCTTATATAATGTGCAAATTAGATAAAATGACACACAAATAAATGTCAAAAAAGGTGAGGGGGACGTCTGGAAGAAGTAGCGCTAGAGAAAACCCAGAACGTTTGTTAAAAAACAGTTATGCACCAGACACCTTAGGAGTAGCACGGACGAGCATAATTCTAAATAAAGTTCTGAGATGATAAGGAAGACCTCCAAATGCCTCAACATCTATTCAAATCTGTTGGTGAAAGAACTGATGAGTGGAGCTATTTAGTTATCCGAATTGCCAATGGCGAGTTAACTAGCGAGGAGCAGAAGGAGGTAGAGGTGGATATTCCTTTAACCAGATACTAGAAATCATACCCAGAGAGTAATACTGACCGATAGTGGCAATCATAACAACTATTCTGCGCAAGATAAGACAGCAAACTTGAGGAAAAAGTAAATCATACAGAAGATAAGTACTCACGATAAAATCCTATAGCAAACCCACTTGTGGATGAAGTTGATTGTTGCCACCTATACCAAGCAGGCCCACTGAGGTACAGTTCAACGCACATCGATTAATTTAAAACCACCACCACCACCACACAAACACACCAATATTGTAAATAATATTAATTTGAAGAGAGTTGAAAAATTAAGCATAAATCGTACACATAATAAGCGTGGAGTGAATTACCAGATGTCCTACTCGATAAATTTCTGTATTTTAATCGTCAAATACAGAGACACTACCTAGATTATATAATAAACAGACTACATGTACGTGTAATTTATAACAAATAGACCACAAAATTCAATACCAAGTGCAAATTACACTCCTACACGACAAGCTTCGTGCATACGCACAAAATTTCCAGTACCATACAATAACAAAGGAAAACACTTAGATGAAAATACACAGCCTATAGGCTTCCGAAAAGCAAATCGCATACCTCTATTACCTCGGGGTTATTAAGAATAGCCATGGAATATTTTAACATAGTGCTCAGTAAGTATCGGAAAAAACTAATTGTATGACCAAATCTCTTAGTGGAACCACGTTTGAAATACAGCCTGAGTACAAATGCCATCGTAACCAGGAAATAACAGCTGTGAGTACTCACGAAGAAAAGAACAGTCACCAGATTTTACAAAAAGAACGGCGCGCAGAGAGGAGAAGAATATACTAAGACAAACAAATTAAGTCTACTCTCGTAGTGTTCAGCTTAGATATGGCTAACAATCAGACGATGAACGCAGGCAATGCAAACATCAACGAGCGAGAGGCAGAGAAGCCTTTGACATCGAGAAGAGTAACAGGAGAGAAAGACTGAGACACCACGACCTTGATCTTATTATATAGCACATCTCAAGAGACTCTATCAAAGCAAGAAATACACGTTGGATGATGGAGTTAATCAAACGTATATGAGATGACGAAATCAAACACAACGAAAACACAAAATGGGAGAAATATGAGATTAAGGCCTGAGTGATACTGCACCGTAGTCACAAGAAAATGATGCTCCATCGTGGAAAGATAACACACGACGGGACTACACTAACAGCAATGCCAGATAACTGTAAAGACAAAATTTGGCCATCTCGTAAGCGCCAGAGAAGCAATAAAATAAAAAGCACGCTCCCAAAAATTTTCATGGTTAGGGAGAAAATGTCAATGAAGCATCAACAAATAAACGCAAGGGTATATACATCTTAATGTCCTAGACTCGATTACATTCGCATAAGGGCGGGGGAATGGGATCAGCAACTGTAAAGTCAACGAAAAGTTAGAATGCCGATCAGAACCTGGAATACAGCGGTAATACGATTGCCCATTCATATTACGTTAAATCCTTTTGGGGGGGAAATAGCGATTGTCCTGTATTTAGGTCCAGTTGCTGAGTAATAACTCATGATATGATCTGTACCATCTTCAAACTTCCCCTGGAACATTACTTGAGTTCTCTAATTTGGTTATTCCAAATCTTTGCTCATATAGCACCTTCGAATGGATATGATTTGATTTTTTCTTGCATAAAACGATTATGTGCGCGTCTCAATCATGGATAAACTACCTAAGTGAATTAAATAGTTCAGCTTTAAGAATACCTAAGCCCAGCTTTCTGCTGCTTACCAGTACCAATTAGTGCCCCCAAACTATTGTCCGGGAAGCTCAGACAGATGACAACACAGGATTAGTGTTAATCATGTAAAGTGTTGTGGAATGGCCTGTGGTATTACTCCATTGCTGGTGTTTTATCAGTCTGCTCATTGAATAGGTGAATGTTGTGAGATGCTAGGATGTTTTCTAAAGCTACTCTTGTTCATGTATAGATCTTTAGTGAATTATATATATTTGATCTGCACTAGATTGTATTTTGGCTTTGTAGAGGAACAAGAATTCGGTTGTTCAATACACTAGTTTTGCCTAGCCAACTGAGTACTCTAGCTGGAACTTGGTCTCATGCTAGGCACCTAAGTAAGACATTTGACTCCTGGCCAAGCTAGATCAGGCACATGACCTGCTTAACACTGCAGCTCTCGCCAAAGTGTATGAAGGTAATTGAGGGCACAAGAGAATCGAGTGGTCACGAACACACCTTTACCACCAATCCTATCAATCGCCTCTCAGCGTATGGGCAGAGATATCCATCCAGATGCTCTAACTTTGACGAATGTTTATCTCAACCACTCACTTAACTCATTGATATGCCAATGTGAATTTAAATTATTTCATTATAGTCATAGATACTAGCAACTAGCACCAAATAATCCGACATTTCAACGGTATATACTAACTGAAGAGTGATCTGGACGCTCAGCAAATGATCGAAGACGAGATTTCAATAGTGGCATTGAAAACCAGACTAGAAGCTATACAGAATGTAAGCTTTTTAGGCATTATTATCCATCTCTTTGAGCAATGAGTTTTAGCTGCGAGATTCATTCGGATGAGCACTCAGGAGGCCCATTCATAAATTCTGAAAACAGGATCAATGATGTTAAAATATAATAGAAAAAAAAGAAGAAAGAATGTGGTATGTGCTATGGTATCATAACGGTCATCTAAAATTCAATGAGTCTCAGGCAACTTAAACGCGCCACAATAATACTGCTTCGTTTTTTTAATAAGACCTTTAGATTAGAGTCCTACCAAAGATCTATTTAACTATATTTTGGTATTGTGTATTTTTTTATCATAAGAGTTCCTATGAAATATTGTTTGCAAATTGGCTATTAGATTGGACTGTGCAGTGGCCAAACTGAGCTCCTAATTGATAATAGCTAGCGAGGAAAGAAAATTGAAGAAATTTACCTGGTCCAGATCGACATCAATGACTCCAGCACTGTTTTAGTGAAGAAACAGAGTTTCCATTTGAATTGCCTACGTATTGTGTTAAAAGAAATAATATTAAATACAAACTAGAAATGAACTCTCTAATTGATTGTTAGGAGAGGGCCCAATATGGCTCCTATTATGCTCTTCAGAAATGCTTCTTGTCTGTGGGCGGTACATAATATGCACTTGCTCCACCTAATAGTGGGACCTATGAGAGCAATGATTTCTTAAACTGACCAGCTTGTCCATAACCAAGTTATTTCTTAGCAGTTTCCTCCATTGTCCTATGTTGTCCCTACAGCATAACGTTCACAGCTCTGTCGTTGTACACTACTTCGTCCTGGTTCTTACTGTCAGAGTTCTCTGTGGGAATACTCCAGTGTTGTGGTGAAAACTGAACCAAATTCCCCCTTCCCCCTCAGTTGCCTCTTGGGTCATGGGGTGCCGTTGTTTTATCACCTCTAAGGAAGTGAAAATGTCTAAACCGAGACAGCCTATAATCTATGGTGGCATTTTTTCCTTGATCACACACATCGCTTTCTCTGTTTGCCCCTTTCTTCCCCACAGTTTCCATTTTACCGCGATGGCCAAGGCTGGCTCCCCTCACCTCTGTCAACAACTCACCATCCTCTGTCAACACCCCGCCTATCCCTTCTCTGCTCCTATCCCGGAGTCGCTCGCCCTCGAATCACCTTACTTCCGGAGAATGTACGTTTGTGTAGTTACGCCTCGCTCATTTTTGATGCCCCCACGAGCCGTTAACAGGTTTCACCCACCTAAGTAGTTTCTATGAGCATTAACAAAACAGAGGGAGAATCTAAATTATAAGCGCAAAAGAGCTCGACTGGAATACGACACAATTGGACTTGTCTTGTCTGTCTATTCACTCACCATCGCAAAAGCCAACCCCATATGAAAGAATTTGCAGCCAAGTGATGATTTCAGTACAGACTAAGGTACCCCTCAATGCGCCCTCTGGCATCTAGAGTGACTGAAGAGGTTGAGGCCAGGTCCCAAGTCTTGTTCGTGCCGACCCACAGGAGGCAGCTCCATGAGGCGGTGTTTCAATGGCCATATTCGGACGCCATCATGTTAGCGATAGTTTTATTCTCTGCTCCATTTATTCTTTCTTCATAGTTTAGACCTCTTGTCCCCCATCGGTCTATGTTCTGTTATTCCCGTGAGCTGTGATAGAAGATGCAGAGGGCCTCAGCTCAATCACTCCGCATTTCCCCTAAGCACTGTGCTCATTTCAAGGTAGCCACGGAGACTGACTGCCGTCTTAGTTATCGACTTTTCCTGCTGCTATGAAAGCTGCGCGTATAAGGGCAAACATTCCTCCCTGAGCTCACAAGCTTCTATGAGCTAAAACATTAAATAATGGTTGCTCATTTAAAAACAAGTGTTTTAATCTGTTGGAGATCTTTAGTAGGCTGATTGTATGGGAATTATTTCTATTAAAAAATGCTATTTCTCATATTACAAGAATGCTTAACCCTTATTCAGTGGTATTCTCTCTCCCATACATCTTTTTTATTTCTTTGCTTCTTTCACTAGGACTTCTCAGCAACATTCTTTTTTTTGTTTACATAAGTGATCTTCGTATCATCACTCTAACTTAGGGAGTTACTTATCACGTCACTACACCAAATAAGT
Organism: Peromyscus leucopus; assembly: GCF_004664715.2. NCBI lineage: Eukaryota > Metazoa > Chordata > Mammalia > Rodentia > Cricetidae > Peromyscus > Peromyscus leucopus. The sequence continues at coordinate 66,112,488 of NC_051072.1, read as the reverse complement.
AGTTCTCCTAATTCAATTTTCCTCTTGGATTATTTAGGGAAACTGCCTATGAAGTAACTTTCTTGCATCTTTTTTTCTACAATTCATCTCACTCTTGAGTGTCTTATCGATGCTCCCGCTATCCCTGTGAATCTCTCATTCTCCACGTTGTCTTCTGATGTTCAGTACAAGGATACTTTCTCTTGTGTATCTTTTCAATAATGGATTATCATCTACAAGACTCATATATGTAGTTATCATTTGAATAATTCATAGAAAGACCATATATTGTAGATTCTTTCGTTACTTTAATTACAGACTATTGTGAGATCGCGTCAACTATTGTTGTCACTTGAATTCTATAATTTGGTTACCACTATATACAGAATGTGCTACGAATTGAAATGGACAGTGTATTATGTCGTTACGATTGTTTTTATCAACCAGGATTGATATCCTTTCAGCTACTCTGGTCTTTATTATTATGCAGTCATAACTTACCTCTGATTCTATTACCCTTACGACCACGTTGTGTAGAGGAACAGCGAGTATAACAAAGATAATCCTCTCCAAACCACTCAGTTTCAAACACCTATCTTCTCCCTACCTTTCGAACACGCAATACATCGTTTTCTATTTATACTTTTTTAGACGTAAGACTCAAAGACAAGTTTGCACTAGTGCTTAGGGATGCTTCTAAAACGATCGTAGTGAGTTAGCCATTACTGGTTCCTTGGGTATAAGTTGCTTTAATATATCTTTGGCTTGCCCCCTAGTGGATATAGCCATGAACTCTCACGTCTCTCCCTCGGGTTCCACTGCACGACAAAAGTATGTAGAGGACGTGGTTTTTTGTATGTTAAATGGAATTCATGTGCCCTGCGGCAAAGCTGTCTTCAGGATTTGTTTCTTCTGTGTCGCTTATTGCTGTTGTGGTTCTTTTAAATCTTCTTCGTTAATCTGCTGTTTCTCACAAGAGAGACATTCAGTTTCTCTTCTATGAAGAGAATGAGGAGTAGAGTCCGTACGAGAACTCCGTGTGGCATATACTGTCGCGCTCAGTGAAGCATAACTTACTTGTCACGAAGTCTAGACAAGATAAATATACCTGTATAGTTTAAGAAAGTGACAGATAATACCGAATTGATCTGTACCACATAAATTGCGTTTCAGTGGGTTTGTAATGCAGTGATCAGGCAGCCAGCACGGGTACCTTTAAATCGCAGGGGCTTAGGAGCAGGTAGGAGAGGAGCATAGTCGAGAATTCCTCTGTTTAGTTCCCACCCCTGTGCTGGCGCATCGCCTCACTTGCGCGCAGCAGCCCGCCTCTGTAACTTTACAGAGCAAGTTTCTAGGACAACTGCTAACCGGTGTTACACAGTGAGAAACAAACAAGAAGCAAAACGGAAATCAGGTAAGAAAAGTGAAAAAAGTGGCTGTAGACTTCATCTCGTGTTAGTTTTTCTCTGAGGGTTCCGTGGACAGCGTCACTTCAGTCTGTGCTTTCAAGTTAGCTCTGGCTGGCGGTTTACGAGATTAGGTATGAATATGTACCGGCTCGCTATTATGTTTGTACGTATAATGGTCCCAATTAGCATGCTGCTCGGTTCTCTTTGGGCAAGACTGGATGTTACAGTCCTTCGGACAAATGAATTCGGTACTTTGCTTCTGCAGCCACTTTCCTGGAAAAACAGTCTTCTTGTGGTTCATGTCACTGTTCCGTGGGCTCATAAGTGTTAGGATGGACAGGTGAGACTATGATGTGGGGTATTCTCTCATACTTCGTGGGCTAGCTGCTTACTCTTTCCGTCTCGAGAGCTAATCGCCGAACATAATCCACTGAGGAAGACTATCTGACTCATCGAGAGTGAAGTCCGTCTAGCCTTTCAGTTGTATCTTCAAAGTGATCGTAAGCTGCTTATCTTCTGTATTTCCTGTCAAGAGCAATTCAAAGGTCAGAATTGTTTAGAACACATAAGTCATTATACTATGGCACAATTGCGAAAACAGCATTATATTGTTTTGGGTCTCTAGGTGCGCAGACTGACCACAACTCCACAAACAAGAAGGTCTTCTTAATTCGTTCTAATTAATAGCTAAGGCAAACATGGTGAGTTATCATATATTATTATGGAGTCATATATGTGTCTCTTAGAGAAGGGAGGCCATCATCCATGTATATTTACTGGAATATGCAGTTAATAATAAGCTTATTAACTCATACTATTAAAAAGAACATTCCAGTAAACAGACAAGCCTTAACACAGACACCGGACCAAACACATGGACCATGCTCACATCACAGATTCAGCCACTACTGTGTGGTCGCTACCAGACCACTATAGAAATTATATATAGCCTGCATACAGCTTAAACCACATACAAACACCACAACTATAAATCTACTCACACAGCCGTGACTACGACACGTCCAAAGGTCGAAATATGCATTAACGCCTAGCGCAAGCATTTCGCATCTTCATCGAATCGTCATAAACGACCTGCGCACGCACGCCACCTTATCTCCGAACAAAAACGGACTATTTGAATGAAAAGAAACTCCATTAAAGTTGTCGTTTGGGGTTAATTGAACTTAATGGTGACCTGCCTAACCAGAAAGTTTCGGACTCACACCGTCTAGCTGGTCCGGCTCTCATACCAATCGTCAAGGTGTTCTTTTTGATTAAGCAGCATTATCGAAATGAGTTTCACTGCGTAGTATACTTCTGGAATGCGGAGTGGTCATATACTCGGTAAATTTATCTTAGGATATATTTAGAAGTGTGATTCAATTGAGAGAAATGTATCGGTCTTTTGACACGGGAAACCTCGGTAAGATAGTGTGCTCTTGGTACACTGAAGAGCTCAGACCTATTGAGAGAGTCATGCAGGTTTGTTCTGTGCTATTCTTGCGGTTGAATACGCGCACAAATAATATTGATTGCCAGTTCATTCATCAACATAACGTTAAGGTGGACTCAATCTTGCATAGTGATATATCTTTACTCATGTTGTCTCTCATCCGGCCCTCCAATTCCAAGCTGCATGTCTTTGAACCACAATATGAGCTATTAACCTATCCATACGAAGTATGCTACAATTTGCGAACCTTATATCACTGTGACGATTGCCTAGGTCTATGCTTCTATGGTTTCTTATTGTGTTGGTCCAGCGATTAGTGTAGCATCTATCTGTACTGTGTAACAACATGACTTCACGTAAGAAGACCTGTCTGGTTTTTTCCTCAACGGTGATTTCTAATCCCTCATCGCGAACGTGCAACTTATTCCGACGAGAGACGTTAATCCGTGTGACATACTGCAGCTAGCTGCTGCCATTACTGTTACCATTTCCTAGAACCCATCATCTGAATCCAAATATTGAGAATGACCTCTCATTTCTATCTCTTCTGACAAGCGTGCGAGACCATAAGTTAAAGATGTCTAGAACAAGAGAGAGCCTCATTAGTCTCGGATTGCATTTGAATTTACCTGCAACCATGGCCAGGTGTTTTAGAAAAGTGCAGTTGTGTAGTGTTCTCTCATTAGAACTTTCAGCAAGGAAATGGGAATCAGTAATAGTTAACACTAGAAAAGACAAAAAATTATGTATGTTAGATATATGGGCTGAATAGTGGGACCATATACAAGCATATAGAAATTATATAATGCGTGATCTCAGAATCGTCTCAAAATTATAGTTTCAGGTAGTTAGGTATGTGAAAATGAAGTAAGCTTAACTGAATAGAGAGCTGCAATGGTATGAGTGAGAGGATTGTGTGCACTGATGAAACTAATTGCTTCTCTGCGATGACTATATAAAGGTTGAAGAAAAGACCTTGTATTAAAATTAGACAAATCTCAATTGAATCAAATAACATTTCGAGTATAGAATAACTCCCATGTCTCACAATTCTGAGATATTATTGTGTCGCAGTCTATTAAAGATGTAATTTTATAAGATTCTATACTCTCAATTACTAGACACTTTCACCACATCAATTAGAGCAATGCTGGAACACTTGACTTACCCTAAATATCTAGTGAATAGTAATATGGGCGTCTCTTCTCCTCTCATTTCAGAGTAGGTTATTCGAATTCTTCCACATCTCATTACATAACTCTTATGTATATTGAGAGGTATTTCTAATTCACAGTGGAGTCAATTGCTTATTTTCTATTTGTCTTTAAGATAATTAAGAGCGACACTTAATGCTTACTTACTACAGTGTGTATATACTGGTTTACTCCAGATAAGTAGTCATTTTTGACAAAATCATACCGACACTACAACAGGTATTTCACTCAAAAGGAACCTTGCTTTTTACTTACTTCTTCTGATCTCAGCATCCTCACGCCGTTAGCTCATCCATGCTGCTACCTCTTCCTTGTCAACCTCCTTTGACATTCACTGCAACCACTCATATCCATAACTCTCTAATAGTACTTTCTTTGATACAGCCAGTCAGATGAGAACTTAAACCCCATGGCCGACATCTTTATTTACCTCAGTAGATTCCAAGATCTTCACTAGTCAGCAATTCAAACAAGTTAAAGAGTACTTCTCTCCCCAAAATATATACACGTAAACGATCGTTCTTTTAGCATCCCCTGTGTTATAACAAAGATCTTCGAGGTAAGATTATTCTTGTACACAGATTCAGGTACCATATGATTTGCTATGCGGAGATCACGCCCCGGAAAAGAGGAAGACAACCGCCATATAGTGTCTCATGATCATAGCCTTGAACTGGAGGACGAAACTCAAAATGATGTCTCTATCGGCAATTAATCATTCGCATTAATATTATCTAAGCTTTTTCCATAGAATGAAGGAATCGTGCCGTCTATTTGCACCATTCTAAAGCGAGGCCAAGTTGTGTTTTTCGCTGTCTTTTTCTCTCTTATTATATCTCCTTTGTTAGGTGCCTATCACATCCACATTGGTTTACAACGAAATTCTTGCGTTATACCATATTCCTAAGTAGTGTAACTTCTGTTGGACATGAAATCCGACTGGTTTACTTTGTAAGTTTCTATTTTTATTGTCCAATAAGATAGCTTCCGACCATCATTCGAGGAAACAAGGCTCTTTTGTATATGACTATGCTCCTGCCTCATGAGAATTTTTAGGTGTTGGTTCAGGTCTTGTGCTCCTCTCATCAATTGACATTACTGTCTGTGGAGTGAAACACTCGAAGTGTGGAATAATCATAAATGCGTGCAAAGAATAGATGCTACCCCACAATGAATAGTCATTACAGAGCTATACAATTCTCTTCTTGAGCATTGAACTCAAAGCTAAATATTTTACTAGAAAGAATTAGTGTCTAGTAGAATGAAGTTTCTGAGGCTCCAAGCAGGAGCTGCTATCAGTTAAAGATGACCGATAATAGTTAAGATGATGTTTAAAGTGAACATGTTTGATTGTTCAAGTTGACAAGGCAACGGCCTGTGATCGTGCTCAACCTGGTGGAATTTACTGATTTCTTATAAACATCTCCATATGTGGGATTAAAAATTGTGCACCTTTGAGAAAAATTGTCATTCTTGTATGCCACACACGATGTACTCTAGTAAATAAAGTGTTTTCTTGTGATAACACTGAGAACATCATACATCAGATCGAAGATTTGAATCTGAGAGTAGAGAATTATTTCCTTGAACTTATTATTGAAATGATAAAGCCCCCTGCCAATATTGTCTGTTTTCAAACAGTAAATGATTAATTAAAAAATATATAAGAGGTTTACAAAATTCTTGTATCTTCACATTATGTTTTAGTTGTTGCAATAACCACATTAGCTCAAGTTCATTTTGTATTAAGACCAGTGGGGATTGGAAAGCCAGATTTGCCCACATGGTAGGCAAGGTTCTCCCACACCTCCAGCCAGTAAGCACAAATTAATTATGATTTAATTTAATAAAATAATAAATCAGGTAAATATTGTAAGCTGCCATCGGTCCCACGACATGATAAGATCAGAGCTATAAAGCGCCTCAGTTTGCAAATTGGCTAAGTCCCCGATGTATCATCTTATGCTCTGTTCGTTTGGTAATAGGAACCCTTGTTCGAATTGTGTGTCAGCATGAACGCCCTGAACGACTCTCTGTAAGTCATTGCTCCAATTATAATGAAGGAGAACTACAATTAATTATTTCAATCATACTAAACCGGTTCTCTGAGAGACGATAAGTAAAATCCCCCTCATCAGAGACCTTCCTCGTCTCGATTGCTACTCTACATATCAATTTTAAATTCTGTGTGATTGATTCTCTAGTCACTCACAATGAGAAAAAGCGTAAGCCTCCCGACTACACTAGTGAGAATTACCAGTGGCCCGTTGTAACATTAACGCTTGGAAAGGTGATATTTCCGTATCCATAAAAGCTCCAGAGCTGCGAGTTTCGAAAACTCTCTGCTGTCTCCACAGGGGGATACTAGTGGAGAATTCGCGTCATCTTCTAGGATACCTTTCGCAAAGAGCATATAACAAAAACATAGCAAGCCTAAGCAACAGTCAATAATATAGTGCCAAGGCGAGTGTCTGTCTCGATGCATGTTCCACTTTTTCTTAACCCGCAGATAGAAAAGTCCATTAAAATGTATGTTTTGACAAAAGGCTATATAAGTGAAGCCTTTGCACAACCCGAACCGATCCGAGGAGTTGCGTCGGTTCTAATATATTAATACTTCATCACCGTTGCATGGTTGGGAAACTTCTCTTCTTGATGAGTGGTTTGTATTTATTATCTCCTCGTGTTTCCTAACAGACCATGCATATATGAACATTCTGATGATTGAGTAGTGAGAACCTGTTCTGTTATATCATAAACATGTAGTCTAATCAGTTAAAGGAAGAGCAGCTCTTATATTTTACCTCAATACTATATACGCTAACCGTAGAGAGGGAATGGTTGTATTAATCTCATCTACTGTTCATTTCTCTGCGTAGTAGTGATAAGATAGACCAGCCCCCAAGCGCGCTGATCTCGGCAGCATACCCATGTGATCTTGAGAGTGAATCACCCCTTTATAGGTCATAAGATGGGAATCCTAGTTTGTGTCTTTTAGCTTTCCCATCAATCTCGTTCGCCTCTGTAGCATATGGACCCCTGCTGGCGGCAGTGCTGCGTTCCTGTACACAACATATTCGTGTTGTGCATAGTATTTTACCTCAGACGTTTAGATATGCGAAGATCTATAATGCAGCAAGCGTGCCAGTGCTACTCCTTTACAAGGTGAAGGGGTGCTGTACAGGAGATGCTGGTTCAGATATGTCTGTGTATAACCGTCACTCGTCAAAAATTGCTGTTTAGGTGTCCAGCAGCCGTTGATCGTTTCAAGCTCTAGAGGTATGTATGTGGCTCTTATCTGAGTCACCTCGTCCTATAATATACACATAGCCCCGTCACAAGCCATCAGTGGAGCCTCCTTCTCTCGATGTGGTGTCGTAGTCCTACTTGTTCACACTATCTGTACACATCAATAATCGTTACAAATCATTCCTATGGATAATGAGTACTTATCCAGTTCTCCTATCACCAGGACCTGTGGGTTATATATCATTCGAGACGCACGTCAAATGTCGGACAGATTTTAGTATGAAGAATCAAATGTTCCACATCAAGATGTCATGAGGGAGGCTGCCTGCTGCTGGCACTAGAATTACAACTCAGCCACTAAATTCTCGACATTTCTATTGCAGGACATGCCAGCAGGGTCCGGCAAACATATTGTTTAAGCGAAATGTGTACGTTAGGTGGATGTAGGATAATTAGTGGCTCTACGAAATGGAGTGACTTTTTGTCTCTTGTGTTTTTTGAAAAGTAATTTGCTTTATATACAATATAAGCATATTTATACACTAGCAATGCTGCGTTAAAGAGTTGGAGTAGGCTACATTGGCATTTAACGAGTTACCATAGAAGGAGCACACACCAAGACATGGCACCGGCTTGGATAAGGGATAGGTTAGAGGATATCAGGAAGCAGTGAGTGGAGTTATATCTAGAGAGTAGAATCCTTAATTAACATGCCTGTACGCAGTACGGAAACAATTGCTATGTCATTAAAATTGACTCAACAGCACTATGGTTAAACCATGAAGGTTACTAGATTACATAAATGTAAAAGTAAGTTCCTCGTCATGATCATTTGAGTTAATCTTGAAAAGTAGGTCGTGTTCAGATGGTAAATGTATTATCAATTAAGAAGACTTCTGGTTTCGATTTGTAATCATTGACTACATACAACTTGGATACCTAAGACTTATTGGTAGTATAAACACTTGTGTTCATATCAATAATAAACTATTCATATCACCAAAACATAATATGTCTCTACAATCAAATAAGTTTCATGTGTACTTTTCCATTTGTGCATCTTAGGGGTGTCCCCTAAGTTTTCTCTCCCTTTGAATGCAGTTAGTAAGTTAAGGTCCAGAATTTCATTCTCTCTTTTGTGCACTCTTGTATGCAGGGCACTGGAGATTTGATTTAGTAGTGGGCGTAATTTGGATTTTAGCAAAATAGAAATCTCTAGAGATGTCAAAAACCAGAACATATGGTGGTCTGGATAGGGGTGGGGTACCTAATAGAAAGAATTGGACTGTCACTCAGTGGATCGATTAGAACATTGTCCAATAGTTCCAATTCAGACAACTTGCTGTATAGCTGCTCATAGCCTGATGATCATTGTCTATCCTATGCGAAATTCTAATTGATTAAACTCTGTAGATGACAAATAAAGAAAGGAATGATTTGAAGAAGCGGCACTCCAGATCAATAATAATGTGTGTCTGGAAACAAAGCATGCAATAAAACCAATGAAGTATTTCTGGCTCACATTATGGTGGCTCCATAAGCATCATGCCTTATACAGTGGAATCTTGAAGCGCATCTCACCCACTCCAGATAATACAAGGTATGTATTTTTCATTATTAATATATATTGAAAATAAAAATGTTAAATTTACAAATTCATGGTTCCTACAAGGAAATTGTAAAGAGTGCTACAAAATAGAGAAGTTTAGACGCTCTGATAGAGTATACTACTTGTCGTAAAAGTTAGGACTTCTGATGTTGTTGTGCAGAGGCAACATATCGTATCACTCAAGCCACTCTGTATTGCATTATATTTAGTCATAGTATGACGTCACTAATGTAAAGCAGACAGTTGTTAATGACTTTCAGAACCAGAAAGAAAATCACTTCAGAGGAAAAACAGGGAAGACTTCAAATGTTGAAACATGTTGTCTTAGGTTGGCTGAAACACAGGATAGATGAGGAAAAAGGAAGCACAATGTACGAGGGCACCAGTGGACATCTCTAAGAGTGACAGTGTCATAGCCGTCCATTAATGGGGATAGAAATACCGTCTCTATGGCTTGTGATTAGATTCGATGAGATAACTTACATCAAGAGTCTCTCCTACTTCCTGACACATGCTGAGTATTCAATAACTGTTGGCTGTTACCACTGTCCCAACGTCATGTTCATTATCAATATAATTGTTGAAAGGCTAGAGATGGAAGCAGCCTTGAGAACTTGTATGACACGGAGCTCATGCGGAGTCTGTCAGAGGAGGCATAGCAGCACTACAACCCACCCCATAGACTAGTACTCGTTCCCATAGCGTAAGGTCAGGAGAGAGAGAGAGGAGAGAGGAGGAAAAGGAAAAGAGAAGCAAGTTTCAAACAAACCAGTATGAGCTTCACGGGCAGTGAAGAAATTAGATGGAGAACTTGTTCCCTGATAACCCTTTCACTCAAGAAGTCCTAATTAATGTAATCAGCACGTATGAATGACAGTACATTGTAGACTACCAAATATCTACTAAATTTAGGTTAGGAAAACATCCCTTTTAATAAGATAACTCAAGCACAAAGACCACATTTATCCACAGCTTGCCTTGTTTCAAAGATAACTCTTCAGAACCATGACATAATGCATACCAGTGCAGGAGTGTTCGAAATTGAAAATGAATAAAAAGCTGGAGGCTGTGGAATCAGATTTCTTGATGTTGCTTAGCAACAGAATTCAAAAAGACTATCAGGCAGATTATTATAGCCTCTAATTTGCTATCCAAATCCAGTAGTGTTGAAGACAACCTTTAATTTCAGCTTAGGAGCTGGAAACATTTTCTCTCTAGGAGAGACTTGTCCTGTGTTTTTGTTTCTAAAAATGAAACTCTCTGAAAACGGGATTCGCTAGAAGAACAAGAACTTGATGAAGGAGGGGCAGTAAACCAAACAGAATTTTAGGAGAGGAGACAAAGTCTTAACTTCCATGAAATATGAATTAATAAGAGAATTAAATATTAGGATATGCAGTTTAAAAGAATCTGACTTGATATGGAATATTCAAGATGAGAGAATATGAACTGACATGAGAATTGAAATGGAAGAGTTACCACATCTGCAGGTTAACCTTAAGTTTACTGTAAGTTTTCTCCCTTCACAGTTACTCCAGACGGACGGAAGAGTCTGGAACACAGGCCAGACTTCCTCATGTGGCATTTGAAATAATACATACATACATACATACATACATACATACATACATACATGAGAGCTCACGCGCACATCCACATGAGAGGCCAGGCAACAGGTGACTAACGAGTCAATGGACAGAAAGGGTTATTGTGAGTGTGGACCCTGAGCACATACACTTCAGTGTGCAACAGTGTAAACACACAGAATGCAGAGCACCTACAGAGTTAGTGTCAGGTCTAATCCAAAATCACAACAGAATAGCACTAGTCAACAACAGGAAAGACGGGTTAAAAGAAAACCAACTGCAGTAGTATCTGGCAACCATTACAATCTTCACACTGTAACCATACCGCACTAAAGGAAATAATTCCAAATGCATTGTCATTCGATAGTATCGTCACGGTCGCAGTCCTTGGCCATCCAAGTTTCACATTTGCTGAGGGTTTCTAAAGTGAAAATAAACAAATAATAAAGTAAATATTAGAAGAAAAATAATCTTTCGGCAGAACTCCTGTCTTCAATTATTAAGAGCATGAATAGGCCACACCTCTCTAAAACTCTATAGGCAGTGAGCAGCTATGGGGGAGGTACAGATTTTCCTCAGTGACGTGTCCACTGGCAAGGAGCACGTGCTCCTATAAACAAACCCTCACCCACGCCGCTGACCATCTGTCAAAGAGATCTATGAAAACCACCGTGATACATATCCCTTGGCTTATTACAAATAGAAGAGATTTCCAAGTGTTAGAAGATGTTTTATGAATCAAAGTTGAGGAGAATGAACTTACCTGTAATGTCAAGTGAAAAGTGAAGGTTTCATCAGGCTCGGGAAGATCGTCGTCACACACTGCTATGTACACGGTCCTGTTTGTGCCTCCCGCGGGGATAAACGCCGCAGCGTACGTGTCAAAAAAGTCGCCAGTGTCTTCGCCATTCAGCTACCGCATGCAAAAGAGAACATCCTCACTAACCAGGAATCTGGACAAGCCAGACCGACCCTCCCGGGAGCAGCTGAGGAGACAGGCGCAGATCAAGCGGCCCTGACATTTCTAATAGGATATTCAAAGACAAGCGTTCGGCAACAGGTATGACTCGTCTTCTGAAAAATCACCACAGGGCCAGCAAGATGGCTCAGGGACAAATGTGCTTGCAGCCAAGCCTGATGACCTGGGGTCCATTCCGGACTCACATGGTGGAAGGAGAGACTGGCTTCTACAACTTGTCCTCAGACCTCTACCTGTGTGTCCATAGACACACATAAATAAATAAATATAATAAAAATTATTTTAAAAACAGGAAAATCACAGAAATATTACATATAAAATAGTTCTTAACATAGTGGAATCAAAGTTAATTGCACACTAATAATTTAATAAAAAAGCAATGCTATTTTCTTCCTCTGTCTCTTAGCTGACGTAGTATTGACTACAGCCTAGCAGGACAAATTATGGCTAAAACTCTTGAAAAGGAGAGGTGGGAAGCAGCTTGTAAAATAGAGGCGGTGCTATTGTTCTCCCAATGGGTTAAAAAAAAACCCTACATCCAAAACTTTCAATCTGAAATTATAATTAATCATTATAAACCTTCCTAATATTTTAATCTGTGGATGCAAGATTGCTGGCAAGACTCACAGCAGAGTGGCAATTACAATATTATAAAGGAACAATTCATTGTACAAATTCAAAGACATTTCTTTCACCAGAGCTCAAAATTAATAATTTAGCCTCTAGGGAAAATTATTTAGCACAAAAAATGAGAACATATTTTGGGAAAGTTTAGTCATTGTCTAGTTCTAATTTATTTTTAAAAAGTTTTAAATAGTTGAGAAATCAAAATAAGTTGGAAAGTGTTGAGAGGGTCTTAGATAAATAGTTCTTATAACTTGCTATGGAAAATGGCAGACTTTCAGAAAGTATTATCAAGAGGCACTGAGCATACATTAAAAAAAAAATCTACTCTGTGAAAATCAACCAAAACTACAGAGAAATAGTCATGTATATAAACAATTCTCCAGAATGCCATTCACTATAGATGATAAAGCCTGAAAGCAACATCAATGAAAAAACAATGGAGAAATGTTTAGAATACAGTGATCTAGAAAGAAAAGCAAACTACAGCAATCTGAAAGAGGAAAATTGCATCAAAAGATTGTCAAACACAGTGTACACTAGAACTAGAAATGAAGTCAGCAAATGTATACATAAATGTCAAATTGAATAGAAACTAAGATGTTCAAAATTATAACCCTGGGTTTATTTTATAAGTAGCTTTTCTTTTCTTTTTCTTTTTACAATATTTTATAACATGATTTAACATTATTTCTTAAGGAATCACTTGGAAGAGCTGGAAGATGGGTCAGGTGATAAACAGCCTGCCCTGTACACATGCAGACTTCAGTTCAGCATCAGGTAAAAAGCCCGAAGTAGCAGTCCACTCAACTGCAACCCTAGTGCTGTGGAAGGGTGGATACCAAAGATCCCTGGTGATAACTGACTAGCCACTCTTGCCCACCAGTGAGTGGCAGGTCCAGTAGGAGACCCTCTCTTTAAAAATAAGGCGAGAGTGATAGAGGAAGACATGTGACATTGATCTGGCCCATGCACACCAAAGTGGGTGTGTATGCACCTATATGTACATGTGCACACAAACTAACATGAAACAAACACACACATGTTACTTTTGCTCCCGAAGTTTTAAGTACATTGAGCCTCTAATATAGCAATATCATTATTGGTTATATGATATTGCTTTCTGGATAAAAATAGATACAAACACATAACTTTAAATATCCAATCCTAACAAACTTTATATAATAAAGAATTTACATAATCTACTTAATTTTTAATGAAGTTAATATACTTCATTCTTCCAATAACAATGGCTCTCTAACTGAACTCAGGGTTTCTTTTCCTTTCCTGTCATTTGTGTCTTTTAAATATTGCATGTATTTTTATCTAAGTTACCTCACAATGAATGACTAATTATATGATTCAAATTACCCAAAATAAAATAGTTTTGTTTTAAAATAAACATATAAATGATTTAAGATAATTAGCCTTTATCTTTAAAATACACATGTCAGATGTCCATAGTAACCCTGGGGCGTTCTCTGAACCTCTGACAGACTTAGATACAACAGCTCATTCTCCAGATCATTTCTCATAATGAAACTCAGACTCGGAACCTCAAACACTTAAAAACTTTGTTCCTACTGAAACTAAAAATTGTCGCATGCATATCATTTTTAAAAACTAGGGCTGCGGTCCTTTCTTACCGACACAATGGCAGTAATGTTCGCTGGCTCTCCTCTCCTCTCAATGACAAGACGAATAACTGTGGTACTTGTTTCATTAACAAAAAATTCTGTTTGTCCAGCAAATCTTATTTCTGTTTCTCCAAATACAACAGAAATGAGCAAAGCTGACAGGTTCACTAATAAAAATGAAGAGATCATCCCTAGAGAAAACAAGAAACAAAGTCATAAAGCTCAATAATTTATTCTCATTAGATTTTGTTCAGTGTTACAAAGAATAATAAGAAATTAAGACAGGCATAAATACATCAACTACTAAAACATCCAACTTCAATGTGTGATGATAGGAGCTAAAAAAAATCATAATTTGTTATGTTTTTCCTTTTATTATTTAAAACTACCTTTTTGCATTTATCTTCTACATCAAGATAATTATAAAGTCAACTTAATTAAGTTTGTTTTTTAATGACCCCAAATGACTATTATACCCATAAATTAGTGCATCTCTCAACCTTCATCAGAGAAAATTTCCTCTTGCAGTAGATGACAACTAGTCAACCTGTAGAGACCATGGAGTGCTCAACCCTAAACGGCACTTTCATATCACACCCCTCCCACGAGGCTTGCAGACCATTGGGAAAGAGGGAAAGGAAAGATTGTTTGGAGCCAACAGTCAGAAACGATGGGTTAGTTCAAGCAAATGGTGTTGTTCAGACCCAAGGCAGTTGTACATATGCATTCTATGTGTTCATAAGACCTGCTCAAACTCCAGTCAGACAAAATCCCAGCATGGAGGCACAGAGGTCAACATGAAATCCCATAGTTAGCTTAGGAGCTAATGACATTGGATAGCTGCTGAGTAGGGGAAAGTCTGTTTTCCTTAATGATGTGACTCCTGGTAGGTCAACCACACTCCAGAGCAAGCCCCACTCCCAAGAGCATCACCATAACACACAGTGGAAACAATAAGGAAGAAAACTCAAAGTTGGTGGGTCTGGAATTGAGGCTAGAGATGGTGGGAGGAGTTGAGGAGTATGGATAATCAAAATGCATTGTATAAAATTATCAGTTAATAAAATATTATTTAAATTTTGCCGGGTGGTGGTGGCACACGCCTTTAATCCCAGCACTCGGGAGGCAGAGCCAGGCGGATCTCTGTGAGTTCGAGGCCAGCTTGGACTACCAAGTGAGCTCCAGGAAAGGCACAAAGCTACACAAAGAAACCCTGTCTCGAAAAACCAAACAAAAAAAAATGTTTAAATATTATTTAAATTTAAAAGCTAAAATTTTGAAAAGGGAGATAAATATCACCAAAAGGAAGATAATTCAGTAACTTGACTTAAACATTATATAATGTATACAAGTCGCAAAATCCCAGCAAAATCCTGAGAGGAAGCAGAGGCAGGCAGATCTCTGTGAGTTTAAGGCCAGGACAGCAAAAGCTACACAGAGAAACCCTGTCTCAAAAAATCAAAACAAAGGAAAAGAAAAAGAAAATTTTACATCCTAACACATTAATACAAATTATTATTAAAATATGGAAAAAATAGTTGCTTTTTTAACTTACTGAAACTTACCATTTCATCTAAGAAAAACCTAAGCAACACCATGCAAAAGCAATTAAATCCATTTTTCCTAAATAAAACTTGTTAAGTGACAGCCAAAACTGAATAGTTGAAGATACACTTTAAAGTCGATTGATTTCTTGGTTAATGTCTACTTCCTTGACTAAGTTTTAAAAATAATTATTTGAAGCTGCCAATCCTTCCACAAAGGTAAATTCCCAGGACTTAAGTTTCTTGCACTAATTTTATTAGCTAAACTACCAACCCTGCTTAGAACAATGTCAGAGCTGCTTCAGAATCAGCAAAGTCAGCCAAATGTGCTCCTTTTCCCTAAGGCCTGTTCTTCCTTTGCACTACAACTCACGTGTTTATGAGATGGAAATGTTGTTCCCACTTTGAGCTGCATGTGATTCAAGAGCTTTGAAAAGCACAACCCTGCAGTGGCCTCATGGAAGCCCTGTTGTTTTGTAATGTAGATGCACCTCTAAAAATGAGAGCTATTTATCTCACGGATCGTTAAGATTCCAATGGATCTATGTGACCAGTCACACGAACATAACCCATTTGTGTATTCTAAAGGACAGTGTTCTAAAGCACAGACACAGCGTTACCTACTCCAGGAGATAAACGCTTCCTTTAATCTTTCCTTAGCCAAGGAGCAATGAAATTCCACACATGTGGTATTTCTACATGGCTACACGTGACTTTCTATGTAAGGAGTACCAAACGAATGAATCCTTAATATATTTTAGAATTTAACTGGAATATTCCCCGTCCAGTGTATTGTGACAAGCACTCTCAGAGTGCTTAGCCATGTCTTACATGCCGCTTCATTGTACAATCGCCCAAACCGAGACACAGAGTTCAAATGGAGTCCAGAGAACAGACATAGGCCAGGGGTCAGAGATGCCAGGGACTTGTGTTGTTTTTTTTTTTTTTTTTTTTTTCAATCTGTCCCTAAGCTTCTAAAGCCAGAGAGATTTCACAGAACAGTTCTGACAAACTATGGGAAAGAAAGGACCTAGAGGTCATGAAAATAATAAGGACTGGAAGGGTGGGGAGAGGCAACTCACCCCCCAGGTGTGATGAGAAAGAGCAGCTTCATGGTGTGAAGAGAGACAAACCTCAGACCTCGGACAGGAGATATCCTAGGACTGCAGCAGCAGAACTAAAACGGTCACGTGAGTGCCGAGGTGAGCAAGAGGGAAAGTGGGAAGACCCCCTAGGGAAAGGACATCACATGCACAGCCCAGCAGTTCTCAAAGCCATCACCCCCTGAGCTTGGTACAAAGCCAGCTCTCACTCAGAAACCCTGATCCAAGAGATGGAGGCTGGGTCCTTGATCTACAACTTGTAATACTCCTTATTTATTCTAATGCAAGTGCAGAATACACTTGGTACACTTATAAACACACTGCATAAACTGTGAGGAAGAGGTTTAGTGGGGCCATGTAAAAGCCCACATCTGTAGCTGTAAGTTACCTCCTAAATTTTTCCAAGCCACAGATGGAAATTTATCATACGCTTTCTCCTTGTTTTTTTTTCTATTTAGTACTTTTTTTTGATCTGCTTTTTTGACCTGTCTATGTACCTTACAAGCCTTGTTTGGGGGGGCTTGACCTGCTCAGCTGATGTACAGCTCTCTGACTCCCATGGATCTTGCCTTGAGCAGGGGATGGGGGTGGGTGGGAAGGCTGAGGCGGTGGGGGAGGGGCACTGTGATTGTTATATAAAATGAACAGAAATTTTAATAAAAAAAGAAAAAAAAGATTCCATGTATCTTTAAAAAATTGTAACAACCTAATAGTATCACAACAACAAATATTTATCTATACATTGTTACCTGAGCACATGCATTCAGTTCCCACAATATCTCTATGAGGATTCAAGAATCATTAGCCTCATCTATAGGTTAGTTAGCATACTCTGTCAGTCAGTTAAGTCAGTGGATAGGCAGGATTTTATTCCTGGAGTCTCTGGCCAGAATCTCTACCCAGAAACTTTCTATACAGCCTCTTAATTCATTCCTAAAAGTTACATGTTCCCTTCTTAGACTGACCATGCTACACATGTTTGCAAACATCCACATATTTTACAGTCATGTAAATCACCCCAAACTGCCCTGCCCTTCTGAAAGTTTCCCTTACTGTTCTAATGAGCATTAGAGGTGTTTATGATGCTGTGGTCCCCTCCAATACTTTAAATATTTAACAGCACCTCTTCATATCAAGACCAGTGAACTCAAACACTGGGTTCTTACAACCTCCCAGGCAATTAGAGCACACAGATCTTACATTTATCTCAGGAAATTCATTTTAAATTGGTCCATGTCAGAGAGTTTTGAAATTATGCAAAATGAACAAATAGGCATGAACGGAAGTGCCTCTGGAAGTGCCTCAACTGCCCGACGTCTCTGGTAACTGCCCCTGTTTGCTTTCATCTTTCACGCTGTAAGAAAGGGTGTTGGGGCAGAGCTGGCGTCTGAACAGATAAAAGATGAACCAAAGCAGTGAAAATGGAGCTTCCCCTGGAAGGCAAGCATAACTACTCCAAAGCCCAACAGTAAGTGTTCCAGAGTAACTAAGAACATTTTCTGCTGTCACACTACAAATAGAACCCATGAAAATTCCCCTTTTGATTAAACTCAGAAGACCAAATGTTAGTAAATGATATTATTATAAATATGACTATATTTCAGATCACTTTTTCCTCTGAGGTTTGATAAAAATTTGCACATGCCCTTTTGGGATACTTATTTTAAATTCCTTATGAAACAGATTTTCAACAGCATATGTTTAAAGACTACAAAGTACATAATTCATATTCTGCTACAATTGTAAGAGAACAGTTTTAGCCTTGTTGACATCCTCCTTTCTCTCCATAATGGCACAGTACTAGAGCATCCAAATCACCCCCAACTACCATGTCTCCTCACGCCCCCCCTCCCTGCTTGGTATGACTCAGAGGAAATCATAACTGTTGCTGCCAAAGATGGCTCATCCCTCAACACAACTCTTACCACGGTCAGAGACTAGAGAATTAACGTTCATTCTTACTTATTTCCCATGGGACTATGATGTTTGGCTTGTCTTAATAACAGAGGTACAAAGGCATAGGTTGTTAAATTCTAGCAATCATGTTCATCCTATCCAAGTCACCTAATTCCACAAGAAAAAAATAAAAAGAAAAGTAAAATTTGAAATATATTTGAGTAGCTCTTACAAGATAAATTGAATGCTTTCAGAAATATATCATACAGCTTGCTACAGGATTTGTATTTTGAGAGACTATTCTACACTGTCTCTCTGCTAATCACTGATGACCCAAAGTTTTTAAGGCATGGTCCTAGACTCCAAGATAACCACAGTCATGGGCACATGAGCCAGGTGTGGAGAATCAAAACCAAGACGGTGCTTGAGTCAGTGTTGCACTGTGACGATTGGGGCAATCGTCGCTCACAATGACACGAAGCCAGCTCAGATGAAGACAGAGCCGAGAGATGGGAAGAAGCAATGTCTCAGTAACCAAGATGAAGCTTTCGGATTCAGCCTTACCCTGGATTTTTCAACTGTTATGACAAATAAATCACATTTGTTTATGGGCCAGTGAGATGTGCACTGGATAAAGGTTCTTTGATATAAACGTGACAATCAGGGTTTGGTTGCTGGAACCCACAAGGCAGAAGGCAAGAATTAATGACTGCAAGCTATTCTCTAACCACAGGCATGCTGTGGCAGGCACACTCCCACCCACATACATATGCCAATAAGTAAACGTTCATATTTTTGTCTTCTATGTTGATTTCAACTTGGTCACTTTCAACGTCAATATTTATCTGCTGATATCCACCCAGTGGTGTCCTGAGCCCGTGTCACGGTGGACCCAGTGGAGGCACTCCCAATCGCCAACCCTGAGCAGCATCAGTCTTCCCCAGGCATTCCTGGAGGTCTCCACGTGGGCTATTTGTCCTTTTTTCGTGCAATGGTTTCTGCCATCTTTGCTCAGTTCAGCTCCACACATGAGCAACCAGAACCCCTGGATAAACCAAAGCTGGCTTCGAAGTAGAGCAGACACAGCCGGACATGCCAGTGACTTTCAGTCCCGGAAAGGAACCCAGCAACAACATGGTTACTGGGTCTTACTACATGTGGTTGGCATTAGTTCTTCCTACTCATGTTTTCTAGATCCTTTAGCTTCCAATGGTTTATAAATATGTTGATTTCACACAAGCAGAATTCATATAACAGAAAAACAAATCTATACTGGAATAGTTCTGCAAACTGATATTTGCAAAAACAAACCCAAAAATGTTATCCATGAAGACATGCACATGCACACTCATCCAAAACACACAGGGGTGGGGGAGGGGATTGATTTAAGAGCATGTTTCCTGATCCTGCCCCGGACTTCCCTTCTGGACCAGAGAGAGCTCCCATCCTGCCCCGGACTTCCCTTCTGGACCAAAGCTCCCATCCTGCACCGGACTTCCCTTCTGGACAAGAGCGCCCATCCTGCCCCGAAGTTCCCATTTGGACAAGAGAGCTCCTATCTGAACAAGGGAGAGAGACTTCCTGAATCTGTCAGCTCTGTCTGAACCAGGTGTGCTGATAAGACCAAGAAGGAACCACAAGGAGATGGGCAGACGTCAAGGCAGAAGTACATACAACAAAATGAAGAGCAATACAGCATCACCAGAACCTAGCCTGCCTCCAACATCTAGCTAGACCTGAACATCAAAAATTGGAAGAAGCAGAAGAAAGTAGCCTTATGAGTAACTTCATGAAGAAGGTAGAGGCTTGTGTAGAGGAAAAGACAAAAAAATGGGAAGAACGCTATAAAAAAACTAGAGGAAAGGACAAATAAAGTAGAAGAAAACAATAAAGTCCTAGAAGAAAGCAATAAATCACTGAAAGAAAATCATGAAAAAGCAATGAAACAAATAAAGGAAACAGTCCAAGACCTGAAAAGGGAAATAGAAAAAATGAAGAAGACACAAACAGAGGGAATGCTGGAAATAGAAAATCTGAGTAAACAATCAGGAACTTCAGATGCAAGTATAACCAACAGAATGCAAGAGATGGAAGAGAGGATCTCTGGCGTTGAAGATACAGTAGAAGAAATAGATTCATCAGTCAAAGAAAACACTAAAGCCAACAAAGTCATGAGCCAAAATGTCCAAGAAATTTGGGACACCATGAAAAGACCAAACCTACGAATAATAGGGATACAAGAAGGAGAAGAATACCAACTCAAAGGCACAGAAAATATATTCAACAAGATCATAGAAGAGCATGTTTCCTTTTCCTCTGGCGGCAGAAGCAGGGCTGAGGCGCACGGTGTTCCTGCCCACTTCACTGTCTTACACAGGACGCTAGGAATGCATGGCTAGGAAGAATTCCTCAAGTTGTTCCATCTCTTCCGGTCTCAGGAGCTTCGGGAGCCACAGGTTACCGTACAGACAAGTCCAAGTCCAAGTACCACACCACACACAGCCAATCCTCACAATGGCACAGAAATGGCGGCGCCAAGAAACCACACTCACAGGGATACGAATCTCCTAAGGAGGGCAACCCCAAGTTCCTGAGGGACATGCGCTTTGCCAAGAGGCACAAAAGAGGCCCGAGGAAGAGGCAGGCAAAAAGTGCAAAGGCGATGAGTGCCGTGCCGAGGCCATGAAGGCTCTTGTGAAGCCGGAGGCGGTTAAGCCCAAGACGCCCAAGGGCTCCAGACGCAGACGCGCAGGCCGTGCCTTTGTCCTTCACCCTAAGCTTGGGAAGAGGCTTCGAAGCTAGCTACGTGGCTGTCAGGTTTCTATTGCTATGGCCAAAAGGCAGGTTAGGCACTTCCACATTGCTGTTCACCACTGAAGGAAGTCAGGACAGGAACTCAAACAGGGCAGGATCCTGGCAGCAGAAGCTGATGCAGAGGCCATGGAGGAGTACTGTTTACTGGCTTGCTTTCCCTGGCTTGCTCAGCCTGCTTTCTTATAGAACCAGGACCACCAGCTAAGGGATGGCACCACCCACCATGGGCTGGGCCCTCCCCCACTGATGACTAATTGAGAAAATGCCCTACAGCTGGATCTCATGGAGGCCTTTCCTCAACTGAGACTCCTTCCTCTCTGGTATCTCTAGCTTGTGTCAAGTTGACACATAAAACCAGCCAGTACAATGACCAAGAGCCATAGGTTCTGTCAACCCAAGACCAAGGTTCAAACCAAGGCAAAGCCACAGCTCCAGCTCAGGCTCCCAAAGGTGCCCAGGCCTCTGTGAAGGCTCATGAAAAAAGGTTTCTATCTGCCAATGTGAAGACAGATGGAAATCTGCAAACAGTAACTTCAGGCAAGATCTGGTTTGTTTTTGCGTTTGTTAATTCCTCAACTTACTTGATCCTTCTTATCCTGTAGGACATGTCAGTCCTTGGGCCATGATGACAGGTTCTGGAGAATGCTCTCCAAGCGATTCTGTACACTGGGCCATCCAAAGACAGTGGCTTTGCCTAGGTTCCAGAGTCGGCTGTGTCTGCCTTCAGCAAGGCCTGGTTTATCCACTCTATTTCCCTCTGTAGGAAGGAGGAGTATTGTCTTTCTGCCCTGCTCAGCATGGGCAACAGATACAGAACCCCATATGTTGGAACTCGAATGTCTACCAGCAACATGGCTTTCAGATCTTTTTAATAATATTTGTTCGACTTTATTTCTCGCTTAGATTACTCAGCACATAACACTAAAGTTAAATTTATTATTATTGTTGAATGTTTGATCTCGTTTATCTAGGCTGGTGTCTTTCTCCATATTGTTCATATTAATGAGTACCTTAAGAAATGTTAGAGGTAAAGTGCAGTCTAAGAAAATGAGAACAGTCTTCTAGTTAAAGTCTCAGTAACTGTAAAGGCATAGTAGAATAGGAAGTGGGATTTTAAAAACTTCAGAAAAGCTCAGCATCTTGGACCTAGAGAAAAACTCTCCCCATCTCATCTGACCTCGCTGACGTCCCCACCAATATATTTTACACTTTTCTTGATTTGCGACTTTCTTTGTTCTGTAAAACTATAAAAACTGCTTCCATGTTGGAAAATAGAAGTTGAGGGGTAATCTAAATCTGTGTTCCTGGGTCATGTTGCTCAAAATAGTTCCAGAAGAAATTAATTCTCATTATCTTTAAAAAAGGAATCGGGTAAAAATAAAGAAGCACAATAAAGACTCAAAACAGCAGTGTAAAGTAAACTACAAGAATTCAATTGATTTTATGAGAACCAATTTCCATTTTTTTTAAAAATTGTGTGCTGAGGACGGGACTCAGCTGTGGAGTGCTCGCCTTTCATACCCAAATTGTGCTTTATCAAGTTGAAAGCTAACTCTGCCTTTTATAGTTTCAGAGTAAAACAACTGTACACAGTCTGCAAGTGAGAGACGTCCTGAAGGAAATGAACATGGCT
Organism: Peromyscus leucopus; assembly: GCF_004664715.2. Lineage (NCBI taxonomy): Eukaryota > Metazoa > Chordata > Mammalia > Rodentia > Cricetidae > Peromyscus > Peromyscus leucopus. Next base: position 66,089,759 of record NC_051072.1, on the reverse strand, counting down.
GGTGCAGCAGAGGGGTGCACGATGCTTTCCACCTCAGCCTCTGCTGCGGGTGCCTCAGCAAGCATCTTCCCACAGGGTGACCACCAGGTAATCAAGACGGAAAATATGATCCTGATGGAGCCAGGTTTTCAAGTTTAGAATTACTCGAATTCTATTACATTTACTAAGGGGCACTCTAAAACTATAGAATTACTCCTGTGGAACAAGAGAAGTTTCATCATTCATATCATCAATTATTTAGCTTTTAAGAATTCTTAATCTGAGATGCGTGTATTTGGCAAGTATGAAAAACCTGGTTTTTCTTGTTTCCATACTACAACTGGATTTAAGCTTGCAGTTTCCAAAAGAAGTGGTGTGCAGTTATTTTGAGTATCATAAAGGGCACAGGTGTAAACAAGGTTTAGAGAAGCATGCTCTGTTGAATTAAGCTTTGCTCACTACTGATAAACAGAGCTCAGACAAAGACGCTTCATGAAAATTTGAAAAAATTTCCAAGGTAAAGACATAAATACATTTCGCCTAATGTAACAGATGCTCAGTGGGTTGTGGATATTGGGGGTGTCTGGTGTGACACTAACCAGTTTGTACTTAACCCAGAAAGCCTCACATCGAGTTCACTTCTGCTTCCCACACACTCTTGAAATAGGATTAATAGAGAGTGACTTCATTCTGTAATGAACTGAGAAAGCCTTCAAAGTGCCTTATTTCATATGAGTCAGGCTTGTAAACTTTTGCTCATTGTACTTTTTTTCCCCCCAAAAGAATCCATGACTGACGGATTCCCTCTGGACACAGAGAAGACTTCAGCTTCTAACCACCACCTGACTGAATGGTTCTGTTTAGACTGAAAGTAGTGTTCTACTTAATATAAGGAAATGCACGACTTGAGTACATTTCTTTTAAATCTGAGGTCTGTACTTCATCGCACAATATTTAAGATTAACATTTTGCGTATTATGATCTATGCCCATTTGCATGAATCCCTAAGAAGCAAAAGGCAAAGTCATTCACACTGCTCGGACTGGACCCCACCTGCAGCTTCTTCAGACGCTTCAGCGCTAGAGCTAGGTGGGGCTCTAAGACCTCCGACTTCCACTGCACTTTCTCTGTTTCACTTTTGCAAAGTGGAAAATGAAAGTCTCACTGCTCCAAATATTTTGAGGCACACACAGAAGCAATTAGGTAAATCTAAGTTAGTCTGTGTGGTGAGAAATCTGACTGTCAAGGTACAGTTAAGATATACTTAATTTTTTTAAAAAAAAATATTAATTAAATTTTAAAAATAATAATTCTTTTATAACGTGATAAATGCATATAATACATTTGATCATATCCACCCCTCATGCCTCCCCTTGACTTCTCCCAGATCAGTTCCTGACCCCCACCTCCAACTTCCTGGCCTTTTTCTTTTTTTAAACTCACCAAGTCCAATCGGTGCTGTTCATGGACTCGTAGGTGTGAGGCAGTTCACTGGATTATGGCTGATCTATCAGGGAACACGCCCCGAAAGCAAACTGCTCTCCCTGACAGCCCACAGTTCCAACAGCATCTCCAGCTATGGACTTTTTAATTCTTCTGAAAAATGATTCAAGTGCTTAAGATTTCCTGGATCACCATTAGATGGCACCACTCCATCTTCAAAAGCATTTAAAAAAATAATTCCTGGCATTGTGAAAAGAGGCCTTAAGAATCTGAAGTCTTTCACCTGTAACTCTTCACAAACAGTAATCCTATAATTTCACACACATTTTTATTTTTTATTTTTCTGGAAATGATGTCATTGGGCACAGTTCTAATTACTTCAAGTGAAATAAAACTCGCGTTTCTTCCCCGAGAGTCAGCATTACCTACATGCTTCCTCCAGGAATGGCTTCTTGCAGGAATCTTCCCGAGTCGCCTGCATCAGAACTGACAAACAGGCCCCTGGGCTCCTAGAGGAGCTGCTCATGCTCACAGCAGGGAGAGAAGAGAAAAGCCTGGTGAACTTGGAGGCTTCAACCCAGAGGCCAGAGGAGCACAGTTTAGTTCAAACTGTGTTTATAAAAAATATACCAAAAGTAAAAAAAAAAAAAAAAAAAGCCGGGCGGTGGTGGCGCACGCCTTTAATCCCAGCACTCGGGAGGCAGAGGCAGGCAGATCTCTGTGAGTTCGAGGCCAACCTGGGCTACCAAGTGAGTCCCAGGAAAGGCGCAAAGCTACACAGAGAAACCCTGTCTCGAAAAACCAAAAAAAAATTTAAAAATTTTATATATATGTATATATATACATATATAAAGGTTACTTTTTAAAAGGTGATGCTGCATCGGGCCCTGAACACTTAGCAGTTAAGAATGCTTGCTTGCTGATCCACCAGGGGATGCAAATTGAGTTCCCAGCATCCAAATCACACAACTCACAATTGTTCTTAACTCCAGCTCCAAGGGACCTTCTTCTGGCCTCTGCCTACACACACACACACACACACACACACACACACACACACACACAAACACACACACAAACACACACACAAACACACACAAACATACAAATGCAAAAAAATAAATAAATCTTTTTTGAAAAATGTGAAGAATCACCTCTTAAAAGCTATACTTGCAGAAAATTTTGTAAGCTCAGGATCTATGGCGGTCAAGGTCCACACTTGTTCATGGTGTCAAAGACACACTGTTATTGTGGCAGAGAATTTGCTCTCGTTGTAACCTCCCAATGTATCCTCAGACTGGGGTCACATAGAAATGTGCGATTATTTTCCACATCTTACCACTCATAGGTTGAAAAGCAGAGACAAGACATCCATGTGTATACACACACACACACAGGCTCACAAGGTGCGTGTCCTCTCTGCATCATCCCAGAAATTTGATTTCACAGAACATGGAAGTGTTGTTGGCAGGGCCTCAGAAGACATCCCACCACAGACGCCATGGAGCTTCTACCTGATACACAGAGGACTTCTAGGGTGTTGAACCCTTAGGGACTTCCTAAACAAGAGGCAATGATGGGACCCAGAGCCAGCCTTGACTTCCAATCTGGTTCTTGCGTCTTTCCAGCTTCCTAACATTGAACACACGCTGGGTCTCACGGTTTGTCAACTGTCACAACAAGCACAAAGAACAGCTATGGCCCCGGATAGTCACGAGGTGAGAGGAGACTCCATCTCTGCATAGTCAAGGATCTGTATATTTAGGTTCCAGGCTCCAGGGTCCAGACTTCAGTTTCCAGAGTCAGGAAACTAAGCGAAAAGATCACTGGCATTCTGAGCCATCCCATTTGAGGACACCCATCATAGCAACATATCAATGCTTGAGATATACGAGAAGCATGGGGAGCCCACTAAATCTGAACAAGGTCAGAAGGAGACTGAATGCAAGTCTGTATTTAAAAAAAAAAAATAGAGTAGAGACTATGATAGATCACACGGCCATCCTTAACTCAAGTCAGTGCATCAGGTATATCTGCACCCTAGCAGACACAGACCCAGAGGAAAGCACTCTGGGGATACTGGAGATGCTCGTGTCCCTGTGTCTTCCATCTTGGCTGTCCTCATTGACTTTGTGTTGGCGTGATCAAACACTGGCCACAATTAACATGGGGAGAAAAGAGTTTATTTCAGCTTACAGTTTATAATCTGCCTTCAAGGGAAACCAAGACAGGAAATCAAGGCAGGAACCTAGAGACAGGAACTAAAGCAGATGATGGTAGAAGCTGCTTCCTGAATTGCTTCCAGGCTTGGAATCAGCTACTGTTAGACAGGCCAGGCTCTATCTAAGAATGCTACTGCCAGTGGAATGCTGGGTCCTCCCTTAGCAATCAAGAAAATGCTCTACAGACATTCTCTGATGGAGGCATTTCCTCAACTGACATTCCCTCTTCCCAAGTATGTCAAGAAGACAACCAAGCTGAGCTATCAATGGCAAAGAAGAAGGGCAAAACTTGTCAGTGTTAGGAACCGCAGTTTGTATCTATCTGTGTGTGCCTTTTCCAGGGATCCAATGAAAGGGAGGCACTGGGTCGGGCGGTGGTGGCGTACGCCTTTAATCCCAGCACTCGGGAGGCAGAGCCAGGCGGATCTCTGTGAGTTCGAGGCCAGCCTGGTCTACAGAGTGAGATCCAGGAAAGGCGCAAAGCTATGCAGAGAAACCCTGTCTCGAAAAACCAAAAAAATAAAAAAAGAAAAAAAAAAGAAAGGGAGGCACTGGAAAACAAGCCAGACTATTTGAGACACAAACCACTGGCAAAAACAACGCCTTGACCAAGTTCAGTCACCTATGTGGTGGAATTATGTTCCCCAAAATATTGTGCGCCCTAATAAACTTATCTGGGGTCAGAGACAGAACAGCCACTAGATACAAAGGCTAGAAAATGGTGGCACTCACACCTTTAATCCTAGCATTCCAGAGTCAGAAATCCCTCTGGATCTCTGAGTTCAAGGCCACATTGGAAACAGCCAGGCATGGTGACACACGCCTTTAATCCCAGGGAGTGATGGCAGAAAACAGAAAGGTAAATAAGGCGTGAAGACCAGAAACTAGAAGCATTTGGCTGGTTAAGCTTTTAGGTTTTGAGCAGCACAGTTCAGCTGAGAGCCATTCAGATATGAGGACACAGGGACTTCCAGTCTGAGGAAACAAGATCAGCAGAGAAGTTGGCCAGGTGAGGTTAGCTGTGGCTTGTTCTGTCTCTCTGATCTTCCAGTGTTCACCCCAATAACTTGGCTCCAGGTTTGTTTTATTAATAAAGACTCTTTAAGATTCATGCTACACACCTAGCTTACAAGGATGGTTTTTTTTAACCTTAATTTTTAAAATAAATTTTTGTTAGTCATTTTCAAAGTAAAACAAGAAGTAATATATAATGCAATTTGAATATAGCTTTTCATTCAGGTTTTCTAATTTTTTACCTAGTGTCCTTCTGTTCCAGGATATACTGTTTGGTCTTGTGTTTTCTTAGATGCCTAAGGTTGTGACAGTTTCTTTGATTTTTTTTCTTGTGATTTTTGCCATTTTGTGGCATCCTGGCATATTTATAGCATGTGTCTCAACTGGAATTTCTCTGATGGTTTTCTCAAATTAGACTGGAATTTGGGGTTTGGAGGAAAGCCGAATAGGCCAGTGATACAGTCACTCATCACATCCTGTCAAAGGTGCATGTCACCCACATGATGCTGGTGCTGAGCTTACCCGGCTGGTTGAGTGGCTTCTGAGGGCTCTCCACAGCAAGTTAGCTTTGTTTCCCCTCCTATGCCATGCTCTGGGAGGAAGCCACTTACGTGCGGCACCTTTCCTCCACACTTGATTTTTTTAAAGATCCTTACTATTTCCTTTTAGATCACTCCAGTCCATTCATGCCCTTAGTAAGAAGCACACCAGGTCCTTCGATGCATCACTTTGAGCTTGTATTACAATCTGTACGACCTCACAGTGGCATCTAATCTGAAGACGCGGGGAAGTACACACATCTAAGGGAATACAGGGCCACGACCATGGGTTCATGAAGATATGTTCCCAAAGGTTGCCGATTTCAGATTTTGTTCTTCCAACTCTCCTGAGTCCTGTAGGCATCACTCCTCGCGGTTTCTTCCGATCAACCCTTGGCTACACCGTCCCAAGAGACCTGATGCTTCTTACTGTCTAATCCCCTTCTGTCCCCAATACCGGCTGTCTACAGGAGTTGTTTAATCAGGTTTCTATAGCAAGTGCAAAATCTCTAGCAACATCATTTATCAAGTGTCTTCTGCTCTTTAAATTGTTCCCCAAAACTCAAGCAGGTCACTGGTTAGAGCCAATTTTCATGCTGAAGCCCTAACTGCATAATAGAATGATGTAGAGACCTGTGAGCTTGGCTGAAGGCTGGGGTCAATGGTGTCCCCTTTCCTATCTATACGCGGCTTACTCTGGCCTCCACTGAGTCAGAAGGCCATGGTTTTGTTTCTTGTTCTCTTTTCTTAATCACTGATCAATTCTCAATTCAGTTCGATTTACTGTAGTATTTTTAAGTTTCATAAAGAACTATGATATTTTTATTATTCTTGCCCACTAAAAATGTGGCTTTGTTCCATATATAGCTGTGGATAACCTCAATTTTAAACAAGTACAGCTTCTGATCATATGATATTCTGAACTTCAAAGTTTGGCGTGAAGAAAGGTTGTTTAGAAGGGTTGCATTTTCCCTTATTCCCAAATAGGAGTTACTCTTCGAGTTTACTTTTCTATTTCAAGTAAAATGTAGTCTTTTATTTACTTTGTTTACAACAGTATCTTCTGGTAATCCCTTTCCATTTTTTATATAATGTAAAACTAACAATGGATTTTTTTGGTTTGTTTAGTTTTGGGTTTTTGTTTTTCCAGACAAGGTTTCTCTGTGTTGCTGTGGAATATCACTTTGTATGCTGTGAATATGTGTTGCTCTGATTGGTTGATAAATAAAACACTGTTTGGCCAGTACCCAGGCAGAAAGTATAAGCAGGGTAAGCAGACAAGGAGAATTCTGGGAAGAGGAAGGAGAGTCAGGAGTCACCAGCCAGACACAGGAAGAAAGACAATAAGGCAGAACTGAAAAAAGGTACCAAGCCATGTGGCTAAACATAAATAACAATTATGGGTTAATTTAAGTGTAAGAGCTAGTCAGTAATAAGCCTGAGCTAATGGCTGAGCAGTTATAATTAATATTAAGCCTCTGTGTGATTATTTTATAAAAGGCAGTGGGACTGTGGGTGAGAGATTTGTCCTGACCATGCACAGGCCAGGCAGAACACAGGAAAACTTCTGACTACACTGTGTAGTCCTGGCTGTCCTGGAACTCACTCTGTAGACCAGGCTGGCCTCAACTCAGAGGATAGTCTGTCTATGCCTCCTGGGTGCTGGGATTAAAGGCTTGCATCACCACTGCCAACAATGGAATTATTCAAACGAACCCTAGTTCTTTGGCTGCGCATAGCTTGTTGAGGTGTCTGACCAGCTGCCTGTGATACCCAGGTGAGTCAGTACACTTCCCTGCTGATGGTCCAGCCAATTGCTGTATCCTATTGCCACTCTGAGGCACGGTCCTCCAGGTTAAACAGGATACTGTTTGGATGGCAATCCCTTTAGATCATCCCCAGTTTTCCACAGTGCCACAAAGACAACAAAATCCTGTTAAAACAGGAGCCTCGAGGTGAAATAAAAACATCTGAACACACCGGGCGGTGGTGGCACACACCTTTAATCCCAGCACTCGGGAGGCAGAGGCAGGCAGATCTCTGTGAGTTTGAGGCCAGCCTGGTCTACAAAGTGAGTTCCAGGAAAGGCACAAAGCTACACAGAGAAACCCTGTCTCGAAAAAAAAAAAAAAAAAAAAAAAAAAGATTATTAAGTACACACATCAAATCACACGAATTCCAGAGGGAACTCTTCCCAACTTCTTTTGGATCAAAATGTTCATATTAAACAACTTACCAAACCATGAGAATTTTGTAGCCTAGGGAATCCTGGTAGTTTTTATTAGTAAGTGATCAGTGAGATGGGTCAAAGACATAAAAACCATTTCAAAAAATCTGATTTTTAATTTTAAATCAGTCATTTATTAGATTTTTATTGAACTTTTCTTTACAGAAGAGCAAATGCCTAATAATATATTGACTTTAACTCTTTTAGACTTTCATAAACATGCTTTCAAATATATCTATATTTTTGAGGTATTCGTGTTAACGTATTTTTCTTACTTTAAATTTCTATGTGTACATTAATAATCTACAGCCCACACATATCCTAAAATTAAATGTTTCTCTTCCTATTCTTAAAAGACATTGCATTTTTGTTTTCCGTTAAGTGTTGATTTAAATGCAACCCTAACTATTCTTGGTTAGACACTTAGGTTTGGGATGATAGAAATAGCTATTAAGTACATTGAATGTGAATGAACTAAGAGATGTCCCAATGGTTAAAAAGCATTTGCCTCAAAGCCTGATGATCTGAGTTTGATCCCCAAATCCCAACCCAGCCCTTTAAGATGAGATGTGAAGTCAAGAAGCAGAGAGAGGAGAATGGCGCTAGAGTTCAAGATCCAACTTGCCTAGAGTAAAGTGGAACAAACAGCAATAACAACAACAATACATACACACACACACACATAGATAAATAAATAAAAATAAATTTTAAATTAAAATGAATTTCCTTTTAGTTTCTTAAAATACTTTCAACCTGCCGGGCAGTGGTGGCGCATGCCTTTAATCCCAGCACTTGGGAGGCAGAGGCAGGTGGATCTCTGTGAGTTCGAGGCCAGCCTGGTCTACAGAGTGAGATCCAGGAAAGGCGCAAAGCTACACAGAGAAACCCTGTCTCGAAAAACCAAAAAAAAAAAAAAATACTTTCAACCTAAAGTCCTACTTCTGGAAACATCCTTGGGGAAGTTATGTTTTTAGTAATGTAAAGGGGATGTGTGGTGATATATTGTGTACTCTAATAAACTTGCCTGAGGATCAGAGGACAGAGCCAGCCACTAGACTAGGCAGAGAGGTCAGGCAGTGGTGGCACACACCTTTAATCCTGTCACTCAGGAGACAGAGATCTGTCTGAATCTCTGTGAATTCAAGGCCACACTGGGCTACATGAGATTGCTCCAGTATAGGAGAGGAACAGAGCCAGACAGTGGTGGCACACACCTTTAATCCCAGCACTTGAAATCTCGTGCCTTTGCTTGGGAAGCACACATGCCTTTAGTCCCAGGAAGTGATATGGCAGGGCAGAGAAAGGTGTGTAAGGCGTGAGGAAACAGGAACTCACTCTCTTTAGACTGAAGATTTCATAGAGGTAAGAACTACTGGCTGGCTGTTCTGCTTCTCTGATCTTTCGGCTTTCACCAATATCTGGCTCCAGATTTTTTATTAAAAGACCATCTAAGATTCAAACAACAGGGATGAGTTAATAATCATGCACACTTACTGATTATTATAAGTTAAACCCTGTGTTAAGTGTTAAATGCACTGTTTCTTCTAATCCTCATGACTACCTTTTTTTCTAGACAGATTTTGTTCATTATTTTTTACTGTTTGAGAATTTCATACATGCATATAATTGTGTTTTGATCCAATCTAGTATCCATTCCTTTCTTTCCAACACACCCCCTCTCCACCCAGCTCCACAGCTCATGAAGTTCCACCTCTGGCTAAGAAGCTATTGTCAATTGATGGCTGCTGAGGGAAAGAAGTCAGTCAGTCGTCTTCAGGGATATAGCCCCCCAAAGGCTACTGATGCTCCAGTAGATGATGCTCCTACATCCATGCAAGTACAAGCTATGATGTGATAAAAAAAACTGATGATTAGTTAAGTATTCATTCTTAGACCTCGTGGTCTGTAACAAGTATGAACTAGTCCGCACCACCTATGGTGCCCATTTAACATCTGTTTCATTATTTTTCAATGAAATTAAATACTCCAGATGCCATGGACCAGGATGGTAAGAAATCCGTTTTCTTCTTGCAGCTCCCTACGCACATGCTGCAGAATTCCAGAGGTTATGCATTCCTAAAGGAGGTTCACAGCCGACCTCCTGCTTCTGCCCAGACCTGCTATTGCAGACTGCGGCTCACCTGCCCACCGCACCGGCTGCTGGTGCAGTTAAGACTGAGCCTTCAGGGAAGCACCTAGGCCCCTTCAGCGCTGCCTTCAAGCCACAGGTCCCTAAACAGCCTCTTCACCAAGTGATTTTTATTTCATGCACACCAGTTTCAGAGAGCTTAAATCTATTTATTATACAACTGGAGAACTGTTGTTCTATACAAATGTCCCTCTGGTTAATACCCCATGGAAGCAGATTCATAATTTCAGACAGAGACACTTCTTTCCCACAATTCTCAGTAAACTATGTGGTCTATACTATAGACTCTATAGACTCTGGTTTCATTTCTGTTGTTATGATAAAACACTGAGACAAAAGCAAATTAGGAGCAAAACATGCATCATGTTCAGACACGACATCATAGTTCACATATCAGACATGTGAGTTATTAAGCAATCAGATGACATTAGCTTCAGCTGCTTTGGGCTACAGTTCTATGACAGATCAGAGCCCAAGCAAGAAAAGCCCACTTAAGCCCCTTATACCCCAGAATGAAGAGAGATCATCACAAATAAATGTAAGCTACTCATCTTGCATTGGGTCATCAAGCAAACAAAATTAAGCCAAATCCCCATTTCAAATCCCATTTTAATATGTATTAATTCCTCAAATAAAATACAGTATATATCATTTTAATTCTTACTATATAATAAATAATTATTACTATATAATCTTTTCCACAGTTTCCATAATTCAGTATGTTTTATATTGGTTATTTATGGTCCTCTTTTGAACCCCAGAATGTTAGAAATTAGAACTCTGAAACTAATTCTTAAAACTAGGATTACGTAATCAGTTTATTCTAACACTTGAACTGTGTTTATAAACCTTCAGAACTTAGTTCCAACCTAAGTACTGCAGTAATAATTGAAATTGGATGAGTTGGTTCTCAATCTATAAGCAAAGTAGGAAGCCTGAGGGTTTTTTATGAGATAAAAGGAAGAAGCATCACTTAGTGGGAACAATATAGGAAAGACATCTACAGCCTGTGTTTACTCTTCTTCACCTGCTGCCTTCCTTGTCTTTCCTGCTCCATCTTCTTCTCTGCTGCAATAATCACTGGCATGAATAAGCTGCCATTCCCCTTCACACACACAAATGAATTTCACACGCTTCTTTGGAAGCTTTCATATCCTTACTTACCTATGGAAAATATCCACCAAGGTAAAGGAGGCCTGCATGGCTCTTTATTGTGTGTCCACAGTGACTTCTATCATCTCTTAACTTTGCCTCAGCTGCTCTTCTCAGAAACTGAAATATGATGAGTCTATTGCTAAGAAAGCAGTGTGTCCCTCAGCCTTCCCTACTGTTATTTGCCTTTGCTCAATGGGTCCAAGGAGCAGAACACAGTGAAGTTACATCAACCTCTCCACCTTCCTTTTCTCTCCTGATAATCACTACTTCCTTCAGTTCTAAAACTTAGGCTAAACTATTAAAAAATTTTTCAAATATTTTAACTTTAATTATGAAAAAAACATTTGTGTTTGTGTTGGAGTATGAACGTGAGTGCAGTTGTTTGAAGAGGACACTGGATTTCTGGGAGCTGGAGTTACAAAGGAGATGGAGTTCGAGGTGGCTGAGAGCCAGCCACCTTGTGTTGTAAGCGCTGGGAACCAATCTCAGGTTCTCTAGAAGAACATGCTCTTAATTACTGAGGCATCTCTCCAAGCCCAACAATTAAAATTTTTGAAAAGCAAAGGTCTTTATCATTTTTTAGGTGTGCTTGGAACGATGAAAATAACGAAGCGGCCAAGGTAGCTCCTTCTTGTCCTGACTCCCTTGGTGTCACCTCTGACAGGTCTCAGCTCTCTACCCCCACAATGGCCACATCTTCCTTGGCAATACATTTGAGGTTGTCTGTGACCCTAACCATGGTCCCAGTGTATTAACCAGAATAATTAATGTTGGTGCAGACTAAACATAAACTAAAATAACTGATAAATACATAAATCAAAATTAGTTGTCATGTTATGTCTGAAGTAACTATGATGTTCACCAAAACCGATGCTGCAAGGTTACTCTGGCCCTCATCTAAGATGTGTGTAACTTCTCACATGGATCATTTCAACAACACATTCCTTTTCTTCTCCACCCAAATCCATAGCTCTATCCATGTTAGGTGGGCTAACATGAATTGATTTACTTGAATTTCCCATAGAATGGGGGCTCACTCTCCCAATTCATAGTCACTCTCCCTCGATTCCATGTTTCCTGCTCTCAGATTGTATTTCTAGACTTCCAGGATATAAAAAAAGACAGCAATACAAAAAGGGCCCAAAAGGACAGGTGGTGACTTGCTCTTTCTCGGGTCATACCTCCATGAGTCACTGCTACCGTCATCCTCAGGTTGTCCTGGGGTTGTCCTTCTCACTGAGCAGGTGGCTACCCTCCTTTTCTGCATCATTGCCACAGGGAAGGAAGCCATAGGTGACAGGCTTTCTCATCTCTGGCCCTGGCCTCCCCATTCACTACACTATTTTATAACCATCTTCAAAGTTTGTATTTCCAGCTTAAATTCTCTACTTCATTCCAGACTCAGGTCTCTAAAGGATTATTTGCTATCTCCAGTTAGAAAAACATTTTAATCTAAATTTTATTTTCTGGATATTATGACTTATTGTTACGGCTCCAAGATTAAAACTTTATAAAATCTTCTCATTTTCATTCACCTACCGCTTCCTTCCCCTACGGAAAACAATACTTAATAAACAGACTTCTAGACTGATGTTTTTATAATGTGTGAGTACCTGAGCCTAGGTATCATCAAACAGCAAAAAACAAGGGGGGGGGGGTGTAATGATGATATAATCACAAAAGAATTATTTCTAGTAGCTTTAGAATACAGTATTTAATACCTTTAATAGTGTTACTAACAGCAAATGCAGCGGTAAAGGAAGCTTATACTTCATTCAGCATCCTCATTATCAATATCATGTTAAAATCAAATTATTTATGTTTTAGGATATAGATTTTAGAGCCACGTTTTTGCTCACTGCATTATGTATTTTTGAAGCTTCAGATATTATAGGATCCAGCAAGTATTGTAACTATAATTCTTGCTTGATAACTGTTCTATTATATGTAATTTTCTATGTTAAAGTTAAAACCTTCCTTTTTGATTAGACAGAAAAGGGGAAGTGCTGTGTGAATGTTGTTCTGTATGCTGTGAATATGTGTTGCTCTGATTGGTTGATAAATAAAATGTTGATTGGCTAGTAGCCAGGCAGGAAGTATAGGCCTGATAAGAAGACAAGGAGAATTCTGGGAAGAGGAAGGGCTGAGTCAAGAGTCGCCAGCCAGATACAGAGGAAGTAAGATGATAAGGCAGAACTGAGAAAAGGTACCAAGCCACGTGGCTAAAGATAAATAAAAATTATGGGTTAATTTAAATGTAAGAGCTAATCAGTAATAAGCCTGACCTAATGGCCAAGCAGTTATAATTAATATAAGCCTCTGTGTGCTTACTTGGGGGATGTGAGTGGGAGAGATTTGTCCTTACCGCAGGGCCCAGGCAGGACCATAGAAAAATTTCCAACTACAAGCAAGTAATAATTATAAATGAAAAAAGAAATTATATAAAGCCTCTTCAAATTTGACTATTATCACCTCGTGACTGTCTTAAGTACAAAATGTTTCCTGGCTTTTTCCATTGAAATGCCTTAGAAATAGCAACAACTCAGTGGTAATAAGCGTCACTGATGCCCAGAGTTTTGTCTCTAACACCATTTCTCGGGAAAATGAACAAAGGTTTACTAGAAGAGAACTGATGTCTGGGAGGGAAATACACAAGAGTCTGCAGTGAAGCTATTGAGGATTAATGGAAGTCACATGAAGAAGGCCCAAGAGGAATGTGAAAGAATTCCCATAATCCCCAAAGGAAAGTTTTCAGTAACAATAATAGACAATTACTACAACAGCTTTACATCTATTTATTTGTTTGTTTGTTTGTTTAATTTGTTTGTGCATGTGCATGTGAGTGCTCACCTACCCTGAGAATGTTGAAAATCTCTCACACAGTCTTGAAAACTAAAAGATGGCACATAGGCACAAGGCTGCACACACTCTCATGAGAGACCTGTGAAGGCCCAAATCTCTTACTTTGGCTGGCTCCGTGAGAAAGAGAGAGCAAGGCTCAGGCAGAGCTGTCAAGTGCTTACAGGTGCATAGTTAAGCGTGCTCATGGAACTCTTCAGAAACCCAAGACCTGCTGCTCTGCGGGACTTCCGGAAATCTCTGTCTGATTATTCATTGGCAAAATCTACCAAGACAAGATAGAGTGATCACACATGGAAAAGAACATACACTTTAGAAATTTCTTTAAAGAGTCACTAAATAGCCCACCAACAAGTCCACATTCTGATTCTTAAGGCCAAAGATTATATTACTTAAAATGGCCAATTTTCAACCACAGCAAAACCTACTAGACATAAATAAGAAATGTAGCCAACACACAAGGACAGGGATGAGCAATCAATATGAACGAACCTTAGGGAACAACCTAAATGTCGGACTGACTATACCAAAACTACATCAGTTCTAAATCCTTTCCAAAGACTTAGGAAGTCATGTGTGTATATAACTAAAGAGTATGATAATAATTTCTTTTTTTTAAGATTTATTTATTTATTATGTATACAGAAGAGGGTGCCAGATCTCATTGCAGATGGTTGTGAGCCACCACGTGGGTGCTGGGATTTGAACTCAGGACCTCTGGAAGAGCATTCAGTGCTCTTAACCTCTGAGCCATCTCTCCAGCCCTGATAATAATTTCTTACTAGTTTGCTTTCTGTTGACGTGATACAATACTGGCCGAAACAAACCTTGGGAAGAAAGGGACTTATTTCACTAAACAAGTTACTTACAGTCTATCATTGAGAAAACCCAAGACAGGAAGTCAGGGCAGGAACTGAAGCGGAAACTGCAGAAGAATGTTGTTTGTAGGCTTGCTCCCTCTGGCTTGTTCAGCTGCACTCCTTAAACAGCGCAGGGGGAGCGCCACCCACAGTGGGCTGTACTCTTTCCCCACAGACATGCCCATAGGTCAATCCGAGGAGGTACTTCTCCAGTTGAGGTTCCCTCTTTCCAGGTGCTTCAAGTTGACAACCAAAATTAGCCATCACATTCACCAAATGAAGAGTAATAAAAAGTTTTAAATTATTTGTGAAAAAGAAAGAAAATAAAAAACCAGAAATTCTGGAGTTGGGAAAAAAACTAGTAAGTCCATTAAATAGTTAAAGCATTTGGGGAATTCAAAAGCTGATTTACAAACTTAAAAGCAGGAGAGAAAATTAATGAACTTGTAAATTAGTGAAGGTATCTAGTGTTAAGAATAGAAAATAAAAGGAGAAAAATAAATGACTTCAGTCCTGTCATATAACATTAAACACACTAAAAACACCTAGCAGAGTTCCAGAAGAGAAGGAACAGATATGTTAGGGAATGTTTGAAGCATCACAATTTGATGAAAACCATTGATCTACATGCTTGAACAGCTCAAAATATTTCAACTAAGACAAGCCCAAAGAGACCCATGTATAGTTATAAAACTAGTAATAAGCTGCCAAAAGCAATAAAGGGAGGAACTGGAAAGCAGGAAGTAGCCCATAATTACATAAGATCCTGATTTATGCCTGTCTTCTCGTAAACCTAGAAAAACCAAGGTTGATGAACTTAAAGTGCTGGAAGAAACAGACCATCAAGAATTTATAAGGAAATCTATAAGGAAAAATCACATTGATTGAAGATGAAAGTAAGACATCCACAGATGAACAAAAACTACAAGAATTTGAAAACACACCCATCCTCTGAAACCACAGCTGCTCCCTGAGACACAGATTCCATTAGCTCCAGATGGACCAAGAGGTGAGTGACTGTTCTTCCAGCTGGTAACCCCAGCCTCTAGGCCTTAGGCCCAGGGGTATAACCCATGCCCCCAGACCCCCAACCATTGCAGCCCCAGTGGCAGGCCACCCCTATCGGACCCTGTAATCTAAAGGCCTCACTCAGTCCCCCAAACCCACTCACCCCCTGAGACCACAGGTGCTCCCTGAGACACAGACTCTGCCAACTCCAATTGGACCAAGAGCAGCTCCCTGAGACACAGACACCCTTTGCACTGATTGGAGGAAGAGATGGGTAGACACAAGTGTAAGAATACATTCAACAACATAAATAGCAATATGGCAGCATGAGAACCTAGCAATTCTATCACAGCAAGTCCTGAACATCCCAACGTAGAAGAAGCAGAAGAAAATTACCTTAAAAATGACTTTATGAAGATGACAGAGGCCTTTAAAGAGGAAATGAAAAATTCCCTTGAAATCAAGGAAAAGACAAACAAAAAATTGGAAGATATCAATAAATCCTTTAAAGAACATCAAGAAAATCAAGAAAAAGCAACCAAACAGGTGAAGGAAACAGCTCAAGACTTGAAAACTGAAATAGAGACAATAAAGGAGACACAAACCAAGGGCATGCTGTAAATGCAAAATCTGAGTAAATGTGTTCATTTACTATAGATGCAAGCATAACCAACAGAATTAAAGAGATGGAAGGGAGAATCTCTGGCATTGAACATACAATAAAGGAAATAGGATTCATCAGTCAAAGAAAACATTAAAGCCAACAAAATCATAGCACAACACGTCCAGGAAATCTGGGACACCATGAAAAGACCAAACCTAAGAATAATAAGGTAAATAAAACACTGATGGCCAATGACCAGGCAGGAGGTAGGTGGACAAGAGAGAGGAGAATTCTGGGAAGCAAGCGGGGGGGGGGGGGGGGGGGGACTGCAGCGACCGCCAGGAAGAGCATTAGAGAGTAAGCCACCAGCCACGTGGCAACTAAAAGAACAGTTAGCAAGAAGCCTGCCATGGCCATACAGTTATAAGTGATATAAGCGTCTGAGTGATTATTTTATAAGTGGATTATGGGACTGCGGGGCTTGGGGAACCTGGAGAGAAGCCCTCCAGCTACAAATAGGGATAGAAGAAGGAGAAGAATACCAGCTCAAAGGCACAGAACATATATTCAACAAAATCAGAGAAGAAAACTTTCCCAACATAAAAAAGGAAATGCCTATGAAGATACAAGAGGCTTACAGAACACCAAATAGACTGGACCAACAAATAAAGTCCCCTCACCACATAATAATCAAACCACTAAACATACAAAAAAAAAAAAAAACTAAGAGCTGCAAAGGAAAAAGGCCAACTAACATATAAAGGCAGAATACATCAAAAAATTCACCACCACCCCCATATTCAAGAGGTCTTCACTCCAGAGATGCAGGGATGGTAAAAAAAAATCTGTGATCAAGATAAAAAAAACAAAACAAAAATGTTCAAAAACAAAACAAACAAAAAAAAAATCTGTCAATGTAATCCATCATATAAACAAACAAACTGAAAGAAAAAAAATATGATCATCTCATTATATGCTAAAAAAAACCTTTGACAAAAGCCAATACCCCTTCATGATAAAAGTCTTGGAGAGATCAGGAATACAAGGAACATACCTAAACATAATAAAGGCAATTTATAGCAAGCCAACAGCCAACATCAAATTAAATGGAGAGAAACTCAAAGCGATTCCACTAAAATCAGGAACAAGACAAGACTGTCCACTCTTTCCACATCTATTCAATATAGTACTCAAAGTTTTTAGCTAGAGCAATAAGACAACGAAAGGAAGCTGGGCAGTGGTGGCGCACGCCTTTAATCCCAGTACTCGGAAGGCAGAGCCAGGGGGATCTCTGTGAGTTCGAGGCCAGCCTGGGCTACTAAATGATTTCCAGGAAAGGCACAAAGCTACGCAGAGAAACCCTGTCTCGAAAAAACCAAAAAAAAAAAAAAAAAAAAAAAAGACAACGGAAGGAGACCAAGGGGATACAAATTGCAAAGGAAGAAGTCAAACTTTTGCTATTTGCAGATGATATGATAGTATACATAAGTGACCCCAAAAATTCTACCAAGGAACTCCTACAGCTGATAAATACCTTTAGTAATGTGGCACGATACAAGATTAACTCAAAAAAAAAAAAATTAGTAGCCCTCCTATATACAAATGATAAACGGGCCAGAAAGAAATCAGAGAAATGTCACCCTTTACAATAGCCACAAATAATATAAAAAACTTTGGGGTAATTCTAACTAAGCAAGTGAAGAACCTGTATGAAAAGAACTTGAAGTCCCAGAAGAAAGAAATTGAAGAAGATATCAGAAAATGGAAAGATCTCCCATGCTCATTGATAGGTAGAACCAATGTAATAAAAATGGCAGTCTTCTAAAAGCAATCTATGGTTTCAATAAAATCCCAACACAATTCTTCACAGACCTGTAAAGAACAATACTCAACTTCATATGGAAAAATTAAAACCTAGGATAGCTAAAACAATCCTTTATGATAAAGCAACTTCTGGCGGCATCACCATCCCTGACTTCAAACTCTACTATAGAGCTATAGTAATAAAAACAGCTTGGCATTAGCATAAAAACCAACATGTGGACCAATGGAATTGAATTGAAGACCCTGACATTAATCCACACAAGTATGAACACCTGATTTTTGACAAAGAAGCCAAGACATACAATGGAAAAAAAAAAAAAAAGCATCTTCAACAAATGGTGCTGGCATAACTAGATGTCAATATGTAGAAGATCACAAATAGATCCATATCTCTCACCATGCACAAAACTCAAGTCCAAGTGGATCAAAGACCTCAACATAAATCCAGTTACACTGAACTTGATAGAAGAGAAAGTAGGAAGTAGCCTAGAACACATTCACACAAGAGACCACTTCCTAAATATAACACTAATAGCACAGACACTGAGAGAATCAATTAATAAATGGGACCTCCTGCAACTGAGAATCTTCTATAGGCAAAGAACACAGTAAATAAAACAAAAAGACAGCCTACAGAATGGGAAAAGATCTTTACCAACCCCACATCTGACAGAGAGCTGATCTCCAAAATATATAAAGAACTCAAGAAACTAGACATCAAAATACCAAACAATACAATTTTAAAAAAATAGGCTACAGAGCTAAACAGAGAATTCTCAACAGAAGAATCTCAACTGGCCGAAAGACATTTAAGGAATTGCTCAACATCCTTAGTCATCAGGGAAATGCAAATCAAAACAACTCTGAGATATACCATCTTACACCTGTCAGAATGGCTAAGATCAAAAACACTGATGACAGCTTATGTTGGAGAGGATGTAGAGCAAGGGGAACACTCCTCCACTTGTTGGTAGGAGAGCAAACTTGTACAGCCACTTTGGAAATCAGCATGGGTGACTTCTCAGAAAATTGGGAATCAATCTTCCTCATGACCCAGCTATACCACTCTTGGGCATATACCCAAAGGATGCTCAATCATACCACAAGGATACTTGCTCAACTACGTCTGTGGTTTTGTTCTTTTCAGTGCTGTGGGTTGAACACAGGGCTCTGCACATACTTAGATTAATAAATGAATTTGATTGTTACAGGTTATCCCCAGGGCAACTGACAAAATAAATGAAAACAAGATAATAAAGGGAGCAACTGTGTGACTGAGCCACTTCTGGGAAAATATCTTTTTAAAATAAAAGGCAGCAGAGGGGAACCAGGTGAAGGAAGGTGACAGGCATTAATCCTATCATAACAATAATCACATTAAACGTGAGTACAGAATGCAGTACAATGTCACAGCTAAATTTCTTAAATGCTTTTTTAGGACAAAAATCATAATCTCTTCAACCAGTTATGTGTAGACACTGCACAACCAAATGGAAATGAAAGTGGGTAGACCCCAAATTCATACCACATAAACAATTAACACAAAATTGTAATAAGATGTAAGAAATAAAACTATAAAACTAAAGGGAGCTGGCAGTGGTGGTGCATGCCTTTAATCCCAGCACTCAGGAGGCAGAAGCAGGCAGATCTCTGTGAGTTCAAGGCCAGCCAGGACTACAGAGTGAGTTCCAGGACAGGCGCAAAGCTACACCCTGTCTCAAAAAAAAAAAAAAAAAAAAAAAAAAAAAAAAAAAAAAAAAAGCTTTAGTTCCCTCTTGAGCTCCTAAGGGACAAGGACACGATCAAAAAAGGAAAAATAGAAGTCTGTACAGTGACAGAAATAGTCACAAGTGACATATCTCATATGAAATTCTTCTCTAGAATTCTCCAACAGCTTCTACAAATCAATAAAAATAACCAAAAAACCCAATTTGTTAAAATAGCAAAGGATTTGATAAAAATAGTTCTCCAAAGAAGCTATGAGCCACATGAAAAAAAAAAAGTCACTATTAATCTGGGAAATTGATCAAAACTACAAAGAAATCACACTTTACACCTAGTAGGATGGCTAAAATTTAAAAATAAAATAAAATAAATACCTTTTAGCATGGATTAAAGAAATAAATATTAATACATTGGTGAAAAGAATACAAATGCAAAGTGGCATGCACACACTTTGAAACTGCCAACAACTCTTCAAAAGTAAGACATAGGCCAATCAACAACCAAAACACACCACTCCTAAGTCTATCACCATAAAAACTGAAAAGTGGATATCCTCACATACACACACACAAAAAAAAACTGTACACAGATATTACACAGCAGCATAATAGTCACAAAGTAGAAACAACAAAACTCCCATCAATTGGTAAATGACAAATCAAAGCTATATCCATACAGTAGAGTATTGTTGGGCATTAAGTAAAAAGTGCAGGGACGTGGGTGACTCTTTAAAAACATGCTAAGTGTCAGAGACTAGACACAAAAACATAAACACTGTAAATTAGATCTCAACGTTTAAAAAAGAAATGTGTGCTTCTTTCCTTCCCCTGTAAATAACATGTTTGGGAGGAGACCTAGATGTTTCTTGCTTCCATGCCTGTGATCTGAGGTACTCTCAAGCCCATTCCTTGACCTGTCAGTACTGTCTCTCCTCTGTCACACTTTTTCTAGAACTATCCCAAGTCTAGTTGACTGGTCTTCAGATGACGGGGAGCCCTCTTCACACCACGCGCATTCATCAGTAGTAGCAATTAGCTGAAGGACGTACGAAAGCTCTAGGGAAGCTACGCATAGAACTTTATAAGCACAGATTGACAAGACAGGGAATGAGTAACTATCTCATGGAGTTTCCCAAAATTGTACTGACGGCCTGCAAGGCTTCTAACTAAAACACCTCCCTTATGTCTTCTTTCAGCGGGTCAATATCTGAAGAATACGTATATTGTTTTATTTACAAATATTTGCATAAATATAAACATGCAAAAGCAGGTAGTGAATGAAAAGATGAGTGAACCAAACTGTTGTCCCATGACTTGAACTAAAGGCTAACATGGACCCAATCCTCCTCACAAGAGGATCACCACACATGCAGTGTTTCCTACAGAGGGGTGTGAGGAGAAAGGTGAAGCATGGTAACATTACAGAATTACTAAAATTCGTGACCAAAGAAGCTAACAAAATCCTATTTTCAATTAGCACAGAGACACAAAACCTTGAAATTTCCCCAAAATTTCCTCAGAGCAAGTGTTCACTTGTTAGAACATTTAAGAATCTTTTTCCCTTTTACTCATATCCCTTTACAGAATATGGCTCTTTCACAAAGACAGTAAAGTTAGTACCAAAGTAACTGCTTCGTCACTGTCAATGTTGTGTCATGTTAGCTCAGTGGTGGCAGTATGTATCCCCTTTATGTGTGGTGCATGTTGCACGCAGAAATAAACTAACAATGACGCACAAGTGCCTTTTTAGAGTTAGATTTTATATAAAGCTACTTTATATCTTTCAACCTATGCCACACATAAAGATGGCTATTTATAATTATAATTATCCCCTCATTAGCTTGACATTTAATTTTCCTTGCCCTATGGCACCCTACCGTTGAAGGCAAAGAAAACTCTGGGTTGATTAGTTATTTAAGACCAGCAACAATAACTATGCTGGAGAGAAGGCTTACTTGGAGAGGATTATATAAGACCTAGCACTCAACGGCCACAGACAGAGAGCAGCAAATTATAAACCCCACTACTTCATTGCGTGTAACCAAATGGGCTAGTTGAAATGCTAATTGCCTTTCAAGAAAACCAAAGACAGACAGGGGACGTTGTGCTTCAGAGAGGGAAATGCATTTTTACTTCACGTCTGTACCCTTGGCTTGCTGGGAATTATTTGAAATCTATTCTTAAAGGTAGCTGTTTCCATAACCTTTAAGATGTGGGAAATTTACTTAGCCCCCCGCCCCCAGCACTTCAGATAACTCGGATGTGCCAAGATGTGAACAGACCATTGACTCAAAGCCATGTTAAGCCCCTAATAAAGAAAACATGAAAGGAGTCTATGCTCAAGTATGTGACATAAACTGAGAAAATTTACCTAGGGAAAAGTTTTGAATAACAAACTAATGAAATTAATAAAAAAAAAAAACTATCTTTAAAACACTTTTTAAATGTAGTTACACTCGTATGTACAAGGAGAGTGCTCTCACTGCCTCTCTTTAAGAGAATCCAGCCTCCTTTTATAACCCAATAATTTTGTATTATTCCAAAAGTTCATTTATGGACAGTTACTCTAACGGTCAATATTTCCCTCCTATGTGAAGGCTTCACTCTGGGTGTTGAGAATCACTAAGAGTGAGTGAGAAATGTCCTCTAAGCATCTTGCCCTCCCTTTGAGGTACAGCCAGACTTACGCCCGACTGCACAAGAAAAGGGCCGGTGACCACCTGCCCAGCAGCTGCGGGAGTGACTTGCTCTAGTACATTTTAAAGTGGATAGTGTGTCACAGTGGAATCTGAAAACACAGCCTTTGTGCTGCCAAGCTTCCAGGGCCCCAGCTCCACCCTGCTCTGCTACACCACCATCAGGCCAACAGAGCTGGGGTGTTGGGACTTCCTTCCTGTGTGGCCTGACAACCCAGCTCATGGGGAGCCCTCCCTATATACAAAGATGTTGCTTGTGCATGCCGATGGGGAAATCAATTTCTTGTATTGTTCATTCTGCACGGTTTGTTAGCAATATGCTTATTGTCATTTCTCAACAAATACATTTATTGATATATCTGAACTGCATGGGAACGACAGAACACTAAGACTAAATTGAACTTTAAGCTATAAATGATTTTCAATAAATTATGGTGCTCTCACCCTGACTCAACGGGAGTTAGCGGGAGAAAAGCATCTCTCAGTGGGTTTCTCCAGTGTTTAGATGAGGCAGGTTATGGTGACTTTTATTCATTACACTGTTTGAACTTCCCACATGATTTTACATTGTCTTGACTATTGTATAACCTAACAAAACCATGGATGGAGCTCAGTACACTCGCGGCATCTGTGAGTCATCGACCCACCTCCCAGAAAGTAAGAGCTGTGACATCACCCTGGCTGTTTCATGCTTCCAGCATAAGCACAAATCGTTGTTGCAGACCAATAGACAGCAGGGCATTGCTTCAGCAGATGAACAACTTTGCCACACCCTAAACTAGAGGACGGAACCACAGGCGCTGCACTTCAAGACTTTCTTTCTAACTGGCACAAACTTGACATTTTTTTTTTTTTTTTTGATAAAGGGGCATCAATATAAAAAGGCTATGCATGGAGTGGCATCTGTGAATGACAATAAGTTAATGAGCAAGTTTACCCATTGAGGCATGTCAGTTGACAGATGAAGGGATTGCTCAGTTGGCGAAACGAAAATAGAATGTGTGACCTTAACTGGTTCTCAACTTTTCTAAGTTCCGCTTTCTTCACATACAAATTAAAAGGAGCCCATCCAATTTGGACCTAAGGCTTTTTTCTTGGTGCTTCAGGAGTTCCTCTGTTCCTCCCACAGAGATTAAGACAAGAAAGTACTTTAGCAGGTGGGGAAATTCTCCCACAACACAGATGTTTCTGCCTTAGTTACTTCTATGGAAGTCAAAATCATAATTTGTGGTTAATTATAAAGTTAATCTGTGCAAAGAGTGTAATAGAATTCCTGGCATATTGCACGCAGGGTAAATGCAGCACACCATCGCCATTCATCATGAGAATGTAAACAAAGCGTTCAGTCACAGCTAACTGCTGTGACTCCCCTTCTCCCACGGCACAGCGTCCCTCATTGTCTTGAGCATGGGCACCTCCAAGGGGAAAGACAGCTGATAGTCTTCGGTGTGACGTGACCTTCTGCCCTTTCTCCTTACTTCTAACAATTATCTTTATTTCTATAAGAACATTTGTACCCCAAATACTATCTCATGTCATTATTCTATGACATTAAATACAATAGGAATTCACTAGCATGAAATTAAATTATTTTCTTAAATAGTGTGAATTTTAACTAACACATTATTCCTACATCCGAGGCCATCAAGGATTGATGTTCTCACATGGTCAGCCTTTGTCTCACTGTGGACACACAGTATAGTCAGATTTCTTCAGTCTACAGGCAGATTAAACTTTTGTTCCTAATATTCAGCACAATGTAGGTGTGAAGAGTACTCAAGAAAGACCATTGATTAGCTCTTAATAACTGACCATTTGAAGCAGAGATCTTGAAAGCTGCTAGCCTCAGTGACATTGTCTTGGAATTAGGATAACACTCTCCAGTTTATGAGAGTGATAGGTCAAATAAAATCTTTATAAAGGACTTCACAGAGCTCACTACATAATGTCTCTCAATAAGGAACTATATATATATATATATATATATAAAACCTATATATCCATTTTGCTTGGGTGCATGTATATATTGCTTGGTTTGTTGTTTTTTTTTTTTTAAGATACACTTTTGAGTGATGTAATGTTTAGCTGGACTAAATCTTTGGAATCTATTCCAATAACTTTATTTTATAAGTAAAGAAACCAAGATCCAGAAGAACATCTTCATGGTTTTTATGTCCAAGTGATTGTAAGTTGTGGCAGCACCAGAATGTAATACCTAATCACATGCATTTATTTTAACAATTCAGAATGTATTTGTAAACTTGTGAGAGTTTACTCTGTAACCTAGGAAACCGCCCAGCACTCAACTCTGGTACCCATGTCCTGGTAAACATCTACTTCTGCTTTTCGTCTTTACTGTCTTCGCCTCTTTGTTTCTTTGATGTAGTTCTTTTGATAAACGGCACACAAAGGAAGAACGCTCACTTCAGGAACAGAAGGTGGTTGTAACTCTCGCAGGAATTTTTCAAGCAGCGCTAAACCAGTTAAGCGCTTTTCCTGTCAGGAATTAAAATCTTAATACCAGTTTCTAAGAATGTGCAGCTTACTTAGAAACACACTGTGTACATTTTTAAACACGACTATAGATTTTGTAAAAAGGTGGCTTACACAAGCTATATACAAGTTAATGTTGCACTTTAAAATTACTCTCCAATAAAAAACAAAGTAGTCAGAAAATTTAAAATATACAAGCTATAAGTGTATATACATATACACATGTATAATTTTTACACTCCAGGCTAATTTCAGACTCCTTGACAATAATGTATTTTTCTGAAATTTCCTGATGCAGTGAGTATCTGGGAACATCAACAAGACTCCTTAAATTTACCTCGGTCTTCCATGAAGAAGTTTTATCCACCGCCTGCAGCTCTTGACCAATTATTTTTCTGGGCTAACTTTGAAACTAGAGTTTAGGTTTCAAGTGGGCAGAAAGAGAAAAATGGAAACTTCACTCTGCTCCTCCCAGGCTCCCCTTCTCTGAGATAGCAGCTTTGGAGACAGCTATGCGAAGCCGCAGCCTTGTGTGGACGGCAGGCGCTGGGCAGCTGTCCCGTTACCCGCTGCCCGCCACCAACCAGCCTGTCCGAGCCACCACGGCCCGCTCGCCCGCCCGCCCGCTCGCCCGCCCGCCCTCGCTCCCACCTCCAGCAACAGGTGCAGCAGCGGCGGCTCGGGAACCGCCTATAGGATGCTGTCGCGCTCTCCGACCCACTGGATCCCCGGGGCACCAACCCCAAGTCATAGCCTACCTGGCTCTGGGGTCCCCGCCAGTGCCGGGCCTCCCTTCACACAGCCAGCGCCGCCCCTCTGCAGTGTCCCCGTCCTCCGCCGCTAATCCTTTCCCGCACTGTCCTGCAGGCTTGAGGCTTCACACCCACCCCGTCTCCCCCACACACACCCGTCTCCCCCCCACACACCCCTCTCCCCGGTTCCTCTGCTCCAATAGGACTTCTCCCCGGGGCTGCGCTCACCTGATCGGCCGCGCGGGGGTGGCCGCGCAGGGCAGCGCGCCCTCCTCTGCGCAGCGGGCAGCCAGGTCGGCCTCTGGCGCCGCGAACTCCCCGCCTTGGCCATCGCTAATGGACTCTTCCAGCCGTGGGCGCCAGGCTGACCTGCCTGGGCGCAGGAGCGCCTGTCCGAGCACCGCGCTCGCCCCGCGGATGCTAGGGCGCTGAACTTTGTAGTTGCCCCTAGGGTGCCAGGACCAGTCGCTGAGCGAGTGTTCTTTCCAAGAGAATCGTGCTTGCCCAGTCTTGCGCCCTTCCTAAAAGGATGTTTCTTTGACCATCCATTGAAGCCTCCCTCAGATGTTCACTCTGAGCATTCACTGGTGAATTTTAGCAATGAAAGCTGTATCTGCAAACGCTTACGAAGGGAGGGCTCAGGTCCACATTGGCGTCATCTCATAAAAACTGTATTCACACCTACCTCACCGCTTCAAGAATTAAGGGAATCCGGTGTTGTCTGAAGTACAGCATACCGGCACGTAGGTTTTTTGTTGTTGTTGTTGTTGTTTTTGTTTTGTTTTTAAGTCGTCATTGCCCCCAACTCCCAGACTTAGACATGAAGGCCCCAGTGTATGATCAGCCATGGGTGTTATTAGAACAAATGCAGCGTCGTTCTTAAACAACTAAGACTGAAATCCCTGGTCCAAACCTCGCCTCCACTTTTTTTTTTTTTTTTTTTCTTTTTCTTTTTCTTTCTTTTTGTTTTTTGTTTTGTTTTGTTTTTCGAGCTAGGGTTTCTCTGTGTAGCTTTGCGCCTTTCCTGGAACTCACTCTGTAGACCAGGCTGGCCTCGAACTCACGGATATCCGCCTGCCTCTGCCTCCTGAGTTCTGGGATTAAAGGTATGTGTGCACCACCACCACCCCAAAGAGAGAAGCAAATTTAAGAACAGATTGAGTGCCGGGCGGTGGTGGTGCACGCCTTTAATCCCAGCACTCGGGAGGCAGAGGCAGGCAGATCTCTGTGAGTTCCAGGCCAGCCTGATCCACAAAGTGAGTTCCAGGGAAGGCGCAAAGCTACACAGAGAAACCCTGTCTCAAAAAAAACAAACAAACAAACAAACAAACAAAAAAGAACAGATTGAGTGGCTAAGTGAAATATAAAGATAGGCAGGTCGAGGATCCTAGCTGCCTTCCCAATTAATCTAAATAGAATAAACTTTAAGTAACAAACTGTGATCTGGGGATACCAAAGTATTATGAACTATTGCTGAATGTTTCATCTCAAGATTGCAAAACTCATCAAAGGCAACATTATGCAACCTTGTACACAAACTGTGGGGGCTGGAAATGGCCCCCAGCATGGTCCTACAAAAAGTAAGAGTAACCTGGGATATCAAAGCTCCTGAAGGACCTTGCCTAGGCGTCACTACAAAGACTGGACCTGCTTCTAGAAGCGGCAAATGAAGCAGACGCAGATAGGCATGCTTACTCAGTTCTGCAGCATAATAGCAGGATTTCAGACGACACAGAGTTAAAATAATGACTGTTATCCAGATAATCATAATGCAAAACAAAATAGTAAAATTAGAAAACTGTTTTGGCTTGGTTTGTTTTGCTGATTACTGAAAATGTTTCAAACTCGGTCCTTGTGGGTCAAATAGTCTTAGCCTTATTTCACTAAGCCTTATCATTAAACACAACATGCATATTTTCTCTGGGGATGACATTTTCCTAACAGCAAAATGAAAATTTATTCTCCTAACCCCTTTACTTCAGGAAGTAAGTGATTCACTAATGATAATCATTGAGTGTTTAGGATACAGAAGAAATTGGAAGGCACTGTGAGGAAAAACAGCAATCACAGATATGGTGCTGAATTAATTAAGCTTTGCATCCTTGAAATGCAAAGGTGAACATTCAATCAACTCAAAATCAGAATATGATAAAAAAAAAATCAAAACCAAAAGCTTCCCAGCCCGGGAAGTTAGAGACACCATGTCCGAGAGGTTCCCACCAGTGCAACAGACACTGGAGCCAGGCAGCTTAGAAAGAGAAAAGCTTTGATTGGCTCATTTTCTGAGGTTCCCACCAATGACCTGTTGACACCATGGTTTTAGATGTAAGTTAAAGTAGCACACAGTGAAAGAAAGAAAGAAAGAAAGAAAGAAAGAAAGAGAAGAAAGAAGAAGAAGAAGGAAGGAAGGAAGGAAGGAAGGAAGGAAGGAAGGAAGGAAGGAAGAAAAGAGGGAGGGAGGGAGGGAAGAAAGAAAAGAAAAGAAAAGCCTACAGTAGACCCCAGAGAACAAAACAGAAGACCAGTTCAGCTGGCTTACCCTTAAGGTACATTCCCAATGACCCAAGGAGACCCTGCAGACCCTCTCAAAGCTTCTCCCACCTCCTGAAGATGCCTCTGGGGACCAAGCCATTGCCACATGGTCCTTAGGGGACATCCAAAATCCAAACTATAGCAGATGTTCTAAATGAGAAGTATGTTGGTTTTCCTAGAAGCTCATTATCTGCCTAGACAGAGCAAGCCACCACACAAGGGAGAGCTGTGATGTTTAGCATTCAGGCCACTGGACTTCAGTCCACACTCCTGACATCGACCCAGCGGCCCTGTGTGCGTCGGTGTCTCTGTACCCCCGCCCACCGCCTCTTTCTCTGCCTGTTACACAGTATTCCCAACACACAGCAGGACCACTCCTACCACAGAGGCTTTGCACAAGGTTCCACCTCTGCTTGGCGCTGTTCCTGGAGATCTTCTCATGGGTGGCTCCCACCATTTAAACATGTTTCTGAGCCTGAGCCACTATTTACAACTTACAGAGACTTTGTTCTTTATGTCCTGCATTGATAAGGAAAGCAGGAAGGAGGGAGGGAGGGAGGGAGGGAGGGAGGGAGGGAGGGAGGGAGGGAGGGAAGGAGGGGAGGGAGGGAATGAGGACCAGTGGGGATTTGGAAGGAGCCCTGAGGAAGAATGTTGGAAGTTCTGAAGACAAAGCCTGAATTCCCAATTCTGCTTGACGGCAGTTCCGATGGAGAATAGGCCTTTTCCCCATATTAGTCTTCATCAAATCCATTTAGTAACTCTGATCTTTGAAGTGTTGATGTAACCATCTTGTTAAATAAAATGGTTACATCTACATTAAAACAGTTAAATCCATTAAAAATATTGATGGTGCAACGTTCTTTCCCTACTGCAATTTAGTTAATCCTGCATAATAGATAACCCCTATAACTCTACTCAATCTGTTTAGGCCCCAGAAAAGGATAACCCCGTGTGGAGTTGGGGGCTGCTCACAGTATAAGTGCATGAAGAACTTTGAGCACAGCAGCTCGAGCAAGCTCAGAAAGGGTTTGGTTTGGGTTTTGCCTTCTTTTACCCCCCAAAGCAGAATTAGGCTATTGCTTCAAGCATGTCCAACTGTGCTAAAAAGTTCCTTACACAGGAAAAGGACAATCAAGAGCCTGCCACAGCTGAGACTCTTCCGTTTGTCCTTCTTTGCAGGCTTAGAACCATCCTTCTCCCTGGAACCTGAAAATGAGGCAGCTGGCCCCTCCAAATGTGTCCTCTTGCATACAGGGTAGTGAAGGTCTCATTAAGTTTTACTGTTTACTGTGTTTGAACTCTGAAATGGGAAAGAAACAGAGCTTAAATCGAGTTCCCTAATGTCAACTTTTGGCTGACCTGAGCAGTTCTTGTCCGCTGGACCTGGGATCCGACCTGGGATCCGAGGGCCTGAGAGAATGGAATGGACTAGAGTCTAACACTGTAGACAAGCTTACTCTTATATAATATCAAAAGGACCAGCCTTAATATTATACTTCCCAAGGACTCAGAAGAGAAAACTACGAATGGCAAGAATTATTTTCGGGAAATGAATCTTAAGTACAACAAGCTCTTTGTCCATCTACTTTATTCCTCTGAAATAAAATCCTGTCTACACAGCTTCAGTTCTGTACTCAAGCCTCGCTCCTTTCTTGCCTGATTTCTCTCTACCTTTATCTACTGTTCCCACTAAGTTCTATCTTAATTCTGCCTCATCTAGGTCCTTCTCATCTTGTTCTTACCCAGCTAGTACTTCCCGGCTCTTCCTCATCTTCCATCTCATCCACACATTCTCTCTGGTCAAAATCCTCCTTATCCCTCTCAGTTCTCCATCCTCAAGTTCTCCACTCCTCTCTTCTTCTTCATCTCCTTATACCGCTAGATCCTCTCAAGTCTCTGTGTTCAGTTATAAACCCAAGCAATAGCGATCCTCTGCCAGAGCAAGGTCATCAGGCTTGAATTCTTATGGGGTCATAAAGGCAGGTAAGAATTTTCCTCAGACAGTGACCACCAGGCTTTCTTTTCCAACCCAAAATGGGAGTGGTGAAAGAGGAGGTCACCTGAGTGCTAGTGACGGAGTAGTATATGGAAAAGGGGTCTGTGTGCTCAGTCTACATTCCTAGAAGTGGTTAGGTAAGAAGTTAGGGGTCTATTAGTAAGGTTATATTAGAAAGGAGGGTCTCACCCTAAATTGCACAAGAAATAAAGCTATTCCCTGACCTAGAAGACAGCTGTTGTTTCATTTGGCCTTGGATGCCTGATAGGCATTTTAGATAAATACCCTGTTAGGAGTTCTAGGAAGCACGCATAGCATTACAAGAAAATCACTGCAGGAACCAGCTAATATACATACAGAAGCCAAAATATCACCAAGACTTCTTAAGCCATGGCTTGACCTTCGGAAAAGTCCTTAACTTTTCTAAGTAGTAGCTTTTGTGATAGTAGCTGAATCCCATTATGTTTTCCTGCGGCTTGCAGCAGCTTGCTTCAGTTTCAGTGTCCTTTTATACACAAATGAAACAAAATATGATCCAAGGATGGTTGTTTGAGTTCAGGAAAACATGATCAGAAAAACATGTAAATAAATGCTAGCAAGCACATCACATACTAAATATTAACAGAGCAGCCCTTTCCCGGAGCTTTCTCAGGACAGACCAATTTAAACACAATTGCCTGGCATGTACTATAGATTATATCTGGGGAAGCAGGAAAGCAAGACCATATACAGATTCAGGGCACACTGACCAGATTGGGTTCTAGAGCTATGTTCTGATATCCAACAAAAATAAATATATCTTATAAAATGAATATACATGTTTGTCACAGGAGACACGAAATCACATCCAAAAACAATCCCGGGAACAAAATGCACCTGAGGTAAACGGCCCTCTGCCTTTTTTTCCTGGAGATTCTCCCACAGTTCCCCAAGGCATTGATCACTATAGGTCATTTTGACCATGTTCTGACACACTACCAGCCAAGACACAGAAATATACATCAAACATTCGTTATATCAATTATATGACTGAGGAAAAGATGATCAAAAGGTTGTAATTTCAGATATTGAGTCAGGATCTGTGATGCAAATGAAACTATACTACTCCAGAAGATCACACAATCCAGATGATAGACATTCGAGAACAGTTGAAGTCCAAGAATCCGCTCCAGGGACAAAAGAGATACATTCTTGAACCCTCAGACAATAACCAGCAGCCTCGGAAAGAGGGTTGTTTCACATAGAGCCACGACATGGTACCACCACTCACTCCAACGCTGCTCTGAGACGGTTTTCAGTTCACTATCGCCCTGCTGGAAGGACAGGCAAGCAGGGAATCTCTGAAGAGCAGGCCCTGCACCTCTCCTTCCTATGCCACGACAATCCTCTTTGCTACAGTGCACGTTTGATTGAATACTCACTGAATCAGAAGCATTCCTGAATACTCAGATGGTCATGAGCAAATAGCAGTCTCTGACTTTATGTAGTCCACACAGAGTAGGGGAAAGGACATAGATCCAAAGAACAGAAGGCAGGTGCTGTCAGAGAAATATAAACAAAAATGGTTCAGAGTTACAGAGAGGAGACTACATGTTGGTCTTGCCTCAAATGTCATTCTTATCCCTGCCCTACTTTGGTGCCATGGACACTGATATCCTTTCAACCAGTGGATCTCAACCTTCCCAATGTTGTGACCCTTTAACACAATTCTTCATGTTGTGGTGACCCCCACCCATAAAATTCTTTTCATTGCTGCTGAATAACTGTAATTTTGCTACTGTTACGAATTGTAAATATCTGTACTTTCCAATGGTCTTAGGTTGCCCCTGTAAAAGCGTCGTTCAACCCCCAATGGGGTCGAGACCCATAGGTTAAGGACTACTGCTTTAGACATACCAACCAGAGACTCCTAATAACCCTTCTTGTAGGGCCCAGGCCAACACTGTTGTGACTGAATGTGGTGGTTTGGACAGGAGTGGCCCCCATGGATTCATGCATTTGAACACTTGGTCCATAGGGAGAGGCACTATTAGGAGGTGTGGCCTCCTTGGAGTTGGTGTGGCTTTGTTGGATGAAGTGTGTCACTAGGGGGCAGGCTTTGAGGTCTCAGAAGCTCCAACCAGTTCTCTTCACACTGCCTGCCAATCCGGATGTAGAACCTTTCTGCAGCACCTGGTCTGCCTACATGCGACCATGCTTCCCGGCGTGACAATAATGAACTAAACCTCTGGAACTGTAAGTCAGCCCCAATTCAATGTCTTCCTTTATAAGAGCTGCCGTGGTCATGGTGTCTCTTCACAGCAATAGAAATCCTAACTGAGACACTGAGTCACCAGGAACCAAGTCAAAACAGCATCAGAAAGCTTTTTCTGTAAGGTCCAAACAGTGAAAGCTTCTGTCTCTTGGGCCATGTCGTCTCTGTAACTGTGACCACTATTCAGATCTCCAGCTCACACTGTAATAGGAATGTACTCAGACAAATGAAAGCAGAAGAGTATGACCGATGGAACTGGAAAAGGCTGAATGACAGTGTGCTAATCACTGCTCTGTGCAGAGCAAAATTAACTTTAGTTAGCAACACCCTTTTTTTTTTTTTTTTTTTCCGCTTATAGAGTTTATTAGAAACAAAGGACAGAAAGTGCGCAGGCCTGTGGGAGAGACTCGTGCGTGGAGAAGGAAAGTGGGGAATATGGCGCCGGACTTTTAAAACCGGCTGGGGGCGTGGCCAGGTCACGTCACTACTCTACGCGTGTGCGTAGAGCACATGGTCATGTTGCGCGCTTACATCACCATGCAACGCCACGGGACTCTGATCACACGAGACCCCTTGGCCCGGAACTTGCTAGATGGAGACATCCGGGCCCACCGGGTATCCTAGCTACGGGACGCTCTTGATGCGGAAATGGCTAGGCGGAAGTGTCCGCCCAGTAAATGGAACCGCGTTGTGAACCCTTCATTCCCGACTCTTTTACTTTTAAAAAGGAAAAAATCGTGGTTGACTGGGTGCGGGGGCGACGTTTCTCTTAAAGACTGCTTCCAGCTGAATAGTGGGCGTCGGTTGGCTCTTGGGGGAGGGTGAAGGGTATCTTGTGAAGTCCGGGAATGATGGTGGGGGGTCCTGGAACGACGTTCTGCCTTCTCCTGGTTCCGCGGCTGTCCATCCTTGCTGGTGCTGGGGCCTCCCATTTAACAAGATACGCCTGGATATTTTTGATGGTCCTTTTTTTTGCCTCCGGCTCTGTGTGGCCCTGGTTGGAAAAGGAAGGGGTGGTACCTTATTCCTCTGGAATTGGCGGCAAAGCAGGGGATCCTGATGTCCTCTGGAGCTTGAGAGTGAGAGGCCCTGTCTGTTTCACTGTATATGAAGAGAGATTCTTCTGGGATGGAGGTGAGATAAAAGGTTTTAGGTGAGACAGGTGGACCCAGTGAGGAAAGCCCTCGAGTTTAGCAGCTGTAGGGGTTACAAGAATTACTTTGAAGGGTCCCTGCCACTTAGGGGAAAGGGGTGAAGGACACTGACCCGGAGGGGAAAGAAGAACCTGATCTCCAGTGTGTATTGGAGGTGGGCAAGGATTGTCACATGGCTGAGGCAGTGAACAGTCCGCATAGCTCCATAGAATAGACCTTAGATGACATAAAAGAGGGGTTAACAGACTATCTGGAACAGCTGGAGGCTTGGAAAAGACCTGGTGTTAGAACTGGTCTGAGGAGATATTTAACTTTTCCTGCTGCATGGCCATTATATGGCCTGAGACACTGATCCTCCTTTTGCTGTGAGAAGTCCACGCTCCCTCCAAATAGCAGCGTGGGACAGGAGGATATGAAAAGCATATTTGGAGTCTGTAGAGTTAGTGGCTAGGAGAAGAAGTAAGAGAGCTGCTGGCGTGTCTGGGAGGAGGCAAATGTGTGGAGTGAAAAGAAATGGATGCTCCTACCTTAGCTAGGAGATCCCTCCCCATTAAAGGTACAGGGCAACTTAGCACCACTAAGAATGTATGTGTGAGAGGGATGCCTCTGAAAATACAATTAAATGGCAGTGTCTGCTGAGGTAGATAAGGCTGTCCCCTGTACCCGACAATAAAGGAGAGGTGGCATCCCAAGACTCCCAGGACTGAGTCAATGGCTCTGGTGTCCAGAAGGAAAGAAACGGATCGCTTCCCTGCTGCGTTCTGGGTTCCCTGTCATGTCTGTAGCCAAGCCCAGGTCTGTTGGAGGTCTTAGCTTGATGTACCCATGCATCTTGGTGCCTGGGGCAGTCAGCTGACTCTGTCTTTCTAGGCGGCACTTTTAACAAGGCTGTTGATGGCCTAGCAGAGCATTTGGTAGCCCGTGGCCTTTTCCTCATTTAAAACAGGGACCCAACAGCTTTTGGAAGTCAGCGAGTTCCAGCACTTGGCAATTTTGTTTTCGGGCTTTTATCTCTTCCCTGGCACACCTTAAATGCCACAAGTGACTCTTTTGCCTGTGGGGTCAGGAGCCTCGCTCTCCAGATGCTTAAGTTTTAGTCAGGTAGGTCTGGGGAACAAGAGACAGATTCGTCCTTATCCTGAATTATTTACTGGTTTTAGGGCAGCCTTACGGAGGCCTGTCAGGAGACAGGTAATAAACCTATCTCTGGCTAGACAGCCACTCTGGGTGTTGTAGCCCCAGTGAGGCTCCCGGTCAGGAACCGCTTCGGCTCCTGGGGGGTGTGAAAGGTTAGTTTGATGAATTTCATCTGCGTGAATCCTAGCCTGCTTCCCATACCCGCCTGAGCTCCTCAGAAGGTCATGAAAGGTGAGACTATAAGATTGAGTTATATATTGAAACTGTTTAATGAAGGAAGCAGAATTAGACATATAAGAACCCAGCTTACTTTTTATCTGAGAGAGTGGATGGAACATGAATTTTAATTATTGGTTCCTTAGCAAGATCTAGAGTCAGAAATTCCGGAGTCAGAGAATCCTCTGGTTTACGTATAGCTAGGAGCATATGAGCAGGAGAGAAGGAAACAAGAAGAGACAGTTTAGCGTTGAGAGAGAAGAAAGCAACTCTTTCCATTTGCCTGAACGCCGACAGTGATTGGATAGCTCCCGTGAAATATCGGGATCCAAGGAGTCGCTTGGTGGCCCTTTGTTATTTTTTTTTTTAAAGCATACTTTGGCCATCTCCTTTTTTTTTTTTTTTTAACATAAACGAGTTAGCTTAGAAATCTTTATGTGAGGCATTAAACTGAGAGGTTTTAAAGCTTCAACAAGACAGCCCAACGGAGAGGAAGGAGTAACAGAGTTGGAAGCCTTGTTTCCCATGTCTGCAGCAGAGGCAAAAAATAATAAAAATAATAAAG
Organism: Peromyscus leucopus; assembly: GCF_004664715.2. Lineage (NCBI taxonomy): Eukaryota > Metazoa > Chordata > Mammalia > Rodentia > Cricetidae > Peromyscus > Peromyscus leucopus. The sequence continues at coordinate 66,054,354 of NC_051072.1, read as the reverse complement.
AAAAAATAAAAAGAAACGTAATCCGGAGCCAAGACCTCAGGCGTCCCCAGGGTCTCGGACGGATTTCAGGCACAGGCTGCTTCTAGGCTCGTCAGCCAAAGAAGCAGGGGCCCCCTCCACGGTGAGGAAAGGATCCCCCGGGAATCCAGACAACGTTTGCCCCTTCGTCAAGGGGAAAGACGAGCAACACCCTTTTTGATGTTGAAATCCTAAATTAATCAACAAATATTTTACATGTGTCAATGACGCCTGAATTCTTTGGTGATGTAGAAGGGAAGACAGCTATGTTCTCTACCCTGAAGAAGCTTTCTTATCAGAGCTTGCTTTCCGATCCCACAAGGTCCCCGAGTGTTTCACATTTCTGCACTCTAGTCCTGATCTGAATCCATAAAACCTACACTTGCTTTTGAAAAGGTCAAGATATCAGTCACACAGAATTATCTAGACTGTACTATTAGAAAGAATCACAAGCTCTCAGGATCCAGAGGACTCCCATTTGGAAAGGAACACAAAGGAGAATGGTTATATTAAAGTTGGGATTAATACATGCACACATACACGGTGCACCTCAGATTGTTCTCTCCTGTTGTAAGGAGGAATAAATTCTAACAATGAATTGAGATTGGTGTTTTGAACTGTATTAAAGTAATGGAATATTGCCCCAAAGAGATTTACACCTGTGATGGCTAATCTTTTTTTTATTAAGATTTTCCATTTACTTTACAACCCTATCTCAGTTTCCCGTCCTTCCTTTCCTCCTGTCTCTCCCACCCCAAGCCCTGCCTCCCCTCTACCTGCTCCCCCCATCCACTCCTCCTCCATCTCTGTTCAAAAAGGGGCAGGCCTCCCATGGCACATCAAGTTGAGGCAGGACCAAGCTCCTCCCCCTGCATCAAGGCTGGGCTAGGCAACCCAGCATGGCGGATATGTTCCCAAAAGCCAGGTCCAGTGCCCAGGACAGGCCCTGACCCCACTGCTAGGAGCCCCACAAACAGACCAAGCTACACAACTGTCACATGTGTGCAAAGGGCCTAAGACAGTCCCATGCAAGCTCCCTAGCTTCCATACAGAGTCCATGAGCTCCTGAGAGCTCAGGTCAGCTGTCTCTGTGGGTTTCCCAATCATGATCTTGACCCCCCTTGGCTCATATAATTCCTCCTCCCTCTCTTCAACTGGACTCCAAGAGCTCCTCGGCCCAGTGCTTGGCTGTGGATCTCTGCATCTGCTTCCATCAGTTACTGGATGAAGACTCTCTGATGACAATTAGGGTAGTCACCAATCTGATCACAGGGGAAGGCCAGTTCAGACACCCTCTCCACCATTGATAGGAGTCTTAGCTGAGGTCATTCTTGTGGATTCCAGGGGGTTTTCCTGGTACCAGGTTTCTCCCTAGGAACATGAGGGATGGGGTTGGGTGGGTTGAGGGTGGGATGGAGGGAGAGATTAATGAAAGAATTGTCTTGATGGAGGGGGCACATTTCGAGGTTAAGGTGATGGTTAATCTTGCTTGTCAGCTTTACTACATTTGGAATCAACTAAAACTCAAGCTTCTGGGCATGCCCGTGAGGTGAGGGATTTTCTTGATTGGATCATTAGAGATGGAAAGACCCACCCTGATCTGGGAAACAGTGCAAGTCACAGCCTGTATAAAGGAGGTGGAGGAAGGAGGCTTTTGTTTTTGTCTGCTTGCCCTCACTCTTGGCAAGCCCACCTATCCTGGTGCTGAGGCGTTCCTTCACTGGCACTAAAACTAACTTCTTTGGGATTCCAATGTAGACTGAAGATCAGCAGCTCTCCAGGAAACCTCCAGGACTCTAGCTCCAGATTGAGACTGGTGAGAGCCAGCCTGAACACCTACCAGATTCTCTGTCTTCTTGTCACCAAACAGCCATTGTTGGACTACCTAAACCGCAGCCTGTAAGACATTCTAATACATTATATTTATATGTGTGTGTATATGATTCATCCTATCAGTTCTCACTTTTAGAGAACGCTAATAGAGCTTGCCAGTATAAATTTAATGTAGGATGCATACATGCATGTAAAAAAGACTACAGACAATAATACCAATGAATGTTCAAACCTCACTGAATTAAAACCACTCAAACAAAGGATTTGTCTCAGCATTTCTAAAAATACTATTATAGATCCAGTCCCCAAAATGAAAAGGGAACAATCACACGTATTCTTAGAACATCACCAAGTGCAATAAAATATTAAGAGAGCTGAGCATTACAGAAAATAGGCCAGTTTAAATTTTGTTTATCAGTTCATTTGATCACAGAAACTTCTTTCCAGCTCTATTTTATTACACAAAATATACTTTTAGAAATGCTGTTTTCAAAGGTATTAAATGCTGTTGTAGACATATCAATAGGGCTGGACACCGAGTAGACATTTGTTCACTGCATTTTGATCTCTGTTGGGACGTTTCCTTAATAATGGTTGAGAACTGCACTTACCTGTGGATATAAGGATAAATACTTAGAATGTGGTTGGAAGTCATGCTGAAGCAACAGCCACGTGTACATGCAGCCCTAAAAATTGCCCTCAAGTCTACCCTACACCTGCAGTAGTGACTGATTGCAAATTTCCTTTTATTTTACTACTTGCCATGTGTAATATTTTATTATCCTATTCACCAAAGGAGCAGTTGAACATAGTTTCATGTCCTATGAAATTTAGTTCAAATCCCTACTTTCCCAAGGGTTCTTAGGTGGAGGAGAGAGGAATTAAATGATAGATAGGAAGAGAGACCTGGCCGATGAGAAGAAAGACAGAGACACAGCATAGCTTCGGGAGGGTCTGGGTCAACACCCAGTAGCCTTGTCCTTTATTCAAAAGGGCTGTTTTATAACATGCCAAGGGGAGAGGCAAAAGATCGCCCCCTTGCAAGATCAAAGCACACCATACAGCCAAGTGTAGACCCTTCCAACCATCTGGTAAACACAGCCCTGCTGGGTAAAGCAAGCTCAGATTTCCTGACCCTAAGTAATTTGCCACTAGGAAGCCTCTGTGGACTCCCACAGAAGAGGGGGTAGGGGAAGGGATGGGGGATGAGAGCATGAGGGAACAGGATGGTCGAGTTGGGGGAGGGACATAGAGGGAGAGCAATGAAAAAGATATCTTGATAGAGGGAAACATTATGGGGTTAGGGAGAAACCTGGTGCTAGGGAAATTCCCAGGAATCCACAAAGATGACCTCAGTTAAGACTCCTAGCAATGGTGGAAAGGGTGACTGAACTGGCCTACCCTAGTAATCAGACTGGTGATACCCTAATTGTCATCATAAAACCTTCATCCAGTAACTGATGGAAGCAAATGCAGAGATCCACAGTCAAGCTCTGAGCTAAGCTCCCAGGGTTCAGTCAAAGAAAGGAAGGAGGGATTATATGAGCAAAGGGAGGTCAAGATCATGATGGGGAAACCCATAGAGACAGCTGACCTGAGCTAGTGGGAGCTCTGGACTGACAGATAGGGAGCCTGCATGGGACTGAACTAGGCCCTCTGAATGAGGGTAACAGTTGTGTAGCTTGGTCTGTTTGAGGGTCCCCTGGCAGTGGGACCAGGATTTATCCCTGGTACATGAACTGGCTTATGAAGCCTATTCCCTATGATGGGACACCTTGCTCAGCCTTGATGCAGCAGGGAAGGGCTTGGCCCTGCCTCAACTTGATAAGCCAAGCTTTGTTGACTCCCCATGGGAGGCCTTACCAGCTCTTTGAGGAGTGGATGAGGAATGGGGATGGAGGAGGGGGGAGGGGGAACTATGGTTGGTATGTAAAATGAAAAGAATTTTTTTTAATTTAAAATTTTAAATTTAATTTAAAAATTAAGAAGTAGAAAAAAAATAAAAATAAAAATGAATTTCCATCTGAATCAGACAGAAATAAATGTATATGGAATGTTTAATCCCTCCCGAACAGCTGGAGACATCCTTCCTCCAGCTTACCTCTGCTTTAGACTTGCTGGGTGGCAGGCACTTCCCAAGGCTTGTCACTTTGCTTCAATGGCAGGGTAGGAAATCATCAAGGCTCCCTAACCACACTGCATATCAAAACGTCACCATGGCAGCATTTGTCTGCCCACTTGTCCCTCTGCAGTGACTCAGCCATCCTTTTCTTGAATCGATATTGAAGCTCTGGAGGTCTGTTACGTGAGGTTTGGGGAAATGAGACTAAGAAATCCTTCACCCCTGACATCAAGTTCTAGCTGGACCATGGTTATGATTTCTGTCTGTGCTTTCTCTTCAAGGACTGATAATAAGGCTTCCACTCCACAAAATACCTTGAAAGACTTTGCATTTACGTTCTTGGTGATACAGTGAAAAACAATCACAGTTTCCCAAAACCTTCCCTGTGCTGCAGTAAACGAAGTCTCAAGTGCTGAATTTAAATAGTTTATTTCCTTGGCAGTAGCTTATATAGGAATACAGGGGCGGGGGGATAAAAATATTTTGGTAAATAATAAAATCTCTAAATCTTTGATATAGGATTCTTTAAATTCCACTTTTATATATCCCATCTTGAAACATAATTAACAAGAACCAGAATTAGCATGCAACATAGTAAATATTTACATCAGGCATTACCACTAATCAATACAATCTCCATTCAACAAATATAAAATGGACCTTCCTGTTTTAAAATGCTATTTTTTTAATAATCGCATGTTTCTGTGATCATTACAATGGGCCACAAAATGAGTCTAGTTTTCAATAAAGCTGAGTTCTTTTTTGGTCATCTTCGATTATCGCCAGGTTAAGTCAGAGCTGAGCTTACCCATTCTGTGTGACCCTGAGACAGAGTTCAAGTATAAATGCAAATCTGCCTGATAAGAACCTAAAGGGCCTTAAGTTTGTTTTTAGAGAGAGAGCCGGGCTACAGTAAGGGAGGACAAGCTTCTCTTCTGTTTTTGTCCTTTGGGTCTCCGTCCAGAAGCGAACCAGCTTACATCTTCAAGACCGAGGACAGGACTACCGAATCTGCACAGGGCGCTGCAATTAAACTGTCCTCAGCAAGCAAGCTACGCCGGATAACCTGATAACATCATCAGTGCTGGGTACAAAAAGCTCTCCCAGGACCCCTGCGCTCCACTGAGGATTTCTCCAATCTGAGGTAATGTTTACTTTACCAGTGACTGAAATCAAAGCCCCTGGAAACAAAGATCCCACTGTCTGTTCCTACATGGGTGGGAAAACCAAGCCCCAAAGGAAGAAAGGAGGAAGGGTGTAGGCATCATGCAGAGTCTTGTACAGTTCGTGCCTTACATGTGGGTACCTGGTTCATGTAACACGGAGCTGAGTTTGGGGTGTTCCAGCTTTCAATTCATATTGAAACTCATGAAAAGAGTGCTCCCCAGAGTTCTGTTGTGTTGTCTGCAGGTGTTAGGAGTCGGATCCCATCAGGAAACACACACTAGATTTGCCTTTTTTTTTTTTTTTTGAAAAGAGAAGTTCGTTATTTAAGTGACCCTCTTTGTAAAGTTCTGTGAAAGGAAAAAGAGGATTACGACTGTCCCGGGAACAGTGCCATGCAGACAAGCTTAGCCCGGGCTTGCTCGCCGCAATCCCAGAGCGAGTAGTCTCAAACAAACCAGAGCTCCCTAATACTCTTCGGTATTTTCTTTCCCCTTCCCTCTTACACTTTTCTTCCAAAAGCGAGAAAGTGAATTGTGAATATTTCCTGTAAGAAGTGCTGAGCTAGCTAACTTCTGATAATTATAAAATCACGGGTGGCCACTAGTTCGGAAGAAACTCTTTTCCAAACAAAACTAATTACGAGCAGACTCTGCGTCCCTTTGTGCGCTGCCAAATGAGGTACCCGTGGGCTGGAACGGGAAAGCTGCCGCTTTCACAGACTTGAAAGGTGCTGAAAGTATTCATCTTTGTGCGGTGGTTCTGCCAGCATATAGAATAAAAGAAAAGAGAACGGAATTACGCAGCGTCAAGTTGAATTGTTCAAGTGGAGAACAGGAGAGGGAAACTATATATAACCAGATGCATTTGTGGATTTTTGTTTTTGTTTTTTTTTTAATATATTTTTCTGTGAGCTCACAAGGCAATCAACGCCCTCTACTGGCAGTGTGAAGTAACTGAAGCCATGGGAAAGAAAAACTTTCTTCTTAAAAAGAATTCCTTAGTAAGGAAATACTAAGGTAATAAAGACTTTAAAACAGCATTAAGCCCAGCCTTGAAACGTATATTTTCTGATGATTAGTCACAAAACGTCAAAATTGCTAAATAATAATTCCATATGGTTCAAACTAATGCTTCATTTTCTTACTAATTTAAAATGATGGTTTACTCTGTTCTTTTTCATCACCACTCAGTACCAGGCAGTGGTGGCACACGTTTTTAATCCCAGGAGGCAGAGGCAGGTGGATCTCTGTGAGTTCAAGGCCCACCTGGTCTACAGAGCAAGTTTCAGGACAGCCAAAGCTATACAGAGAGACCCTGTCCAATATATATATGCTTAATTTAAATTATTTTATTGATCTTATTTTATTTAAATTATTCAATAAAACACATGAATCAGTTAATATCTCTGCATTCCACTAATTAAAGCAAACTTTGCACATTCTCAAATGCCCAGCTCTTCCCTGAAACTAAACTTAGCAAGCATGAAAATCTTTACAGGAAGCCTCTGTTTACTTAAAATAATGGTAGAATACTCCTGCACATGGGAAGAAGAAGATTAAATGTGTTTCTCAAAATGGGGATGCAGATGAAGTGCCAAGCTCCCTGTTTTTCGTACTTTGGAGCCCAAGGCAGGTTGTGTAGCTATAGTGAGAGGTGAGGGTCGGGGGAGAAGATTGGAGACCACTGGAACAGAGCTGAATGAAGCTGGTGCCAGTAAGAACCGGGGCACATCTGATCTACGCCAGATCATCGGACTCTAATCAGAAACCTCTTGTCTCCTCTGGGGTTCAAGAAAAAAGGCCGGTGCTGTAAATAAAAAGCAAAATCAAACCGTTAGAAGCTGGCTAATCATAGAAACAGTGTGGAAGAGGGAGAAGAAAGTTGGAATGGGAAGGCAGGCTGAATGGACTGATGTGAAATGGAAAACAATTTTGCCACTGTTTCCTGTACAAACAAGTTTAAAGATAAGTGTTGTGTGGGGGGCAAAGGATAGACAAGCATTATTTCTATTCCAGAGCTTAGCAGCCCCAAACAGTGTTGATATCCAAACGACTGCCTACGCACAGAGAGAGATAACTGTGGTTGCCTCCTGTTACAAGGAGAGAATTTGGGAAGCAATACTGAAGAAATTCCAGGCTGTCGAGCATGTGCATGCACAGCCACATAGCACTTAGCTCTGGACAATCTCCCAGCAATAGAATGATCCCTAGAGCTTCCTAAATTGGAGTCAAGGGTTGGGGCGTTCTGGAAGTTACAGAGGAAGTTTCTTGCTCACATTCAGTGTAAGACTAACCTAAGAAAGTGCTGCTCAATACCTAAGTAGTCAGTTTATTACATTAACTTAGTTCTGTTCTTTCTTACCAACCGACTCATTGAATCACTGTCATTTATGATAACATGAGATCTTGGGAGATCCCATGTTTCACATTCATTTTCTTAAAAAAAAAATTAAGATGTATTCATGTGTATGAATTGTTTTGCCTACATGTATATGTGTGCTCCACAGGCATAGGGCCCACAGAGGTTGGAAGAGGGCAATGAATCCCTTGGAACAGGAGGTACAGATGTTTGGGAGCCACCATAAGCACTGGGAACTGAACCCATTTCTTTGCAGAAGCAACAAGCACTTTCAATGCTAAGCTCTGGCTCCAGTCCCTCACCTTCATTTTCTTTTTGTTGTTGTTATTGTTTGTTTGGTTTGGGTTTTTGGGTTTTGGTTTCTTGGTTTTTGTTTTGTTTTGTTGGTACAAGGTCTCTATGTAGCCCTGACTCTCCTAGAATTTACTATGTGGACCAGGCTGGCCTAGAAAGATCCCCTTGACTCTGCCTCCTGAGTGCTGGTCTAAAAGGTGTGTACCACCATGCTCAGCTCCTCCTTTTTTCTTTCCCCACATTCGTGTTATTTATTTATTTGTTTGTTTATTTGTTTGTTTGTTTGTTTGGGTTTTTCAAAACATGGTTTTTTTGTGTAGCCTGCTTGTCCTGGAACTCACTCTGTAGACCAGGCTGTCATCAAATTCAGAGATCCACCTGCCGCTACCTCCCTGGTGCTGGGATTAACGGTGTGTGCCACCACTGCTTGGTTCCCCACAGTCATTTTAAATCATGAACATGCTTTGCCATTTCTCAAACAGTACAGAGCAAACCTTCACCTCCTAATTAGGCTCCAAGAATTACTTCCTTGCTTACTCGAACTTCTTCCAGATTATGAGCCTCCAGGAGGGACAGAGATGAAGTTATTCTTTCTCATACTCCACTCCTTCCTCCGTCTCTTACATTTTCCCCTCCCTCTTCTACCACACCTCCTGGGCTCTGGAGGGGGTGGAACAGATGTCTCCTCTATGGCTGGGCATTCGACAGTCACTCAACCCTGACCAGTGAGTCTCCACAGTCATCACTGCACACTTCAGAGAGAAGCTCCTCTGACCAAATATGAAAGCCCACCAACAACGATGTGCTTCCCCCAGCAAGCTCCTCTGTCCATAACCTTCCTAAACATCGCCCCCAAATGGGACCACGTGGTAAAAGAGCTGAGCCTGTGGGAAACATTTCTATTTAAACCACCATCCTCTGTTTTCCTTTTGTTCAAATTCTATCCTCTTCAGTCCTTAGCACACCCTCGGCTTACTTAGCTTTTACTCACTAATACGATTGGGAGAACTATGTCCTAATTATACTTTGGGCAGCAACATTTGTATTCAGCACTGACTAATATTGTCAGAAAGCCTTCTAAACCTGATGACCTCCATAGTACCTTGGCTTGATAACACTGAAGTGGCTCTTTCCAGAACAGCCCAGTAACTGTCAAGGTCCTTCCTTAAGATACCATTGCTTTCCTAAAACCCAAAGTCATGACTAACATCTATCCATCAATATGTGTAGTCATAAAAATTACAGCTAAATGTGTTTAAAAATACATATTTACTAATTAAAGTACCCAGTTCATAGAAATAAAAATTATGTATTTTTATGAAAATGCACTGTTGAGACAAAAATATTTAGTGAAATCAGTGGCATTATTTGTCATTTTACAAATCTCTCAAATATCTGTGTTATAGAAATACCTATGTTTATTTTTTATTATAATAAAGTACATACCACCCAAAAGTCACCTTTTTTTTTTTTTTTTTTTTTTTTTCGAGACAGGGTTTCTCTGTAGCTTTGCGCCTTTCCTGGAACTCACTTGGTAGCCCAGGCTGGCCTCGAACTCACAGAGATCCGCCTGGCTCTGCCTCCCGAGTGCTGGGATTAAAGACGTGCACCACCACTGCCCGGCAAAAGTCACCATTTTAAAAGGTGAAAATTCAGAATCACCTGGTGTTGTGAGGCCTGGCAGAATCTGGAGGGTAAGTATGACTCCACATCAGGTCTCTAGACTTGGGGTAGAAAGAATTTTATCTATGAGTGTAGATGAAATTCTAAACAGTCTTAGTAAATAAGAAACACAGAGCCAAATACAGAGTTAAAGTCTAAGAGATCAGAGCAAGAGCCACGACTCCCTTTAGCTTACCACTCGCTGCCGTCCTTCCCCTGAGAGAGAGAGACCTTCTTCCTGTGTCCTATCTTTTTTATTGCCTTTCTGTTCTGCCTTCTCATTGGCTCTAAACCCAACCACATGACTTCCTCATCACTGCCTGTCTATACAGACCTCCAGGTCTCTATGGTTGGTACTGGGATTAAAGGCTTGTGTCACCATGCTTGGCTGTGTCCTCGACCACACAGAGACTCTGCCTGCCATGTGATTGGATTAAGGGTATGTGCCACCACACTGGACTTCTACTAAATATAATATCTTTCCTCTGCATTAAAATTCCTGTAGGAGAATGCCTAAAGGGTAAAATAACCAAAATGCAATTCAGCTTTGGATTGACACAATCCACATGTCATTCTTATACTTTCTTTTCTACAAAAGCCAATTCTTTCTCAGCTTCAGGTGATAATTCTCTTGGACTATTTAAGTCCTTGTCACCTTTTAAGGTTTTGAACAAATTAGTCAGTTCATCATTTTTTACCCAACAATAGTTCATAGATGAGAAATATCTCCAAATAATCTTTGAAAGTCATAAAGAGTCTGTAATTGATCTCTCCTAATTTGTACCTTTTGGGGTCTAATTTTTATAGACCTATTTTATATCCTAAATAATCAATAGAATCTCCTCTTTGTATCTTTTCAGGAGCAATTTATAATCCCAAACAAGGCAAATTTTTCTTTACTTCTTCAAACATTATTTCTAAAGTATCTGCATTTCAGTTAGCTAGTAAAATAGCATCCATATAAATTATAGATTTAAGAAATTTTTTATGTATCACTTCCTATGGCTGTTGTACAAAATATTGCCACAGAGTTGGGTTATTCAACATTCCCTGTGGGAGGACCCTCCATTGATATCTCTTAACCAGTTGAGAGTTATTATAAGTAGGCACTGTGATGGCAAATCTTTCTCTGTCTTTTTCTTGTAAGGGTATTGAAAAGAAACAGTCTTTTAAATCAATAACTATGAGAGGCCATCCTTTTGGTAACAGAGTAGGCAAAGGCATCCCAGATTGTAGAGAGCCCATTGGCTGAATTACTTTGTTAATTGCTCTAAGGTCTGTTACCATTCTCCATTTACCAGATTTCTTTTTAATAACAAATACAGGGGAATTCCAAGGACTGGTTGATTCTTCAATATGCTGAGCATTTAACTATTCTTCTACCAGCTCTTCTAAAGCCTGGAGTTTCTCTGTTGTTAAAGGCCATTGCTGGACCCATACAGGCTTTCTCTTAACCATTTTAAAGGTAGAACTGTTGGTGTCTTTGGGAGATCATCAGTTTGTGCCCTGATACATATATTTCTATTCTTATTTGAAATACTTTGTATATTGATAAAATGTAAATTTATATCTGTCATACTGTATGTATGTTCTACCTCTGTTTTAGATATTTTGTGTATTAATATATATTTAGGATTATTGTCATATTGCATATTGCACTATACATTCCTACCTCTGTTAAAGATATTTTGTGTATTGTCACAATCTTGAAGTCATTGTCCTTTCACCACACATTTGCTTACAGACTGTTTACCTTGTTTACATGAAGCCTTAGTCCTTAGGTTATTAGGTAGATAAGACTTATAAACTTATAGTCACCTATGCTTGTCATCTCTATAGTTACGTTAGTTAGGTTATCCAGATTTACAGATACATAGGTCAGATGGACAGGTAGTCTTCAAACACTTCATGGACCTAGAGAATATGGCATTTAAATAACTTAGAATTCTGTTCATGTGAGACACAATTGCTCCTGGCAGCAACAATTTGATCCCAAGAGAATGTTGGCCTCTAAGACATTTCCATTTGGAAGTTTGTCTTCTTGGCACAAAATGGCCTATTGGGCAAAGAACTGCCCTTGCCTCAACTGCTGACAGTACCAATACTGTCCTTTCTGGACAAGCAGGACCCAAGGAAAAGTGACTTCTGAACTCTGCCAAGACAGGGTAAGATGGTCTTTCAAAATTCCTGCTTCTGAAAATGGTCAGTCAGATATTCTAGGCCTGTAGCCAATTTGAATGCACCAACACTGCTGAGAAACTTTAGGTAATTGTCCAGGCTGCCAGCTGTCTCTGTCTACTCTTGCAAGACTCCCGAAAGTTACTTGCATCTATCTTCCATTTCTCAGGTATCATTATATTCCTTCTCAGGTCTTTGATGGGATTGAAGACTAGCAGTTATAGTTACAACTATATATATCTTAGATAGAATATATTAAATATTATATTAGATTTAGGTTCTTTAGGATAGAACACCTTTTGGAATGATTTTTGTAACATGACATTTACCCATGCTCCAGACTTCTCTGGATTTTAGTATGTGTCTCTTGTTTGATATTGTTCACATTGGTTGTAGTTCCATCTTATCTAGGTCATTATCCCTGGGCAATATTTGATAATTATTCCTATTGTATATAGTCTTGTATTAGATTAGAACCTTCTCATTTAGACAAAAGAGGGAGATGTAGTGGGTAGCTGTTCTAGCTTTGACCTGGAAGTACTACCCACATTGAGGCTTCAGTAACTGTCATGCCTACAAGGCAGGGCTGAGACAGGAACCCTTAAGACCCAAGATCTGGATGTGCCAGCTCTCTTGATTCCTGCATCCTGGATGCTGGAGGTAGATTGAGCAGAGTTCTCCAGAGAACACCGCTGGACTGCACTACACCTTTCCCAGACCCTGTTACCTATCCCTTCACTTGTAAGTTACCCCACAAAATAAACCTTCCTTTTAACTTAATACTTAACTTCCTTAATACTACAACCAATATGGGGCCTGTAAACTCTGGTTGAGCTGGAGCCTTTAACCCCTGGCCTGTGAGAGGCCAGCAATAGTTTTTAATGAATTCTTGCCACATGGGCGCCAAATGTAGAAGAAATTCTAAACAGTCTTAATAAATAAAAAACACAGAGCCAAATAAGAGTTAAAACCTACGAGATCAGAACAAGAGCCAGGACTCCCTTTAGCTTACCAGTCACTGCCATCTCTTCCTCTGAGAGAGAGACCTTCCTGTGTGACTGTCTTTTTATTGTCTTTCTGTTCTGCCTTCTCATTAGTTTAGACCCAACCACATGATTTCCTTATCACTGCCTGTCTATACAGATCTCCAGGTCTCTATGGTTGGTACTGAGATTAAAGGCTTGTACCACCATGCTTAGCTGTGTCCTTGACCACACAGAGACTCTACCTGCCATGTGATTGGATTAAGGGCATATACCACCACCACCACCAGACTTCTGCTAAGTGGCTTGTTTATAGCTCTGTTCCCCAGGCAACTTTATTTACAAATAAAATCACATTTCAGCACAAATAAAATATCACCATATATGAGCCTGCCAGGTGCCAGGCAATCAGGCACAATTATGGTGAGTGAGTACAGGATGGTGAAATGGGAGAGAGGCAGATCTGAAGAGGTGAGGGCAGTGAGGAACCGCTGGGGCAGATGCCCTACTTGCCATTGTGGATACCAGGAGTCCAGGCCACTACCTGCGATCAAGTTGATGTCCAAGGGATATGTCCCTACAGGGGTCATACCAACCTGGATTCCTGTGCTACCACCCAGGACCATGGGGTGTCATCCAGTTCCAAACTGCGGAAGTAGGCTGTGTCTGGGTCAGTGGCCCTACCTCAGCCAAGGTCTGTGTTGATGTCAGTGGCTCCTGCCACTGTTGAAGGCTGAATGAATGGTTTAAGTTGCCACCTGAGGACATGATGGCCTTTGGGGACCATTCTGCTAATTGGGCCATGCCAATCTGGGTGATCTGCAATGCCAACTAGGGCCACGATGACATCTGAGCCTGGATGTTGCCAAGGACCATGTCTGGGTCTGTGGTCTTATGGAAGCCTGAGTCTGTGCCGATGTCTGTGGTCCATGTTGCCACAAAGGCCACACGGATTCCCATGAACTGGGCCTCCATCTGTGGGCTTCTTGATACCCGAGAGCTATGCTGCTGCTGGGCCCATACAGTCCTGTAGATGTAACCAACCATCTTATTAAATAAGAAACACAGGGGCTGGAGAGATGGCTCAGAGGTTAAGAACACTGGCTGTTCTTCCAGAGGTTCTGAGTTCAATTCCCAGCACCCACCTGGTGGCTCACAGCCATCTGTAATGAGATCTGGTGCCCTCTCCTGGCCTGCAGGGATACATGCAAACAGAACACTGTATACATAATAAATAAATAAATCTTTAAGAAAGGGAAAGAGAGAGAGAGAGAGAGAGAGAGAGAGAGAGAGAAAGAAGAAAGAAAGAAAGAAAGAAAGAAAGAAAGAAAGAAAGAAAGAAGAAACACAGAACCAATGCAAAGAAGAAAGCCAAGAGATCAGAGCTAAGAGCCTTACCCGCCTGCTGCAGCTAGCCAAAAGACCTCTCTAAAAAGGGGCCTACTTCCTGTGTGTTTGTCTTTATATAGTCTTTCCGTTCTGCCTTCTCATTGGTTGTAAACCCAAACACATGACTGCCTTGTCACTGCCTGTATGTACAGACCTCCAGGTCTTCTATGGTATTGAGATTAAAGGCGTGTGTCTCCAATGCTGGCTGTATCCTTGACCACACAGACTACCTAGCTCTTCTACCAAGTGCTGGGATTAAAGGTGTTCGCCATGAACGCCCAGCTCTGCTATGGCTTGCTATTAGCTCTGACCTCCAAGCAACTTTATTTATTAACATACAAATAAAATCACATTTCAGTACAAATAAAATACCACCATACAGTCCTGAGTAACGTGTGCTACTACCTGGTGCCAGTGTGTCGTAAGGGCCTAAGCTGAGGTCAGTTCCATGTGTGGGTCCACCTCCCTGCCACAGACAGGACCTGTGCTGATGTCTGAGGCTCCTGCCACCATTTAAGGCAGTGAGGATGCCTGGGATCTGGACCCTTCCCTGGGGCTATTGGGGGTTCATGACTATCTAAGTGACCTGTGCTGCCATCCTGGCTCATGGTGTCATGGAACCCCCAGAGACCAGCAAGGAGCTGGTTTCCGATTCGAGCACACAAGGGTCTTTTTATTGTCAGATTTGCACCTGGGCTGTCAACCTATGCTCTGACGCAGCAGATAAAGGAAGATTCAGTCGCCACGGGCCCACTAGTAGGGAGTTTTTATAGGGAAAAAAATCACAGGCTGGGGATTGGGCAGAAGGAGTTATGGGGAAAGGTGATTTTTGGAAACTATTGGTCCAGACTTTGGGCATGAACCCACATTTTGAAACCATTGGTTTAGACTTTTTGGTGGGGAACCATGACTTGCTGAGCAGGATTATCTTGGCTGTTCAGCAGGATTATCTAGATATCCCCAAGGGCCATAAATCACAGACAGGAGGTCTGCAGGAGTATCTGGATCCTGTTAAACTTTACTGCCCTGTATCTGTTCAAGTTGTCATGGCACATTGTTGAGATTCTTCCTGGAACTGAGTCCAGCAGGCAGTCTAAGATGGGGGCCCTTTCCCTAAGATGAAGCCTGTAAAGTTAAATCTAGACCTTCACAGTGCCATCCAGGCCTGGACTGCTGCCAGGGGCCATGTCTGGGTCCACGGCCCTGCCACAGTTGTGGTCTGTGTTGATGTCCCTGATGCCTGTTACCACTAAAAGCAGTGATGATAGGGCTGCCCAGAGTTGGCCCTTCTCCTCACCAACTGCACCACTCGGGAGCGCAGTGCCCAGCACCTCCCCAGCGTGTTGGGGTCACAGAGGTTACCTCGTGAGATCTGAGCTTGCTTTACACAGCAGAGGGACAAAGGGGATGCATGGTCACCAGGTGTCTGCAAGTGTCTGCACTTGGCTGTGCCAGGGGGAGGTCTTTTGTTCCACCCCTTGGCATTCCTGTAAAAGCCCTTTGGCAAAGACAGAAGGGGCCGGTGAATTTTGACCCAGGCCCTCCCGAGGCTCTCCTGTGTTTCTGACTGTCTCTCTCCTCTATATTTCTATCTAAATATTTCTCACTTCTGCCTACTTCAGAGTACTCTGGGGGAAAAAGTGGGGGTGGATCCCCCACACCAGGGCAGCACAGTAGAGCTGCCCTGCGGGCAGAGTGCAGGTGAACTGGCCCTGAATATGTGAGAGAGGGAGAGACAGCCTCACAGTCAGTCACACAGTGGCATGGGCAAGGGGGAGATACCCCCTTGCCCCTCACCCCCTAACACCTACTGCAAGCAGGAGCTTGTGGGCCACAGAATATATTATAAAGATCCAGGTGTGTATTAAAGCTATACTTTTACCAGCCAAGGGTCTGTCAAAAGGCAAGCCATTTATCATGGAATATTTTATGTTATACAGTTTTTAATATTTTACCTGTCTTCTGGTTGTTAATATTCTGCTCTCACTCTTCCAGGTGTAGCATCCTACGTCATCAGGGTGTTGCTGGCAACTGCATACCGCCATGTGATACGAAATCTCTGCCTTAAAAAGCCCCACATGGACCTCCACCTCCCCTTTATTCTATTTCTTCTCTGCTGTCTGCTCTGCCCTGCTTCCCTCCCTCCACCAGGCCTGGCTTCTCCTGTCCTGTCCCCTCTTCTCTCTAATAAAGCCCATTCTAACTCAGATAACCATGGCTCATGACTCTTAGGCTGCCGACCAAACCAGCACCAAGTATATCCTTCCACTGCTATGAAATTCCTGCATGCCCAAATACTTCCAAACCATTTTGGCAAACAACTAAGCTTCTCCAACACTGTTCCACTAGGTACTAACTCCCCTGCTGAGCCTAGGAGACAAGCAGGCTGTAGATGCATAGTTTTTTTTCTTGTGCAAATGAAGTTCAGATCATCCCCTTCCCTCAGGCTAGGGGCATGGCAGAGAGACTGGCTGAGGACAGTAGTGCTTTTTGCACAACCAGGTGCAGTAAGGACTGGAGCGGAATTCCAGAGGCAGGCACAGAACTGCAGGGCCAGAGAGAGGAGAGGAAGACCAAGGTTCAGCAGAGGGTAAAGCAGATCTTGGGTAGAGTTTTCTGAGAGCCAGGAGTAAGGAGCTAGGAAGGCAAGATGGAGGACGAAGGGCAGGGGACATAGATCAGGTCAAAAGCATAGGAGCTTACTAAAACTATGAGGACAGGAAAACTGGGCACAGAGAGGAGCTGTATGTGAGGACGGGGCTGAAGCTGTGTAGACAGAATGGACCTAGAAGAATGAAGTGAACTGACTAAAGAACTCAGTGTGGTTAGATTCATTTGGTATCCCTCAGATTAGGATCCTTAGCCGCTTGTAGCATCTGTTCTGGACCCTGATAGAAATCTCCTCAAGGCGGACACTTGGGGGGAATTCAGTAGCAGGAAAAGCTGGACCCAGGGTCATGAGAGTGGGAGAGCTGATCCTGACCCTCACCAGCTACAGCACTCAGAAGAGTGGGCCTGGTACCTAGCCGGGACAGCTTCAGTAGAGCTGACCCCATTGATGGGGGCACAGGTGACTCAGCACCAAGGACGCAGGTGGGAGATCCGGCCCCACCCTACATCTGCCGTATGATGGAGGGGTGAGGAGAGATGACCTTCCCTGCCCCTTGCTGCTGTGGCAGTGGGAGAGCTGACCCCGAGGTCACGAGAGTGGGAGAACTGCCCCTGTCCCTCCCCCCCACCAGCAGCACTAGGGGCAGCGGGCCCTTCATCTCGCCTGGGTAGCACAATAGCGCTGACCCCGTTGGTGGGGGTACGGGTTAGCAGGGGGGGGCACGAGAGCAGGAGGGCTGACTACACCCTCTCATCTGCCATGTGGCAGCATGGGTGAGGGGAAAAAAATGCCCGACCTCCTCTCACCCACTGCCAGCTGTGGCAGGTTAGCAAGTTGGCCCCAGGTCACAAGAATGGAAGAACTGGCCCCACCCGTCACCAGCTGCAGCACATGGCAGAGTGGGCTGGGCGCCTCACCTGGGCAGCACACTAAAGCTGACCCCGCTGGCTGGGGTACAGGTGAGCTGGGCCTGTGGGCATGAGAACAGGAGAGCTGCCCCTGCCTCCTCCCTGGTCTGTCATGGGATGGTAAGGACAAGGGAAATACGTCCTTCCCCCACTCCTGGCTACCTGTGACAGGCAGGAGAGCTGACCTGGGGGTGTGAGAATGGAAGAGCTGGCCCTGGTGGTGGGAGAGCCGGAGAACTGGCCCAGTTCCTCGCTGCCTGCTACATTGGGGCGGCTAGCTGGGGCAGGGCTGGAGAGCTCACTGGGGTGGGGACAATGAGGGAAAGCAGACAGGCTGGCCAACCAACCCAGCTGCCACCCAGGCCCAGAACCAGGACTAGGAGGTGGCCCACCCCAACACCCACCTCGTCTATGATCTGCTGGAGCATATGAAGGGGCTGACCTGCAGATCCAAGGCTGCAAGATCTCCAGGACACAGGGCAGCAACAGGATATCCAAGAGGAGCCCCAGTGAGGGCCCAGTGTGAAGGGTGCAGCAGAAACCAGAGGCCTCGAATCCGACCAGTGACTCTTTGCAATGAACACTTGAAAAGTGAAGATGTGTGGACTGAAGGGTAAACTGTGTGACTCACTGGGCCACACTACAGCTTCCATGCCAGGATTTTTTGTTTGTTTGCTTGCTTGTTGTTGTTGGTGGTGGTGATGGTCTGGTTTTGGGGTTTTGGGTGTGTTTTTTGCTTTTTGGGGGGGTTATTTTTAAATTTTGTTTTGGCGGGGGGGAGGGGGTTTGCAAAGGCAGAGGGCAGAAGCAAGGGGACTGGGGATGGGGATTGTTGGAAATCTCTGCTCCAGCCCCACTCCTCCGGTTCCAGACCCTGCCCCTCAGAAAGCCCCTCCCCCCAAGGGCCAGCTCCTCCCCCAAGATGGTCAAGACCACGCCTACAGGGTATTTAAGACCCCAGGCTCGCTCCTGCCAGGCCATGTTATTTCTCCCCTGCTCCCTTTCCCTGAAAGTCACCCAGGACTTTCTTTGCTCAGATTAAACCTGATCTGATTTACTGTATTGGTGGATGGAAATCTCCTCTGGTGCGTTGGCTGGGGAGGAGCTGAGCCTTTCCCCTGTCAGCCCCTAGCCCCGTGGGAAAACCACTCCTCTCCTTACACTTGCTGGCCACCAGATTGGATCAGCTTTTTTTTTTTTTTTTTTTTTTCGAGTTTTTTTTTTGCTTTTTGTCATTTAGCACTCTCGAATCACAAGATCTGTCTGCTCCGTGCTGGATTAGCGTGCCCACCCCGGTACGTTGCCCATTCCAAGTAAATCACTGCCTTTAGGGGTCCAGGACACCTCCTGATTTGGGGGTACCCTTCCAAGATGCAGCCACACCAGGAGCAACCCTGACCCCTTCCCACTCAGTCCGATCCTCTTGGATCCCTGGGACACCAGGACATTCAGGCTTTGGATCTTCCTCTATCCCCACGACCCAAAAGCCTATCGCAGTGGACGGATTGCTTTAGAAGACTTCGGGTTCGGCACAGGCTTGTGAAATGGGCAGCTGGTGGTCTAAGCCAGATCACCCTCCGGGTGTCTTTTACAAAATTTATCCAGATTCACCCAGGACTTTTTTGGGCTCTGGGCTGTGCCTTCCACTCCACCACTCCCTGCTTCTGCCTGCTCTCCCGCCACACAATGTGTATTCTCCACATGGCTCCTGCCCTCCCTCCCTGCCTCTGGCATCCACTGCCCCCACCATGGGGGGGTCCGTCTTTCCTGTCCGGGTCTCCCCACATGCTAAAATTCTACCTGCCTGCTCCGCCCTTCACAAATTCATTCTCCTTCAATAAACTGCTACACCTTCTTCTTTCCTAAAATCTTTTTCCTCCACTTGCTGTTGCAGCTCGCTCAACCAGGCAGCCTGATGCTCTGTTTCTCACTCCCCACCGCAACCCCCGATACACACACACACACACACACACACACACACACACACACACACACACACCCCGCAGCACCTTCTCCTCTGAGCTCTCTGGTGCATGAGGCGCTGCCGTTGGGAGCGAGGCACCATGGCTGACAATGCCTGGCATCTGTCATGGTTTCCCATGGAAAGTTTCGTTTTTCTTTGTGTTAAAAACGTCCTGTCTACTTTGTATGGATGGATGGGTCTGCGCCTGTGTGTTGTCTTGTGTATAAATACATGTGGCCACTGAAGGCTTGTTTCTGACTGGTTTCCAAAGCCTGGGTTTACTTGTTCTGTGTGTTATTAGTGGCAGCTAAGCTGTTGCTATTACAACTAGCTGCCGGGACTCAGAACTCTGGGCTTGCTGGCAGTTCATATTTTAGGCTGTTCTACCTTATTAAAATAAACAGCTAAATATTGGAGGTGGTTTTAAAAAAAAATCTATGCAAGCCAGTCGGTGGTGGTGCGCGCCTTTAATCCCAGCACTCGGGAGGCAGAGCCAGGAGGATCTCTGTGAGTTCAAGGTCAGACTGGGCTACAGAGTGAGTTTTAGGACAGAGAAACCCTGCCTCGGAAAAAAAAAAATCTATGACAAAATGTTAACTTAAAACTTGTAATTCCAAATTGGAATTGTTCTGGGAAATAACACATGGTCTGCCACCATCTTGAAAGACCCCCACTCCAATATGAGGACCTGGGCATTGGCGATGAAATGCTCCCCCCCAATAACTTAGCCTAAGAAACGCCATTCTAAGAAAAACAGGAATTCACAGCTGTGGCTGGCCATCCGGCTTGGAGAGAGATAACTGTGGTCAGGCTTGGAGAAAAACAGTTGAGTCAAATCAGGATATTTTATGCTGCCCCTGGCTGAGGAATAAGCAGCTGGGCTGGAAAAACACCACTATACCTGGCAAGGCAAGTCAGCCACAACATACGACCCAAGTTCACCCTGGCTTCTTTGAAACAACCAATAGGACTGTAACTATGCTTCTTGCTTCTGTAACCGCGCTCTGCCTGGGATCCATAAAAAGTCCTGCCTAGAAGGCGCGCAAGTCCTCGAGAGACTTGCCCGGTACCTGTGTATCTAATAACCTTTGCTGTTTGCATCTGATCTGTGGTTTTGGTGTGTTCCTTGGGTTTGGGGTCTCTCCTGAAGGAAGATCTCCCCTTGGGGTCTTTCAATCTTAATTAAGTACAACACATGGGCAGCCACCATTTTGACTAAGGATGGAGAAGAGGGAGGTCATATGACTTCAGCACCATCTTAAATAAACGTGACCACATGGAGTGACCCCACCAAGGAGACATTAGGTCTCCAATATATATTTTATATGATAATTCCTGTCCTGTCCTAAAAAACGGGGTTTATATAAGATAGGATTTAAAATACTGCTGGTTTACTGAGGGAGTGGGGCTATGCCTCCATGAGTTCATGTGCAGGGATATATCTTGTTGGCAGTCAGATTTTTGTATTCCCTTTATTATTGATTTTAAAAACACCAAATTGGGCTGGAGAGATGGCTCAGGGGTTAAGAGCACTGGCTGTTCTTCCAGAGGACCCCAGTTCAATTCCCAGCACCCACATGGCAGTTAACAACTCTCTGTAATTCCAGTTCCAGGGAATCTGACACCCTTGCAGAGACATATATGCAGGGAAAACACCAGTGTACTGTGGTGGTATTCTAATTGTACTGAAATGTGATTTTGATTGTGTGTTAATAAATAAAGTTGCCCGGGGGTCAGAGCTATTAGAGCCATAGACAGAGTGTGGCGGTGGTGGCGCATGCCTTTAACCCCATAGGTCTATGTGTGTTCAGGGATACAGCCAGCATTGGAGACATATGCTTTAAGACTGGGGGCTGTACATACAGACAGTGACAAGGCAGTCACGTGTTTGGGTTTACAACCAATGAGAAGGCAGAATGACTATGAAACGACTTACACACAGGGAAATAGCTCTCTTTCGAGAAGCTGGGACCACCGCAGGAGGAAGGGTGAGATTTTAGCTCTGAGCTCTGACCTCTTGGCTTTCTCTTTTACATTGGTTCTGTGTTTCTTATTTAATAAAACGGTTGGTTACATCTACATTGCACTTAAAAATAAATAAATCTTTAAAAACACCAAATTGTTTACAATGTTAAAACTTTGTTTTGCTTCCCACAGATTATGATTACTGAGATATTCTTTTTAATTGTCTTGCTTTTACTAACATTGGTAAGCTGTAGCTAATTGGGTAAACTATGTATCCAGATTTAGCCTATACATATATGTTCTCAAAGTTAAGCCTAAACAACATTTGTCTAGTTCAGATATACCTAACAAATAATGATCACTGATCCACCTCAGGGATCTGAGAATATGGCATTTAATAAAAAAGGTTCTCATGATAGAGACATGACAGCCCCTGGCAGCATCCTGTACCTCCTCCAAGAAACATGAAAGAACATTAAATGTAGCAAAGCCAGTCACGGAGGGCCAAGACCCTGTCCAGACTGTGAACAAGCAGGACACTGGGGAATTGTTTTCCCCACTTTGCCAAGACAAGGTAGGTCACTCTCCCCAAATTCCTATCCTGCTGGGAAGTCTGTCAGACCTACTGTGCTTGGAGCTGAAGACTGGTACTGCCTTTGGGACTCTGTCCCCAAGGACCATGGACAAACCTGGGATAGCTGCTTAGGTAGCTGGAAAGCTGTCTTACTTCTGCTTTCTCTGGTGATATTTATCCTTCTCAGATCTGATGGCATTTGATGAGTAGGGTACTGATAGCCTTACCTGTTTAACAGCTCTTTCCCCAAAACCCAAAGCTACACCCACCCTGATAGTCCATTACTTCATTAGTTAAATTTCCTGTTGAAAATACGGACAGGTTTGCCTTGTTCACAGGCTTCATAGGAAACGATAAACAGGCCTTAGATGTAACTTCAGAGGGTCAGAGTTTTAGCACTGATAAACTGCACAGAGCACTGACTACAAACAGCTTTCAGAAGTTCTTATATTTCTGTGGATTTTACTGGTCCCAGGTTTTAGGATTGCATAGAGGCTTTTTGCTATGACACCACATTGTAAATCTGTTCCAACTGTCTTATAGACACCTGCATGTTCCTGGAAAAGAGATCTGCTACTGTATAGATCATCTCCTGATTTGGCATGCCATCCCCTAAGCTCCTGGGACATCAGTGCTGGTGCCACCTCCCAGACTCAAGCGGGCATCTATCTAGGATAAGAGGGCACATCTTTTTTCCATTTTTTCTGGCAGTCTTCACTCTTCCCATGGCAACTTGCTTTTCTCCCCTTCCTCAAGGAACAGATACTTGAGGTCTCCAGGATGGCAGTTAACCGGATGCTTCTTCACCCATACCTCCCACTGAGCATATACTCCTGACTCCCCCTCTCCACACCATCCCCTTTCCAGCAGGAAATAGCCAGACTTGAACCAGCACCCATATATACCCAAAAAGTTTGGGATGCCAGAACTCTCTGTTCTAGCTGCACTCTTCCTGTTCCAGACTCACCCCTCAGAAAGCCCATTATGGGTTGACTCCTCCCCTGGAGCTGCTCAAATACCATGCCTCAGGGTATTTAAGGCTCAAATACCATGCCTCAGGGTATTTAAGGCTCAAATACCATGCCTACAGGGTATTTAAGGCCCCCTCCTTGGTAGCAGTCTCATGGTTTCTTCTCTTCCCTTGAGATCACCTGGGGATGCTTGACTCATTAAATTTGGACTATCAATTTGGTTTGATTTGGCTTATTGCATTGGTGGAGTTACTCACTACTGGAGGATATTTCATAACACTTATCAGGGATAAATAGAATCAGGATGCATGATATGAAGTCCACCAAGAATCAATAAAATATTAATGACATGAACTACATTCATAACATTGTCCAACCATCTCTACTCTCTAGTTTACAATATTGCCAGCACCCCAATATGACAATCACTTTCTGGTCCTCCTATGTAGCCCTCAACAACAGGTCACCTGCTTTTCCTCTCAAAAACTGATTACCAATACTCAGAGGACATCCTGGGAAAAGCAGGAAAAAGAACTTGAGCGTCAGAGGAAGGAGTGTGGTGAAAGCTGTCTTCTGGGAGTAACGTGACTGTTACGTCCTTGAACTCTCAGTAGCTGTGAATACATGCACAGGTCTGCACAAGGCCAGGCTTATCGACATTCCCTTGCTCGATGGGATGTCAGTCAGGGGAAGGGGCTCAGGAGGTCTCACCCCTCCCTGAGGATCTACAGGCAGCCGGCTGATGGCTTCTGAGAGACAGACGTTTCCTTCAGTGGGGTAGCCACAGGCCATGCTCCTCCTGTAAACAATTCATCACACACACACACACACACACACACACACCACACACCGCAGAAGGGTGTGAAGAGGAAGGGAAACAGCAGGAGTGACAGAGGGACAAAAAGGTTATTAGAGAATACACATAATCAAAACATATTATATGCATATATGGGAATGTCAGTGAAATCCTTTTTACATATAATTAATAGATGCAAATTAAAAAAATTATTGCTGGATTGTTTGTTACTGATAGATTCAAGGTTAGACAAATCATTGCTTTCAGGTGTATACTCACCAATAACCCCAGTCCAAAGGTCTCACAGATGGCTCCAATAAAAAAAAAATAGGTCGTAAGACAAAACCAAAAGTCATAATTCTTGGCAAGTGACCAGGAGGGATGATGGGTATGGGACAATTCATAGGGATGGGAAGGAGATATGAAGGGTGTTGGGGAGAGTAATCAGAATACAGTCCATATATGAAACTGTCAAATAGAAAAAGTGATCCACTTTAAAAATTAGCAAAAAAATGCCATTGAGATTTTTAATAAGGATCATATTGAATCTATACCGTTCAAAAGCAAAGTCTGCTAGTGATCTTAAGTCTTTGTCACTGGGCGGTGGTGGTGCACGCTTTTAATCCGAGCACTCGGGAGGCAGAGGCAGGTGAATTTCTGTGAGTTCGAGGCCAGCCTGGTCTCCAAAGCAAATTCCAGGAAAGGTGCAAAGCTACACAGAGAAACCCTGTCTCGAAAAAAAAAAAAAAAAAAAAAAAAGTCTTTGTCAACCTACTATGTCTTTCCAGTTATTTAGAAATTGTCTCATTTCCTTCAGCATTATTGTACAGTATTTCACTGTACAAGTCTTGAACTGACCATGTTTCTAAGCATTTGATTATTTTGATGCTATAGGCAATGAGTGGCTTTCTTTTTTTTTTTGATTTTTTTTTTTATTACAAATAATCTATTAATTTGTACCATTGTTTATTAATCAATTGATTGCTCTTAATTGAGCATTTAGGAGTTGCTTTCTTAATGCATCTTACAAATCCTTCAATTAGTGTAAAGAAATACCAGTGATTTCTCTGTGTTAATCAGCCATGTATATGCTTTATTGATAATTATGTTATTAGATTTGCTTTGTATTATTCTGTCCCTTTATTTTGACTCAAACACATAAAATGAATCTGGCTTCGTGTGAATTTATAATTGGAATAAGGAAAGAAATGTTACAGGTTTTTCATATAATTTTGTATCTTCTTCTTTGATACCATGCCCAAACTCAATAAATGGTAACTTCCTAAAGGCCAATTACAATGTAGCACGTGAAACCACATCAGTAAGGTTGTTTTGTTTAGTCACATCTATCTTAGTTTCCTTTCTATTACTGTGACAAATCACCATGACCAATGCAACTTATTGAAGAAAGCATTTAATTTGGCCCATGTCTCCAGAGGGTTAGAGACCATGATGTCAGAGTAAATGAATGATGTCAGGAACAGCTGAGGTCTCCAGTCTGGATCTGTAAGGGATGAGCAGAGAGCACACTATGGATGACAACCTGTGAAACTTCAAAGCCCACCCCTGTGACTCACCTCCTCCAACAAGGTCACACCTCCTAATCCTTCCCAAACAGTTCAACCAACAGGGACCAAGTATCTAAACGTCTGTGTCTATTGGGGCCATTCTCATTAAAACACTACAATACTGAAATACCTTAACCTTTCACCTGGATTGGATTTTTTCTCTGTGGGTGATTTTGTAGTATCAGTGAATTATTTATTTGGAAATTATTGGGTCACTGAAGTTGTACAGATTCCCACATGTTGACAGATGTCCTATATTTTTCAAATATCCCACTGCTGTTACCAATGTCAATCTCATCACAAAATTATTTTAGTTTTGAGAGCCTACCAATTTCACAGACAATAAACATTTTCTAAAATACAAGTTTGGCTTAAGAATTTGAATTCTATTAATGCTAGTATGTATTGTCATATTTCTCCTGAAGTAAATGACTTATGTAAATGTTTTAAAAAAATTCACCCCATCTCTGAGTTTGAGGCCAGCCTGGTCTACAGAGTAAGTTCCAGGACAGTCAGGGATGTACAGAGAAACCCTGTTTCAACAAACAAACAAACAAACAAACAAACAAAATCTGCCCCCCCAAAATACAGATATTACCCTCAGTTTCTTTTTATAAATTTTATTTTACTTTTTGATATTATAATATAATTACATTACTCTCATCCCTTCCCTTCCCTACCTCCAAACACCCCTCCTGTTCTCCCTCAAATTTCATGGCCTCTTTTCTCACTAATTGTTGTTGCATGAATATACATACATACAACCTAAATATTACCTGTTCAGTCCATATGATTTTACGTGTATGCATATTTTTAGGGCCTTTGAACACTGGACAACCAATTGGTATGCTCCCTCGGTGTTTATTTGTCCTCTTGTACACTGTAAAGATTTGTCACTTGAATTGGTTTAATAAAATGCGATTGAAGTATAGTTGGGGTGACCAAACTAAGGATGACGGGAAGGAGAAGGGCAGAGTCAGGGGTCACAGTCAGAGACAGAGGGCGCAGGAGATGAACATGCACGCTAATAAATGTACCACCATGTGGCAAAGCATGAATAGAAATATGGGTTAATTTAAATGTATAAGTTAGCTAGTAACAGCCTGAGCTATCGACTGAGCATTTATAATTAATAGAAGCTTCTATGTGGTCATTTGGGAAGCAACTGCTAGGTATTTGGAGTTGCTGGTGGGACAGAAACTTCTGTCTACAATACTTTCTTTTAAAAATAATGATTTCTTGTGTTATTTTGAGTCATAGCATATAGATATGGCCAGATTGAAAGTAAAAGAAGGAGAAAAATGGCCCAGGAGAAACATTAGCCAGGGTGGTCTGGTATAGCCATACCAGCATAATAGATCACTGTGAACCAAATATTATTAAAGATAGACAGCATCAATGTGTCACATTTCAAATTCACCAGGAAGACACATGGTTCTAAAACTGTATGTTTTTAATGAAGTAGCCTCAAATTTATGGACCTCTCCAAATTGACAGGACCTGGGCAAACAGATCCTTCCCCATCCCCTCAGCAAGGACTACTGCTCAGTGACCTGTGAATCTAGCAGATAACACAAGGGAGGGGACCAGTCTGGCCACACACCTGTTGATGGCTCAGCAGGCAAAGTGCTCCCCACCATTCTAGCAAATGAATAAACAGGGGCATGCCTCAGTGGGCCTGAGGAGGGCAGCCACCACCGGGAGGCCTGCCAGGGGAACTCTGATTTTTCTATGGTGGGTTTGCAAATCAGTAGGGCTTTCACAACATTTAAAAATTACGTTTATTTATTTGTGTGTGATGTGGATGCACACATGGCAAGCCATGGAGGTCAGAGGACACCTTGGGGGAGGCCTCTCCTTCCACCATATGGGTCCTGGGAACTGAACTCGGGCGCTAGAATGGTGGGAAGCATATAAAGAACAAATGAGTATCACAATAAAGATATTTTAAAACTACTACTACTAATAATAATGATGATTTCTGATGAAAATGGGTTGCTCAGTTTTGATATGAACTGGTACCAGAGCTTCTCTTCCTGATGACCACTATACTTTGATACCAAACTGAAGGGCTTTGCAGATATTTCCAGTTTCATCAGGAAGAATGAAAAGCCACATACTTTGAGGTTGAGATTTAATAGATAATTTTAAAATTATTTTTAAAATTTATATACATGTGTGTTATGTATATGTGTATGTGTGCAGGTGCCCTTGGAAGACAGAAAAGGGTACTGGGTTCCTGGGAGCTGAAGTTACAAGAGGCTGTGAGCCTCAGGACCAAACTGGTTCTCTGCAAGAGTGAACGTATTTTTAACTGCTGAGTCACCTTCCAAAGCCTCAGCAGATTTTTTTTTAACTGTTTAATCAAGGAACGTTAGAAATGAACATGAATGCTTTAAAAGCTTTTTTCATTTATATTTTTGTTTTTTAGTCTAGTGGCACTAGAGATTAATCCCAGGACCTCAAGCATGCTAGGCCAGCACTCTACCACTGAGGTATATCCAGAGATCCCTTATTTATTTTTTATTGAGGAAAAAGGAGTGGAGAGGGCAGTGACCACTAATGTACTTTGGTTAATCCACCTTGATTTATGCTAAGGATTAGCTATGAAAGTGAGTAATACCAAGGTGGGGTAGCCTGCCAAGTCTTGTAAAGAACTGTGAAAGCACTTGAGAGTGCCAATGTTTCATTAAGGAGTGAATAGACTTGCTCTTGCAGTAGTTCAGACCAAGACTGAGCCCAAATTTGAATTCCCCTGCTCTCTCCCTGTGCATCGGTCTGTAGTTTGTGGTTGTCTGCATAGTTTGTGTAGTCTGTTGTCTATCACAGTGTCTGTCTGCCCCTCTTGCCTGTCTGTGTTGCCTGTCCCTAAGGAAGGGCTTTGCTTTGTAGTTATTGGACATCACATAAAGCATGGTATAGGAAAGGAATGAGGGATATGTTTCCATAGATCTTTAACAGAATTTTACAAGGGAGGAAATGACTTTACTGAACAGCTCTCAAAACGGCACACAGATGTCATCAACATATATCCATAAGCTGCTTCCAACATTTATGAGATACTCATTTTTTTTTTAAAGTTGCTCTCAACCTGTTGGCTACTTCCAGCATATGGTTACCACAACACACGTACATTATTCTGGGTCAAAGGCATGGAGGAGTACATAGTTTAATTTTAAACTTACACAGTTATCTTGGGTTGCAAAAGCTAATTGCATGGGAAATCCAAGGCATAGTAAGGTTGGTTACATAGTTCTCTTAAAAGTAGGTTAAACATAAACAGGCTGAGCACACAGCAGGACAGCATGTTATGTACATAGTTTTAAATGATCTCAGGTCATATTATTTACTTTACTGGCAAAAAAATAAAAAAATAAAAAGTTTAGTCACTTCAAAGGCTAGTTATTTTTCAGAAAAAGAGACTACCACAATGGAGGATCAGTGCAGTAATGTTGGGGATTGGTAGGAATATGCAGATCACACTTGGACAACAGTTGTTAAGGCTATTACAGTACCTTGCACAGATTGCTTTAATTCATGAATTCTAGAAGAGGACGATGTTGCCATTCTTTGTTTGTTTGATTGGTTTTGGTTTTTTCAAAAACAGGGTTTCTGTGTTGCCCTTGTTAGCATTCAGGCATTACACTGACCTGTCCCGCAAGGTCCTCAGCTACAACCACTGAGATCATCCCATGTGCACAGGCGCTCATCATCGACAGTATTCTGGCTGCTATGCTGGCCTGCTCAGGGTCCTATGGCTGCTACTGTAGTCTCTGTGCACGCACAGCTATGCCCCGCTTTAAGAGACGTGCTCTGTCTGCCTCCTGTCCCCTTTTCCATCATCTCTCCTTCAGAAGGCCTCCACGACCTTCCAATAAACCCTCCACCTGAGCTCTGTCGCATGGTGTGAATCTCTCTCTCACCTACCGTTTTTAAATTATAGCAGCCCTGGCTGTCCTGGAACTTGCTCTGTAGACCAGGCTGGCCTTGAACTCAAAGAGATTCACCTGTCTCTGCTTCCTATGTGGTGGATTAAAGGTGTGTGCCATCATCACAGGCTGATGTTGCCATTCTTAACATTCCCTTGTCAACATTTTCTCTGAGCAATGCACCTGAGTGCTCTCGTTACTCACAACATGCACAAGTCTGACATTCTTTTTTTTTTTATGACATCTTAACTTTAATTTTATTTTTATTTATTTATTTTTTGTTTTGTTTTGTTTTTTTTCGAGACAGGGTTTCTCTGTGTAGTTTTGGTGCCTATCCTGGTTCTTGCTCTTTAGACCAGGCTGGCCTCGAACTCATAGAGATCCTTCCCGAGTGCTGGGATTAAAGGCGTGTGCCACCACCGCCCGGCCATAACTTTAATTTTAATTAAGGCGGATATTGAGAGGAAGTTGAATGTGGTTCATGAAATATATAATGGAATAGCTGGGGGGAAAAATACCAAAAATTCTTTTTTGAATTCTCACTATTCTCTTGCAAAAACAAAACAAGAAAAGAAATCGCTAGTTCATCTATTTTACTGGAACAAATTGTGCATTGATTTTTATTGACTTATTGTTTGCCTGTCAAACAATATTTTTACACAAAGAATCATTCTTTATCATGATAATACATTCTCTCATTCCAACAAACCAAGAATAATACCAGAGGGCTCTTTTCTAGCAAACTGGTGTAGTAAAAGTTTTATCTTTCAGAGACATGATTTAAAGACAGGATTTATTAATCTGTGTAAACCAAATGCTCATTTGTATTATGCCAAACCAAATCTGCCATATGGTCCGAAGGACAGAGTAATAACAAGAACATGAATCAAATTTCAATTAACACAAATCTATTCTCCCCTTAAATAACAGATTTACAAACAAAAACACTCTAAAAGAAAGTACTTCCTTTCCAAAACAAGCACAACAACTGAGTGTCTGTGTCTCTTCCCTCCAGCACTCCCAACCACACTATTCGGAGTGGGAAGGAGGGAAGTCTCCCTGCTCTTGTTACACCCGACTGAGTAAATCTAAGTGTGAAATGCTCTTTGAAGTCAGTAGGCATGCTTTGCTTCAAATAATTCTGAGGGGATTTAGAAGCCAGATAGGATTAAAGTTTGGGAAGCCAGGAGAATTTCAGCTCAAGTTTAAATGTAAGCAATAGAAAACAAGGTGGGAAGGGAGAGGAAAAGCTGGTCTAAAGCCAACACTTGCTCCGGTGGTGATCTGTCTTGTTTTAGAATTATTAGCAAAAAGAAAACCTAAGTACAGGATCACTATCAACGTTTGGAAGAAAGAATTTCTAAAGATATATTAAGTACCGAGATTAAATACCCTCGTGAAACAGGAGGCTTTGAAAAAAGTATTAAGCCAAGTGTTTTTCATCCAAATCAATGTGATGTTTGGTGTTCCTCCATGTCACTGCCATAGTCTACTTGGTGATCTCTGTTACTACCTTAGTCCTACCGGCTCCTCTCAGCATAACCCTTCCACGGTCCCTCACCTTCATCAGAGCAAAAGCCTGCCTTCAAATCCCACTGAACCCAGCTCCTCGGCTTTTCTCATGGGCAAACCAGTCCAGTAGAGCTGGCATTCTTGTTCCTCCAGCAGCTCTCAGGATGATGATGTCCTCCTCTCTTCCCTTTTTCTGGTACTGGGCATAGAATTTAGGGTCTCACACATACTAGCCAAGCTGTTCACTACTAAAGTGTATATCCAGCCACACCCAGCTCATTTTTAATATTTTTAGGGAGAATCTTCTTAAATTGCTCAGCTTGTCTTTGATCTATCCTAAGTCCCACCCCCATCCCAGGATAGCCTTGAACTTGAATCCCTCTGCCTCAATTCCACCTGTAGCTGAGATTTTAGGCCTGTATGTGGTGATATTTTAATTGTGCCGAAATGTGATTTTATTTGTATGTTAATAAATGAAGTTTGCCTGGAGATCAGAGGTCATAGCGAGCCAGGGACAGCAGTCAGGCCGTGGTAGTGGTAGCCTACACCCTTAATCCGATCACATGGCAGGCAGAGTCTCTGTGTGGTCAAGGACACAGCCAAGCGTGGTGACATGAACCTTTAATCCCAGTACCAACTATAGAGACCTGGAGGTCTGTATAGACAGGCAGTGACGAGGAAGTCATGTGGCTGGGCTTAAAGCCAATGAGGAGGCAGAACAGGAAAGCAATAAAAACACAAGTCAGACATTAGAAGGTCTCTCTCTGGAAGAAGCTAATGCTGGTGGTAAGCCAAAGCTAGGTGGCTCTTGCTCTGATCTCTTAGGCTTTAACTCTGTATTTGGCTCTGTGTTTCTTATTTACTAAGACTGTTTAGAATTTTGTCTACACCTGTACTGCCAGCCCCATAATTCTTAATATGGGCATGGAAACTTTCAACTTTGCTTTGGAATTTTTGCCTTGAATTTTCAGCTATTGTTAGTAAGGACTGTGAGCAGAAGTAGTGTCAATCTGGACAGGTTTAGGCTAGAATAAGCTGTTGTTTCCTGGTTTGTTTTGTTTTATTATTTTTTTGTTATTGCTATTATTATTATTATTTTGGTTTTTCAAGACAGGGTCTCTCTTTGTAGCCCTGGCTGTCTTGGAACTCACGTTGTAGACCAGACTACTTCCAACTCAGAGATCCTCCTGTCTCTGCCTCCTGAGTGTTGGGATTAAAGGATTAAAGGCATCCAGCTAGATGTGCACCTCTGCATTCTCTTTTCACTAGCTTGCACTTCTGAGCAGATGAGCTAGGTTCAATGGAATTTTGAAGGCATGTGCCATCACACCTGGCTATTTAACTGAATCCTATCTTGACCCATTTTAGCTAAATTTTGGGAAGGGTAGGCACACACACATGAGTAGGCTGCAGGATACAGGAGCATTCATATATGATGATTTGCCTATGTGACCACAGTTCCCATAAAGACCATTAGAACCAAGGTTTTACTAGGTAGCCTACTTAATTACAAGCATATAACTATTCCTGTCTATCTGTACTGTCTACCTAACTAAAGAATTTAAGAATAGTATTTGGGAGACTAGCTTTTATCTAATAAAATCTGGATAGCTGGAGACATTGGAGATGGTTATTTTGGGTCATATTTAACCTCCCTTAAATAACTTATAAGCATCTCTATATTCCCACGATACATTAGACTCTTCTTTCATGCACATGTAACAAAACTGTGATTATACTAATCACCGTGTTTTAAACTACAGGGTGAGCAGTGAGTAAGGAGTCCATTACATCATCACAACAGATCTAAAGCAAGCAGTGGCTTATTTTCTACCTTCAGGGTATCTAAAGAAGAGAAGCAGTAATGTTTTCTGTACATAAATTGTTTGAAGATTAGACAAGAGGGTTTTTGAAAATTCACTCCATAATCCAATTTGAAATTCATTTCAGCATTTCTTTAATGTACAACAGTGCTTTCCAGTTTGCTTCTGAAAAGGTATAGAAAGTAGCAGAGAGAAGCAACACAGAGCTGAAAGAAACCAGCCCTAGGGGATCCGGAAGAAATGTAAAAAGAAGGAAAGCCTAAGCCTCCACAGGCTTTGATTTCTAAAGGAACTGATTTGGTTCACTTGGATACAAAGTTCCAAACAACTTAAGAACTGTTCAGACATGCACAGCCGGCTCTGGGGGAG
Organism: Peromyscus leucopus; assembly: GCF_004664715.2. Taxonomy (NCBI): domain Eukaryota; kingdom Metazoa; phylum Chordata; class Mammalia; order Rodentia; family Cricetidae; genus Peromyscus; species Peromyscus leucopus. Next base: position 66,021,361 of record NC_051072.1, on the reverse strand, counting down.
CATGACCAGTTATTAAAAAATAAAACGTGTCTGCTCTTAATACTTTATTGATAATAAAGTGGGAGAGGTGCATTTAAATTGTATCCCAAAAGACAATGCGTTGTATCTCCTACATGACACCTTACTTTTTAAACATTAAAATGTATTTTGGAGATCTTTCTACATGCTTGTAGTCATATATGCTCCACAAGCTGAAGTCATCTCAGAGGAGGGGACCTCAATCAAGAAAATGCCTCCATAAGGTCAGGATGTAGGCAGGCCTGTAACACACTGTCCTAGTGATTGGTGGGGGAGGGCCCAGTCCACCGTGGGGTTGGAGTTCCTATCCTGACTGCCTTCTGTGATGAACAGTGATAGCGAAGTGCAAGACAAATAAACCCTTTCTTCCCCAACTTGCTTTTTGGTGATGGTATTTGGTCGAAACAATAGAAACCCTAACTGACGGGTGTCCTCTTCTATCATTTTGCCTATTCCTTTAGACAGGGTTTTCCTGAACTTGGACTAGACTGGGGACTAGCAAGCCCCAGTGGTCGTCCTGCCTCTACTCACTGGCATTACAGGCATACGCACAACCATGCCTGGATTTTTTTTTTTCCCAGACAAGGTTTCTCTGTGTAACTGGAACTCGAAATGTACACCAGCCTGGCCTTGAACTCACTAGGATCCACCTGCCTCTGCCTGCCTCCCAAGTGCTGGGATTAAAGGCATTCACCACCATCGGCTTTTTTTTTATGTTTTCGTGTCGTCGTGTGTGTGTGTGTGTGTGTGTGTGTGTGTGTGCTGTCCTGTCGCACGCTTTAATCCAGCACTCGGAGCAGAGCTCAGCAATCTCTGTAGAGATCTGCCTGGCTACAGTGAGTTCCAGGAAAGGCACAAAGCTACACAGGGAAACTCTGTCTTGGGAAACAAAACAAAACAAAACAAAACAAAACAAAACAAAAGGTGTGCGCTACCACTGCCCAGCCTATTAGTTTGTTTTTTGAGACAGGGTTTCTCTATGTAACCTCGGCTGTCCTAGAACTTGCTCTGTAGACCAGGCTGGCCTTGAACTCAAGAGATCTGCCTGCCTCTGCCTCCAGAAGGCTGGGATTAAAGCCGTGCTTGGATTTTTATTTGGGTGTTGGGCTCCAAAGGCATGTCCTCATGCCCAGTGTTTTGTCTTTGTAAAAAAGGAACTGGATCTGCAATGACTGGAATACATTTCTTGTACACACTCCTTAACCTAGTGTTTATAGACAAATTAATGAAAAATCTGTAAATAAAGATGAACTTAAATCTTCTGAACAAATATTACAGTGCTTCAATGAACCTAAGTTATCCAGTTAGCAATGATGAATGAACCTAAGTTACCCAGTTAGCAATGATGAACACTTTGATTTTTTTCCCTCTTAGCCATTACTGTATGTAGTAAACATTCCTGAACTTACCTGTCAAATTTTATTCAATTGTATCTGTAAATGAATTAAGGTAAATACTTAATAAAGTTGCAGCCCAGCCAATTACATTTTTAATTTTAATGCATAATAATAAATGGCCCTCCTCATTGGTTGTATCAATTTATACTCTATGCCACACAAGATTTACTCTGGCTCAACATTAATGTTAGTTACAAAAATAAAAATTCCTAGAAACAAATGTACTTTCAACTACAGCATTTTAATGGAAAACATATCAGATGAGATCTGAAAAAACAAAGAATCCTTTTGGCCTTGTGGATTGCTGAGAACATCCTTCTTCCAAAGACAAATACTTGTTCCTACTGGCCAGCTTTTTGGAACTCAGCCAAAATTCATGGCTAACTGCTTCTTTTGTAGAGTCTAATAATAAAATGTATACATCGTGGCCTTTTTGTAAAGAAATAAATTATTCAATTTTTGTTAGATGTAAATAATTGTTTAAAAGCTTTGCAGACATTTGTAGAATGTCTCTCCGAAGTGAACAGGTAGCAGTCCTGAAGAAATGCTTGGAATTCATTCCATCGCGCAGACTCTCCAAGGATTCCGTGGCCTATTGACATTAAAATAAGAAAAGTAACCTACGTGCAGAAAGAAGGTTTCATTCCATTAACATTCATGAGCGCCGAACAGCTGAAGCCGTACACATCAAGGACGAATATACCCTTTGTCTCCTGATGAGAAAATGTCTCCGTGATAGATGGTTACAGCCAAGCGGTGTCACAGGGGCAACAGCGCACAGAACAGCTCCTGCAAACTTTTTGTGTGTGTGTGTTTTTTTTCTTTTCGGTTTTCTTTGCTTAGAGGTCTTTGTAGCATTGTTCAGCACAGAGCACAGTGCCCATCCCTTCAAATAAAAGGCGCTTATTGCAATGTAAGTAAAATCCCCAACCCTTGCAGAGACACTACCCAGAAAGCCGACCAACCAACCAACCAAACAAAAAACCCTTTGAAAAGGGTTTGGAACGCCGTCCCAAAGGCTTCATAAGGAATAGCTATTCAGACTGTAAAGAGAAGTGCGGTACATCCGGCGTTCGAGCAATGTGGAGTGTCTGTAGTCAACACAAAATACCAGACACACCATTAAAATGCCGTACAGTCATTTGCATAGATACAAACATTTCATCTACCCCTTCAGTAAATTTGTGATAAAAATTAAGTCGGAAGACACGGGGTTCTTACGTCACTGGCATCAGATAGGGCAACAGTGACTACCTGTGACGCCCTGTTAATTTTCAAGTGCGAGTAGATTAGTTACAAGTTGTTGACAACTTTGTCCCATTCAGTGAGTCGCTCCAGGGCAGACCCTTCCCGGGCTTGGCTCTGGAGGGCTCACGCAGCTCAGCGAGGGACCCAAGACGGCCCGTCTCGCTGCCCTATGGGCTCACAGTTGGCTTTTCTAAAACAGGAACGTTAACCCCGTGCTTGTGCTTTCTTCTGCCCCACCGGGAAGAAAATTCCAGATACTGAGCGAGAAGAAATGCACAGCGGCTCTCGGTCTGTCTTTCTCTGCTCGGGTGGCGGGCTGGGCTCGCCCGGATCCGCGCGGTGACCCCACTGGGCCGGGAGCCCCCCCACCGGAGGGGCGGGGCAGGAGGCGGGGCCGAAGCCAGGCCCGCCCCCAGCGGCGTCGGCGCGCCTGCGCGCTGGCGTGGGCCTGCGGTTGGCCGCCGGGCCCGGGCTCCCCGCCCCCGCCCGCCCGCGCCCTCGCACCTCCGCCTCCTCTTACGCGATGACGCAGCGCAGGTTTGCGGACGTGGCGGCGGCTGTCGGTCCGGAAGGCGGGACGGCGGCGACGGCGGCGGCAGGAGCGCGCCCGGGACGGCCGAGAACCCGGGGTCGGTCATGAGCTTCCCCGGGGCCGCGGCGGTGCTGGCGGACAGGTGACGGCGGCTGGGGCCGGGCGGGGCGACGGCGGCCGGGGTCACCGCGGGGCGCTCCCCCGGCGCGGGGAGGACGCTCGCCTCTCGGTTCCGGGCGGCCCTTTCCCCGCCGGCCGGTCCCCACGGCGTCTGCTCCGTAGCGTCCCAGGCTGATGCTGCGACTTGCAAATCAGAGATGCGGTCGGTAATCCGTGGAGGGGACGACCGGAGGGGAAGGAGAAATAGAAATAAAGGCGTGCAATGGACGGGGAGGAAGTTTCGTAGTCGTCGCTTTGGCTTAGACTTGGCCCTGGTGGAGAGGACCGGGGTGATTCTGTCCCGAGTGCTGAACTGGGTTGTCCCCTAGGAATCGTTTGTCCCGCCCTGCCTAAGGTCAAGACCGAACACCCAGTAGCAGTTAGCATGTCGTACCTAGGGGTTTGCGAGCTCGCTTTCGGTTATAGGCTGAGCGGATGAAAACGTGCTCCCTTGTATCCGTTGATGATCACTTTCAGGCCGTTTGTCAGCCTGCAACTTGTTCTAGTTCTACGAAGCCAGATTCCATAGAGAATTTAGAGAGGTGGAGAGAACCGAGCCCGATGACTCAGATACTCTGTACTTTCTAATCTTTAGTTGTTTGATCATGTTATTATCTGCCTGGGGCAAAGTGTAGCTTGGCCCTTGGATTACAGACCAGCACAGCCAATTCTTGGTTAGTCAGATATGAATGTCCAGGTTGCTTATTCAGCTTCCCTTTCATTTTAGAGGAAGAGACTTAGTACGTGAAGATGCGAGCTTTCGATTCCTAGCTGGGAACCTATCGTGAGGAAAAAAATTGATGTCAGTAAATTTTGTCTCAACTGGCTTTTAGGCATCACTCAGTAAATTTCACATAGCTGTACTGAGAATGTCAGGGACAGCGTGCCTAGGGCACATTGCTCTGTGTGGAATCTTTTCTGATCATGGTTGGCTTTTGAGAACACGAAACAGGTTTTTCCCCAGGTAATACACGTTTGTATGCAGCTTGCTTCTGATTGAGTCCACAAGGCTGACAGATACTATTCCCTAGATTAAAGATGTGGGATTGTTGTTGTTGTTGTTGTTGTTGTTACTTTTTAAAGAAAAGACCTGGAGAAGTGTAAACAGAACTTGTCCTTAGAGAAACAGGCCTTACTGAGATGTGAAGTGTGGGCTTTCTTTAGTTTGGGGCTGTCAAATAGGGGTGTTAGTTTTTGGCAAGAAATAATGTAGCACCTGTGGGAGCAACCGAATCAAGTGAGTAATGTATAGAGCTATTAGTTACTAAGTATCTAAATAGAGACCTTTGAATTTTTAAAGCAATACAGTGTTGCTGTAAAGCAAGCCCAGAAACTGGATTTTAAGGGCTAGATTTAATTAATTGAAATCTTTTGAAACTCAGGTATGTTTTCACAGAGACTGTAATCTCTGTCATCTCTGGATTTGGGGTCAGTTGTTTTTGCTGTTCCTTCCCGCCCCCACCTTCACTTCGTTGCATTTTTTTTTAAACTTGTTTCTCATCCATAGACTCCAAAACAGGAATACATCCTTCTAGACTTCATTTTGTATTCTAGGATTCCATGACATAACATTTAATGGTTTCTTCCTCTCCTGGGCACTCCTTTTCTATGCTTGCTGCAAGATCTGATCTTCACCGAGATAACACGATTGTGTAGTTGACATTAGATTTTGCTGTCTTAGAGGAATTCATTATAATTGGACCTGGTTTGCTTTCAGTTACTGTGATAAAGACCATGAACAAAAGCAACCTGGGGAGGAGTTTCTTTGGCTTACACATCCCCATCACAGTCCATCATTGAGGGAAGCTAAGGCAGTTTACGGAAGAACGCTGTTTACTGACTTGATTTCCATAGCTTCCTCAGCCTGCTTTCCTTTTTTTTTCTTTTTTTTTTGGTTTTCGAGACAGGGTTTCTCTGTGTAGCTTTGCGCCTCTCTTGGTAGCCCAGGCTGGCCTGGAACTCACAGAGATCCGCCTGGCTCTGCCTCCCAAGTGCTGGGATTAAAGGTGTGCACCACCACCCCACCACCACACCACCACCACCACCACCACCACCCGGCTCAGCCTGCTTTCTTAAACATCCTAGGACCAACTGCCCAAGAATGGCACTACCCACAGTAGACTAGCCCTCCCACATCTGTCATTAGCCCAGAAAATGCCCCACAGATTTATCTCCAGGCCAGTCTCATGAGGCATTTTCTCAACTGAAGTTTCCTTTTCTCAGATGACTCTAGTTTCTAATTGACAAAGAAAACTAACAGGCAAAACAGTCACACCCGGCGCCTACCTCCTCTTGTCTTCCATATCTTAGGGAATGGTACTATATTCAGGAATGGATGCTTCAAGTCTGAGATACATTGAAGTTTGAAAGCTTTTTGTTTTTTTGTTTGTTTGTTTGGTTTGTTTAGTCTGTGAAAGCCTGTCTTATTTATTATGTCTATCCTCGCTCACATGGATGATTAATTTGAGGCCAAACTAGTGTATGTGAAATTTGTTCTTTAGGATCTTGTGCTTGTTTCTTTTTAATGAGAGTTGGACAAATTGATGAAGGCATGCTGATAGTGACTTTGGAAGTAAAGGAGAGATATTCATGAATATTGATGAATATTTCTTTGCCCAGTTCTCAGTTGATTTTTTTTTTAAGTGTAAGTGAATGTAAATGCCTAGAATCCATTCGTCTTTATGGGGTATAAACTGAATCTAATGAAAACTTTGTTAAAATAAAAGCTTTCAAAGAAACATCCCTGTTCAGGAGCAAACTTGTGACCTATAATCGTGAGTATAGACTATACTGTAATAAATATAAATTCTGAATTTAACATGGTCCAGAGCTTAAACTATATGTAATACATATAAATTGTGAATTTAACAAGATCCAGTGAGTTAGAAGTGCAGAGATATTTAATCCTGTGTGAAATCAAATGCAGAACAAGAAAAGTTTGAATTCCTAGGAGTATTGTGTGTGTTATAAAACACATGTTTCAATTCCTTCAGAGCTACAAGTTGTAAACAGTTGAAAATTCTTAAGAAATTAAACAGAACTTTCTAATTTTCTTCATAGTAAATAAGTGAACTTAATGGTTTGATATAGAAAGCACAGTAATTTTTCTAATTTTTTTAAAGATTTATTTATTTATTATGTATACAGTGTTCTGCCTGCATGTATCCCTGCATGCCAGAAGAAGGCACCAGATCTCATTACAGATGGTTGTGAGCCACCATGTGGTTGCTGGGAATTGAACTCAGGACCTCTGGAAGAGCAGCCAGTGCTCTTAACCGCTGGGCCATCTCTCCAGCCCAATTTTTCTAGTTTTGAATATAGTTACCCATGTGTTTGTGATATGTGGTTCATTGACTCACTGCTTATTTTGTTTTTTAAATTTGACACTGAATCTCATCGTGTAGACCAGCCTGGCCGTGGATTCATGGAGATATCTACCTGTCTTTGCTTTCCCGTTGCTGGGATGAAAGGTGTGTGTCACCACACCCAGACATCACAGCTTCTTAAAACAGGCCCTCAACCCACATCCGGGGTCACACATCTGAATGTGGGGTTACAAAAACTCTGACAAAAGTAAAGGGGTTCTGAGAGCAGAAGAGCCAGAAATCATTGAGAATCAGGCAGTCAGGTACCTGGGGTATTCCTGACAGCGCTCAGCGCTCAGGCTCTGCAGCCGGTTCTGCACATGCACACTTGTATGCATGCCATCAGATCACATGATGCTGACCAAGCGCTCTCAGGAAAAAGTTCCCCACTCCATGGAAACAGAATGCCTCCATTATAAAACAAGGATGTTTCACATTTTCTACTTAATGTCTCAGCATATAGGTGTCAAATTAATTTATTTTTGGATAGTAATTACTACGATGTTTGGTTGAAAAAATTGCTTTTAGAGCACCGGCAAAGTGACTTCGTGTATGAAGGTCCTTGCTGCCACCCCTGGTGAACTGAGATCGATTCCCCAGAACCCACATGGTGGAAGGAGAGAACCAGGTACCCGGAGTTGTCCTCTGACCTCTACTCATGGCAGCACACACTCCATAAACAAATTAACTAATTAATTAAAAAAAGGATTTCTGTTAGAGTTGTTGACGGGTTTTATGAGAAAGTGTTAAATGAATTTGGCTTGAGATTTTGAACAATTTCTGAAGTGGCCATAAATATCTGGCATTTTGTGTTCACGTTTGAGTGAAATAGCATTCTAAGCATTGGCAACTCTAAATCATTTCATTGATTAACTCTGAAAAATGTTGAAAATTATCTGTGTTGTACAGTACCAAAAATTCAGCCAAGATTGATTGTTTCATGTAATTTTTTTATATCATGGATTTGGAGGTCAGAGGACAATTTGTGGACATGGGTTCTTTCCTTCTACTTTGTGGGTCTTGTGGGTCACAGAGATGAATTTAGGTGGTCAGGCTTGGCAGCAAGCACCACTAACCACTGAGCCATCTCAGGGGCACAAGGCAGATTGAATTTGGATAGAGAAAGGAACAAGCACAAGAACATCTCAATATTCAGGTCTACTTTTGTCTTTAGTAAATGGCAAAATTACATGTGTACCAAATAATGGTTTTAAAATGAAATTCCTCTTGATTATTGTCTGTAAATGTTTGTATTATACACCTGTGATATATACCTATAAACCTGGGATTGTGTAGAAGTGTCTCGGTGAACAAGAGTCCTGCGTGGAGCGTGTAAGCGTGTGTTAGCTGACCCCTTCCCATGCTGTCTCCACTGGCAGCTTCTTGGATGCACTGCCACAGTTACGGAACTTGAACCTCAGTTTACCACGTAACTAAAAACAATGATTATTTGAAAGATTAGTATTTAGACTGTAAGATGCATGTAAATAATGAAATGGGTCTGTGACATTCCAAGGTTTGTCTTCTTTCCTCCAGATTATAACATCATGGCGGGGAGGAACCAGAATCGAACTGTCTCCCTCCCAGGAACTCAGGGCAGCGGCCAGCTACATACCTTTGGGAATTGTACAGACAGTGACCTGTTGGAAGAAGATGCTGAAGTGTATGAACTTCGGCCCAGAGGAAGGGAGAAGGTTCGAAGAAGTACATCGAGAGACAGGCTTGATGACATCATTCTGCTAACAAAAGACATACAGGAAGGAGACACTCTAAATGCAGTAGCCCTTCAGTACTGTTGTACGGTAAGAGTTAATTTAATTTAGCTTTGCATAATGGAGTCCAGAATAGATGATTTGTTCATGAGCCCAACCAGAATTGAAGTCATTCTTGTCTTCTCAGCTTCCTTCCTTTTCTTTTTCCTCGTTTTTTTTCTTTGTACAGAGATCTTTCATGCCTGTGGACATGACCTTTTTAACATTTTAAGTGACTGCTTGAATTTCTGCTAATTCAGTCTGTCACGATTGTGTGTCTCTGTACCTTCTTTTTGTGCTTGTAATTATCTATATAGATAAGTATCTAGGGACTGATAAAGGATTTTGTATTTTTTTTAAATTGGCATAGACTGTGAATTATTCTGCATCATGCATTTCTCCTATCTTGGATATCCTTTATAACCTTATAGACAGACTTCATTGGCAGCTAGAAGAGGGTGTTGGCTTCCCTGGAGCTGGAGTTACAGGTGGTTGTGAGCTGCCCAGAGGGGTGCTGGAAACCAAACCCAGGTCCTGTGCCAGAGCAGCACGTGCATTTAACCCCTCAGCTGCCTACAGCCCTGTTTTAGTTTAACAGATAACATGAGAGCTCTTTGTTTGTTTGTTTGTTTGTTTGTTTTTTTCAAGACAAGGTTTCTTTGTGTAGCTTTGGAGCCTGTCCTGGAACCAAGCTGGCCTTGAACTCACAGAGATCCACCTGCCTCTGTGCTGGGATTAAAGGTGTGCGCCACCACTATCCGGCAAGAGCTCTTTTTAATAAAGTGAAATTCTAAATTCTAAAATTCATTCTTTGCTCTCCTTGTTTAATGTTTCCATCTAGAATTTTTCATAATATAAAATATTTTTATACTTGAAATCTCTTTACTGGTGACTTGTCATACTACTCTACAGTAAGAAAGCACATTTTATACATTTGCTATGTCAGTGTATATGTATGTACTATGTAGTATGTATGTTTAAATAGGATTAAAAAAACCCAAATTCTTTGGCCGTGAGGTCCTATGTTATATTTTTTTCAGCTATAGAATGTCCAAGTAAATTATAGCTTTAGATTTAAAGATTAATGAGGTTGTTTACTGGCATATTTTTGATGAGGTAGAGAGATGGGTGGGCACTTGGCTTTTCCTGCACAGTCACTAAGGACCAACGCAGGGATGCTGACACCTGATGACTTACACAGCAGAGAAGTCACTGGCCCTGTGGGGAGAGTGGGTCGCTCATGGTGCTCCCTTGTGACGAACGCTCAGCCTGCATAGAAACATTAGCTTACAAATCAACTTACCATTGCTTATACGCCAGTCGTTATTGCTATATTGAAAATATGCTTCTTACAAAACAGTGATGAGGAGAATGAAAGATCTGGGGCTGAAATCCTAAATGTGTCCAAGTTAGTTAGTGTAACCCAGGAAACATTATTCGGTATATTTAGAGAAGTAGCCTAGAGTCTTAGATGCCGATTCAGAGTCCCTAGTAGTTCTTAGTAAAGCAAGAGAGATTAAAATGGAGTGAGGTCATGTGTTGGGGTTTGCCCCAGAGTCTTCACCTGCTTTAAGACAAAATGGGCTAAAGTAGACAGGTAGTAAGTCCTCCAGTGTCTCACCTCCTAGTTAGTCTATAGTTCTCTACTGCAATCATCCAAAAATACAAGAGAATTTGTCCAAGTACAGATGCTAATCTGATTCTGATCACTGCTCCCTGGTAAACGCTCATCTTGACCGACACTGAAGACTTGAGTCTCCTGCTACGTAATATTCAGTAAAAGCTGACATTGTGTGACAGATACAGTGTAGATCACTACTCAAGTACTCTTGATGTGTGTGAACCCATTGGTGTTCACACCAGCCTTCTAAGGCAGGGAGTGTCACTCTACACTTTACAGGTATGGAAATGGAGGAGTTGAAGGCTGCTCACCCTCAAACACACGGCTAGAAAGCGGCAGCTGTTCTTCACAGATGTGTCCTCGACCCCCCTGTGATCCTGCCGTCCTGACCACTCTCTCTCGGTTCTCTTATGTATCCCTCAAATGTTGGCATTGTGCAGGGCACTCTCCTCTGTTTTCCCTCAGAACATTTTCTAGTGACTCTGTCCAGCTCTCACATCCTCCCATTTGAGTTTCAGGCATCTGGCTTCACCTCTGTTGAACATCATTCACATCTCATGCACTAAAAGCCAGTGTGTCTAAAATCTGTATGCATACTGCTAACTAGTGGTAAACAGATGTCTTTATTATATCTGGTGCAGCTTTTTCCTCCTGAGAGAAAACTAGAATCATGGTGCATTGTAGTGTTGATGGCATTTTAGTTTTGCTAACATATCGTTCTTTTAACTGGTAAGTTAGTGTGCTGATACTCCAATTTCATTAGTACCAGTTGCTTGCCAACATACATTACCCATGGTAAATTTGTATGATGTACAAAGTAGAAGAACAAAATATCTGAGTATTAACTGGAGTTACTGCGATCTGGGTAACAATACACAGTTGTGGAGATTTTCTAACACTGGATAAATTTAGTGCTTAGAATTCTCATATACAAGGAAATTTAAAATTTGGGTGTGGTGCCAGTACTAATAGTAAGAAGGAAATTCAACTATTTTCCCTCCAAAGTAAGTGAGTGGATGAAGGTTTTGTGTAGTTTTAGAATTCAGTTGAATGTTGCATTTTTTTCTTTTTTTGCAGGTAGCAGATATCAAAAGAGTTAACAACCTCATCAGTGATCAAGATTTTTTTGCCCTTAGGTCTATCAAAATTCCAGTTAAAAAGTTTAGTTCTTTGACTGAAACTCTTCATCCTCTGAAAGGAAGACAAGCTTTGCATCCTCCACCCGTCGCATGTGCTCCAGAGCGGGAAGCTGTGGCCCCCGGTGCCTGTCTGCCTTCCACTGAGTCAGCCGGCCGTTTCCTGGAAGAAGTGGACCGAGACATAGAGCAGATAGGGAAGTGCACCGACACCAAGAGGGAGAACCTGAGCGAGGTGGTGTCTGCCTTAACAGCACGACAGAGCCGCTTCGAACCGGAGAGCAGAAGCGCTCACAGAAAGGACCCGTACTATGGAGCAGACTGGGGAATTGGTTGGTGGACAGCTGTGGTGATAATGCTGATAGTGGGTATAATAACACCAGTATTTTATTTGCTCTATTATGAAATTTTAGCGAAAGTGGATGTTAGTCACCATTCAACAGTGGGCTCTTCACATTTGCATCCAGGACTCACACCTCCGTCACAGCACAGAGAAATGGAAAATGGAATTGCTCCAACACAAGGAATGCATGTTAGTCAACAAGATGACCATAACCTATATAGGCAAGATCCGCAATCACCTGCTGCTCCACACAGAACGTAGCAGTGAGCTCTGATCAGTGTTGATGAGCATGTATGCCTATGGATATGGCGGTTCACAGATAGCCAACAGCTGCTTCGAAGTCAGCATCCAGGGACATCGAAGATGCTCTGTTTTCACCTTGCTAGGAACCACTAAGCCTTTTACAAATGGATTGTCTGTAACACACACATGTGCTTCTTTATATTGAGACTGGTCAGAATACATCTGCTGTATCAGTTCTTAAAGCAGAAATTAATTTACTTGTATGGTTAAGAATTCTAACGTGCAAAATGCTGTCATTTTTCTTATTCAGGATTAGTTGTGATTAAATTTGTTTTTTGAAAAATTATTTTTTAATTTAAGGTTGTTCATGTCAAGATTTTCAAATGCTTAGCAGCTGAAGAAAATTTGCTACCATACCACCAAAATACTGGTTTTGATTCTAAAATTATGATACCAAGTACTTAACACTCAATTTTGAAACTTTTTTTTTTTTGTCTTTTGAGACAGGGTTTCTCTGTGTAGTTTTGGTGCCTGTCCTGGATCTCGCTCTGTAGACCAGGCTGACTCTGTCTCCCAAGTGATCTGCCTGGCTCTGTCTCCTCAGTGCTGGGATTAAAGTCTTGCACCACCATCGCCTGGTTTCAGTTTTGAAACTTTAAAAACGTGTTTTAGCACGTGTTATGAGAGCAGATGTAGAAACAGATATGGAAACGTAATTTATAATTTCTGTAATAGAGGCTAACAAATAGATTAAATATTTTAAGACCCCAAAATAATGTCTTAGGGTTGGAAACTTACCAATTGACCACAAGGACACTGAAATAGGTCAAGACCTAGTACATAAAAAAGGAAAGCTTTATGAGGAGCCCTCCAGCCTCACTTTCACTTATCATTTAAAATAAAATACTTGTATCTGATATTTGGAAGCACTCTGTAGCACTTTGAAGTGTTATTCAGAAAAGTATATTCAGCAAATTCCTCTTTACATACTGTGACGAATCACTGCTGTTACAAATAGTAACATGCCTTAATTACACTTCCTGCCTTACAATGTTACTTTACGTGAGCTCACACACACTTTACAATTGAAGTTGAAACATTGTCAGATTTCCTTCCATAGGCTGTCATTCCATAGGCTGTGTAACTTTGTCTTCTCTTAAACACAAGTAAACATGGAGTAGCAGATTTGCACTATCTGCCTCTCATGTCTTGCAGAGAAAAAATGAGTGAACAGGACTTTGACATTAGCAGTAAACAGATTGTTGTATTTGGTGGCCCCTTGACCTCTGCTTTTCAAAATAAATGTCCTATTTAGATGATCTAAATGTACCTAATATACACTATCAAACTGAGAAACACAGGCCAAAGTGTGAATTAGTCAAAAGGGCTTAATAGTGACATTTTCTAAGTCTATTGTGAGACAACCAGTTTGGCTAAGAAGCATTTGTATACTGATTTCAGTGTTTAATTTTAAATATGTGTTTTTAAAATATCAGTACAGGTGGTAGAATTGGGATTGCATGTTTTCTGTATAATAAACTGCACACCTTAAAATATATCACCTCTTTCTGGACATTATTTCCTAAATCAATGTTTCAGCTTTTTAAGCATTTTGTATATCAAATTCTAATCCTGATACAAGGAATTATTAATACACATTTATTATATTTGGGGTTTATATACTTTGAGAAGAAAAAGCACTACAAAAAGACACAGAAGTCAGTCATTTTATTAAAGCCCTACATATATCAGAGAAGTTTAGAAAATTACCTTTAAAGTATTTAATAATAGGAAAGTTGTAGTGAATCAATTCCCTTCGTATATCTTAGTTAAAATAATTTTTAATTGTTTTAACAACCATGTGCATTTTGAAATGAGCATGATCTGTAAATATGCTCAGTGTTAACACAGCCAGTTTACATAATATTTATTAAGCCTGCTGAAAAAAATCAAATTTTAGGGTAGAAAATGACTTGAGGGCAGTACAGGTGATATAACCTTTGAAGGACTTTGTTTACATCAAACAAAATTGGAGAGTTGGTGTTTTTTTTTTTTTTCCAGTTTTATTTGGAATTGTAATCAAGGGTTTGATAACTTATGTTTAAAGGAGGAGGTATACCTGCTGGTTAAAATCATTTGTCTTGAGCATCCTTTTTGAGGGAAATACAACACACATCCTTAGGAAACAACCACACAATTTCCTTTTCCTATGTATTTTAGAGTTACTAATCAAATATAATTCTATATGTAGGATTATGCTTTCATCTTTAAAAAAATTAGCATTTCGTAGATTTTTGAAAATCTATTAAATATGCATTTGCAAATGTATGCAAAGTTTTGGCAACTGCAAACCAGTGTATTCTAGACAACACAAGCACAACTGTCATTGTTTGATACTATGGATCATGTTCAAGCCCTTACTTGAATTTGCTTTGAGGCTTTAATTTTTGTGTGTGTATTTGTGTGTATGCAGTTATAACAGAAGTGGTCATAGTCATTGATACTACTTCACTTAAAAATTTAGAATTGCAAGTAAAGAAAGACCTGATATTAGGACACATTCTTGACTTGTTAAAGACTAGTTAGATGTGGTTGAGTTTGTTTTGAACCAATGGATACCTACTTAAATATCATCACTGTCCTTTCAACAAAGCAAAGTTATGGTTTGCTGGCCATGTTATGGATTAGGAAGGAGCATGCATTCTCAAGTTTTCTTTTCCAGCGAAGTTTGGTTGTTAAAAGCTTTTTTCTGGACTAAGCTTTTTGGCAGTGAGATCTAACATCTCACTGGAAAGATGAAGGCTGTGGTTAGAAGTAGAAGTGGAGATCCAGTCTCAGAGTGTTAGAATTAGGGTTATTTAAACACTGCATTATTATGGGACTCTTTCTGATTTTGAATTACAACATTGTTGCTCAGGAAATCAGTATTTTTTTCTAAGTATGTGCATATTGCACTGTTAGATCATAGAAATATATGATGCTTTATTTAATTCATTTTATGTATGCAAAAGCTATAATTTTTTGTATAATGTATTTTATATAATTGCAAATGTATTAAACCATTGTTAGCATGTACATCTGTAAAACTGGTTTTTAAACTTTTTGCCTTGTTTTTCATATTTTAAGGATATGCAAAAATATTAATAAAGTTTCTATTTTATTAATTTGAAAATGGAAGTTGTTGAATGTAATTGAATAAAGCAAACATTTAATTTTCTTCTTTCAAGCTACTTGAAGTACATTTTTTTCACATTAGTTCTTTAAGAGTTTCAAGTTTTCTATGTGTTTTGTTCATATTTACACACACTCCTAACTTTTCCCTGATCCACCTCTTCCCTGTGCACACAACTTTGTGTCCTTTAATACACATATACTCACACATTAAGACCAGTGGTTGACTTACCAATGAGATACATTCTGACAGAAACTAACTTTTCTCTGGGCTGCTATCATTCACCGTTTGCTTCATGGCTGGAGGTGTGTGGTCCACTTCCCTTGCCTGCTGGGATTTGATCTGGCTTGGGCCTGCACACATCCTGTACACGATGTCCCAATAGCTCACACCTGTAGCCACACTGCTCTGTCCAGATGTTTCCAAGTCGTCACCTACTGTCTCTGGCTGCTGGAATCTTTCCACCTTCTCTTACTTGTAGCACGAGTCCTAATTGGTCTTAAAAATGAAAGCCTGGAGTCAGCTGTGGTGTAAGGGCTGAAAGATCAGAGACAAAAGAACAAGCCACAGCCACCACCACCTTGCCAACTCCTCAGCCTGAAAGAGTGAGCTCCTTTCTCCTCCCACCTTATGTTCCTCCCTCTGCCCAGCTGAGGAGTTGGCAAGGTGGTGGCTGTGGCTTGCTCTTTTGAACTTTCAGCATTTACCCCTGTAGCTGACTCTGGGATTTTATTACTAAGACAAATTAGGATTCATGCTACACTTCCTCAATGATCCTTAGCCTTAAGAGGAGGGTGTGTGCAATATAGTCTCTTAGTATCTGCCCCTTGGCCAGTTAATCATCATTTACTGCAAATAGCTTTCTCAGATGAGTTTTCAGAGTCATTAGGAGTCAGTTTAATATTCTACCTATTTATAAGCATAATAGTAGGTTCTCCCTTAGGACCTCTGACATGTCTTTACAGTAGGTTTTTGGCACAAAAGTGATACCAAGTGTGAGTTTCATCTAATGGAACAGGGCTTAAATCTTAAGTAGAAAGTGGTTGTTTATTTCCATGATGTTTGTGCCATTATTTCACTAATGGACATGTCCTGCCACGGCAAATCTTTAGTGTAGTTAGTGGAGTTGACAGCTGGGTGTAAACTCAAATTGCCACATATTTATGCGTTCAGATTTCTCACTTGTTACAGTCAAAGTCTACTTAACTATTTGTAGAACACAAAACAACAAGTGTTAGATAAAGGGAAGGGCGATGGAGAATTGTGTTCCTGGTGAATAAGACTGGGTAAGTCCAGGCCATGCTTATAGAGCTAAGTCAGTGTCATATGACGCTCTATATGTAAATTATATATATTTTTTATAAAACAAAAACGCTTTTCAAGAATATAAATCTTCGGGAATCAGGAGATGGCTCAGTCAGGAAGTGCTTGCTGCACAGGCGTGGGACCTGAGTTCAGATTCCCCGCACTCGAGTAAGAAGGCACACCTGTGATCCTAGTGCAGGGGAGGCCAAGACAAGATCCCTTGGGCTTGCTGGCCAGACACTCAGTGCGGATTGGTGATTCCCTCCAAATGAAGAGTAATAGAGGAAGACTCTACCTAGCCTTTGGTCTGCGAACACATGTGGACACTTAGATGCATATGTAGACCAGGCTGGCCTTGAACTGAGAGATCCACCTGCCTCTGCCTCCTGAGTGCTGGGATTAAAGGTGTGTGCCACCACCGTCCAGCTGTCTTTCAATTTTAAAGGGACTTGACCTTGAAGTTGTGCTTACAATTCCTCTGACACTTGTCACTGAAGGGGTGGATGGAAAGATGGCCAACAATCCTCTGATGCTTTGGCATCTTCCAGCAACACTGTTCAAGAAAACAGTGAGCACATGCTCCCTGCCAAAGTCAGGGCAAGAGTCTTCTTTTGTTGCATGTGGTGGGGGTTTGTTCAACCATCCCTGCTAAATAAATGATGTTTCTTTAGCAGAGAAAAATCAGGATTAACTAGTTTTCTTTACCAAACAAATGTTCACTGTAAACCATCTTAGTATTAAGGCCAAAATTTTATTTTTTAAACTTTATATGTGTAAACAGATACAGAAAAACCAGCATTGTAGCAACTAGTTTTATTTGTTAAGATAATGTTAAAGATATTTTACCAACCAGTCCAGTCCCAGAAGTACTTTAACTATTAAGAAGTTATCTCTATAAAGTAATTTCACAGTCTCAGAGCTTAAGCCAAGAAAACCATTTATGCTAGTCAAGCAACCTGAAATCAGCATGTTTAAAGTTGTAAACCGATCTTTCAAAGGGGGATGGACATCCTTGAAGGAGATGCCAGGTGCCCAGAGTAAGTCCTGTCTCACAGGGTTTCCTGCCCCTCGGCAGGAACACAGCCGTGAGGACGAGCTGGAAACTAGGGAGGAGCTACTGTCAATGCATCTCCCTGATTTGAACAGTTATCTGTAGATGTGTAATGAAGGAAGGAAACAAGTATCAAACAGAGCATCTGTGAACTACATGTTTGGCTCCGGTGCCCAGTGTAAGGGAATAAAGCATCTGTTATTCCGAAATAACAGCATTTGCCATCACTACTAAAAACTTCATGCAAGTTTCCCAGCACATTGGAGTTTTAAAGACTTTTCATGTTTCCACTTAGAACCGCAAAACATTTTTTTATAAGCTCCTGGGAACCCATGTAAGTCACATGTGTTCAGCACAGCACTATGCAGACAAGGCATGGGCCATCACACCCATCTGGAAGTATCTGAAGAAGTAGTGCCATCGAAAGTGGTCCTTCTCCTGAGAAAGGAATGTTGGAATCTCTCCAGACTGTACAAAGTAACTAAAGTTTCTAACACAGATGCAAGATTGGAAAGTCGAATTATAACTTAACAGTCCACAGTACAGTTGTTTACAGGATAAGAATCAGATTTAAGACATGATTGTCTCTGTAAGGTAAAAGATGGCATATTTGTAAATTCTGGTTAGTGTTTAAAGAACTTTTATAGGAGACTTTACAAGTGGAGAAACTAAGACACACAGACTCAAGCTCAGTTTCAGGGTTATCTTGATCCTGAGGGAAAAAGCAGGGCTTTAGTTTCCGGGTCAGAAGGTAGGAAGTGACAATCTTCCCAAAGGGGAGAACAGGTTCTTCCCCTTTAAGCAGATAATTTTAAATATATTAGTTTTGAAATGTATAATATGCATTTCCTTAAATCTTTGGCATGTTAAAAGTCCTTAGAGGCTGAAGGGTTCTGGATATTTTCTCCTGCAAAATATGAAACTGCAGGGGAGCTGGGCGGTGGTGGCGCACGACTTTAATCCCAGCACTCGGGAGGTGGATCTATCTCTGTTTGAGGCCAGCCTGGTCTACAAAGTGAGTTCAAGGACAGCCAGGACTGTTACACAGAGAAACCCCGTCTCAAAAAAAACAAAAAACAAAAACCCCAAAAAACTGCAGGGGAGTCACCCTGTAAGTTAAAACAAGAAGAATCAATTGTAATTTCAAAATGACCTGAGTTCATTTCCCATGATTCTATTATTGACTTGCAGTTTCTGAATCTTGTGGAATATAACCGAGGGCACCGCCCTTCACCATATTCACAAACACCATTTTATCATGAAGTTTATACAACCAGGACTTATTTCCACTTACATAAAGTGGAGAATTAAACAGTACGTCTTAGTTATTTTTTTCCCATAAACCCAACAAACTGAAGATGTCAAACTTAATACAGTGGAATCATTAATTCACACACTGTAAGGCATGGAGTGATCCCCAAAGCCAAGCATTTTACAACCTTCCATCCACGTGAAAGTCCCTGTTTTGGCTGAGATGTAAACTGAAAGTTATTTCATCGCTATCACTATTTCGCCGTGTTTCTTACCACCCAGCCCTCATCCCGAGTCTGCACTTGTTAAGAACTCAGGTGAGTCTATGCAGTCACAGCGTGATAATACAGAACATATCAGGTAAGAGATTATTTTCCAGTTTGTTTTTAAAGTGCTCCACGTGCAGTATCAATAGAAATCCACCATGACTAGTAACAGCTTTACCAAAGGCCAGCAGGTAAGCAAGAGTGATCTTTTTCAAGTATGAACACACTGAGTGATGCTAAAACTCTTCAGGCACGTTCAAGTCCAAATAAAGACCAAAGAACCCTGCAACTCCACTACATATTGAGAGGGGCGGTGGAGGTGCTGGGGTAAGGTCTCGTGTGTAAACGCCAAGTGCTTCTGAAGAGCTTGGTGAGACTTTGTCAAATGAAACACTGAACAACAGAAAATATGGACTTAATCCTTATCAGAAATAAAGTAAGCCGATCCAATTGCTTGAAGCTGTATGAACAAGAGAGAGAAAGTCCATGGCTAGTAGGTCGCTTCATCCATGTTATCATCACTGTCTGCACCGAAATCATCTCCATCCTCGAAGTAGGAGTTAATGTAGTCATTTTCCTAAGAGAAAAGATATATTCCTTAGTCAATAAAGTGAATTAGCAACATTTAAGAATACAATACAAAAATAACATCCCTTTAACTTAAAAATACCAAATTGAAGTGAAAAAGGAAAACAGAGAAGACTTGAATAGGAAGCCTTTGCTTGTGAGTGCTCTCCTTTTAAAAAGCAGTTTTCTCACTTTTCTACTTCTGCCTCTCTCTTCAAGTACCATTTTCACAGTGCTCAGGTGCAAACCAGCCCAGAGAACAGATAGGACCAGGCTTCTATCCCAGCAGGACTGTGCCGGGCAGCAGCGTCCCAGCGGGACTGTCCGGGGCAGCAGCGTCCCAGCGGGACTGTCCGGGGCAGCAGCGTCCCAGCGGGACTGTCCGGGGCAGCAGCGTCCCAGCAGGGCTGTCCCGGGCAGCAGCGTCCCAGCGGACTGTCCGGGCAGCAGCGTCCAGCGGGACTGTCCGGGGCAGCAGTGTCCAGCGGGACTGTCCTGGGCAGCAGCATCCCAGCGGGACTGTGCCGGGCAGCACCGTCTCAGCAGGACTGTCAGGGGCAGCAGCGTCCCAGCGGGACTGTCAGGGGCAGCAGCATCCCAGCGGGACTGTCCCGGGCAGCATCGTCCCAGCGGGACTGTCTGGGGCAGCAGCATCCCAGCGGGACTGTCCTGGGCAGCAGCATCCCAGCGGGACTGTGCCGGGCAGCACCGTCTCAGCAGGACTGTCAGGGCAGCACCGTCTCAGCAGACTGTCAGGGCAGCAGCGTCCCAGCGGACTGTCAGGGCAGCAGCATCCCCGGACTGTCAGGGCAGCAGCATCCAGCGGGACTGTCCGGCAGCACGCTCAGCAGGACTGTCAGGGGCAGCACCGTCTCAGCAGGACTGTGCCGGGCAGCACCGTCTCAGCAGGACTGTCAGGGGCAGCACCGTCTCAGCAGGACTGTCCGGGGCAGCAGCATCCCAGCGGGACTGTCCGGGGAAGCAGCATTCCAGTGGGACTGTCCCGGGCAGCAGCGTCCAGCGACTGTCCGGCAGCGCACCCAGAGACTGTCCGGCAGCAGCGTCCCAGCAGCACTCCTTGGTGGAGCGATTCAGGCTGTTAGGAGCTGAAACACTGATCATTTATTCCACCAAGGGAAAATAGGTTTCTTGGTGGTCAACAGTCTTGACATTGCATCAGAACCAGTGCAATGGCAACAACAGAGGGACTTTCATTTCCTATCAAAATACAATCTCCTTCCAACCCCAACCTCTGGGAAACCACATTACATTCTTCTACATTCCTCTCAGCTTCTGGCAATGGTTCAGTTCTAGCCGAGTAAGGCTACCATGCTGAGAAGTGAGTCAAAAGATATGTGTGCCTTCTATCAAAACTTCACAAATCCATTTGAACACAGATGAAGATGTCTCAGCCAGGTGCAGTGTGTGGGTTCTATATGGATTGTAATAAAGATTTTTATCAAGAAACTTTAAACGTGGCTAGATACTGGATTTTATATCCTTAAGTTTGTGTCCACACTGAGATACTTAGGGATTAAACGAACAGGACAGTGCTAAGGGCTTGCTTTACTATGACCCAGGGTAGACTGGGGGATGGAAGGACAGGGAGGGTGGACAGACAGGGATCTGCTGTACATATGAAAAAAAAAAAGAATCACTGGAAGATTAGCTATGCAGTGAAGGAGGACGGTGGCTCATACCTGTAATCCCTGAGAGGACCAAAGGGAAGAGCTGCAGACTTCAAGGCCAGCCTGGGCTACATATATAGTGAGACCCTCTCTCAATCCTGACTCTACCCAAAATCTCCACGTCTCTACGATTTACAGTGGAAACAGACGGCAATCTCAAAAGAAAGCTTTCCGAATACCAGCTTCATCTTACAGGTTTTCTTTTTAAATATCTAGAATGTATATGTATATTTGTATATTTGATAATACTTTGTCTTCCCTAAATCCTGCAAGTCTATCCCTTTGTATCGCCATGAAGTTGTCCTAGCTTCTGATACTAAGAATTCCACAAATGTCCAGACACCAAGCTGAAGCCTGAGGCCTTTGTACCAGGGGCGGGCTGACTGGCAGAGCATGCAAATGAAGCCAGCTAGTAAACCAGGCCTTGGCTCCCTGTGTATAAGGAAATATAAGCAAATGAACTCACACACAAAGATAGGAAGAGAAACCCACCCTGGCATTCCCAATCAGCAAGCAGCACTTGTCTTTTAGACATGAGTGCTTATTCTAAGTATGTTTAGTGACTCAAATGTTCACTGAGATGTTAGCAATCTTGATGCAGGAAAGTTTTGGAGAGCCTGCTGAGACCAACGGCCGGAGTGGTCTCTAGATCTTACAAGTTATCTTACTTTGTTGTGGGACACAGGGGTTCAGGCTGGCCTTGAACTCCTGATCCTCTTGACTCCCGCTCCCAAATACTGAAATTAGGAGCACCTGCCTGGTTTGTGCTGTACAGCATCCTGTTCTACACCACAGAATTATTCACTGTATTACAACTATTGCCTTTCTTGTTTGTCTCCTCTGTAGAATAATCTCCATGAGGGGAGAAGTCATCTCTTATCCTCATAGAAATCAAGCATACACTTCAAAGTCAAAAATCAGTTGATGTGAAGTAACTATGGGCAAGGATGCCAGCAACCGGAGGGTTCAATACATTAAATACAGAGTCCCGAAGAACGCTGATACTCAAAAGAGTAGAAAGAAGAAAATGACAGATAGCACAAAAAGAGGCAAGAAACAAGCAAAACGAGACGCACTGTATCTAAAAATGAACCGAAGCAATCAAGCTTACCAACACTTGGGCAGCCTTCACACGGCTTCTGTCCCCGGGAACTTGGGAACTTGAGACATGATGGCCCTGCAGGGATTTCCTTCTAGATGCATGTGCCTAAGCCTTAAAGGTACCTCAACTGCTACCTTACACGTTTATGTTGGTGAGTATGAACGGCACTACTCTCATCAGTTTTCTTGATTCCTTACCTGCAAAAACTGTCGATCGAGTTACTTTTATCTCCTGGTTTGAATTTGGTATTCTTATCCTCATACACCAGGCCCCCGATGCCAGGGGTAAGGATGTCTGTCTGTGTCTACAAACTTGGGTTTCTGTTTTGTGACAGGGTCTTACCATGCAGCCCAGCTCCTCAACCCCATCACACCTCATTCTTGGGTTTGCTAGGACTACGGGCATGGTTTTGTTTGCTGACTGACATTACAGCCCACAGATAATCTCTGAGGTCAGTTAGCAGCTCTCCTACGGTCCTCAGACTTTTACCTCCTCTTGTTCCTCTTCATCATACTCCTCTTGCTCTGCGTCATCATCGTCATCATCACCATCACCGTCTTTGTTCTTCTCTTTGCTCCCTTCCTTCTCTTCGTTTTCTTCATCCGACTTCTCACCGTCCCCTCTCTGTTCTAATTCCTGGTGAAGTGAGATCCATTAATTCCCACGGGAACAATTATTCTCTGACGTACACACCCAGCAGCCCAAAGAGAAGAGTTATGGATCATTTTAGGTCAATGAACATGCCGGCCAGCCTCCCACCTCGGACACTGAGCGTGCTCAGGGAGAGGTCAGCCACCACGCTGTCACGGCCCTGCCCATTCTTCAACTTTGTTCCTTCATCACTGGGCCTTGCGGACCTGGGGTTAGAATTCTAATCCACAATGCTTTCCTGTCATGATTCCTATCCTCCCTCCTCCTAGAATGTGTACATGATTAGTTTATCCCCTTTCCATCTCCTTTGTCTCCCATTACTTCCCATGCCCAAGAATTTCTGCTTCAGGAAACATCTGGAAGGCTGTGAAAGGGGGATTAAAACACACGCCACTGAAGACACCAGCCTATATGAGCAATTCTAGAAGTAAGGAACAGAAATGGAGTTGGGAAGCCTTGACTGCCGGATGGTTCTTGAAAAGTCACCAGGCTGCCACCTCACAATTCTAACTTTATAAATGCCTCAGTGCCACCAATTTTTCTTCACCTGACGAAGGTGACCTACTTTTATTACCATCGCTATCAGTTCACTAAGTTGGATGACCCTCACTTTACATAAGGGACAGAATTTCACAGGTTTTCTGTGAGACAGGCCCAATAATCATTTTGCATCATAATTAAGGCTTCACAAGAGCTAATTTCTGATTGGTCTTAACACAATAATTAGAAGAATAATTAATAAATTGATGTGTAGGACACCCCATCGCTAAGACTTCATCGATTATTCATGAACAGAAGACATATTTTACATCCAGAGAACAACTTAGCTCTTCTTTTTTTTGGTTTTTCAAGACAGGGTTTCTCTGTGTAGCTTTGCGCCTTTCCTGGGACTCACTCTGTAGCCCAGGCTGGCCTCGAACTCACAGAGATCCGCCTGGCTCTGCCTCCCGAGTGCTGGGATTAAAGGTGTGCACCACCACCGCCCGGCAATTTAGCTCTTCTTTAACTTCCTAAATACTTACTTTAAAAATTCTTTTAATTCCAATTTGAAATGAAGAAAGGCAAAGGCAAAGAAAAGACCACACTGAACAGACCCAATTTAAATGAATTAATTTTGAATGTGTATGTGTGTGTGGATGCATGTGGGTATGTATATTAATGTGCTCATGTGTGTGGACATGCCTGTGGAGACTGGAAACTGACATTGGATATCCTCCTCAGCCACACTCCATTTAATTGATTAAAACAGGTTCTGGCTAGTTGTGCCAGCCTTCTGCTTGCCTTAGGGATCCCTTCTCTGTCTCCCAGGCGCTGGGATCACAGGTAGCTGCCGGGCCCACCTGGCTTGCATGTGCATGCCCGGAGCTCAAGTCATGCCTGCACAGGAAATGCTTTATCGGAGTCATTTCTCAAGCTCATAACTCTCCATTTTAAAATACATTTCAAGCTATCTTGCCGGCAATTCACTTCACTCAGGCAGAACAAAGTAAAACCAAGACGACCACACTCACAGGATGATTTACCCTGATAACAAACCTTGTGTTGCCTTGGCAGTTATTACAATGATATCAAGTGTACAGTTTCCCAACTGGCAGTCTTCTTGGAAAATTCCAAGTGAACAAAATTTTCATAAACCTTTTGGAACATCTGAGAAACACACATACACATAAGATGCTATACTAATATTAATTAATATATGGTTATACTAATATTAATTAATATATGGCTATACTAATATTAATTAATATATGGTATTGTGTCTTTCCTATTTTAACTAGATCATAAGTAACAAAGCCTACAGCTAAATTCAATCATAATGGAGGTGGAATGCTCTATTTATTTTACTCTGTGAAAAATATATTGTTATCTGAAAAAAAAAGCCACTAATTATTTTATAATTAGAAACAAAATTGTTTTATAAAAACAAAAACAAACCTGTATTTTTTTTTCAAACCTGTATTTTTGAAAGTACAGCACTCATTCAGTGTGCTGTAAGAACCAGAGAATCTGTATTTCCATTGTTGCCAAATCAAACAGCTTTAAGCAAACAGCCTCATCTTTCTCTTTACCACATACACCCAAGTAAACCCATAAAGCACTTCAGTGAACTGAGTTAGAAGAGGTATGTGCCTTTTACTATGGTCAAGGACACATATTGAGTCATTACGTCATTTTTTTCAACGAGCTAACAGTTCCCACTTAGTAGCCTCCGTTTTCTCCTCCGTGAGATTTTACTACTTAGGCTTACTCTATAGGTTTAAGGAGAAAAGGACTGATATAACATAGACCTCTTGAAAACAGTTAAGATGCAGACACAGAACAGGTCTTCTAGCTCAGACACCATGTATGCAAGGAGCCTCCCTGGTGTGATGCAGAAATAAGGCGCGTGTCTCACTTTGCTGCCACAGGATTGTGTGTAAGACTCGAACCTCATACTGCTTGCTACCTCCATCCAGAGATGCTGTAACAATAAAATGTGATGCTGCTTTTGCTGGCAACAACCAGAAACAACCACTGCTCTGTTACAACTGTAAACATACTAAGATCTCTATGTTTAGAATGTTCTGGAAGAGGTGGTAAATGTAAGCAACAAGGAAGCAGTTTGTCCTGAGGAGAAACCACATGCAGCACTTTACGTGCATCTTTTAGAACTCCAAACATTACAGGCAGGCAGGGTTTGTGGTCCATAAATTTCACCTCATTTAACCCAACAGTTATTACTATTCCTTCATTGATCTTCTAGATATTATATTTTAGACATATTATCATCCAGCTTAACTACTGTACAAAAACTAAAACAGTAAAACTAACAGCTTTCCATCCAGTAGATGTGCCAAAGAGGTCAGCAGGAGCATACGTGAAACCATCGACTTTCTCCTGTAAGGAATAAGACAACCTACCTGTCGGCTACGTACATGCTCTGCAGGACAGAGTGTACATAAAGAGTTCATCCAATTGCCTGGCACCTACAAGTTCTCAGTAAGTGTTGCTTAATTATCATCATCATCAAGGCAAATACAAGGGAGTACATGGTATATGGAGATCAATGTGGCCGGCGATCATCAACTGTTTTATACAATACATAAAATAATTGGCCCAACAGTTCTACTTCTAAAAACTACTCTACTCATGTGAAATGACATACTTATTATAAAGTCACAGCATTACTTATAATAGCAAAACATTAAATAACTATGGTTCATTCTAACAGGGTTGCCCAAGGAAGAATGAGGGAGCTCTGTACAGTCGGATATGAAACCATGTTCATGACATTTTACAAAGTAATAAAATAGAAATGCAGAAGTGTGACATGCTATCTTTGTTACTAAAAGGGGGAACTCAGGCTGGGTACTTGGCTCAGCATTTAAGAGCCCTGTCGCTCTTGCAGAGGACCCAGGTTTCCTAACTCCAGTCCCAGGGGATCTTAACCTTGCTTCTGATGTCCACGGACACCAGGCACTCGTGTGATGCACATACTTGCAGCCAAAACACTCAGACACATAAAGTATTTCTGAAAGGATATATAAGAAATGAGTACTTTTGGAGTTAACAACAAAGAAAATAAACAGTATGGGCAAGAATGAGAGAACATATTTTTAAGATACTAACCTAAATTTTGTTTACTTTGCTTAATGCTAGAAAAGTAAGTTCCAGAGAATGCCAGCTTCGCCTCAATGGAGTCTTCCATATATGCCGCAAAGCACTGGGAGGAGGCGGGCAGAACATGTACATCGACCAAGGGAGAAGAGGACTTTTCTAAAGAATTCCATTGAATTATGCCAGTGGTTCATGTGTCTCTCCCCTCCCCCACGCCCCACTGGACTACAAGGGGGAGTTAGGGATACAGTAAAGAGAAGGCCTGGGATCGTGGGTGCTGCTTAGAAAGGGAGAAGAACAGGAAGGGCAGCACAGGAGATGGAAAGGCAGGGCCATGTGCTCCTCCACCGAGGGGCTCTCTCCTCCACCCAGGGGCTCGCTCCTCCACCCAGGGGCTCGCTCCTCCACCGAGGGGCTCGCTCCACCACCGAGGGGCTCGCTCCACCACCGAGGGGCTCGCTCCTCCACCGAGGGGCTCGCTCCACCACCGAGGGGCTCGCTCCTCCACCGAGGGGCTCGCTCCACCACCCAGGGGCTCGCTCCTCCACCCAGGGGCTCGCTCCTCCACCGAGGGGCTCGCTCCTCCACCCAGGGGCTCCTCCACCACCGAGGGGCTCGCTCCACCACCGAGGGGCTCGCTCCTCCACCCAGGGGCTCGCTCCTCCACCGAGGGGCTCGCTCCACCACCCAGGGGCTCGCTCCTCCACCGAGGGGCTCGCTCCTCCTTCACCGAGGGGCTCGCTCCACCACCCAGGGGCTCGCTCCTCCACCACCGAGGGGCTCGCTCCACCACCCAGGGGCTCGCTCCTCCACCCAGGGGCTCCTCCTCCACCGAGGGGCTCGCTCCTCCACCGAGGGGCTCCTCTACCACCGGGGGGGGGGGCTCGCTCCACCACCCAGGGGCTCGCTCCTCCACACCCAACTTAAGCGCTGGCCTCTCCCCTGCCAACTCCTCATTAAAAAGGGAAGGCTGAAAGGTGAAGGAAGAAGTATGGCCTTTTATTGAGAGCCACTGGTAGCAAGAGTCCATAGAGTATACAGTAGGTGACAACTAGAGTTCAGAAGGTCAACCTATCAGAACTAAGGGTTCTGTTAGAGGAAACCATCACGCAAGGCGTTATGGAATTCCTGCCTTTTGAATGAAGTGGCTGTCTCTAGTTGTAAACTTCTTGTGCAATAACAGCCATGATTCTCCCCATTTACCGTGCATCTCCATGTTACGTGTACATGTAATCTCACGATTGCAACTCAATCTTGGGCACAATTTTCCCTCTACATTTGGGGTAATTGCATAACTGTCCCCAGCTGTGCTTATTTTACATAAATCTGGTCAAGGCCATTCTCCAGACAAAAGTATTTCAGCAAAGATACCTTTTTCCAAGGACAAAACTACACATAGATAAGAATTAGCTCATCACACCCACAGATAGAGAAAATAACCACTAACAATTAAATCCTAAACTCCTTACCTTCACCCCCGAGTTATTTACACAAGACCCTAATTTAAGGTGGATTTACTGCTCACATTCCAGGGATGATGGTTTAGCCATTTGCTAGTTACTGAGTTAAAGTAGCTACTTCCCACTGACCCAAGGAGATTGCCTTCAAGGTCAGGCAGGTGATAGATGCCAAGCTTCTTTCTTGCGCAAATCAAGTTTTAATTCCTCCTCAGCCAGGTGCTATTCCTAGATTCCCTAATTGATCTTAGCCTTTAGTTGACCCTACCAGAGAACTCCCCTTTAGTCACTCCCCTTTGGGTTGTAATTGGAAGCTGACATTTATTGCTTTAAGTGTGGATCCTTATCACTTCTCTGTGACCCTGAAAACTTCAAGCCTCACATTGCTTTACCAAAGAATTACTGTGTGAGTATATATACTGGTTCTCCAAGAGCACCAGGAGGGTAGATGGAGAAGAACAAAGATGAGGATAGAGATGGAAAGAACTAGATAGAGATGAGAGAACAGCAGAAGGGACTGAGAACAGGAGAGACAGGAGAACAGGACTGAGAACAGGAGCTAACGATGAGAACAGAAAAGAAAATGTGTGGATAGACTTGACTTAGAAGAATAAAGTGGATGGACTAAAGAACTCAGTGTGCTTAAGATTCATTTTATATCCCTCAGATTAGAAATCTGATAGAAATCTCCTCAAGGCGGGCACTTGGGGGGAATTCAGTAGCCTTTGATATTTTTCCAGTTCATGTTTGTAATTATAACCTTACCTCAATTTTTTTCAACACATCTGCAGAATTAGTGAGTGAAGGACCTCTGTCTGCAGGTTTGGCCGTTTTGGATTTCGGATCCGCTGCAACGAAATAACCAGCTGTTAACCAATATTCCAGAGGAACAGCTGGGTCCCCGAGCTCTCCTCCTACCAGGCACCCATGACATCATTTCATAAATTAAGCTCCTCCCACAAAATCACCACACCTCACCGAGCTGGAAACAAATATAATCACTTCACACGATACTTTTAACGACTACAACCAAGTATATGTTAACCAAGTACTGAAACATCAGTCTCATAGGAGAAAATCTGCTATAAGGTGACGTCAGACTGAAGCATCAGAATAACAAGCAGAGGTCCTGCCAGGGCTTCTCCATCACGCCTCAGGGGAGTCCATGTAACCGAGCCAGCGCCTAGCAGCTGTGGAGGGAACAGAAGTACGGGGTAACCTGCACTGGCTGAGGGTGTAAGGCTAGGAAAGAGCTTGCACTGGATGGGCATGAGACCTGTCTTCACAGGAAAGATCAAAATGCTTTACTTGCCACCTCACATACGCGAAAGAAAATGTTTCAACAGCTTTAGGACCTGTAATTGGTTTACTCTAAGCAAAATATTTCATTTTCGGGTTATTCTAAAACAGCAGGGAATAGAGCATTATTTCTTATGAAGATTCTGCCAGCTACCAACAAATTTTTATAAACTATAAATTTTTTTCATGATGATGAGGAATGGTCACAGTTCTCTGACAAAATAAAACAACTGTCAACGAGATTAATTCAAGACAACAGAAGGTTCAAAAAACGTCAATAGCAACCAAGCCCCAGTAAAATAATGCAAATGCCAGACATTCTTCAGGAAAAAGATTCTACAATGGTGAGGATAACCTCAGGCTGACTTCTGCACTGACAGAATTTCAGCAGTAAAGTTTCCACCCTGGACGACAGCCGAGTTAGTGAACATACCTTTTTTGCACTTTTTCCTTGGCATCATCTCTCTTGGAAGTCTCCTCCAGTCTGTGTGTACGAAAGAAAGAGTAGAAACATCTTAGTTTCCTTGGTGGCTCTGGACCTAATTCAGAACACAATGGCAGTTGCGCATGCAAAGACTGCAACATTTCTTAGTGTCTGACTGTACAGCCTGGAACCTAACAAACAAACACAGAACCCACAGTAACATAGTGTCTCCTGTAAAGAAAGAGAGCTCATCAAACTGCTTTGAAATGTTGCAATACAGTGTCTTGGAAAGAAGTCTTCTCAAGATCAAGATGACAACTGTTTCTGTTAAATATTATTTGGCTACTTTGTATTTTGTAAGTTGTCTACACACACACACACACACACACACACACACACACACATATATATATATAAAATGTAACAATTTTTTTTCAAAAGTTAAGGAATGTAATCAAACCCAATACGTGTAATATAAAATAAATTATTTTAATAATTATTTGAAAAATTTCTATTAAAAATACTAGTAGTTGTGAATATGTAAATTCTTTCAAATGACTTTCAGTTGCACTAACTAAACAATTCCTTGAATTATTTACTTTCTTTTAATTTGTGGAGGGTTCTAGGAATTGAACTTGGGGTCTCATAGGGCCTCATATATGCTGGGCAAGCATTTTAAAATCCTTACCCCCAACACAGATATACATGACACTGAAGTTTTGTAAATACAGATTGAAAGGGGCCAGAGAGATGGCTCAGTGGTAAGAGTACTTCCTGTTTAGTCTCCAGCTCCCATGCTAGCGGGCTACAGCCATACATAACTCCAGCTCTAGGAGATCTGATGCCCTCTTCTGGCTTCCTAAGGCACCTATACACATGTGTAAACACACACACATACACATGTGCACACAACACAAACACATAAATTAAAAAATTTGAAATATCCAAAAAAGACTTAAAGATATTGGCTGCTAATAAAGGGGTATCAGTGTATTTGTGCAAATGTTCACCATTTTACCCGCAAAGATAAATTTTGCTTTGAATATATTTTAGTTTCAAACTACTTAGATCACGAGAAAGCATATAAAAAGAATGACCTGCGAGAGGGCTGCACCCCGATCCCACAGCTTAAGATCAACCGGGAAGAGCAGGCCCTCCACCCTGGGAAGTGATGAGGCAGCTGATGACGTGTGCACATTTTCCGAAGGGCGGTTTCTATGAACACGGCTGTCAGAGATACAAAAGGACGACAGCCTGACGGACAGCGTCGCTTTCAGGAGACCTGATGGTTATTCCGTTTCTATGGCAACCGTTTACTGTTTACAAAGTAAACTGGCTGAATGACGCTTCCTCTGAAGGCCCTCCATCCTGCCGGTTGTAAAACTTCTGAATGCTAACATAAGCTGTCGGGTATGTGTCCATTAAAACTGTACGTGAGCAGCTAAATCTTACTGCCTGTGTCTCCCTGAATAACAGAAAGACTCACGAGCCTGTTTAAAATAGCCTTCAAGTTGGGCATTTACTTTCTCCTTAGAAAGTCTCAAATCCGGGGTTGGGGATGCACCCCAGTTGATAAGAGTATTTGCATACCACGGAGAAACCCTAAATTCAACATCCAGCACCACATAGGACAGGGTGTGATAAAGCAGGCCAGTGGTGGACACAGAAGGGTCAAAGGTCAGCCTAGGAGAAACAAGACCCTGCCAACAAAACAGAGCAAAAAGCCTAAAACCTAAAAGGCTGGCCTGGTGTGGTAGAGCATTATAGTTAGAGCACTCAGGAGGCTGAGGCAGGAGGATCAGGAGTTCTAGGCTGGCATGGACTATATAGAGTAAATGGTGTCTCAACAAACAAACAAGAAGAAAACTCTAAAAATCAATCAGGAACATATGTGTGTGTGTATACTAAATATATAGCATACGTTTTATATGTATAACACACACACACACACATATATATAAAACAACTACAAAACACACTTTTAGACTTTTTTTTTTGGAGACAGGGTTTCTCTGTGTAGCTTTGGAGCCTTTTCTGGAACTCGCTCTGTAGACCAGGCTGGCCTCGAACTCATGGAGATCCACCTGCCTCTGCCTCCCCAGTGCTGGGATTAAAGGCGTGTGCCACCACTGCCAGGCCCAAGACTTTCTTGTTACAGTATAAAAATCTTTTCTTAGTTTCCAACTGATTTTTCTTACTAATTAGTTACAGGAGGGAAAAGAAGACTCTACTTTCCTATAGTTTAAACAAAGAAAACACCTAAGAACCTAATATATTTTTTGTGGTATGTGATGGAGAAGGTGGTCTTTAAGAAGTACTTTAAGGGGCTGGAGAGATGGCTCAGAGGTTAAGAGCACTTGCTTCCCATCAAAAAGTCACTTTCAAGCCACATCAGGGAGCTCACAACCATCCATAACTCCAGTGACACCAACTCCAGGGCATCTCAGTCCTTCTTCTGGCCTCCATGGCACCCTCACAAACAGGGCACAGACACACATGAACACATACATAAGTAAAACTAAGATGGAGCTTCAATATGGTCTGATTTATAGTACCTGGAATCCATTCTTCTTTGTATACCTTCATATATCTTTTACTATACCTCTCAATATCATCTAGGGGGGGAAAAGAAAAAAAAGCACTCATCAGAAACATCAAAACATAAGCCATTCTTTAAAATAATTTAATCCCTAGATAACATCTTTTATTCCCATATATCCCCTACATTTGTGTGCAGCATATGTAACGGAACCAACGTTGACAAGCTCAGAGGGAGTAACACGGTTACAAATACGGCAAGAGCAAGGACGGGCTAACAGAAACACCAGCCTCGAACCCGTCTCAGCATGAGACGGCCCGTCTAGCCTGGGAGGATAGTCACAAAGGTTCCGAGTCAGGAAGCCACCCCCACACAAAGGTAGAGAGATCTATTCAGCGTTTTCTATGTTCTTGTGCAACCAGCCTCCAGCCTCGGATCTTTTAACTCAGTCTCACTGTGGAACATCGATACCTTAGTGGGGCGGGCCTGATGACTCACCTCCACCAGTTCATCTACACATCATCAGTCTGTGAGGTTCCACAACTGGGAAGGAGGACAGAGGTAGGGAAGCTGAGTGTGGTGAGAGGCTACCTGTTTGGGGAACACAGTGTGTCAGCTGTAAGCCTTCTACAAACCACTGAAAGCTCTACAGATGTGGTGATGCGCGCTACATACAGATTGCACCTGAACACGCCAGGATCAGCAGAGTCATGGCTGTGTCTTGCTTCTAACTTGTCAGCTTTGCCAGGCAACCCTGATAAAAACCCTTGCCCTTTGCACAAGCAACACAACTCGGAAAACAGAACCAAAGCACAGACATTTGAAAGCACAGCTCACCGTGAAAGGGGCTCACATAGCAATAAATGACTCGTAATGACATACTGCTATACCCATAGATCAGTGCCTCACTCTGCCACCATCAGAGAGGCTCTTCTTGAAGTCAATAAGTTAGCAGAGACCCATAACTGGACAATGTACAAGTGGGACACACACACACACACACACACACACACACACACACACACACACACACACACACACACACAAACACACACACTGTGAAGCATTCAGTCCTGAATGGGATATCTTTAGCAAACTCCTCCCCTCAGTCTCAGATAAAGAATAAGGAGGTAGGACAATTGGAAGAACCAGAGGTGACGGATGACTCCAAGCAAACAATGTCTTCCAGACAGAACAGGACTGACGTGCATACGAACTCACAGAGACTGAGGCAGCACACACAGGGTCTACACAGGTTCAAGACACATGGGGTGGGAAGTGGACACAGAATCGCAGCCCTAACCAAGAAAATGTTTGTAATTGCTACCCACTGGCAAAGGGAGAAGTCAGTTTTCTCCCGTGGAGTCTCACTACGTCTATCAACCACACTCCAAGGCAGGCCCCACGCCCAGGAGTAGTTCACCAAAACAAAATGGACTCAATGGACTCTGTATGCTTACTGTTCTGTTTAACATTTTGGTCTTACTGATCTTTCATCTGTTTGTTATGATTTTTCTTTTTGTGTCTTTGTGGGAGTTTTTTGTTTGTTTGTTTCTTGTCTTTTTTGTTTTGATTTGGTTTGGTTTCTTGGTTGTGAAGGGGGTTTGAGAGGCAGAGAGAGAAAGAACAAACTTGGGAAGGCAGGGAGGTGTGGAGGAGCTGCGAGGAGTTGGGGAAGAGGGAAACATAATCAAAATATATCGTATAAAAATTTAAACAATCCAATTAAAAAATGAGGTACAGATCTAAACAGAAGTCTCAGTAGAAGAATCTCAAATGGCTGAGATACATTTAAAGAAATGTTCAACATCCTTAGCCATCAGGGGAAATGCAAATTAACACAACTCTGAGATACCATCTTACACTAGTCAGAATGGCTAAGATCAAAAACACTGATATTGGAGAGGATGTAGAGCAAGAGGCTGATGGGAGTGCAAACTTGTACAGCCACTTTGGAAATTGATATGGTGGTTTCTCAGGAAGTTGGGAATCAGTCTATCTCAAGACCCAGCTGTACCACTCTTGAGTATATTCCCAAAGGATGCTCAATCATACCACAAGCACATTACTCAACTATATTCATAGCAGCTTTATTCATAATAGCTAGAATCTAGAAACAACCTAGATACCCCTCAACCAAAAAATGGATTAAGAAAATGTGGTACATTTATTTACACAATGGAGTATTACTCAGCTGTTAAAAACAATGACATCAAGAAATCTGAAGGCAAATCATCCTGAGTGAAGTAACCCAGACCCAGAAAGACAAACAGGGTATGTACTCATTCACAAATGGATATTAGCTGTAAAGTAAAGGATAACCATGCTATAATCTACAGCCCCAGAGAAGCTAGGTAGCAATGAGGGCCTAAGGGGGGATGGGGACTCATAGATTTCCCTAGGAAGGGGAAATAGAAGAGATCTCCTGGGTAGAATTGTGGCTAGTGGGGATCTGGTTGAGGAGTAGATGAAGTAGGGGAGTACTGAAAGAGATGTCTTGATATGGGGGGCATTTTGGGGTCAGGCAGAAACCTAGTGCAAGGGAAACTCCCACAAATCTACAATGAGACCCCAGCTAAGACCCCTTTTGCTGAATAGGAATGGCTTTATTATCTCCTTTTTTCTTTTTTTTTTTTTTTTAACATAAAATGACAAGCATGAGTGACCAGTAATTTTTAAAATTCTATATAATCTGCTTCTGTTTGCTCACTGTCTCTGTCTTTGGTTTTGGCTTCAGTATATCTCCATTCACAATCATAGAAGATAAATTTCAGCGCATAAATATCAAAACGAAAAAACATGGTCACATGTATTTTAGCAAACAAGATATCAAATTATTATAAATTTTCTGATGATATCCTTCTCAAAGATTTATTGTATAAGGAAGGCATACTTTCTTTTTAATTCCTAAGAATTAAATTTGTATATTCATTGATTTTATATCTGAGACAATCCACCCAAGGTCTTGTCATCTGGGGTCTCAGTCATGTTGCTCATACACTTTGTCTACCATTGGGGGCAAGGAGCTTCCAACCCTCTGCTCATTTATTTTCTGACTCATGACTAATTGTAAAACATCTTCCTATATAACTTTTCTTCCTTTGGCATTACAAGGAGAAAGCAAAATTTTGAATTCTCAATGTTATTCAATGAGTGTTAAAATAAAAAGATGAAAGTTTCTGCAAACATTTCATGTTTTCTTAAATGCTGATATAAGTCAGATATGGTGGTGCATATCTTTAATTCCAGAACTTGGAAGGAAGAGGTAGGTAGAGCTCTGTGGGTTTGAGGCCATCTTGGTCAACACAGTAAGTTCCAAGGATATCAGAGATACATAGTGAGACCCTATTTCAAACAAACAAGCATAACAAAATGCACAGAAATAATCTCTGATGTAATAGTTTGGTCGACATAAAAGGAAAACTAAGAGATGCATGCTGTGGGATAATCCTGTACACTGTGTAAATTATGTTGTGATTGGTTTAATAAAAAAGCTGACTGGCCAATAGCTGGAGAGTATAAGGTTACTCGGGAAAACCAGACTAGGGCACTGGGAAGAAGGGCAGAGTCAGAGGAGACAGAGAGGACACAGGGGGTGTAAGATGAAAGAGAGGTAATGCCATGTGGCAGAATGTAGATAACAGAAATGGGTTAACTTAAATTATAAGAGCTAATTAGTAATAAACCTGAGCTATTGGCTGAGCATTTAAAATTAATATTAAGTCTCCACATCGGCTATTTGGGAACTGGCAGGTGGGAAAGAAAAGTCTGTCTACAGATGCACGGTATGCTGTATGACTCATGCCTTTGTCCAGCATGCCGATGTCACAGGGCAGTTATTAACGGCAGTATCACAGTGCTGGTACACAGGATTAGGTACGATCTGTGGTTTCAGGCATCCTTTGTGGGTATGTCCTGGAACATATTACCCATGAATAGAGAGGAGGCTGCTGTGCTGTGTGTGTTCCTACACATACATATGAATGCATGCTCCTTATTTAAAACTGTATTTGAACCACAGTGCTTTTTAAATCATACATCAGGAAAGAGGAGCGGATAGGATGACATGAAGAGTTTTTACTTCTATCAGTTTGGAAAATCCTATATATAAGAATTTTCATATGGGATTAAGCAAGTAAGCACATATCTTTTTATGTTTTATTACATAGTTACTAAGGACAAAGTACTCCCTTGATCCTGACTCAAACCATTTACTCCCACAGACTAATCACCTGTTCCTAATGACTGTGGCGGTTTCAGTGAGAATGACCTAATGGGCTCCCATGCGTGAATGCTTGGTCTCCAGTTAGTGGAACTCTGCAAAGGACGAGGAGGTGTGGCCTAGCTGGAGGAGGAGGCGTGCCACTGGGGGTGGGCTCTGAGGTTTCAAAAGCCCACTCCAGCTCGCCCTGGGCCTGCAACTTGCGGATCAGATGTGAGCGCTCAGCTACCGCTCCAGCACCATGCCTGCCTGCCACCATACTGATCATGACCTAACTCTCTGAATCTGTAAGCAAACCCCCAAAAGTAAATGTTTTCTCATAAAGGTTGCCTTGCTCCTGGTGTGTCTCCTCACAGCAACAGAACAGTAATTAGAACAATGATCCTCCTACCTAAAACACTCACCCAACTGCTTGAATGAGCTGATACTTTTCAGTTAGACATGCATTTTAATCAACACATTCCATTAGCTAAACAAGTCTCCTATCTAAAGAAAAACCAGATTTTAATAGGATTAAAGTATACCATGTATGGTTGATTTTTAAAATAAAAATAGGTATTTAGTAGTTCTTTTTAAAAATATATAAAATTTTATTTTATTTTTAAATCCAGACAAAAATATGCAACAGAATCAAGTAAAAAAAAAAAACAAAACTCTATTATTGAGGTAAAATTAATCAAACCATTATATACGCTCAAGCAGATAAGTCATCAAGATTAAACCTGTCCAACGTGCTTGTTATAAACACATGTAATAACATCATCTATACACTTCCTTTTTGACGCAGCCAATGTATGTCTCTTAGAAAGAAAAAAAAGAACAGCTTTAATACTAATGGCATGAACGGATACCATATGAATTTCTCATGTTTTAATGATGCTGTTTTAAGAACTCAAAGATGATATTGATCTCTAACAATCAATATGTTTTATTGTACTTAAGAACTGCTCACGAGGCTCACTTCCTCTAAGACCACTTCCCTTCCGGCCTGAGACGGCCGAGCCTTCTCAAAGTGTAATTCTTCCTCTGCCTCAACATCAAGAATGAACACATACTTTATATTTTATGTCATCAGAATATAAGTGATAAACTGAAAATCAGGGTTTTTGAAGTTTTTTAGCCTAAACTGTCAGTAATCAGAGGCATCCAGTAAAAAGTTATGTACAGTGGCAACAATCACAGCATTGCACAGCTAAGAAACAAATGGAAAAAACACTTTATTCATCAGCAGGAAATTTGCCCCGCCTGCAGGGCTTCAACGGGTTCTCGACCACCCTAAGGAGGGAATGTAGGGACAGGAGATACAAAGGAAAAGACACCAAGTCTAGACTCTGATCAAGGTGCCACTTTATTTCCTTTCAGAAAGGTTTATATAGTTCCGCAGGGTGCGGGGAGCAAGAAGCTGTCATCTGCATAAGGTGGGGCAAGCTAACAGGATGTTTGTATAGGATGTTTACAGGGTGAGAGGGTCAAGGGCTCTGACTCAATGTCCTGTTGCTAGGCAACCTGACTGTAAGCTGATCTAGTTCCCTGTCTTATTGGGGGTCTGTATTTTTCCACTAACTAGAGATTCTGTCCTTGTCCCTGACATAAATTAGTGATAATTAACGTTTTATCCACATAATGGAATAACATGACCATAAGGTTATATTTTCTAAGACTACTAAGAATATTTTAAAAGGCTAATATATTATTGCATTATAAAGGGAAGACACAAAGTATTATGAATAAGTTGGCAAAAAGAAACTCATGAAAGAAAAAGATACAATAAGATATGAATGTTTGTCCTTTTTGACATTTCTGATAAGTAATTTTCTCAGGTTGGTTGCATACCCTACCCTGCTTCATCTGTTAGCACCACACTGCCTCACGAAGAGCCCAATACACACCTTGTTTCTCTTCAGGGGTCTCAATAAAATAAGGCATTCGCTTCACCGTCTCTCTCAGCTCCTGCTTCAAGGCCAGCATGTAATCTTCATCTTCTCCTGTTTTCAGGGGCACTGGCTTGTAATCTGTGTCCTAGTTACATTGAGAGACAAAGCCTGTTTAAATAAATTGAGAATTTGGGTATTTCTTTTATCCACATTCTAGACAGCGATGCTTTTATGGAAAGAATATGCTGCATGAGCACTAAACTTGACAATCAACTCAAAAGCTGCTGAGCTTCCAGACAGGTAAGGCTGCCTACTCCTGTAATCTCAGTGCTTGGGAGGCTGTGGCTCCCAACTCAAGGCTCCCAACTCAGGGCCATCCTGGGGTATAGAGCGAGTTCCAGGACAGCACAGGCTGCAATGTAAAACTGTGTCTAAAAATTTTAAAGAAAATAAAATAATAAACATGTTGAACTTCTATGATCTAACTTTTTAGCCTATTTCCTTCTTTACTCTCATTTTAGAGGTAGGAAAAAGATTGCACACATTCGATGTTTATATGCATGTGCTGTATGAATATATGATCATATGTGTATATTCATTAAGAAGTGGGCTCCCAGCATACAAGGTAGGTGCATATGGTTGGAGAGGGTACAGATACAGTATATTTCCAAAGGTGGGTTCTGAATCTATTTAGGCATTCAAAACTATTTCTTGAGCAACTACTGTGTACTAGGCAACAGAACTTACATCCTGAGGATGTAGGTAGGAGAAGGAAGGTACTACAGAGGGAGAGCGAGGAAGGAGAGATAAATGACACCAAGGATGTGAGCAAAAGCCAGAGGGAACATTATTTATAAGCGTGTATATATGTGTGCTCATATATATAGTTTAAATGGAGTTACACTGTGCAGGGTAATAATGCTCCCCACAAGAGCCCTAGACTAAAAAAAAAAACCCCAGTGTCAGGTGTGGGTTGAGTCATTGGTCGGGGTGTCCAAGACACACCCAAAACAATATAGGCTACAGCCACTGCCCCTCACTGCCTCCCACAGGCTACAGCCTGTGGTGGTATTCTAATTGTACTGAAATGTGATTTTGATTGTATGTTAATAAATAAAGTTGCCCGGGGGTCAGAGCTATTAGAGCCATAGCAAGAGTGTGGCGGTGGTGGCACACGCCTTTAATCCCAGCACTTGGTAGAAGAGCTAGGTAGATCTCTGTGTGTTCAGGGATACAGCCAGCATTGGAGACATATGCCTTTAAGACCTGGGGGGCGGTACTTACAGACAGTGACGAGGCAGTCATGTGTTTGGGTTTACAACCAATGAGAAGGCAGAACAAAAGACTATGAAAAGACATACACACAGGAAATAGGTCTCTTTCGGGAAGCTAGGACAACCACAGGAGGAAGGGTGAGATTTTAGCTCTGAGCTCTGACCTCTTGGCTTTCTCTTTTACATTGGTTTTGTGTTTCCTATTTAATAAGATGGTTGGTTACATCAACAACAGCCACTGCCCCTCACTGCCCCCACAGGCTACAGCCACTGCCCCTCACTGTCTCCCACAGGCTACAGCCACTGCCCCTCACTGCCTCCCACAGGCTACAGCCACTGCCCCTCACTGTCTCCCAGGGATTTAAGGTGCTGAAGACACCACCTGGGAGCCCCCTCCCTGTGGGTTTGCTCCTGTGGAGATGGAGGGTGCTGTGGGAACTGGCAAAGGAGAAAAGCAGCCAGGAGTCCCACCCAGCTGTAAAGTCTATGAGCAACAATGACTGGCCCAGCAGCGAAGTATTCCCATGGTGCAATCACGGCACTTCTAACTTGGGAGTAGTCAACAGCTGTCACCTGGATGTAAGGCCCACTCAGTAGGAGGAGATTCATCCCTGATACTGCAAACCCAGCCAGCTACTCCCGGCTGAAGAGGTTCTAGACCCCAGGGAAAACCTACTACTACCAGTTTCCTAGACAAATGCAATTCCTAACTGTCTTCTAATTACAATTATCCTTACACCCACAGGTAAATGCAGCTCTCCTCACAGAAGCTTCTTTCTGCAGCCCACAGAGGTGCT
Source organism: Peromyscus leucopus (assembly GCF_004664715.2). Lineage (NCBI taxonomy): Eukaryota > Metazoa > Chordata > Mammalia > Rodentia > Cricetidae > Peromyscus > Peromyscus leucopus. The sequence continues at coordinate 65,981,012 of NC_051072.1, read as the reverse complement.
TACAAAGACCCACAACTGGTCAAAACGCAGCGTAAGAGACTGTGGGGTGCCCTTTTGGTACATCAAGACCACAACCTCTACACCCAGCCTCAGAGGACATCACAAGAGCGTGGAATGATGCAAGGGGCAGAGAGTTGAACACCTGAAGTGAGACAGTGTCTTCTGCACACACAGAAGTCGATCCCTGAAATCACAAGTATGGTCGTCAAAACAGATCTGCATAATCTGCAGGTGACCTGCCCAGGTGGAGGGGGAATTCCAAAGCCCGCCCCGTCAACCAATTGCTGCAGAGAGGGGAAACGTTTTTTCCAAAAACAAGTCCTCCATGACGTTGTCTGATGTCTCACATTCAGGCCTAACACATGTACACACGAGCAACACTAAATGGACCAGTAGGCTGCGTGTGGGGTATACATGTTATAATTACTGCATATATAAAGTATATATATGTAATAATTATAAAAGACGTCGTGAGTTTGAGAGGGAGTGAGGAGGACATGAGAGGAGTTGGAGGGGTGAAAATGATTTAAGTACAGTATTCCTGCATAAAATTCTCAAAACATCCAAAATATATAATTTTTTAGAAAGTATAATTTCTTTATGTGAGTGTCTAGAACAAGGATTCATCTGTCCAGGGTTCTCTACGGCCACAAGTCCTTCAACAAAGGACTTCTCCATCTGAAACAGGAACGGTGAATGCAGGGAATTAATTCAGAGGATCTTGGACCCATGATCAGCTTGGAGCAGCAGCACATACCTATCTGGAAATGTAAGCTACTGTTTTCAATTGAAACATCAGCCTTATGTCCGTAAGTTTAGAAGCAATCCCTAATGTAGTGGAAATGTTTCTGAACATGAAGTGACTGAGACAAAACAATTAATCAACAGCAATAAACTTGAATGAGAAAAAAGTGGTATAATAAGGAGCAAATTATTTTCTATAAATACAAAATATGAAGAAAATCACTGGGTACATCAGGGGACATCATAAAGCTACTTAAAATATTATTTTGGTAATTAGAATACATTAATAACATCAGTAGAAGACACAAGGATTTCAAATAATTCTTAGTTCACACAGTACTTGTTGCTTGTAGAAAGGTATATTTTATTCTCTGTATTTTAAGAAATTAGTCTGAAAACTCAGACAGGTTCCAAGAATAAGCAGTTGTTTGAGAACAAGGTAGAGGCCACACAGCCTTTTATTCTTAGACATGAGGATATCATGATAGAACCATGTATTCAAGCCCTAGACCCGAAACCATGCAGAAATACATTATGAAAACTGAGCTGTCAGGAACTTACAGGGAACAGCGGAGGAGGCTTCAACACGACATCAGGCAACTTTTCCCCTCGGCTGAAGCCAACAGCCTCAATATTGAAGGTGTAGGCAGCACGTCCTCTTCCTTTATTACCAGCCATCGGAACCGACCACAGCAGAAGTGTGAACAATCCCTGGAAGACAGGGTTAAACGGTAAGACTTCCTGAATCACACACCAGAGAAAACAAGCATTTTAAAGCAAAATGTAAGACTCTAGCCTTTATATTGCATGGTTGATTTAAATACTTTTTGACCTGGGTTCAGGGATCTAGGCAGAAGAGTAAGCAGAAAGATTAGAAGAGCCCACGGGGATGGATGACTCCAAGGAAAGTGTCTTCCAGGCACAACAGGACTGATGTAAATATGAACTCAGAGACTGTAGCAGCACACACAGGGCCTGCATAAGTTCAAACTGGACAGGCTCCCAGCACTGATGAGGGAAGTAGACACAAACTTCACTAGTAACAAAGAAACCAAGTCGATGGGGGGGTGGGCACCTCTAACCAGGAACTCACTGACACAATACATTTGATACATGCTTGCAAAGGAAAAATTAGTTTTCTCCAATGGTCTCACTAGATAAAGTAACAAGAGCCCCGGAGTAGCTGGACAACACAAAATAAACTCAATGGTAATTTTTTTAAATGTTTATTTCATATTGCTTTGTGGAATTTGTTTAACTGTTTTTTCCTTGCATATTTGGTTTCTGTTTTTGTAAAGAAGGGCTTTGTGTGTATGTTTCTTGTTTTTTTTTTCCAAAGAGAGAGAGAGTGAGGGCAGTGCGTCTTTAATCCCAGCACTTGAGAGCAGAAGAGCAGAGTCAGGCAGATCCCTGTGAGTTCTAGGCCAGCCTGGTCTACAGAGTTCCAAGACAGCCAGGACTGCGTAGTGAAGAGAGAGAGAGAGAGAGAGAGAGAGAGAGAGAGAGAGAGAGAGAGAGAGAGAGAGGAGAGGAGAGAGAGGGGAGAGGGGAGAGAGGGGAGAGAGAGGAGAGAGAGGAGAGAGAGAAGAGAGAGACAGAGAGAGACAGAGAGAGAACGAGAACAGGCATGTGTGGTACATTTTTCTAAGAAGGCTTGTGTGGAGGAGGAGGAGGAAGAGGAAGATGTCCACCACTGGACATCTTACTTAACTGCTTCTCTACCTTATTTGAAACAAGATCTCTCACAGGACCTGGAGCTTGAAACTGGCTAGTCTGTAAGTCCCAATGATCTACTTTTCTCCATCCCCCAGCACTGAGGTTAGAGACATGTACCACCACTACCATGCAAAGGCCTGATTCTTAAAGTGTGGTTTGTGGTCTTGTAAGGGATGGTAGAACTGTGGGTCAAAAAAAACTTGGCAATAATAAAAGGTTTCTGAATGAACAAAATGTATTAAAAATGTACTATGTAATACCCTCGCCTGCAGGGGCGTCACTGCAGCCTTGTTACTGAAGTGTGGCACGAGTCCCAATTGGTCTTACAATAAAAACCTGGAGCCAGGTATTGGGGTAAATGCTGAAAGATCAGAGGAAACAAGAGACAGCCACTTCTCACCTCTCCAACTCCTCAGCCAAAAGGGAAGATCCTGTCTCCATGAATCCTCAGACTGAACGCTGGAGTCCTCAGCCAGAAAGGGCCTGAGTTCCTGTCTCCTCCCGCCTTATATGCCTTTCTCCACCCAGCCACGTCATTTCCTGTCTCAACCTTCGTAGTGCTGGGATTAATGGCGAGTGTGCCTCCCAAATACAAGGAGCAAAGGCATGAGATGAGTGACAAGATTGAAGGCGTGTGCCACCACTGCCTGGCCTCTGTGTCTAATCTAGTGGCTGGCTCTGTCCTCTGATCCGCAGGCAAATTCTGTTTGTTAGAGTACAAACAAAATATCACCACACCGAAGGAAAACCACGCACTGGGCATCCTGCAGGCCCTCCCACCACACAATGCAGGTAGTCACTGCCTGGGACACCTCAGCTCAGACTCAGAACTACTGTGTGTTATAAACCACAGTGAGTCTTTTGTTCTTCTATTTCTATAAAGACAAATACTTTCAATATTTTACAAAGACTTCTACTTTTTTCCAAGTCATTCTTCAGCATGCATCAAAAAACAGTAGATGGCATTGCTACGAAGTTTGATTTTAAAAATTGCTATTAGAACTGCTGACTCGAGTTTCATAAAAACTTGTTTAGCTGGACGGTGGTGGCACACACCTTTAATCCCAGCACTCGGGAGGCAGAGCCAGGTGGATCTCTGTGAGCTCAAGGCCAGCCTGGGCTACAGAGCGAGTTCCAGGAAAGGCACAAAGCTACACAGAGAAACCCTGTCTCGAAAAACCAAAACACACACACACACACACACACACACACACACACACACACACACCCCACAAAAAAACAAAAAAACAAAAAAACAAAAAAAAAAACTTGTTTAATGGGTCTAGGCTTGGGATTAAGACAGAATTTCCAATAATTTCAGAAAAGTCTCTAAGACATTTCTGCCAGCACTGATTATAAAATTAAACTACAGGAAAACTCTGAAAAATCTCTGAAGATACTTTACGTCCTGCAATATCAAATACTCAGCAAAATTTAGTTCTTCACGCAACCACACCCAACTTATAGTAGTCATATTTGTTTCATTTTTTTTTTTTTTTTTTTGTTTTTCGAGACAGGTTTCTCTGTGTAGCTTTGCGCCTTTCATGAATCATTTGAGACCAGTCTGTGTAATATGTATACACAGATTACGCCTGATCTGCCTCCGAGTGCTGAATTAATGGATTTGCCCACTAAGTGTTAATATTGTACATCACATGTTTAACAATATATATACCTGGTGTGTCAATGAATTTATGATTACCAGTAACTGTGTAATATGTATACACATGTTTACACACTTATATACCTGGGGTGTATGAATTTATGATTTCCAGTAAGTGTATAATATGTATACACATGTTTACACACTTATATACCTGGGGTGTATGAATTTATGATTTCCAGTAAGTGTATAATATGTATACACATGTTTACACACCTCTACATCCGGGGTGATGTAAAATTTCTCAGGTAATCAGGGGTCAATGGGTGGGAGAAGTTTAGGGGGCCCTGCTCTACAGCATGAGAACTGGGGTGGCTCTTCCTGTGGAATCCCATGGTCAGTGGTAGGGACTATGAAGACATATATTCCTGCCACCGTCTTACTGCTGATGTAACAGTGACTAGCATTTAACCCTGAGTGCCTGGGGCAGTGATTTGACCTCTTAACCGCAGAAGAATGGAGGAACTTTCACTTCTGCCTGCCTAAGGCAATCTCCTTTCTCACGATCACATGGGCAACAGTATCTCACGACTTCAAACCAGGTCTCTTGTCAGGAGGCAAAGACTATTAATGTCAGTCCTCTTGGTTTTGTGATATTTATGATAAGGGAAGGCCTCCCAAAATAAACAAGGGACTAGCTACTTCTTTGTATATTCTGATTATAATAGGATAACCTGGTCCAAAAGCCTGGAAATCTAAGCTTCCTTCATCATGGGGCCATCATAAACACAACTTTCAACCCTGGCAGTCACTTTCTAAGGACTGGGTAGCTGAGAAATCCAGAGCAATAGTTTCTGAACAGTGGCGTCCTTCAGATAACTGTTGAAAATAAAATCGGTGGGGTCCTACAAAGAAAAAGAAAAGGGAGGGAAGAGCGAGAAGGAGAGGAACAAGAGGGAGGCAGTCACACCTCTCGCGGGAGGCTGCAGATTGGAGTTTAAGTTTGTATTCTAAGAAGGCCTCTGGGTAGTTCTGATGCACGGGAAAGGTTGTCAGTCACTGAAACCATCAATCAAGATTACTTGGCATGCGGTTAGGCAAGAGTGGTCTGGGAATATTTCTAGATGACTATCATACAGAGCATATGTTGAGACTACCGGAAGGATGCTCCAGGGGAAATCTACCTGCTCAGTAGTTCAGTTAAAACACGGCTAAGCATGTCCATAAGGCCCACCTCTGAGGCTTGAAATTAGATTAATTATTCTCAGTGACCTTTGTTTTTAAACAGCAGTAATGAAATGACTGTGAACTGTTACACATCTAGAACCCAGGATGCCGTAGGTCAGCCTGTGAGCTCATTTACAGGGAATAAGCAGTACCATATCACTGCACTTTCCGAGGCTCTGTGGCTGTCGGTGTTAATGATTTCATATGTCTAGGGCTCTAACTACACACAGAAAAATAAAATCAGTGGTGAAATACTGTTTCCTCTCTTCTGTGAATCACTCAATCAGCACAGCGTTTGACTTACTGTAATGGCTGATGCCAAAAACATTTTCAGGAACAACTGTACCTTATACACTTTGTAAATTCATCATTATACATCTGTCATCTACATACCTGACATTTTCCTACATGAGCGCCCGAACATTAAGAAATGATTATATAATCCTATTATTGTCATTGCAAAGCACAACTATGGTCTTTTTACTTCAACTGACTTTTACGGTACTATGTACATACACACCAGCAGGACAGACAGATCAATTGACTCCCATGTACCTACCGACCATTCAGCTTCCTTCAGTAGTTATCAATATATGACTAATTCCTTTTTTATGCTCTCCCAGTCCTGTGACTCAGGTTATTCAAAACTCTTCATTACATATATTCTCTGAGAACTAAAGGAGAAAAAAAAAAACAATACAACACAACCACTGTGGAAATCAGCGTGGCGATCTCTCAAAAGAACTATGGTATGCACCAGTTACAGCCTCCTAGGCACACACCCAAAGAACTATCAGAGAGATACTTGCACATCCATACTTATGGCATGTCTATTCACAGTAGCAAGAACACAGAATTAGCCCAAATGTCCATCAACAGCCTGCTGTCCATCCACAATGGATAATGAAAATGCAGTACACATGCACAATGGAAATATATTCAGCCACAAAGAGAAATAAAATTATAAAATTTGAGGGAAATGTATAGCACTGGAAAATACTTCTATTAATTGAGGTAGCCCAGGATTGAAAAGATCAATACTGTCTATACTCTCATGTGCAGATCATGGCTTCTGATTTTCGATATATATGTATTTATGTGACAGTAAGTAGTCAGGTCAGAAAACTGGACAGGGGCCCACGAGGGAAAAAGGGAGCCTTAAGGGAGAGGATGAGATGGAAGAACACACACGGAATACTGGGAGGGGGAGAAGAGGGGGTGACGGGGAGTTTGGGGATGGTGAGCAGGAGAGGAGAGAGGCTTGAACGACCAACCAAAACTAAGTATGTATAAAAATACTATAAGGTAACGTGCTAATTTGTGAGCTAATTAAAAATTTTAAACCCACATAATATCACACACAAAACTGTTAGTCCTTTATTATCATGTTTTATGTAGTCAGCACCCAAACTTCCTCCACATTTACCACCTACATGAGTCTGTAATTCTTTTGTTCAAGACAAAAACTTCACATGGCAGTTGGAATGATGTGTCTCTTACATTTCTTTCCAACTGTATAGCTTCCTCTGTTCTATTTTCCTTACTATTTATTTATGGGAAAGGCTAGGTCGCTGTCTTGTAGAGAGCTCATCATCAGAGCAGGAAGGTACAAGCAAACACTTACGTTCTGATGCAGCTGGTCTTGAGCAGGGCCTAAGGACTTTCTACCACATGTTCCCAGAGACACCTCTGCAGCTGAACACAACTCAAAATTAGCAACAGCCTCCCATGTTCTGGGTGTAAAAGATCACATACCTAAGTCGTTAATGCTCTCCTCTGACCACTATGTCCAATGAACAGGTAGACTAAAGGCTTTTCAGACTTTGGACTGACTTTCCCACCAGGACGTTTAAGAAATACACTTTTTCTCATTGTATTACAACAGAGTACATTTAATCTCTCTCCTGGTGGCAGTCAGGATGGTCCCTGAGTTAGTTACTATTGGTCTATCTTGCTTAGTATAGGATGCTAATCAGTTTCACCAAATTGTCTAGATCCACTCTTCCATTATAGATTACAAAATGGTGATATACTTTTTATATATTTTTTAAACAGGGCTGCAGACTTGAATGATACATATATTTTCATCATTTTTTATGTTGGTTGGAGTTCTACTTTTGGGAATTAATTTTTCTCATATACAAGTTACCTTAAAAACAAAGTCCACTCATGAAATTCATCTTAATATTGAAGTTCATTTTATCTGTCTACTGTTAAAAAAAAAAAAAAAAAAGAGGTAAAATATCCAAATGGCTTCATTCCAATTGCTGAGTCACTGAAACATGCTGAGTCGACGAAAAAGCTGGTATTTCAAGTATGACAACTGCTGAGTAAGAGGTTCACACCTTTACTCTATGAAACAGCTCCCGGGCCAACAGGCATGGCCAAGACCGCTGTGCTACATTCCAGTCCAGGATCTGTCACTAATTAAAGGTTAAGATTCAATCTTAATCTTTAATTAAGTTTGCCAAACTTGTCTGATCACAGGAATTAACTGAGAGACATAAAACATATCGAATCCTGGGGAATAATTGGTTCTCAAACCTAATAAACTAGTATCTTTGGAGCTGGGCCCTGGAAACAAGTTTGGAAAGTTCACTGAGAGAGTATTTCAGCTAACACAGTTTAATCCCCCAAGAAATACACTCTGCAGACTCCAACTTCCTATTTTTATCTTGCAGTCACTGGGCATAAATTGATAATACTAAATGTGACCTGCTGCCGGGGCGGTGGTGGTGCACACCTTTAATCCCAGCACTCGGGAGGCAGAGCCAGGTGGATCTCTGTGAGAGCAAGATCCAGGACAGACACCAAAACTACACAGAGAAACCCTGTCTCAAAAAACAAAACAAAACAAAAATGTGACTTGAGGAAAATCCAATCCTAGCTCTTGAGACACCTTCATTACCAGACATCCTATATGCTGTTCTCTTTAATTTGTTGATCCAGACTCGGTACAGCTCCTGTACACAGACTACTTGGGCTGTAAATTCATTTCTTCCCCTGTAACCAGCAACTAAGTTCACAAGTGAGGCCTAGGCATCATGAATCACTTAAATCCTTTACTTGGTTTATCTTTTTTTTTTTTTTTCCAACCTGTCAAACTTTTTCTGGGAAAGTGTTGCTGTGATACTAGGGATTGAACTCGGGGCTTTCACGAACTGGCAACCATCCAACTAATCTTTAGTTCTAGTCTTCTAATTTTTATTGATTTACATTGTAGCATGAATCTTAAACATTTTTATTAATAAAAATCAAACCTGGGGCCAGTTATTGGGGTGAATGCTGGTAGATCAGATGCAGAACAAGCCACAGCTATCTCACCTTGCCAGTTCCTCAGCTGGTTCTGTTTCCTCATTCATCCAGAATGAATCTCAGCTGAACTGTGTTGCTCCAACGCCTGAAAGCTTAACCAGCCACATGCTTATCTAGCCAAATGCTTAACCAGGCCAAATGCTTCTAGTTTCTGGTCCTCACGCCTTATATACCTTTCTGCTTTCTACCACCACTCCCTAGGATTAAAGGCTTGCTTCCTGGGATTAAAGGCATGAGTCACCATGCCTGGCTGTTTCCAATGTGGCCTTGAACTCACAGAGATCCCAGATGGATTTCTGCCTCTGGAATGCTAGGATTAAAGGTGTGTGCTATCACTGCCTAACTAGTGGCTTTTCTGTTCTCTAACCCCAGATAAGTTTATTAAGGTACACAATATTTTGGGAAACATAATACCACCACATTACATATTTAATTTTTGAGGCACACTGGACTTGAGACCTTTCTACAGCCCAGGCAGGCCGTGAGTTGATAATCTTTCTGCTTCAGCATCTAAAGTAGATGAGAGGTCAGGCCTAGCCTCCAAACTTCTTGAAGAAAGGCATTTTGTTTTCTCTATTTCCCTGTTATCCAAATCTGTTTAGAACGGCCCAATTTAACTCAGTAATTTACTCAACTAGCATTGAGCATTTTGACAGGTACTGAGCAAAGAGCACTAAAACATTAGTCACCCAATTCTTCCTTCTAAACATCCATTCCTTTCAAATATTTGGGCATCTGTATTTACTATAAGTGATCTCTCTCTCCAAGGTCTCACTCAGCTCCCTGGCCACACTAAGAATCACAGCAGATTAAATCTCCCATTTTATAGAAGAGTTAAACGGTTCTAAAAGGTTATTTGATAGTCTCAATCAGTTCCAATCAAATGCAGGAATAGACTAGGCCTTGGGAAATCCTTTCAATGTCCTGTATATATTTTATGTCTGGAAGCATATGTCTAAACTAATTGACAACCTTTTTAATCCCAGAGATGTAGAATCAACAGGGGAAGTTAGTAACTGCAAAAAGTTCTGAATTTTAAGGTTTTATTTGAAATGTGTGTGAATATGTGTACATGATTGTAGGTGTCCATGGAGGTCTGCTGGAGTTACTGGCGGCTGTGAGCCACTTGGTGTGAGAGCTGGCAACTGAACTCAGGTCCTCTACAAGAGTAGCATGAGATCTTCACTGCCAAGCCGTCTCTCCGGCCCCCCAAAATCTGAATTTTAAAATACAACATCAACAAAGCAGCGCCACCCCTTCCATTCAGAAACTGTTCCAAGAGGTCTGAAAACAAGCGCTGTTCAAGAGAGGAAAGTCTATCCTAATCAACTCTCAATACAATCTCCTGGAAGAGCCTGAGCCAATGTCTGCAGTTCCTCCTAGGTCTAAACTGTCCTGAGTTATGATTGTGATGTAAATGCGCTGTCCTCACATCGTACACTGCCTTACACCTTAACCAGATGACTGAATGTCCAAGTTGCAGGAAGCCAGGGGAGGCAATGGAAACCAGGCCACAGTATCTCTGAATGACTTGCAACTTGCTCTAGTCAAGAGCCTGACTCTCTCCCCTCGGCTGTGTCCTCCGCTCACTGGCAGAAGACTCCTAGCTGTGAGTTCCCTGCAGTTCCCCTTCCTTCCCTTCTGCTTTAGCTCAGGACTCAGCATCTCCCATCTGACCTTCCGGATGGACCAGACTTCCTACGGTCAGGTTCCTGGTTTCAATTCACTCTCTAGTCATTTTAATAGAAGGCAAATCTTTACAATCCTGATGTGCCATTCTCTTCTTTTTAACAGAGCTTAGGACTTAACTTCTGCCTCTCCTCTCACCAAGCAGCTGGTGGTTCTTGTGTGTCCCCCAGGGAGGTTCTTCCATCATCCATGGAGTCTTCATGGAGTACCCTCTGTGCCAAACCACCCTCTGTGTTGGGAATACAGAGGGACAAAATAACACCTCTGCTCTGACGGAGTTCACAGTCAAGTACGGGAAACAGGCAAAGTATGTTTCACAGAAACCGTCAGAGACGGGTGGGTGGTGTGGAATAAGAGCAGGAAACAGGCCAGAAAGACCAGTTGAAGAAGTCCTGCCTCATTCGTTACTATCCGGGCGCAGAAAAAGAGAACCGTTGGGGACTGTAGCCTGGCACAAGCCAATTGATTATTGGCGAATTATTGCTGAGTAATGGTTCTGTGCCATTTACCTGGCGGCTCCTTCTGTGGGAAAACACAGACAGTACAGGGCACTGTGTTTCTCGGCTGAGAACGGCTCCTTCCAGGCCAGTGCAACTGTTCAACAGCCCCTCCCAGCCCCGCCCACGGGGCACCCGATTTTTGCATTCATGTTGCCTTATATTACAAGCATTTGTGTACGGGTATTAGCTTCCCCAGATTCTTGAGGATTTTTTGTTTGTTTGTTTGTTTTCGAGACAGGGTTTCTCTGTGTAGCTTTGGAGCCCTTCCTGGATCTCGCTCTGTAGACCAGGCTGGCCTCGAACTCACAGAGATCCACCTGGCTCTACCTCCCGAGTGCTGGGATTAAAGGCGTGTGCCACTGCCGCCTGGCTTAAATCAGACTTTTTAAAAAATATAGTATTCTGTTTGTCACACATCACTTAGTGCTAAGAATGGTCCCAAATGCACATCTGAATAACTTCTACTTAGATGAGATTAGCAAAATACTCAAAGGGGCAGCAACCTGCTCGCACTCCCACCAGAGACTTTAGGCGTGTAGGAAGAATGCACCTCTCCCTCCAGGAAACTCTATTAGGAGATGCCATAGTAAGCATTTTCCTAATTATCCTTTATAATGCTGCCCCGTGAGGCTCTGTAATTTTTGAAGGTTAGTCAACTTCCCACGGGAATTTCTGAATCCTAAATAGATGCAACTAGCTAGGGCTCGGGGAATGCGCATAGGGACTCCATGTTAACAGTAGGGGTGATTTCGGAGGCTGGTAAGGCCACACCCAGTCATTATCCACTTTTCCTGTCCCCTCAAAGTGCTCCGCCCTTCATTAGTTAAGCTCTGGTAACTTTCTCTGCTCTCTTCGAAGAGCAAAAACCGTACAAAACATGACGGGGATTTAGAATCATTTAAAGAAAAATCCTATTAACAACCCCTTTCCCCACTATCAAGAGTGCCAACAATTAAAACAGAAGCGGAATAATAGTACGCCTTAGCAGCAATCTGCCGCCAAACCAGCGCGTGAACGCACAGCAGGATCACCGGATTTGCTAAGTCTTCTGTAGTATCCGCAAGAGCATAAACTCCCTTCTAGCTCACTTAGAAAGAACACCTCCAAGAGGAGGCTGGAAGATCTGGCTACCAAGACTTCAAAGGGTTTGGAAGGCAGCAGCAGGCTTTGGAGAGGTAAGGCTACCTCCCAAGTCACTCCAAAGGTTTGATGAATTTGGGCTCCGGATGCCTGGCCACCACGTTCTCCACGTGCCCCATCAACTCCCTTCTACCCTCTTCACCTCCAGCCCGATCTGGGACAACTTCGTTACCTGCTCACAAAGTCTCGAGGTGTGGGCACGCTGTGCAGCCGAGGTGGCAGGGGTGCCAGCTAGGGTGAGGACAGCCGCGCCAGCAGGGAGCCGCGGATTCCACCTTCCCAGCGGCGCGCAGCGTCCTGCACGCGGCCACGGCGCTCGCCACCGCGCTCTGCGAGCCTAGGAGCCCCGCCCACCCCCGGCGAGGCCACACCCCCGGCAAGGAGCTTTTTAGCCCTTGGCAGGCACCGTAGTCGGCCTCCAACTGGCTGGGCCTGGCTCCGGGCTCCGGCGGCGAGTGAGCTGCTCCGGCTGCCCGTGTGGGGGCGGTCCTGGGCTTCCCACGCATCACCCCCAGCCTCTGCAGTGGCACCCCGGAGCAGGGCAGCGTCGCCCCGCGTCTCGGCCCCACTGCAGCGGCCTGCGGGACGGCCCTGGTGCTGCGGCTGCAGGAGCTGCGGCTGCAGGAGCTGCGGCAGCCTGGGCTGCAGCCCGGGCGCTCTGCGGACCGGACGAGAGGGCGCGGGAGCAGGCGATCTGGGCAGCGTCGCCGCGTCCTATCCGCGCCCCCTTCCGCATCCCCGCCCCTCGTCCGCGCCTCCTCCGGGGGCTGAGAGTGTGCTACGCCGCCCGCTGCACACTGCGGCAGCGCCGGGTCCCGGACTGCCCGTGGGAGGCACACCCACCCTCTCCCGGCCGCACCCCTGCGCAGCAGCATGTCGGCGCTCGAGTGGTACGCCCACAAGTCTCTGGGCGATGGCATCTTCTGGATTCAAGAACGCTTCTACGAGTCGGGCAACCGCGCCAACATCTGGCTGGTGCGCGGCTCGGAGCAGGACGTGGTGATCGACACGGGCCTGGGGCTGCGCAGCCTCCCCGAGTACCTCTACTCCTCCGGCCTCTTGCAGGACGGCGGGGCGAAGGAGGATGCGGGGCGCCGGCCGCTGCTGGCGGTGGCCACCCACGTGCACTTCGATCACTCCGGCGGCCTCTACCAGTTCGACCAGGTGGCTGTGCACCGCGCCGAGGCCGAGGCCCTGGCTCGCGGGGACAACTTTGAGACCGTGACCTGGCTCTCGGACAGCGAGGTGGTGCGGGCCCCCAGCCCCGGCTGGAGGGCCAGGCAGTTCCGAGTGCCGGCAGTGCAGCCCACCCTCATTCTGCAGGATGGTAATGGGCCCCGCGGGGCGCGCGCTGTCGCTGAGGGAGGGGCTTGGGGAGCGTGTGCCGCAGGTTGCTGCCCTCCGTGGCTACCTTGGCACCGTTGGGGTGCAGCGCGGGAACAGTGTGTCTCATTCACCCTTTGCTGGGTGAACGCCGGATTGTGCAGAGCCAAGGCCCTGGCAGCGTTCTCTGCCAGGAGACGCGCTCTGCAACTGTGGCTGGCACCACCCCCATCAATTCTCTGTGTCGGCTGCAGTAGTAACACTGCGGAGACTTGTGACTGGAGATTTTCCTGTCTTCCCCAAGCGCGGGTCGCACATCTCCAGCTTTTGTAACGAGCAGGCTTTTAAGGAATGGCACCTTGTGAACCGAGTGTTAGTGTTCTGTGCTTTGAAAACTGCTGCTTCATGTGCGTGCTCACCTCGGAGTGCCCATGAGTCCCACCTGTAGGCTTAGAAAGCTAGAGAGCCGTGGTTCGAATCATTTCATCCATCCGTACCTTTCCGATGGGTTTGTTTCCTTGTTATTGTCCCACAAGAAGAAAGAAAGGCTTGATGGTGAACACAGACGTGGAAGAGCAGATTATGACAAATATCTGGTCTGCGTGAGAGCAAGGCCTATGAAAGATAAATAAGGGAGTCGTTTCCGGTGGATTCAGTATGTGCTAAGGCAGACTTCATTCTCTTTGGTCCGATGAAATTGAAAGAACAGAGCAAAATAGAGCAGGCCCCAGTCCCCTTCTCACCCCGCAGGAACTGCTGGACCACTTAGTGACAGCGACAGTACTTGGCATATTAATTTCATATTCTCTTTTTAAGATTTTTTTTTTAATTTTATCCACATAACACTTGTGAAGTGAGGCCAGAGACCCCCGATTAAATTGCCTCGCCTAGAGTCCCTGGAACAGAATCATGATCCAAGCTGGGGCCTGACCCAAGGCATAGCAGAGGAAAGCAAACAGAACACACATAAATCCTGCTCATGAGATATGATAATTGAGAGTAGATTATGCAAGTCACGTTTTCAGGGTTAATCATTTTAATTGCCTACACACTCCTCTGTACTGTTAAAAAATCCAGTTGCATTATAATGGTTCTTACTAAGAACTAAGCAATATGTAAATAATAAAATATTTTACAGAAATGCATTTATCCCAAGGGATATAATATATGATATGAAAAAGCATGAAATTCTATTCCCTTACACCCAACTAATAGGTCCCTCCATTAAAGTTTCAAGTCTGAAGATTTCTTTTTTAAAAACTGCTTTAGAGGGGAGCCTACTTTGACAATTTGGGATTTAAAATATACATTTACATTAGGTAATTTTTATTACTATATTTCTTCTTAAAATGATGGTTTCGGGGGTAAAATTTCCAAGCACTTGATGGGGTAGTCAAAGTAAACTCTGGCACCCAACCTAAAAGATATTTACATCGGCTGAGTGTGGTGGCACACGCCTTTAATCCCAGCACTTGAGAAAGAGAGGCAGGCAGATCTCTGTGAGTTTGAGGCCAGCCTGTTCTACATAGTGAGTTCCAGAAAGAAAAAGAAAAATGAAAATAATTTGAATGGTAAGTGGCACAAGCCTATATAATCTCAGCACTTAGGAGGCTGAGGCAGGAGGTCAGGAGTTCAAAGCCACCAAAGAATTTTAAATTAAAAGTACCCTCTTTCTACACAGAGGAAACGGGTCTCAAAAAAAAAAAAAAAAAAAAACAAAACCCAAGATTTTACACTAATATTAAAATATATTAAATTGTTTAAACTAGAAATATTTTGTTTACTTTTTATTATTGCCAGCAATAGGAAGTCAAGGGTAAAAGAACGGTGGGGAACCAATGAGATGGCTCCATAGGTAAAGACACTTCCTGCCACGCCTGTCAACCTGGGTTTGATCCCTGGATCCCACATGGTAGAGGAAAGAGCCCTGCTCCAGCAGGTAGACAGCCATATGCACAGCTTGAGACATAAGCACAGCTAAGACTGGTAGGGTGGTGGTTGTTCTATCAAAGAGAGGCTGGCTGAATATCCTGCCTTCATCAACTAGACTGGTTAGACCCTGGGATTATAACTGGTGGTTTCCCAAATCCCAGTTGGTAGTAATCCTGACATTTTTGGAGCTAGAAAAGTACTGTAAACTCCTGGTGTGTGGTGCTTCGAGCCTTGTTTTGAGGGTGACAGAATAGCATTGTGGAAAGCTGCTTCTCATTAAGACACGGATGCCTCCCCCTCTTGAGCAGCATCTGATCTCTCGTCTCAGGAATATTAATTTCCTGTCTTCTGAAGGATGTGGGTTGCTAACTGGGTATTAACACAGTCCAGATGTCTGGAAGGAGATGTACGATGTTTATATTAAAAATTCATATATATTTGCACACACACACACACACACACACACACACACACTCATGCAGCTGTAACAGAACAGCTCTGGTTAGAATACAAGTGGGCAAAATCATTACTACATTTCGTTAAGTGAATTGATGATTTGCTGTCGTGGAGAAGCATAAATCTGCACTGTATCTCTAACCTAAAAGCATCCTTCTAAGTGAAGGTCAAAGAGGTTAGCTATCTCATCTAGGGCATTAGCCTTGACAGAAACAATCCATGTACTAACAGGGAAACAGTATCTTTCTGTAAGATGAGAACAATAGACCTGAGATAGAGCCCATGCCTTTTAAAGAGGCTGTCTATTTTTCATCACTGTTTATTTTTCACAATATTCCAGTGATTCAATTTTAAGTGATTTTTCCTTTTGTCCCTTTGTCCTCCTTATCCCTATCTAAACAGTTTGCTTAAAGTCACCAAGATAAATGACCTCAGAGTAGTAGTTTCAGGTGGACTTACATCATTTATCGAAGTTAAAAACAAAAACTGCATCTCTCAGAACAGGGTGAACAGACATGTAATTTGTACCCCTCCTGAGACCTCCTGGAACTGTGGGTGTCTCTGTGACCACCAAGGCCAGCAGAATGTCCATCTGGGAGAGATAAGGCGGTTCCATTTAACACGACTCAGTAGCCAGTGTTGGTTCAAACTTCCAGAGTCTGAAGTTTTAGTAGTTTACTTTAGGCATATTTAAGCACAACACAGTTTGGTGTCAAGTTTCCTGGTGAAAAGTTTCAATGCCATGTGCACAACGAAGCTTAAGAAATGACGACATTGAAACTCTTATAAAGTACAAGTGACATTTTCCTTAAGGATCCGTTCTGGGCATTAACAGAGGAAACAGGTTGAAGATAAACAAGCTCTGCATGGGGGCGGGTGGCACTATAGATTGAGACCAACAAGACCAAGATGAGGGTCTGGGGAGCCACTGGGTCCTGACCACACAGATAACACAAAGGGCACCAGGCTGTTAACCACATCTGTTCCCAGCCTCCTGGGCAGACAACTGGTTACATGTCCCGCTCTGTGAAGGGACAACTGTGTAGTTAACATTCCTGCGGGGACCTACATGCCTCCTACATGGAACTAGCATGACCATGAGGAGACTGTGACGTGAAGTATAAATCTAAACTGCGTAAGGGTGGAAATTAGATGTGAATGGCTGAACAGTTCTGTCCCAAGAGCCAGTTCAGTTCACATCAGTAATGCGACTAAGACAGGTGAAACAGGTTGTAAACATTTAAGAAGTTCTTAAAACCATAGACCCTTTCTGAAAGGAGTGCCTTCCCCCATCCAGTTAGCTTATTCTCCAGGGGTAGGAAATAAAGTTTTCTTAATTGGGGAGTGCTCAGTACAGTTGAGCTCAGGGAGTCAGCATGGCAAACAGCAGGGAATGAGTGTGTGAGAGTGTGCAATGCACATTTCTTACTAGATACTCAGAGGAATGAGAGCCAAGCTTCCTAGTTCCCCACCCGGGGGTAGGAAATTAGAGAATTATAATCTGGGATGTCTGACCCCTTGAGAAAAGACTGAATGCCAGTATGGAGACCATCTGCCATCCCTGACTGGATCTGTCTACTGTTATGCCTGCTTCCAGAGGCCCTGTGTATGTGCTTCAAATGTTATTTTCCTTTCTGCTCTTAAACATGCAGCCAAGATTTTTGCTGGAGATCAACTATGCTGATTAGAAACTGAGATTATGACCCTGGTTTCCCAATCCCAGTCAATGGCAAATCCTCATGTTTTGGGAACTGGAAAAGTTTTGTAAAAGTATTGGTGTGTGGTGCTTTAAGCCATTGGAAGGTGTGAAAAGAAAGCTGGACCAAATACTTTGAAGGTGATAGGAAGATACTTCTCATTGAGAGATGGGTATCTCAAGCAGAATCTTTCTGGCAAAGTTTCTGTCCAAAGATGCTTACACAAGATCAAACATTTTTAACATTTAGCATAAATCAAGTTGGAAGTTGAGGTGGAGTTATCATCAACATTGTCTGAAAATAAGCAAAGTTACTAGAGAGGTTTTCTCGAGGCAACAAGGATGCTTTAAAGAGAAATGACAGAACATCATCCACAAGGAGTTTAAGGAATTTAAACCATAACAGTTCACTGTGTAGACAGTGAGGATACAGGTACAAAAAGCAAAAGCAGATGGATAAGATGGAACCTGGGGGGGGGGGAGACTAGGTAAATCAGGAGCAGTTTGAAAGGCAAGCACCAGGGTGATAGGTGCAGGACATACAGATGAGGTAGCAGTGAGTGCAGAAGCAACACAAAAACATATCTAAGAACCCACGAGTATAAGATGTGCATTCAGACTGGAAGACCCCACAGGATTCCCAGCTCAGGGATGAAAACACATCCACGTCAAGCACATAGTAAAGAAATCAGAACATGGAGATCAAAGAAGACCCGACAGGTCAACAAGGGTCAAATATTGGGATCAGAGCCGGATTAGAGCAGACGTTTTGCTTTTGAGTAGTAATCGTCCCATCTTAGAACTTCACATCCATCCCGCTGTCAGTGAAGTGCTCACAAAGCATTCCCACATCCTGTTACTTAGGAAACCACAGGGATACGCCCCTCACAAGGAAGGACTGAAGCCAACAGAGAGGAAGGCACCAGTACGATAACATAAATCTACTGGAAAGGAGAATCAAAAGCGAGCGTCAGCACAGTGGAGTAGGCCTGCTGATGCGATCATTTACAGGCAGAGAGGGATCCCACTTCTCCTGATGGCTGTGTGGTGAGACGATGAGGATATGTGTGTAATGACAGAGAAGGAAAAGCTAAAGATGTGGAAATCAACATGCACGACATCACTGGAGTATATCAAACTGATAATTTAAAAAATACAGTACAATCATTACGTGGAGACAATTATATTTTGTAGAGTTAACTATCAGAAGGAACTAAAGTTACTTAACATGGTCACCTCTGAAAGGTATACCGGCAATAGAGAATGGAGCAAGGGAATATCTTACATTTTAAAGCCCTAAACATCTTATTTCAGATACATGTATTTTTTCTTTTTTATTAAAAACTGCAATTAGAAAAGAGTTGGGGGATGCTAAAATGGGAAAGGGCATTGAGAAGTCAAGAGATGGGGAGAAGGAGGGAGGGAAGAAGAGGGAAGGTTTCATAGGTGACTGTTCCTCATAAGAGGTTTTCATGAAACGCTGTGCCTGGGCACTTTTCAGCATGTGGGAAGCACTTTTAAACCACGAGGTAGAGCAGAGCAAAACTAGTCAGCACTAAGGACGTACCGTGGTCGGTGTCTGTTATGCCTGGTGGGGTTTTTGTCTTCTTTTTGTTAAGACATTTTGAGTATCACCTAGGTGTTACTAAAGAATAGACTCCATTCTTGCATTGGTACTTCTGAGCATAAAACTGCCCGTCTCCACTCTCTTCTGAACATTTGTCAAATCGTTGGTTTCAACTCAACTTGTACTGGCTAGTTGTATGACACCTTGACACAAGCTGGAGTCATCTGAGAGGAGGGAACCTCAATGGAAAAAATGCCTCCATAAGATTAAGCTGTAAGGCATTTTCTTAACTAGTGCTCAAGGGGGAGGGACCAGCCTGTGGTCTGGTTCCATGCTTGGGCTGGTGGTCTTGGGTTCTATGGAAAGCAGGCTGAGCAAATGAATAAGGAGCACCCCTCTAATGGTCTGCATCAGCTCCTGCCAGGTTCCTACCCTCACTGCTTTTAATGATGGACTGTGAGCAAAATAAACCCTTTCCTTCCCAAGTTGAATTTGGTCATAGTGTTTCATCACAGTATTCGTAACCCTAAGACACAACTTTTGTATCATTAAACCAACATAACAATGGTTTCTTTCCCTGACCTGCCAGTGTACAGTGAATGATGCTGGTTTTTAGTTCTCCAAAATACCTTAAACCAGAAGAATTCTGACATCAGGCATAGAATTTGGAGAAATCTGGGGATGTCTCACACTATCTTAATGTCATTGCTGAGGTTTAAGTCAGGACCGGACAGGATGATGAAGCAGTAGTGAGGCTTTTTTGTTTTTTTGGGCTTTTTTTTTTTTGGAGGGGGGGCGGGGTTTGGCCTGATATAGCTAGTATAGATGTTCTGGGACTACAGTCAGAACCAAAGTTCTTTCAGAGCCTTCAACTCTGTGCTTATGTATTGTTTGGGATCATTTGCTAGAAAAAACATTAGGCACAACTGTGGTTCCAAACCATCATTTGGGTGAATTTGTTAAAATCTGGAATTCCTAGGACCTAATAGCCAAGACTTTAGATGTTGCAGCGGTGATGAAGGGAAAGAAGCCTTGTTGTTAAGGGACACTCCGGGCGACTAATACAGTGAGTAAGATGATGTTAGAGCATCAGATGTCAGATGTCTGGAGAGACAGTTGTCACTTCAAACGTGTTGGCATCACTGAGAAGTGGGCTCTGTAATAGTACTTCTGAAAGTGTGGTCCTGGACTGAGAAGCCTCCGGGTTTCCTCCTGGAACTCAT
The DNA here is from genome assembly GCF_004664715.2 of Peromyscus leucopus. Classification (NCBI taxonomy): domain Eukaryota; kingdom Metazoa; phylum Chordata; class Mammalia; order Rodentia; family Cricetidae; genus Peromyscus; species Peromyscus leucopus. The sequence continues at coordinate 65,960,881 of NC_051072.1, read as the reverse complement.
CAAAATGCAGATTCTTATGCATCACCCTGTATCTGTGGAATCAGAAGTGGGTGGAACCTGCGTCTACAGTTTTATACATCCTTCCTTGGACTTCAGTGCGCACCTAAGTTTGAAATCAGTTGGTTTAGTTCATTGATGCTCAAAATTGCCTGATATCAAGAATTACCTAAAGGTTTCACAAATTTGCCAAACAGACCCACCCTCTAGGAACCCAGTGATCAAACATGGATGTAGTTCGGACATTTTTATTCAGACCATAACACTGTCTGTCATTTAGGCAGAAACACGTTGCTTTCTTTACTTGCTGGGATTAGGTAGTGTAAGTCTTCCCACTTTGTCTTTTTCATAATTGTCTTTATTATTCTGGACTGTATGCAATTTATGGAATTTTTGTTTCTGTAGTTCTGTAGATTAAACCTGGGTGGGTCCTCACAAATGATAGGCGTGCACTCTACTTATAACTCACAACTTCAGCCTTCATGTTAATTTTATAGTCAGATTTCCTTTTCTATTTAAAAACATTTTTAACATTTATGTATTAGGGTTCTCTAGAGTCACAGACTTATGGAATAAATCTCTCTATATATGTATATATATATATATGTATATATGTATGTATGTATAAAGGGAATTTATTGGAATGACTTACAGGTTGTAGTCCTACTAATCCAACAGTGGCTAGCTGTGAGTGGGAAGTCCACGAATCTAGTAGTTATTCAGTCCACAAGGCTGGGTGTCTCAGCTGGTCTTCTGTATATTCTGGAATCCTGAAGAAGTAGGATGGATTCAGTGAAGGAAAGGATGTGCTAGCAAGGCGAGGACCAGCAGGTGAAGAAAGAATGAACCCTTCTTTCTTCCACTGTCCTTGTACAGGCTCCACAGAAGATGTAGCCCAGATTAAAGGTGTGCCTTCCAGTCACAAGATCCAGATCAAAGACATGTTGTCTTCTTGCCTCCAGATCTGGATCAATCACAGGTGTGCTCTCCATTTCTGAATTGTAGTTCATTCCAGATATAGTCAAGTTGACAACCAAGAGCAGCTATCACAATGCCTGTCAAAACAACTCTATAAAATAGATTCGACTGTTATTTTTATTTTATAGATTAAAAGGTTCTTAGAGAGAGAGACTGACAAGATCATAACTCCACACAGCAAGTGATGGCCAGAGCATGGAAGTAAACTTGAGTCTAGAAGCATCTAGCTTGAGAGGTGGAGGAGGAAGATGGCAGTGGTAAAGGTGTAATGACTGACATTTACTGGTGTGCTGAGAAGCACTCTAATTGCAGACATTGTATCATTTAAACTAAGTATTCTGTAAGCAAGAACTGTTATTCCCATTTGGGAAGTGTACAAACTGATCGGTGAGAAAACGTGTCAAGTTGGAGATAGGAAAGAAAGTTATAAAGAATCTGTCTATGTCCTAACTTTCATTTCTTTTCATTTCTGTAAATTAATTTTACGATTAGCATACAAAGAAATGGCTTTTATTGTGACATTTTAGTACTTTGCTCTTATTTGACACCCACCACCCACAGACACACACAGACACACACAGACACACAGACACACACACACACTCACACACACACACACACACACACACACTTTGCCTTCCCCCATCTCCACAAATCATGTTGACATTTTCATTGAAATTGTGGTGAATCTGCACTAAATATTATAGCAGCCACAAACCACATGTGACTGTCATAATACAAGTTGAAGTAAAAACAGATTAAAATTAAAATCGCACCTCATTTTAAGTAGTTCTCAGATCCAGGTGGCCCCATAGATTGTTTCAGCGTTGCAGAAGGCAGTATTAACACAACAGTGAGTCTTCACTTTATCTCTGTTTCTTTGGCTTGAACCTATGACCTCGGACATTTGAGGCAAATTCTCTTCCACTGACCTACATCCCAGCTCCCCTTTGTCTTTTCGTTTTCATTTTTATATTTTGAGACAAGATCTCACCAAATTTTACAGGCTGGCTTACTCAGGAAGCTAGGCCAGCTTTGCATTGTGGCATTCCTACCTCAGCCCCCTTCCCTGGTGGCTGGGATCACAGCTCTGGAGCACCATGCCTGCCTGGGAACATATTTCTCTTGCCTGAGTGTTCTTTTTGGTACTTTTTGAATTTTTTTAAAATGAGTTTCTGATTGTTCTTTGTAGTATATAGAAATATTGTCTTTTTCTTTTTTCTTTGTTTTGTTTTGGTGTGTGTGTGTGTGTGTGTGTGTGTGTGTGTGTGTGTATGTGTGTGTGTAAACACCTGATGCCTTATGGCAGGGGGCTCAACTCCTTTGGGGGCTGAACGACCCTCTCACAGGGGTCACATATCAGGTATCCTGCATATCAGATATTTATATTATAATTCATAACAGTAGCAAAATTACAATTATGAAGTAGCAATGAAATAATTTTATGGTTGGAGTCACCACAACTTGAGGAACTGTATTAAAGGGTTGCAGCATTAGAAAGGTTGAGATTTATAGCATCCCCAACCTTTCTCTTTCTCACAGTTCTTTGGCTTTTTTGGGAGGGGGGGTCAAGACAGGGTTTCTCTGTGTAGCTTTGCACCTTTCCTGGATCTCGCTCTGTAGACCAGGCTGGCCTCGAACTCACAAAGATTACCTGCCTCTGCTGGGATTAAAGGTGTGTGCCGCGGCCGCCGCCGCCGCCGCCGCCGCCGCCGCCGCCGCCACCACCGGCTTTGAATTTTTCTTTATTGTGTAGTTATAGATAAGCACTAGGGAAACCAGGAATCTTAAACACTCGGAGTTGCCTCTTAAAGAGATGTATAACCTGTTTTCTGCCCAGAAGGCTGGGAATGGATGTTGCCTGGTGGCCTTTACACTACCCTGTGACAGAGGCCATATCAATTCTCCCAGACCTTTATCTTGAGCTGTTTGTCTCGGTCAGTGACCTATCCTTCCTCAGACCCTATCTTGATCCTGTTCACTTAGTTAGTCTATACAACTCATCTCTATGGAAAATGTCACTGTTACTTTACAAAGAGTTTTGAGGTAATCTTGTCTTAAGCTTTGTTGTGCACATGGGGATTGAGTTCATTATCACCATACATTTTTTTTTTTTCAAAATTCTGCTATGCTTAAATATGCCTAGAATAAACTACTTGGAGTCAGACTCTCCAAGTTTGAACAAACACTGGCTACTGAGTTGTATTGAACCCTCCTACCTTCTTATATCAATTCAGACTTTCCCCTTGTAGTACTTTTGAATAGTTGTGCCTTTTAAAAGATACACAATTTCAACTAAGCTGGAAATTTGGTAGGCTTAAAATTGCAAACAGTGCTAGTTTACTGCCCTTTTTAATTGAATGTTTTAGTTATCATATGAAATAATAAGTTTCATTATGACATCTGTCATGGAGAGTTAGGAGTGCGTTTCTGTGTCTTGATTCCTTTTATGAAAAGAAATGTTTGTTTAGGGGTTGGCTTGTGTCCTTTAGCGTGATTTCCCTTTTGTAGCTTCTTAGTCTTCCTGATAAAGGAATTGAAAAACTAGGTTCAGAAGGAAGCTCAAGGAGCATCTTTTTCTTTCCTTTCTCTCTTCCTTCTTTCCTTTCTTTCTTTTTCCTTTTTTTTTCCCCTAAGAGATAAATAGCAGGTCAGGCAAGCTATAAATGCCAGCAGCTGTGGGGAGCAGGGAGATGAAGTGCAGAGATACTCATGCCTTTTCAGTTAGTTCCCAGGCTCAGCGGTGGGCGATAGGGAGAGAGGGTTCTTCAGAGAAAGAATGAAATGTCCAGAGTGTCTGAGTAAGCAGATCTGTTCCTTTGGTGTATCTCGTTCATTATAGGTTCTCGCTGTTAGTCCTGTAACACATGCATGTTCAAGACTTGCTCCCACACCATTTGCTCTCTATTCCACTTTGCTAATGTTTCTCTAGTACAAATGCTGTTGAATTTCATGCAGTATTATTTGTCAGTTTGTACAATTATTTCCTGTACTTCGCTCTAGCAGTTTTAGAGTTTTAGGTCTCCTATTAGTGACCCATCCATGATTTTGAATGGTTTTTGTACAGAATAAAAGACAGGGATCCAGTTTTCATTGTTAGGAATGTGGTGTAGGGGAATGACTGTTTTCTCTGAGTGTAGCATGACCATTAGCTACCATGGAGCAAAATAGTCTTTGTGTTTGCAGTGAAATAAGTAAAACAATACAATGATAGCTAGTTCTGTGGTGATGGTGATGGGAACATTTGTCTCTCTTCTAGAAGGAGAGAGAGTCACCAGATCCCTAACCTAGGATTCTGCCCATCACACACACACTTCCACTCCTGCGTTCACACACATGACTGCATGTGGTCTTGGTGGCTACAGAGTTATAAGATGTTGAAGGGGACTCATTGATACAGCGCTTGTGAGAGCAACACCCAGGCTGGGCTAGACTTTCCAGTGATGGATAGTCCTGAGTTGCCCGTGCTCCTGTGATGGAGTGTCTTTTGAGTTACCCATGATCCTGTCATGGAGTGTCTTGAATTACCCATGCTCCTGTGATGGAGTGTCTTGACTTACCCATGCTCCTGTGATGGAGTGTCTTGACTTACCCATGATCCTGTAATGGAGTGTCTTGACTTACCCATGATCCTGTGGTGGAGTGTCTTGCCTTACCCATGCTCCTGTAAGTAATTCAATAAGCTCATTGTTCATCAGGTTGAGTTTGGATGGAATTGTTTCTTTGGGTCACTGTCTTTGCTATCTGAGGACTAATAGATGTTTGGTCATGTTTCTTCAGGAAAAGTCACACAACATGACTATCCTGTTTTCCGAGCCTAATTCATTGAAGAGACTTTTTTTTTCCATGTATATTTTCGGCAACTGTGTTAGAAATTAGATGACTACAGTTACATTTATTATGTCTGGATCTTCTGCTTTCTTCCATTGATCTGATATCTATTTTTTGCCATTAAATGCTGATATTGCTACTATAGTTCTGAGATGTAACTTGAAACCACGTAGGGGATGCTGTCTCCCTACTTAATATTGCTTTGGTTAGTCAAAGTCTTTTGTGCTTCGATATAAATTTTAGAATTGTTTTTTCAGTTCTGTGGTGAATGCCACTTGTTTTTTGATGGTGATGCATTAAATCTGTAGGTCATTCTTCGTAACACAACCATCATCACGCTTCTTGCAGTACTTAAGCTTGGGAGATTCTAATTGGTGCTTTAACTTGACAGAATCTAGTATCACTTTGGAGATGGGCTTCTGGGCATGCCTGTTGGGGGATTATTTTTATTACATCATTTATGTGGGAAGGTCCGTCTTCATAGTGGGCAGGGTCATTCCTTGGGCTGAGGAATGCTGGGCTGTATAAGATGGAGAAATAGCTGATCAGCAGCAACCACATTCATTTATCTCTCTGTGGTGAGTCTTTTTCCTGTCCTGCCAGTCAGCTCCCAAATAATGACATGGAGATGTATTATTAATTATGAAAGCTTGGCCTTAGCTTAAGCTTGTCCCACTAGCTCTTATAACTTTAATTAACCCATTTACTTTAATCTATGTTCTGTCACGTGGCTCGTCACCTCATCTCTCCATGCTGCCCATGCTGCTTCCTCCACATCTCCTGGTGTCTCCTTCCCAGTGTCCTCTCTGTCCCAGGAAGTCCCAACTAACCTCTTTTCTAGCTATTGGCCGTTCAACTTTTATCACATCAATCACAGCCATACATCTCTCTCTGCTTCCTGACTGGGGATGTGATGTGACCAAGTGCTCCCAGCTCCTGCTACTTTGAGTTCCCTGCTGTGATAGGCTGGACTTTGAACGTGAGCTGTAATAAACCTTTGGTTTTTTTCTTCAGTTACTTTTGTCAGGGTATTTTGATTACAGCATCAGGAAAAGAAACTCACATAGGACATTTTTTTTCTGTTTTCCTGTGTCTTTTTCAGTTTTTTTTTTCCCTTTAGTTTGATTATAGAAGTCTTTAAACTTTGTTAGGTTTATTTCTAGGTATTTTACTTTTTAAATTATGTATGTTTTCTGATTTCTTCCTTCATAAATATGTTATTAGCATATAAAAATCTGATTTTTCTTGTCAATTCTGTATCCTGCTGCTTTTTTGAAAGTGTCTCATATTTAATCATAATTAATATTTCTTTGAAGACCCAGTGCATGTCTTAAATCATAGTACTCGAGAGGCAGAAGCATGTAGATTTCTGTGAGTTTGAGGCCAGCCTGGTGTATATAGGGAATTCCAGGCCAGTCAGGGCTACAAAATAAAAACCTGTGTCTTAGTTACAGTTCTGTTGCTGTGAAGGGACACCGTGACCAAGGCAACTCTTATAAAAGAAAGCATTTAGTTGGGGGCTTACATTTTTAGAGGGTTGGTCTGTGGTCATCATGACAGGAAGCAGGCATAACACTAGAGCTGCAGCTGAGAGCTTTACATCCTGAGCTGAGAGCTTTACATCCTGATCTGTACACATCAGGCAGAGAGAAAGCCACCGGGCCTGGTGTGGGCCTTGAGGCTGTTCTTGAATTTGATTTGCAAATATTTTATTTGGGATTTTTGCATGTATGTTCCTCAGGGACATGATCTATACTTCTTAATATTGTGTCCTTATCTGATTTGGATATCAGGGTAGTACTAGCTCATAGAATGAGTTTGAAAGTGTTCTTCCCCTTTGTATCTTGTGGAATACTTCAAGGAGTTGACTTTAATTTTTCTTTAAAGGCCTGGTAGACATGAACAGTGAATGTCCTGGGCTTTTTGTGTTGGAAATCGCTTTATTATGGCTCTGACCTCAGTTTTATAGACCTATTTGAGTTGTTTATATTTTCCTGATTAATTTTTGGTGGGTCATTTGTGTTTTTTTGAAATGTGTTTTCAAAGTATTCCCTAATTATCTTGGGGATTTTATTGGTATTTTCTTAATGTCCCCCCTTTCCATCTGTAATTTTATGGATTTAGGTCTTTCTCTGAACTAACTTGGCAAAGGGTTAATTGATCTTACTTATTTTGGTTTTCAAAGATCAGTCCTTTGTGTAATGGATTCTTTCTATTCTTTGGTTTCTGTTTCATTAACTTTCTGCCCCAATCTTTTCTATTTCTTTCCATTTACTGCTCTTGGGTTTGGCTTGTTCTTGTTTTTTTAAGACCTTGATGTGCATCATTACATGCTTGTGACCTCTCTAATTCTTCGGTGTGATCGCTCACATTTGTTTAGTCTTTCCTCTTACAACTTCCTTTGCTGTTATGCTTTCATTTTTTTTTTTTATTCTAAGATTCAAAATTTTGTGTATATGGACCAGGAAAGTGTATCAGATCTCCCCTGGGTCTGGAGTTACATTATGGTTGTGAGCATCCATGTGTGTTCTGGGAATAGAACATGGATCCTCTGGAAGAACAGCTAGTGCTCTTAACTTTTTTTTTTTTTTTTTTTTTTTTTTGCTTTTTCGAGACAGGGTTTCTCTGTGTAGCTTTGTGCCTCTCCTGGAACTCACTTGGTAGCCCAGGCTGGCCTCGAACTCACAGAGATCCACCTGGCTCTGCCTCCCGAGTGCTGGGATTAAAGGCGTGCGCCACCACCGCCTGGCGCTCTTAACTTCTTAACCATTTCTCTAGCCTCAATTTAGAATTAACCCACTGGCTATTTAAAAACATGTTTTCTAGTCCTCCATCTGTTTGCATAGTCTCTGTCTTCTCTTGTTACTGGTTTCTAGCTTTATTCAAGTATGAGTTGATAAGATGCAAAAATAATTTTTTTTTAATTTGTAGAGACTCACATTATGACCTAAAATGTGATTTATGTCTGAGAAAGTTTCATGGGCTGCTTAGAAGAATGTGTGCAGAAAAGATTAGTGGCATATAGTGTAGATACTGACATTTCTTTGTTGGCTTTTAGTATTGATAACCTCTCTAAAGATAGGTAACATATGAAGTTATTCCCATTCCTTTATCAGGATTCACTTGTCCTTTTATGTCTGTTAATATTGTTGTATAAGTTGAGAGCTCGATATTTGATGCATATGTAGCTACAATGATGCTGCCTTCTTGGTTAATTGTTCCCTTCATTATATGTACTGAACTGCTTTATCATGTCTGATTAATTTTGGCTTGAGGTCTGTCTTATCCAATCCAAGAGTAACTTGGTCAGTTTCCGTTTGCCGGGCACTCGATTGTCAGCCTTTCACGCTCATCTGTGTCTTTGCCAGTGAGGTGTGTTCCTTTTAGATAACAAATAGTTCAATCATATTTTTTAATCCAAACAGCTAGTACAGACCTTTGAATTGTGGAGTTAAAACCATTCACATTTAGGTTACTATATAGAGCTTGCTGATTTCTATCCTTTCATTGGTTGTTCTCCCGGTTGATTGTGTTGTTGTTTGTTATTCTTTCTCCCCTGCATCAGGTAAGGGTTTGAGAGTTGACTAATGTGGATGCGATTGATCATTGCCTATTTTGTCTTCATTCATAGGTTTCTGTGGTAAATGTATTATTCCCGTGTTACAGTGACTGATCCTGTACTCCTCCTCTGTGATTAGAATTCAGATACAGTCTGCAATGCTGGCTTGATGGCAATGGATTTCTTTAACTTGTGTAGGTCTTAAAACACGCGTACCTGCTGATTTTAAAAGATAGCCTTGCAGTGTATCTTGGTTAGACAGTATTCACCTTCAGGGTGAATTGTTCATGCTCTTACGGCTTTTAGTTCTGTTGAGAGGCCTGATGTTATTCTTCTGTTTGCTTTAGAATGTCAGTTGACATCTTTCTCTTACAGCTTTAATATTGTTCCTTGGCACCTTGACCATAATAGACTACAGAGGAGTTCTTCTCTAATCATTTCTGCTTGAGATTCTAAATGTCCACTGTGTCCACTGTGCTTGGATATCCATGTATTTAGATTTGGGGATTTTATGTTATAACCACTAAATAGATTTTCTATGCATTTAGTGTATGTCTCAGCTCTGTCTTCTCTCTGGTGGATTCTTAGGCTTGGTGTCTTGATCATAGGCCATGAAATAACAACATTTTAAAAGCCAAAGTAGCAAGACAACAATACCAGCAAAGCAGAAAGCAGTGTGTAAGAGCAGCAGCTTGGTGAGTTTTGAGTACTGGAGCCAGTCAGGCACAAGGGAAGTGAGCTGAGGCTGGGGATTCCTCTGTTTTCTCCTCTACAAATGGTGCTAGGTGCCTGTGCTTCTTAATGGCATTGCTGCGTTCTTGTGTTCACCCACGCTCCCGCTGCGTTCACCCACGCTCCCACTGTGCCCACCCACGCTCCCACTGTGCCCACCCACGCTCCCACTGTGTTCACCCATGCTCCCCCCACTGTGCTCACCCACGCTCCCGCTGCGTTCACCCACGCTCCTGCTGTGTTCACCCCATCACTGTGTTCACCCACGCTCCCACTGTGCTCACCCACGCTCCCACTGTGCTCACCCACGCTCCCGCTGCGTTCACCCACGCTCCCCCCACTGTGCTCACCCACGCTCCCGCTGTGTTCACCCCATCACTGTGTTCACCCACGCTCCCACTGCGTTCACCCACGCTCCCACTGCGTTCACCCACGCTCCCACTGTGTTCACCCACACTCCCACTGTGTTCACCCCATTACTGTGTTCACTCACGCTCCCGCTGTGCTCACCCCATCACTGTGTTCACCCACACTTCCCAGCGGCCCGCCGCCCTGTCTGTGATGCACTTCCCCTCTTCCCCTGTTGGAAGAGGGGGTTTTTTTCATCCTGACTGTTCACGTTTATCTGTTGTACAACGACAGCTTCTAAGCTGTTACCTCTTACTGTCTTTACACTCAGGATCTTCCCCTCTTTCATTCTGCATTTTGGCAATGTGCCTTCTCGTCAGTTTGTTTTGATTTGCCTAGGTAAGGGTGTATTAATTTTGTAGCCTTTTTCAAAAATTTGTCTCCCCTGGTTTTTCTCTAATGACGTTTCTTTTTTATTTACTTTTCTGATGATCTTTTATATATAAAAAAGATTTATTTATTTGCATTTTATGTGTATGAATGTTTGCCTGCATTTATAGATGTTCACTACATGCCTAATGCTGAGCAGGCCAGAAGAGGGTATCAGCTCCCCTGGAACCAAAGTTACAGCCGCCACGTTGGTGCTGGGAACCTAACCCAGGTCCTCCGCAAGGGCAGCACGTTCTCCTAGTTGTTTAACCACTTCTCTGGCCCATTTCCTACATTCCTCATTATCATTCTTTTAAAAGTGTTTACGTGTATTTGTGTTAGATGTATACGTATATGTGTGTGAATGGAGGCCAGAGGTCAACACTGAGTGCACTCTTCAGTTCGTCTTTTGCGGCAGGGTCTCTCACTGGACCTGATGCTCACCAGTTGACTAGGCTGGCTGGAATACTCCAGGAGCCTCCCTGTCTCCACTCATCCTGTGCACTGTCCCAGTGTGTGCAGCCATACCCAGCTTTCGGCATGGGTGCTGAGGATCCGGCCTCCAGCCCTCACACTTCTATGGGAGGCGTTGTGACTAATTCAGCCCCCAGCCAGCTATTGCTTCTTTCTTAATACACATGAGTGTTTGATTTGCTGTTACCTTCTTAGGATAGCATCTTTGAAATTGATCGCAGTACTTAAAACTTTATAAAGTAAGCATTTAAAGCAATTTCCACAAATTACCAGTTTCCACAAATTTTGGTATGTTTTGATTTCATTCAACTTACTTCAACCCAGGATACTTAATTTTTACCTTTTTACTTCGTAAGCTGGGTAGAAGTATGGTGGTTACCTCTGTGGATATTTTTCATATTCAGTTTTACTATCTTTTTAATTTATTACTATTTTTAGTTACTTAAGATGTACTATAAATTATCAATATTTCTAGTTATGTTATTTCTAATAATGCCTTAATTATATTGTGGTCAGATTATTTATTTATTTATTTATGTTTATTTTATTTTATTATACAATTGCATGATTTTATTCCTTTTAAATTTATTGAAGCATGATTTATGTCTTAGCATTATAGACAAATAAATATCCCATATATAGTCAAAAGAATGTTATCTCTCTAGATATAAAGTGTTTTATATGTATCAATTATATTAACTTGATTAATAAGTATTATCTTAGTCTTCTGTACTCTGATTAACTTTCTCTTGTTTTATGAATTATTCAGAGAAGAACTTTTAGTTCTGTAGATAAAGTTATTTATTGATTTAGTTTGGTCTTTTTGAGATTGGCTTTTACTTTGTAGCTCAGGACAGCTTGGAAATCACTGTTTCCCAAGCTAACCTTGAGTTATGACAGAATTCCTGTCTCATTTTCTCAAGTGCTGAGATTATAGGTAGGAGACATCACTCCTGGCTAAATTTTTAGTTTTCCCATCATGCACTTTTCTGGTTGGTTTTAGGTCAATATACATACATAATTTTTTTTTTTTTTTAAGATTTATTTATTATGTATACAGTGTTCTGCCTACATGTATGCCTGCAGGCCAGAAGAGGGCGCCAGATCTCATTGCAGATGGTTGTGAGCCACCTTGTGGTTGCTGGGAATTGAACTCAGGACCTCTGGAAGAACAAGCAGTGCTCTTAACCATTGAGCCATCTCTCCAGCCCCATACATAATTTTTTAAGTGTATTGACCTAATAAATCCTCATAAAATCTACTTCTCTTTGGTCATGTTTCCTAGGCAAAATTCTATTTTGTCTTACATAACCTTTTCATGGTTTATGTCCTTGAATTTATGAGATCCTCTCCTGGCAACTTTGTGCATCTTGCTTTTTAATCCACCTCTGGCCATGATGAGAGGGTTTTCCCTTCGCATGCGAAGACACAGTTGTCTTTAGATCTGCTCTTTTCATGGTCCTGCTAGTTAGCTTTAGTCTTCTTCCATTTCTTTATTGTTTTCCTTTTATGCGTATCAACTCTTGATTTTTGTGCCATTTAATTCCTTTGTTAACTTTTAGCTATAGTTCATTGACTTTCTTCCTACGATTTATTTGAACTAGAGATTACAGTAAGAATCTTTTTGAGTATATACGTTAGTACTTGATTTAATCCCAGTGAAACAGCCATTTTCCTATATACCTTCATTCCCCCGACTGTCAATAGTTGTGAGGAATCTGAGAGTGTATCCAGTTGGATGGTAGCAGGTAAGCCTGAAGAAGTTCAATTGGAGCAACAGAAGATGTGAGGTTCCTGGGTGAGAACCAAGAAGGAATGGGCTTAGGATCCTGCCCTCACTCCTTGGGGTCTTGTGTCTTATGTTATCAGCACCATTTATCTATCAAACGGTTCATTGTTCACAGAAATAGCATTACCAAGAGCATCTCCATGTGCACTTTTTCCTCAAGCCCCAACCCCACAGAACAGCATAAGGGGTAAAGTGTGATGCATTTCACTAAAACCGCATTCCCAGCCTGTGCACCAGGATACTGACTCCTGAAGAGTGGAAGCTTCATGGTCCAGGGAGTTTGGAAAAGTATACAGCTGTGTTTATGTATATCTGCAATATTGTTGGCATATCAACAGCTCTATGAAGCGTACACAACAGAAATATGATTTATTTTCTTTTAAGCAAGAATTTTAAAAATTATTTGTCCACAGAATAATTATTTTTTATTTTTTAAATTTTGTTTTAATAACCTACAGAGGTAGCATTTGATAATAGTAACTTGGGCAAAAGCTAATCTGGTAAATACTGGTCTATAAAACAACAGAAATATAATAGAGGTCACCCATTTTTTAAGGATTTATTTTTATTTTTTAAAATTATGTGTAGGTGTGTGGGTATGTGCATGCCAGTCCAGATGCTCATGGAAGCCACAGGTGTGGGATCTCATTGTAGCTGCACTGACTGCCATGGGTGCTAAGAACTGAACTTGAGTCATCTGGAAAAGCAGCAAGTGCTCTTAACCACAGAGCTGTTGCTCCAGCCCCAAGGCTACCTGTTTTTAAATTAGCATTCAGAAACAAAGTGTCGGGGGCTAGAGAGTGACCTGCTCAGTAAAGGGCTAGCCATGCAAGCTCAGAGACCTGTGTTTGGGTTCCAACGCCTGTGAGATAAGCCAATATAACGTGTGCCTGTAATCCTGGCACTGAAGAGGCAGAAAGAGCAGGTCCCTGAAGTGCATGGGCCAGCTAGTCTTGCCTAATTATGAGCTCCAGGTTCAGCCTCAAAAAATAAGGGTGAAAGCAATAAAGATACATCTATCTCTGACCTCCACATACACATGCGTGCATGAACCTGTACACACCCATGCCCCTCACCCCATGGAGAAACATAATCGTTGTGGAATGAAAGTAAAGATAATGTCATCATCAATTTCCTCAAAACCTATTTAATGCACTTATGGTTTTTTTTCAATGATGAAAGTCAAGTAAACTTTATATATTTATTGGTGTCTTCTGTTTCTGTTTGTAGGGGATGTGATCAACCTTGGCGACAGACAGCTCACTGTTATGCACATGCCAGGTCACTCGAGAGGCAGTATTTGCTTACATGACAAAGACCGGAAGGTTCTCTTCAGTGGCGACGTGGTGTATGACGGCTCCCTGATTGACTGGCTCCCGTACAGCAGGATAAGCGACTATGTTGGGACTTGTGAACGTCTCATAGAATTAGTGGACTCGGGTCTCGTGGAGAAGGTGCTTCCCGGGCACTTCAATACCTTTGGTGCCGAAAGGCTTTTTCGTTTAGCTTCTAACTACATTTCAAAAGCTGGGATATGCCACAAAGTGTCTACTTTTGCCATGAGGTCTCTGGCAAGTTTGGCCCTCCGTGTGACAAACTCCAGGACCTCCCCTTAGTGTCTGTCCTGATCCTTTGTTGGCGTTAACTGTGTAAATTAACTCAGTTCCCTTGTGTTATTTAATAGTGAGCATTTCAAAAAGTGCTTTTATATAACCATATTGTATATTAGAGAAAAAGAGGATTAAGAATGAGGAAGCCAAAAACAAAAAACAAAACAAACAAAAAGTAGCTGTCTTAGCGTTGTATGTTTTTCTTTTTTCCAAGGAAGAAGCCAGCTGACCAGTGCTGTCATTTCAGAGTGTTTGCTCTGGAAATGCTGTGGGGTGATCTGGGCAGCAAGGGTACACTCACCGTAGCGCAAAACCTGCCCATGCTCCTCCTTAGTGTACTTCCCGGGATGCCTAGGGGGAACCAAATGGAGTTCTGGGCTTGCCCTTCACACCCGATTCTGTGTCCATGTTTTATTTAAAGATAAAGTTTCTTGGGTTTAAAAATAAAGTAGAACTCAATATGAATTAGCATTAGGATGACAGCTAAAACATCCCATATTTGTGACCCTGGATTTTATGCCTCTTTTTTATTTTTTCTTATTCTTTGTATAAGACATAACGTGATATATAATTTAACTTATGAACAGTACAATGAATTTTTTGTCTTATTGCAAAGCTTTAAATATAAACTGCGGAGTGTTTCAGTAAAACACTACTGTTCGTTGTTTGTTATTGTGTAAGTAATATTTTCAGTCATGAAAGTGAAATTCAAACGTATGTAACTTAACTTCAGATTGTCAGATTTCTTAAAAGGACACTGTCAGGCAAATTTGAAAATATACACATTGAGAATAATTTTTTATTATATCCTATTTTAGTATTAATAGATAATATAAACAAAATTTTTCTGGTTAAATAATAACTTCAGTATTGTGTCATGATTTACAGTACCAAAACAATTCCTGATAGCTATGACATCTTAATGTAAATCATTCCTTTGATTGATATGACATGTATACGCACCACAGAAGAATTTTTAAATTAATTGCCATGTATGTATTATCTACTGACTAGTGCAAATGGCCTTCTTATCCTGATTCACAACACCTGTCCCTGCTCAGCGTTCTTTGTCATGAATTAAAACAAGTCTGTGCTCAGACATCATAGGAAACATGAAACCACTATTCAGTGATACTAGGTAAAGTGTTTGCGTTTGGTGCTTTTAATAATAATTTATCAAAAAGTCTTTTGGAATATTTCATAAAAGTTTTTAAAACAGTTTCCCACTACATTTTTATTATTGACATTTTATTACTGATATTCTAGACCAAATGGATCGACTTTTGGAAATCAGATCTTTTAATATTAGGAAAAAAACAGCGATTCTTATTTCTGTCAAGTTATGTAACATTTTACCCTACAGACACCCAGTTCTTCAGGTTTTTTTATTATTTTAGTAGGCAAACAGTCACGAGTGTGAGTGCACACATACACAGACATACAGGCCTACACACAGCCACACACATACATACACACAGTCACACACGTACATACACACAGTCACACACGTACATACACACAGCCACACACATACATACACACAGTCACACACATACATACACACAGCCGCACACATACATACACACAGCCACACACGTACATACACACAGCCGCACACATACATACACACAGCCGCACACGTACATACACACAGCCACACACGTACATACACACAGTCACATACATACACACAGCCACACATGTACATATACACAGCCATACATACATACACACAATCACATACATGCATACAGACAGTCACACACATACATACACACAGTCACATACATACACACAGCCGCACACATACATATACACAGCCACACATGTACATACACACAGCCACACATACATACACACAGCCACACACATACATACACAGTCACACACATACATATACACAGTCACATACATACACACAGCCACACACATACATACACACAGCCGCACACATACACACAGTCACACACATACATACACACAGTCACACATACATACACACACACAGTCATACACATACATACACAGAGTCACACACATACATACACAGCACTGCTCAACAATGCAGGAGGTTTGAAAGTGAAAAAAACACATTTTAACTGGATGTTAAAGGCTACAAAACCCAAAAAATAATTTAGGCAAGTTGAAGTTAATATAAATTATGCTTAAATATGAAGGATATAAGGAAAAGGGTGTGAAGTAGGGTAAGGGGAAATGCCCTGGAAAAGGGGATTTTTGAGTCAGAATTGGAGGGAAGCTGGGAACCATATGAGCCTCAGGTTTCAAGAGTTGCTAGATGGATTAGCCTATTCCTTGTGACCATATAAATTTAATTTTCTGGAGTCTCATTTATTCTAAGTACCATATATTTAGCATGAAAAAGATGGGTTTGTGGTTGTATATGTGATTGCATATGTATATGTTCTTAAAGGCCGATGAACTGAGTGGTCACATGCCACCACGTAAACCTTTGCTTGAGTCAGAAAGGCCATGATGGGCTCAGATATGGAGTATCATGAAGTCTGTCATGGTCTTCAAGACAGTGAGTCTGTTTCAACTGATGACACAGTACTGAGAATCGAGATTGGTTCAGGGCAACTACAATCAATAAGCCTTAAATATAGTCATTATTTTTGTATCAGCAGCACAAAATAAAGCCAAAAGTCCTTAATCATTGACTATTTTATCATATTTTAGTATTTATTTAAAATCAGGATAGAGTAGGCATTAAATTTTATTAGGAAAAATTTATTCCTGATGAGATGTTTCTCCCTATTTATTAAAAGTGCAATTTGCAGTATAGGTTGATATTTTTGTTGATTTCCCTAATCTTTCAGTTTTTCCAATTATATTGCAATGTAAGATTGTGATATTTCAGTATTGGTACCATGTGAAAAACATGGAAGTAAATTCACGCTCATTTAGTGTTCATGGTAGGTTGTAAATGTGTACTCTGGTTCCAGCACGGGGGGTAGCTGACCAGCGTCATACAGCGTGGACTAGGAACAATGTCTGCTAGCAAACTGTGCCCTCTCTAAACCTGCACGATCCATAGAATTGGCCACATATATTTTTACTTTCCAATACATCACACATGTGAAGAATAAATCAAATAATATCAAATCCTAATAGCATATTTAGAAAATACAAAAATATATTTTCACCCTGACAGTGACCCTAGAGTTATGATTTTTGGAAATAGAATATTGTAAATGTAACTCAAAGTTGTCAAAATGTTAGACATTTCAAAAAAAAAATTTCTTGTTTATATTGTTAATAATGAGCTTGTGGACTTTCACTTTCTTTATTTAATTAATGTCTCCTTTAAACTGAAAAGCTTAAAACAAACCGAAACCTTGTGTGCTATGCTGATGTAGTTGAATAAATGGTATGTGTATTTGTTCTTATATGGATAGTAATATGAATGTGACATGCACAAATTGTCCTATAATTTTCTGATAAGTATATGTAAACATTGGTGTGGTAACTATTAAAGTGCCCATTTATTTCAGTGTACAAGTGGTGCTTTTTATATAACATTAACAAATTTCTTTTTAATAACTTAGAAAGAATACACCATGTGAAATTTTGTTTTACTAAATGAAAGTGTTAAAAGTTCCTAACAAATAAGGTGTAAAGTCTGGGGAAAGCAATCCAGAACCCAGAGGAAGCCAAACACCTCATTCATAAATGAGGAATCCAGTCAGAGGATTCAATACCATTGCAGTTTCTCCCATGGGAGAAGCAGGTTCATGCCAGCATAAAAACGAATCCCAAGTTGATTGAAAATGCAGACGTGTAAACCAAAACCACACATGTGTGCAGTAGATGAGGGAGGGGCTGCATTACATTTAGAAGAAGCAATCCCAACAAAATCATCAGTGGCTTAAAATTATATGTCGTAATAATGGAGGGGAAGGAAGAGAAAGGAGGAGGAGGTAGGAATAATTCACAACCTCTATACTTTGTTAATAGCCCAAAAGAGTAAAAAAACCCAAGAACATATAAAGAGTGCTTGCAATTCAATAAGAAAAAGTTAAGGTGCCAAAGGGAAGAAAAACTTTTCTTCTACTCTGTTTTTAGGTTCTATAGCTGAGTTCAAGATTTAAACTAACAAAATTCTGATTAAATAAAACTGATTAATATACAGTTTTATTTCACGTGAAATAGTTTTACATATACAAAGTCCTTCATGTATAAGAAACAGAGGGCTGGAGAGATGGCTTAGTGATTTAAGAGCACCAGCTGCTCTTCCTGAGATCCTGTGTTCAGTTCTCAGCACCCAGGCTGGGCAGCTCATAACCAGCTATAACTTGAGTTTTAGGAGGGCTCTCTTGCCCTCTTCGGGGCTTTTATGGCACTGGCAACTCACCCACACAGTCACATACATTTTTGCATAATTAAAAATAATGACTTTTAAAATTTTCTTATTTCTGTGTGTGTATATACCACATGTGCTCAGGTATTCATGGAGGCCAGAAGGGTCATCAGGGCCCAGGAGCTGGAGTTAGGGGTACTTGTGAGCTGCCTTATGTGGGTGCTGAGAACTGAACACAGGTTGTCTAGAAAAGCACAGGTAATTCTAACTACCCAACTTTCTTTCCAGTCTTCTAAAATAGAGTAAATCTTAAAACATTAAGAAAAGAAATGAAGTCCCACAGAAAAAGCTAAGCTTCAGGCTTACAAACTGAACTAAGAATGATGAATTGTGAAAATATGGTAAAGACAGAGAAAGAGAATTGGGCAGAGATGTCAAGTCATGGGGAACTGACTTGGTGAATCCTTACACACTTTGTAAGTGTAAGATGATGTGTCTTCCAATGGACTGTTTTTTTCTTCACATTTCGACCTTTTATTTCATTTTGTGGCATAAATTGCTCTGGTTAAATCTACTCATCTCTCCAGTTTTGGTGGACAAATTTTGAATTCTGGTTTAATTCTTTTTAAAGTTTTTGGTTGAAATCTCCAGTCAAACTCTTTGCTGCAGATTCCACAGTCAAGATGCCAACAAATCTGGGGGGAGGGGGTGGGGTGTCATTTCATCGTTCCTAGATTGCTGCCTTCTTGCTGTGACTTCAAGGATCAGAAGCCTAAGAGGATTCTTTCTCTGTTGTCCCTGACCTTCATAAGCTATTCAGCTAAAAAAGGCTATACCACCATATTGTGGGATATGTTTCAACATGAATTTAGGAACACACAAACATTTTGTCTACAGCACAACTCTCTTGATTTCCCCAATTCTCTCATGGGTATGCAGAGTCAAACACAAGATATTGTTACTTTCCTTTAAAAATGCTAACATGTTCATGATGTGACTCAATCTTCTGCCTTCATATTTCTAACTTCAGTCTGTCTCACCTGGGTTCTAGCATATCACTTGGGAGGCAGAGCCAGGCGGATCGCTGTAAGTTCGAGGCCAGCCTGGGCCACCAAGTGAGCTCCAGGAAAGGCACAAAACTACGCAGAGAAACCCTGTCTTGAAAAACCAAAAAAAAAAAAAAAAAAGGTGTGAGTTTTCTAGCCTTTGTGTCTAGTAGCTGTTCTGTCTCTGACCCCAGATAAGTTTATTAGGGTGCACAATATTTTGGGGAACACAATACCACCACATACCAGAGCTATGGGATGTCTGCCAAGGAGGGCTGCAGACAGACCAGAACCAAAGAACAGTGTGTTGCTGTCAGTAAAGCTGGACAAGCAGAGCCATAGCCGTTTGATGTCCGACAGAGAACTAGACAATCTGGAGTTTGCCTTATGTGATTTCAGGCTTGCTTTGGTCCAGCACTTTTCCACTGCACCCCCTTTTCTCTCTCTTAGAAAAGGCATGTGTATTCTGTGTCATTATATGCTGGAAGTTAACGGAATTTTCCCGAGGGCCTGCCCTGAGAAAATCCCTCCCAGGGTCCCGGTGTCTGGCAGGGGGTGATCTGAGGGAAAGGAATCTATGTACACCATGCTCTGTCATCCGTTACTTTATTTCTCTAAGACAAAATTCTATCTACACAGCTTCAGCTCCATCCTCACATTCAGCTCCTCCCTACCTACCGCCCCGTCATAGACCTAACTAAGCTCCCATGCTCTCATCCTCATCTTCATCCCCTGTTCCTTCAGCCTCCATCTTTCCTTGTTCCTTACACCACCACACCAACAACCCCCACCCCCCACCCCACCCCCATCTCTGAGAAACTCTGCCTTCTTCTCTTCTCCCTGGCCAGGCTGCTCTGCCTCCAGGAATCCTGTCCCAGTCCTTACTGCACCTGGTTATGCAAAAAGCCCTACTGTCCCGAGTCAACAGCTCTGCAATGCTACTAGGCCTGAAGGAAGGGGATGGTCTGCGCTTCATTTGTACAAGAAACAAAGCTATTCATCTACAGCCCACCTGTCTCCTAGGCTCTGCAGGGGTGTTAGTTACCTAGTGGATCAGCAGTAGGTCTGAGAAGCTAAACTGTTTGCCATAATGCCTAGCAGTATACGGGCACACAAGAACTTCATAGCAGAAGACAGCTGATATATTAAAAATTGAATGACACCAAATACCCCTCGATAAATAGTTTCCTCTAGAAAAATGCCTTGAGTTTTCTAGGTATAGCTTTAATATACAGCTGAGCCGGGCGGTGGTGGCACACACCTTTAATCCCAGCACTCGGGAGGCAGAGCCAGGCGGATCTCTGTGAGTTCGAGGCCAGCCTGGGCTACCAAGTGAGTTCCAGGAAAGGCGCAAAGCTACACAGAGAAACCCTGTCTCGAGAAAAAAAAAAATACAGCTGAATCTCTATAATATATTCTTGTGGCCCACTGAAGGAAGTATGTAATTTGCTTTTTTATTTTAGAAAGGATTAAAATGAAGAGATTGCCTTGAGCCTCAGGAAAGACTTGGTACTTTTAAACAGTGTTGAGACAGTGAAAGACTATGGGTGAAGGGTATAGAGCGGCAATCTAGCTGGTTGCGGCTAGATACATGGCAGCCGAGGTTTAGCTGGCGGCTGAAGAGAGCGGAGGAATCACAAGCCATGGTTACCTTTTAAAGCTTTATTAGGAGAAAAGAGAGAGAGCCAAAGAGATGCAGAGAGAGACAGAGACAGGGACAGAGACTGCGTGGAGGGAGAGTACAGAGAGATGATCTCTGGACTCCAGTTCTATGGTGGTCCTGTACCATTAGCTGAACAGTGAGTTAGAACAGGGAACTGGGAAGAGAAAAGCTTGTGGTGCACGAGAACTAATTTTTTTGGAATTAGGAACAAGGCACAGATCAGGGCCCTGTGTGTATGCACGTGAGAAACACAGGCAGTGGATCTGGAGTGAGACAATGAGCTCCTATCTTAGCTGTAAATCTTTTCCCGTTAAGTAACCCTGAAAGTGCAATTAAATCTGGTGAGGTGGGTAAAGTTGTCCTCCCTACACCAACAATAGGGAAACGAGGAGAGGTGATATCCCTAAACTCCCAGGACTGAGTCAGTGGTTTTGGTGTCCAGAAGGGAAGAAACAGATCCCTTCCATGCTGCGTTCTGGGTTCCCTGTAAGTCTGTAGCCAAACTAGGTCTGTTGGAGGTCTTAGATTAATGTTCCCATGCATCTTGGTGCCTGGGGGCAGTCAGCTGACTTGTTGTCTTTCTAGGTGGCACTTTCAACAAGGCTATTAATGGCCTGGCAGGGCACTCACTAATCTGTGGCCTTTTCCTCACTTAAAACAGGGACCCAACAGCTTTCAGGAGTCAGCGAGTGCCAGCACTTGGCAATTTTGTTTTTGGGCTTTTATCTCTTCCCTGGCACACCTTAAATGCCACAGGTGACTCTTTTGCCTGTGGGGTCAGGAGCCTTGCTCTCCAGATGCTGAAGTTTTAGTCGGGGAGGTCTGGGGAACAAGAGACGGATTTTACTCCATGTGCTGAATTTTTTTTTTTTTGATGATGATGATTGTTGGTTTAAGGACAGCTTTGGGAAGATCTGCCAGGGGGCAGACTATAAACAGATCCTTTTGGAAGACTTGCCTGAGGCTACAAGCTGATTTCTGGCTTAAGAGCCACCCTGACTACTGTAAACTTACTTGCATGAATCTTAGCCATTTCCAGACCCATCTGTACCTCTCACACGGAAGCTTGAAAATGAGTGGGAGGAGTGTTAAAGTGAGAGTCGGCAGTCGCGGCCCAAAAAACAGTACAGAGCCCGCCCACTTCAGTCTGTCCACACAACAGTACAGAGCCTGCCCACTGCCAGAGAGTGGAAGTCAGACAGAAAAGGTTGCACGGTAGAGGAAAAGAAAACCTCAGAAATGGGGAGGGAGAAGGGTTCAGAGCTTTAGCAGAAAGCTTGGGGATAAAGTAACCCTTTTATTTGCCCATTTGCTGGCAGAAGTTCCCGAAAAGCTGATATGCAGCCAGATTTACCAGTATCCACCAATTTAAGTGGTATTCTGCCTCTTTTGTCCCATGGCTGCAGCCGAGAAAAAAAAATAAAAAATTAAAATAACAAACCAGGATCAGACTCCAATCCTAGGCGTCCTTGGGGCAAGGAGAAAGATCTATGAATCAGCTCATATTAACCCTCCGTTTCGTCAAGGGAGAGCTAAGGGCTGAGGTGTGCACCGCAGGTGGACCACTCGGTGGACCAAGACAGCATTGACCCCCTCGTCAGGAGCAAAAATGTGTCGTTACCAGCGCAGCCCGAGGACAACCCCCGGGGCGTCCATGGCAAAGACTATAGGTCAGACTGCAGCCTCGAGAACATCAACATCGGAGGACTCACTGTGGTGAAGAAACATGGCGGCAAGCCAGGCGGTAGCAGCAGCGTCAGCCGCAGAAGTGGTGTGCAGGTCCGGTGGATGCTCAAGAGCTGGGGGACACACACTTGCAGTCGCTGGGGGGGACACACACTTGCAGTCGCTGGGGGGACACACACTTGCAGTCGCTGGGGGGACACACACTTGCAGTCGCTGGGGGGACACACACTTGCAGTCGCTGGGGGGACACACACTTGCAGTCGCTGGGGGGACACACACTTGCAGTCGCTGGGGGGCGGCAATCGCACTAGATGTAGGCAGCATCGAAAACCCTCAGTGATTCCCCCCAAGTCTGAACGGCACCGCTGAAAGGGTATAGGGCACTCGTGGCTGGCTGTGGCCAGATACTGTGGCAGCCCAGCCACGGTTTGGCTGGCAGTCAGAAGAGATCGGAGGAATCACGAGCCATGGTTACCTTTTAGAGCTTTATTAGGAGAAGTAGAGAGAGAGAGCACACACCAAAGAGATGCAGAGAGAGACAGAGCCAGGGACAGAGAGACCGACCGCGCAGAGGGAGAGTACAGAGAGAGAACGTGTGGGAGTGCACGTCCACTTTTTAGACTGGGACGCAGTCGCAAGCTGATGATGTAATAAGGTGCCAAGCTGTGCATATATAAAATCCTTACAATGGGAGCTTATGAAGTTGAACTAAATGCATTTTTGAATTATGATCTATGGAGCACGAGGAAATGGAATGATCCCATAAGCTAATATGTTTGAATACTTGGTCCCCAGTTGGTAGAACTGCTTGAGAAGGATTAGGAGATGTGGACTTGCTAGAGGAGATGTGTCACTGGGCTAGAGCTTTGAGGTTTCAAAAGCCCACACCATTTCCCACTTAGCTCTCTGCCTCTGCTTGTAGATGAAGGTGTAAGCTCTCAGCTACTGCTCCAGCACCAAGTCTACCTGTCTGCCTGTTGCTCAGATTTCTGTCATGATGATCATGAACTCACTCTCTAGAACTGCAAGTCCAAAATTAAATGTTTTCTTTCTCAAGTTTCTTTGGCCATGGTGTTTGGTCAAACAAGTAGAAAAGTAACTGTAACAATAGGCTTCAATAGATACTATGCAGCTCAGTATTCTTCAGTGCTTGCATGTATAGTAAAAACTGATACATAGTAAAGACTCATGTGCAAAGGAATGTTTTTACTACAGTTTTACTACAGTTTTTACTACAGTTGGAGAAACTGAAGTTGTTCTGATGGCTGTACTTATAACTTAATAGAAAAACAATACTAAATTTCAGTTGTCTATAATGTAGATGTTCACAGTTGCCATAGTTAGATGTAATTATAAAACTCCTTGACAATATAAGACATTCCTAGAAAAACTTTTAAAACTTGTTTTACACTTATACATATATCTTCTATAATTTCATTTCCTATTGATTTAAAACTTGTAAGCTACCCAGTATTGAATGAAAAAATAAAGTAATGAGCCAAGTGGTGGTGGTGGTGCATGCCTTTAATCCAAGCACTCAGGAGGCAGAGCCAGGTAGATCTCCGTGAGTTTGAAGCCAGCCTGGTCTATAGAGCGAAATCCAGGACAGGCACCAAAACTACACAGAGAAACCCTGTCTTGAAAAAAATCAATCAATCAATCAATCAATAAACAAAAAAAATAAAATAAAGTAATGAATTTTTATAAAGAACAGTTGGAAGTGTGCTCAGTATTAATAATTATAGTGAGATCCTAGAAAGCTGTTTGGGAAATTGAGACACTGGAGAAAGGAAAAGGACAAGTGAACCACTGATCAAAGAATGAAGGAGATGCTCCACGTTGTGTGTGTGGCCTGTCTAGTCCACTGCTGCCACCTCCTCCTTCGGCGCCTGGCCCTGCCTGTGTGAGCACCTAGCAGAACAGGTGCGTCTTTGGTGAATCAGCAGCTAGGGACCCACCGCTACTCCCTGTGGTGAGGGAAAACACATGGGAGGTGTGGAGCCTGAGAACACAAATGCTGTTTATTTGAAAGTATCAGGGCAGGATGTTTGTGTGGGGCTCTTTAAGATTGAGAGGCAGGCACTACTCAGGAAATGAATGAAAGTCCATTATGAACGATAGAGTTTGTTGGTGAAGCAGAGTTTGTCAAATCAATTCTGACTCGAAGGCAACCAATCTATAAAACAGATGTCGCGAGCTGTTGGAAATGAAGACTGAAGATGCAGACCTGGCCCAGAAGCAGATAGGAAGTATCTTCTCAAAGGAGAACCTGCTATTTTACTCTAGAATATTGGAATAGACACAGAATACACTCTCAACTAGAAAGATGCTCTCTGCCGCTAGGAGCCTCTCCTCCTAACATGCTTCCTTTCCTTGGGAACTTTGCCTCTTGGTGCAGACTCAGGGTCTTCCTCTTTCCTGCTGCCCCTCTGAGCCTTTCCTAATACTAGCTTATCTCCATTCTTTGTGTTACTGACCTGCAGAAACACTATCTGCCAGGGACCCCACAGCCACCACACTGACTTAGGATCCAGAGTGGGCAACAGCAGCAAAAGAACAGAACACCCACTCGACAAAGACAAGACAAAGAAACAATACAACCATCATAACTCCAGATGCCTAGATCCCAGTGCAAAAAGAAAAACATGAACAGCCAAGACGATGTTTCCTCCAGAAGCTACCACCTGTACTACAGTAGGCCCTGAGAAAAGCTATTTAGCTGAAGCATGAGAGAAGGACTTCAAAATAACAAATGTGAATATGTTCAAGGATATTGTGGTAGTTGGAATGTAATTGGCCCCGATAAGTTCATAGGGAGTGGCACAATTAGGTGTGGCCTTGTTGGAGGAAATGTGTCACTGCGGAGGCGGGCTTTGAGGTCTAATATATGCTCAAGCTACTCCCAGTGAGACAGACCACTTCCTGTTACCTACAAGATCAAGATGCAGTAGCTCCTTCTCTAGCACCACATCTGCCTGCCTGCTGCCATGCTCCCTGCCATGATGATAATGGACTGAACCTCTGGAACTGCGAACTGCCACCTCAATTAAATCTTTTCCCTTATAAGAGTTGCCACAGCAATAGACACCCTAAGACAGACCTTAAAGCAGATACGAATAAATGCCTTAATGAAGACTGTGAAAACACAAAACAATTTGATAAAATAACCACCGTGGGCTGGAGCAGTGGCCCAGTGATTGAGAGCACTGGCTGCTCCTTTAGAGGACCAGTATTCAATCCCCAGCACTCACATGGCAGCTCACGATTGTCTGTAACATCAGTTCCAAGTGATCCATATCAACAGGCATGCATGTGGTGCACATATCTGTGCATGTAAGCAAAATACCCATACATATAAAATAAAAAATAAAGCTTGGAAAAAAGAAGTAATGAAAACATTACAAGATATGAAAATAGAATTTAAAAAAAAATAAATAGAATCACTAAAAAAAATCCAAACAGAAATAAAACTGGAAATAAAAAACTTATGATGCAAACAAAAACTTCAGAGGTGAGCCTCAGCAGCAGACTCAAACACATGGAAGAGAGAATTTCAGTCCTTGAAGACAAAGTAATAGAAATCGATACCTCAGGCAAAGAATGTGTTAAATCTAGAAAAAGTCTCCAGGGATAAAATATCAAGAAAATCTGGGACAGTACGAAAAGACCAAACTTGTGAATAGTAGGTATAAAGGCACAGAAAATATTTTTTAACAAAATCATTGGAGAAAATTTCTTCATTCTAAAAAATATGATGCTCATGAAGGTACAAGAAGCATATAGAACAGCAAATAGACAGGATCAGAAAAGAAATTTTCCACAGTAATAATCAAAACACTAAATATGTAGAACAAACAAAGGAAATGAAGAAACTGCTAGGAGAAAAGACCATGTCACACATAAATCTAGGCCTGTCAGAATAACATCCGACTTCTCAGTGAAGACTCTGAAAGCCAGAAGGGCCTCAGCAGATGTCATACAGGCTCTGAGAGACCACAGACACCAGCCCAGACTACCATACTCAACAAAATTGTCTATCATAATCAATGGAGAAAAAAAAGTATTCCACTCTAATACCAAATTTAAGCAATTTCTGTATGCCAATCCAGCTTTACAGGCAACACTAGAAGGAAAACTTCAGTCTGAGAAGGTTAACCACACCCAAAAGGACATAAAGAATAAATAATTCAAGAATAGTTAATTAAAAGAGGTGGAGAAATACAGCACAACCACAAAATAACAGCAATCAATAAAAACTGTCAATTGATAACTATATTAATTGTCTCAATCCCCCAATAAAAAGACAGAGTAATAGACTGTATTAGAAAACAGGTTCTAATTTTCTGCTGCATCTAAGAAACATATCTCACTATCAAAGATAGCATTTCTTCAGGGTAAAAGGATAGAAAAGGAATTTCCAAGCAAATGGACCCAAGAAACAAGAAGGTATAGCTATTTTTTTTTTTAAATTAAAAATAGATTCTTCTCACAGATTATGTTGGGGAGAATGTGGAACAACAGGAACACTCCTCCACTGTTTGTGGGAATGTAAACTTGTACAACCACTCTGGAAATCAGTATGGTGGTTTCTCAGAAAATTGGGAATCAATCTCCCTCAAGACCCAGCTATACCGCTCTTAGGCATATACCCAAGGAATGCTTGATCATACCACAAGGACACATGCTCAATTATGCTTATAGCAGCTTTATTCATAATAGCAAGAAACTGGAAACAACCTAGATGCCCCTCAACTGAAGAATGGATAAAGAAAATGTGGTACATATACACAATGGAGTACTACTCAGCAGAAAAAAGCAGTGATATCATGAAATTTTCAGGCAAAATGGATGGAACTAGAAAATATCATCCTGAGTGAGGTAACCCAGACTCAGAAGGACAAACTTGGTATGTACTCACTTATAAGTGGATACTAGATGTAGGGCAAGGGATGGCCAGGCTGCAGCCCACAGCTCCGGAGAGGCTAGCTGACAGGGAGGAACCCTGAGAGGGACACATGGACAGCACAGCGAAGTATAAGTGGATGGGATCTGCATGAGTGGGCTGGGGGTAGGGTGGTGGCGGAGGGCAAGGAATGGGTGGTGAGAACATAGGGAAATGGGAGGGTCAAGCTGGAGCGGGGACAAAGTGGAAGAGCAGGGAAGGACACCGTGATAGATGAAGACATCATGGGAGTGGGAAGAGGCAGGGCCCCGGGAAAACTCTCAGTAATCCACAAGGATGACACCACCTTGGACTGCTGGCAGTGATCCAGGGGGTGCCTGGACTCGTCTACTCTGGTGACCAGTTTAGTGAATACCCTAATTGTCATCATAGAGCCTTTATCCAGTGACTGATGGAGGCAGATTCAGGGATCTGCAGCCAGGCACCAGGCTGAGCTCTGGGAATCCGATCAATGAGAGAGAGGAGGGATTCTGCAGGTGGGGGATCAAGGTCATGATGGGAGGACATGCAGAGATGACCCGCCACACTGGAGGAGACCCATGAACTATGGACTAGTGGCTGTGGAGTCCCCATGGGACTGGACTAGGCCCTCTGGATAAGGGAGACAGTTGTTCAGCCCAAACTGTTTGGGGGCACCCAAGCGGGGAGATCGGGATTCACCCCTGGTGCATGGACAGGCTTTTGGGAGCCTGGTGCCTGCGGTGTGGCATCTTCTGCAGACTGTGGCAGGGAGGGGCTTGGACCCACCTGCAGTCGGGCTCTGCTGACTCCCCTTGGGAGAGCTTGATTTGGAGGATGTTGCGGGGGGGGGGGGTGACTTGGGAGAGAGGGCTGGGGGTTGGGAGGAGGGAGGAGGGAGGAGGTGGGATCCGTGGGTGGTATGTAGGTTAAGTAGAAAATTTCTTAATTAAAAAAAAAGAAAAAGAAAAAAAGAAGTATAATTAAGATGGGAAGGGACCAGACCAGGAGAGAAGGAGGGCTCAGGGATTAAGAGAGCTTGCTGCTCTCTGGAGGACCTGAGTTGGGGTTTCAGCACTCACAGTCCCAGAGGACCCAATGCCCTCTTCAGACCTCTGTGGGAAACCATATGTACACACACACATGTACATACACAAAGCAAAATAAATTATTTTAAAAACTGGGACCAGATCCTGAAAAGAAATAGATTCTTCTCTTATACAATATATCCCAAACACTGTTTTCCCTCCCTCCACTCCTTCTGGCCCCCCCATCTCCATTCTCCCCCAGATCTACTTCCATTTCTTCTGCAGAAAAGAGCAGGCTTCCAAGAGACGACAGCCAAACAAGACAAAACAAGATAAATAAGACAAGGCAAAAGCCTTCATATTGAGGCTGGGCAAGGGAACCCATTAGGAGGAAAAGAGTCTCAAGAGCAGGCAAAAGAGTCAAAGTTACACCAATTCCCACTCTTAGGAGTCCCAGAGAACACCAAGTTAACAGCCATAACATAACACAGAGGAACTGGTGCAGACTCACGCAGGCCCATGCTTGCCAATTCTGTCTCTGTGAGCTCATGTGAGCCCTGCCTGGTCGATTCGGTGGGCCAGGTTCTCCTGGTGTTCTCCATCCCCTCTGACTCCCACAGACTTCCATCCCCTATTCTGCAGGGTTCCCTCATCTCTGAGGGGAGGGACCTGATAGAAACCTCCAACTTAGGCTCTCTATATAATGTCTGGCTGTGGGTCTCTGCACCAGCTCCCATCTGCTGCCAGAGGAAGCCTCTCCGATGATGGCTGGACAAGGCACTGATCTCTGTGTATAACAGAGTATCATTAGTAGTCATTTCATTAATTTTATTCCCTCCCCTTCGCCTCTCTAGCCAGCTGTGTTTGGTTCTACTCTAGGTCTCTGGAGTATCCATTCTCCAGTTTCTGAACATCCAGTCAATGTAGGACACAGATGGTGTGGGCCTCAAGTTAAACCAAACTCCTAGATATTCTGTGCCATCATTGTCCTAGCACATCATGCGGGATAGATTGTAGGTGGAGGGTTTTGTGGCTGCGTTTATAGCCAGATTTTGCTTTCTGTAGCCTGCAAAATACCTTCTTGTGTTAAAGAGACTAGAACGTAAGGGAGAAGGCTCCATGCCCCCACCAGCTTGACCTCTTCACTTTCAGTGAGCGGAGAGGATGTTGTCCTTTGCAATAAGGCCCATTATCACTTTTCAGAGGGTGACTTTCTGTCCTAGCATCAGTTTGAGTTGTTTAAGGAACTCCGCAGGACCTCCTTGGCCAACAACTCAACTGAATGTAACTCAGTCATACCACTGGAAGGTTTGCCTGGCTAAGGAAGATGGCCAGTTCATACTTTATCCCCCATTACTAGGAGTCCTCACTAGGGTCACCCTCACAGAGTCCTGGGAATTTCCATGGCACTAGGTTTCCACACCATCCCCCAAATGCCCTCAATTCCAGCTGTCTTTCCCTATACTCTCTCCCTCCATCCTCCCACAATCTCATCCCCCTTGCTCCCATTCTCATCCACTGGCAATCCACGCACAGAATCTATTCCATTCTGTCTTCCCAGGGAGATCCATGCCTCTGTCCCATATCCCTCTTTGTTACCAAACTTCTCTGGGTCTGTGCATTATATATAGTATGGTTATCCTTTACAACAGTTAATATCCACTTATAAGTGAATACATATCATATTTGTCTTTCTAGGTCTCGGTTACCTGACTCAGGATAATTTTTTCTAATTCTATCCATTTGCCTGCAAATTTTATGATCTCATTTTTTTTAAACAGCTGGGTGATACTCATGTGTAAATATACCACATTTCCTTTATCCATTCTTCAATTTAGGGCCATCTAGGTTTTTTTCTAGATATTATGAATAAAGCTTTAACAAACATAGTTGAGCAAGTGTCCTTGTAGTGGGATGGAGCACTCTTTGGGTATATGCTCAAGAGTGGTATAGCTAAGTCTTAAGGTAGGTCAATTCCTAATTTTGTGAGGAACTGCTATATTGATTTCCATAGTGGCTGTACAGGTTTATACTCCCACCAGCAATGGAGGAGTGTTGCCTTTGCTCAACATCCTCATCAGCATGAGCTATCACTTGTGTTATTGATCTTAGCCATTCTGACAAGTGTAAGATGGAATCTCCAAGTCATTTTTATTTCCTTAGCCATTTCCCTGGTGGCTAAGAATATTGAACATTTCTTTAAGTGTTTCTTAGCTATTTGAGGTTCCTCTGTTACAATTCTGTTTAGATCTGTTCTCCACTTTATAAGTGGATTGTTTAATTTTTAAATCTAGTTTCTTGAGTTCTTTATATATTTTTGATAGTAGACCCCTATCAGATGTGGAGTTGGTAAAAGTCTTTTCCCACTCTGTAGGCTGCCTCTTTGTCCAGTTGATGGTGTCTTTTGCCTTACAGAAGCTTTTCAGTTTCATGAGGACCCATTTATTAATTGTTGATCTTAGTGTCTGTGCTATCAATGTTCTTTTCAGAAAGTTGTCTCCTGTGACAGTGTATTAAAGCTATTTCCTACTTTCTCTTCTATTGGGTTTAGTGTGTTTGGTTTTATGTTGAGGTCTTTGATCTACTTGGACTTGAGTTTTGTGCAGAGTGATAGATATGGATCTATTTGTATCACTTGTTGAAGATGCTTTCTTTTTTTACAGAGTGTGTTTCTGACTTGTTTAAAAATCCAAAATCAGATGACCATAGGTGTGTGAATTTGTGTCTGGGTCTTCAGTTCAATTCCATTGATCAGCATGTCTGTTTTTATGACAGTACTATGTATTGGTTGTTACTTTAGGACTGTAGGGTAACTTGAAATTAAGGATGGTGAGACCTCCAACAGTTCTTTTGTTACTTAGGATTGTTTTTAGCTATACTAGGTTTTTTGTTTTTTCATATGAAGTTGAGAATTGTCCTTTCAAGGTTTGTAAAGAATTGTATTGGAATTTTGATGGAGATTGAGTTGAATTTTTAGGTTGCTTTTGATAAGATGGCAATTTTTACTAATTTAATCCTACTGATATAAGCATGGGAGTTCTTGCCATCTTCTGATATCATCTTCAATTTATTTCTTCAAAGACTTCAAGTTTTTTAACATACAAATCTTTTGCTTGATTGGTTAGAGTTACTCCAAGGTATTTTGGATTATCTGAGGCTATTGTGAAAGGTTTTGTTTCCTGGTTTCTTTCTCAGTCCATTTGTCATTTGTATATAGGAGGGATAATGATTTTTTTTTTTAAGTTAATCTCGTGTCTAGCAACATTGTTGGAAGTATTTATCAGCTGTAGGAGTTTCCCAGTGGTATTTTAAGGGTCACTTATGAATACTATCATATCATTTGCAAATAAAGATACTTTGATTTCTTCCTTTCCAATTTGTATCCCCTCAATTTCCTTCAGTTGTCTTAGTGCTATAGCTAAAAATTCAAGTAGTAAATTGAATAGATATGGGGAAAATTGACAACCTTGTCTTGATTCTGACTTTAGCAGAATTACTTTGAGTTTCTCTCCATTTAATTTGATGTTGGCTATAGGCTTGCTGTAAACGTTTAGGTATGTTCCTTGTATCCCTAATCTCTCTATGACTTTTATTATGAAGGGATGTTGGATTTTGTCAATGGCTTTTTTTCTGCATCTAATGAGATGATCATGGGATTTTTTTTTCTTTAAGTTTGTTTATATGGTGGATTATGTTAACAGATTTTCATATTTTGAACCACCCCTGAATCTCTGGGATGAAACCTACTTAGTCATGGTGGATGATCTTTTTGATGTGTTCTTGGATTCAGTTTTTGAGTATTTTATAGAGTATTTTTGCATCAATTTTCATGAGTGAAGTTGGTCTATAATTCTCTTTCTTTGTTGAGTCTTTGTGTGGTTCGGGTATTAGGTTGATTGTGGCCTCATAGAAAGAATTTGGAAACTTTCCTTGTTTCTACTTTGTGGAATAATTTAGAGAGTATTGGTATTAGCTATTCTTTGAAAGTCTGGTAGAATTCTGTGTTAAAACCGGTTGTCCCTGAACTTTTTTTTGGGGGGGTTGGGAGATTTTTAATGA
The DNA here is from genome assembly GCF_004664715.2 of Peromyscus leucopus. Taxonomy (NCBI): domain Eukaryota; kingdom Metazoa; phylum Chordata; class Mammalia; order Rodentia; family Cricetidae; genus Peromyscus; species Peromyscus leucopus. The sequence continues at coordinate 65,928,413 of NC_051072.1, read as the reverse complement.
TTGCCTCTATTTCTTTGGGGATTATCAATCTATTTAAATTGTTTAACTGATCTCAATTTAACTTTGATAACTGGTATCTATCAAGAAATTTGTTCATTTCTTTTAGATTTTCCCATTTTGTGGAGTACTGGGTTTTGAAGTATGACCTAATGATTCTCTGTATTTCCTCAGATTCTGTTGTTATATGTTGTAGAATATTATTTTAAGGCGTGTTACTTTTGTTTATGTTGCATTTATTTAACTTTGTGAAGCTGTGTTACTGTGCCTATCTAAAACACCTGATGGTTTAATAAAGAACTGAATGGCCAATAGCAAGGCAGGAGAAAGTATTGGTGGGGCTTGGCAGCCAGAGAGAATAAATGGGAGGAGGAAGATCAAAGAAGTAGCCAGAGAAGGAGGAGGACATCAGGGGCCAGCCACCCAGCTACACATCGAGCCATGGAGTAATAGTAAGATCTACAGAAGTAAGAGAATGGGGAAAGCCCAGAGGCAAAAGGTAGATGGGATAATTTAATTTAAGGAAAGCTGGCAAGAAATAAGCCAAGCTAAGGCTGGACATTCGTTATTAAGAATAAGCCTCTGTGTGTGATTTATTTGGGAGCTAGGTGGCGCCCCCCCAAAACAGTACTAAACAGACAACAACAGTTATGTCCCCCTTTTCATTTCCGATTTTGTTGATTTGGATATTCTCTCTCCGCCTTTTAGTTAGTTTGGATAAGGGTTTATATATTTTGCTGATTTTCTGGAAGAACCAACTCTTTGTTTCATTGTTTCTTTGCATTGATCTCTTTGTTTCTGTTTTATTGATTTCAGCCTCAGTTTGATTATTTCCTGCCTTCTACTCCTCTTAGGTGTGTTTGCTTCTGTTTGTTCTAGAGCTCTCAGGTGTGCTGTTAAGTCACTCATCCGGGGGTCTCTCCAAATTCTTCATGAAGGTACTTAGTACTATGAACTTTCTTCTTAGCATTACTTTCATTGTGTCCCATAAGTTTGGGTATGCTGTGCATATGTGTTTTCATTGAATTCTAGGAAGTCTTTAACTTCTTTCCATTTCTTCCTTGACCCAGTCATAACTCAGTAGAGAGTTTTTCAGTTTCCATGAGTTTATAGACTTTCTGTTGTTGTTGAAATCCAGCTTTAATCCATGGTGGTTTGATAAGATACAGGGGGTTATTTCAGTTTTGTTTTTTTTTTTAATCTGTTGAGACTTGTTTGGTGGCAGACTATATGGTCAGTTTTGGAGAAGATTTCATGCAGTGCCGAGAAGAAGGTTTATCTTTGGTTTGGGTGACATGTTCTATAGTTATTTGCTAGGTCTGTTTGAGTCATAACTTTTGTTAGTTCCATTATTTCTCTGTTTAGTTTCTGTTTAGGTGATCTGTCCATTGATGAGAATGGGGTATTAAAGTCTCCCACTATTGTTGTGGGGGGTTCTACATGTGACAGTTTTGCTGGGTATAGTAGTCTGGGCTGGAATCCATGGCCTCTTAGAGTCTGCAAGACTTCAGTCCAGGCCCTTCTGGATATTAGAGTCTCTGTTGAGAAGTTGATACTGATTCTAATAGGTCTGCCTTTATATGTTACTTTTCCCCTGCTGCTTTTAATATTCTTTCTTTGTTCTGTATGTTTAGTGCTTTGTTATTATGTGGCGAGGTGATTTTCTTTTCTAATCCAATCTATTTGGTTTCTGTAAGTTTCTTGTACCTTTATAGGCATGTCCTTATTTAGGTTGAGAAAATTTTCTTCTATGATTTTTGTTAAATATATTCTCTGGGGTTTTGAGCTGGGATTCTTCTCCTTCTTCTATTCCTAATATTCCTATGTTTGGTCTTTTTATAGTGTCCCAGATTCCCTAGATGTTTTGTGTTAGTAATTTTTTTTTTTTAGATTTAACATTTTCTTTGAGTGATGAATCTATTTCCTCTATTGTATCTTCAATGCCTGGCATTCTCTATTTCATCTCTTGTATTTTGTTGATGATGCCTGCATCTATAGTTCCTGTTCACTTAACCAGATTTTCCATTTTCAGAATTCCCGATGTTTGTGTTTTCTTTATTTCTACTATTTCCATTTTCAGGTCTTGAGCAGTTTCTTTCATATGTTTGTTTGTTTCTTGGATTTATTTAGGAATTTATTAATTATTTCCAATTCTTTGTTTGTCTTTTCCTCAATTTCTTTGAGAGACTTTTTTAAATGTTCATGAAGTAGCTTTTAAGATTGTTTTCTTATGCTTCAGCTATGTTGGATTGTTCAGGTCTTGCTGTCATAGGATAGCTGGGCTCTGGTGATGCCATGTTGCCCTTTCTATTACTGAATGTGTGCTTACACTGGCACTTAGGCATCTAGATTTGGGATGATTATAGCTCTAGGTGCTGATTCCTGTATTTGTCTTTGTTAGATGGGTGTTTTGTTCCTTGGTTTCTCTTTCTTCTCTGGTCTTCTGGCCTAAATGGCCAAGGGTTCTGGTGACTAGCATATCTTCAGCTCCAGTAGGGTGTCCCCTCTGGGGTTTTGGGGGCTATGGGTCCCTAGATCTGGCCTGGCCTCTGGTAAAGCTGAAGTCTTCTTCTGAAGTTGTAGATGACCAGGATATGGAGCCCAGAGGAGGGGGTGCAGACTGGAGTTCCTAGATCTGGTCTGGCCTCTGGTGTCTTAGGCCAGTGCTGGGGTCTCTAGATCTGGACTGTGCTCCAGTAAAGCTGAAATCTTCTTCTGAAGTTGTAGACCAGGCTATGAAGCTGGGGGTAGAGGGGTGGAAGATGGAGATAGGGGTGGGAGGTGATGCAGGGGGTATGCAGTAGGTGAGAGAGCTGAGCATATGCCACAACAGGCTGCTCAGTCTTCTTTCAGAGATCAGGCCTCAGTTTCCTGAGAGTAAGCAAACAGTTTCTGAAAGAACCATGAACAATGGACAATCAATTTTTAATGCCCCTGACAGCAGGGATAAGGGAGATAGCACGTACCAAGCCTGGACCATCCCCTACAGTAAGTATCTCAAGGCAATGACCAAATTGGGACAAATCCTCTCCTCCCCTCCCCCTAGGAACTTGAAGCCCTAGACAGCCCCTGCTAGCCCTGGCCAATTAGAAGTCTACTAACATAGTTGCCACTTCTTTAAGCTAATCACAGATAGGATGACCTAAATGCTTCTAGACTCCCTTTAGCTGTGTATGAAAGCAGCCTGCGAGCGTCTCTGGGGTCACCTTTTTGCGTTTGTGTCAGATGTGTGGCCCCACTATGCTGGTACGTTTTATTCTCAAAAATTAAATGCTCTTGTTGATTGCATATGTGTCTGGTGGTCTTTTGTGGGACTTCTCAGGGGCCATAACAGTGGGCAGTGGCTTCCCTGGGGTCCCTAGGACCACTCTGGCCTCCATGACAGCTGCTGGAACTGTGCACCTTAGTGTGGAGCCCCAGGGAGGGAGTCTGAGATTGCTGGCGAACTTGAAGGCTTTCCTGGGTTTCTTTAAGGAATTTGTTCATTTCTTCTTTGAGGACCTCTATCATCTTCATATAGTTGGTTTTAAGGTCTTTTTCTTGTGTTTCAATTGTGTTGGAATATTCAGGACCTGCCTTGGCAGGATAGCTGGGCTCTGGTGGTGACATACTGCCCTGGCTGTTGGTTGTGTTCTTATGCTGGCATCTAGGCATCTAGGTTTTGGGAGATTATAGGTCTACATATTCGTCTTGGTTGGGTGAGTGTTCTGTTTCCTCCCTGGATTTTCAGAGCTGTGTTGGCTGAGTGTTGCCTGTTTTACTGGTCTTCTCAGCTGGTGTGTTTACAGGGGAATGCCTGCTGGTGTTGGAGACTGGGGGAAGGGTAGGCCAGGGGGAGATTCACACTTGGCATGGGCATCAGGGAGGGGAAACTCCCCTGGTGTTCTGTTGCAATACTCAGGGTGGCCCCGAGGAGGTCCTCTGGAGCCTACGTGATCTTCTGACATGCATGGCCTGTGGTTGAGCAGGGGGTGTCACCCAGGTTGGGGGCTGGGACATAGTGATGGGTGGGAAGGAAGGGCAGTGGAAGATGATCTGTGGATCCATAGGAGTCGTGCACAGGGGGTAGGGGATGCTGCAGCTGGGGTTCGGTTGCAGTTCTGGGGGCGACCCTGAGAATTGGGTCTGGGGTAATAGAGTGGGGAAAGTCTGCAGGCAGTCTACCTGGTCTTCTCAGGTGTGGCTACTTTAGAATCTGAGAAAACAGACTTCAAACCAAAACTAATCAGAAGAAGTAGGAAAGGACACCACAAACTTGTCAAGGGAAAAATCCACCAAGAGGACATTCAAGTTCTAAACATTTGTGCAACAAACACAAGGTCACTCAGGTTTATAAAAAGAAACACTACTGTAGCTAAAATCACATATTTACTCTCACACAGTGATCGTGGGTGACTTTAGTACCCAACTCTCACCAAGAGACATGTCATCCAGACAAAGACTAATCATGAATCAAATGGACCTCTACTATCTACAGAGCATTCTACCCAAACACTAGAGAATACTTTCTTCACAGTAGCTTATGGAACTTTCTTCAAAATTAAGCACATATTAGGACACAAAGCAATTCTCAACAGATAAGAAAATTGAAATAGCACCCACATCCCATCTGACCCACCATGGCTTAAAGCTAGATATCAACAATAGAAATGACAGAAATCCTGTAGCCTCATGGAAACCAAATAATTCACTGCTGAATGAAAAATTAGTCAAGAGAGAAAACAACAAGGAAGTTAAAACCTCTTTAGACACACAACATACCCAAACCTATAGGACATTTGAAAGCGGTTCTAAGAGGCAAGTTCACAATACTAAGTACGTACATTAAAAAAAAATGGGAGAGATCTTATATTAGCAACTTAATTACACACCTGAAAACTAGAAAATAAACAAACAAAGTAATTCCCAGAAAGAGTATATGGGAAGAAATAATCAAACTCAGGCTTGGCTCTTTGAGAAAATCAACAAGATTGACAGAGCCTTAGCAAAATTAACCAAACCACTGAGACAGAAGATTCAAATTAGTAAAATTAGAGATGAGAAGGGGGACATTAGAACAGATAACAAAGAAATCCAGAGAACCATAATGGCACACTTCAAAAGTCTATACTCCACCAAACTGGAAAACCTAAAGTAAATGGATGAATTTCCTGATACATACCACTTACCAAAGTTAAATCAAGACCAGATAAGCAATTTAAACAGACCCACAATCCCTAATGAAACAGAAGCAGTACTTAAAAATCTCCAAGCCAAAAGAAGAGAATGCTGCTGCTGATAATAATAATAATAATAATAATAATAATAATAATAATAATAATAAAGCAAACTCAGGGCTTTAGCACAGAATTCTCCTACTTAAAAAAAAAACAAACAAACAGGTTAATGCCAATAGTCCTCAAATTATTCCACAAACTAGAAACTGGAAGAGCATTTCCTAATTATTTTTTATAAAGACACTATTAACCTGATATTAAAACCACACAAAAGCCCACCAAAAAATTATAAATCAATATCCCTTATATAATATAAATGAAAATTCTCAATAAAATACTAGAGAACTAATTGCAAGGCCATATCTGTGGTGGTGTGAAAGAAACTGGCCCCCAAAGGGAGTGGCACTGTTGGAGAAACTGGCCTTGTTGGAGGAAGTGTGTCACTGTGGGGGTGGCTTTGAGGTCTCCTTTCCTGAAGCCACAGTCAGTGTGGAACACAGTTTACTTCCTGTTGCCTAGAGATCAATATGAGGAACACTCAGCTCCTGCTCCACCACCATGTCTGCCTGCCTGCTACCATGTTTCCCACCATGTTCATAACGGACTAAATCTCTGAAACTGTAAGCCAGCCCTAATTAAATGTTTTCCTTTATAAGAGTTGCTGTGGTCATGGTGTCTCCACAACAACAGAAACCCTAAGGCAACATCAAAAATATTATTCACTCTGATCAGGTTGGCTTCATCCCAGAATGGCATGGATGATTCAACATACACAAATTAATCAATGTAATCTGCCACATAAACAGACTGAATTATGATTCATTAATCTAACCTCATTAGATTCAGAAATGGCCTTTGACAAAATCCAACATCCTTTCATGATAAAAGTCGTGGAGAGATTGAGGATATAAGGGACATACTTCAAATGAATAAAGTGATTTACTGCAAGCCCACAGTCACCATCAACCTAAATGAAAGAAACTCAAAGCATTTCACCAAAATCATGAACAAGAAAGGATGTCCACTCTTCCCATGTCTATTCAATATAGTACTTTGAAGTGTTAGTTGGAGGAGGAAGACAACAGAAGGACATGAAGGGAATATAAATAGAAAAAGAAGAACTCAAGTTATTTCTATTGGTAGATTTTCTGGATAGTTTTATGTCAACTTGACACAAGTCATAGTCATCTGAGAGGAAGGAACCACAATTGAGAAAATGTCTCCAAAAGATCGGGCCATAGGCAAGACTGTAGAGAATTTTCTTAATTAGTAAGTGATGTGGAAGGGTCTAACTCATTGTGGGTGGTACCACCCCCGGGCTGGTGGTCCTGGGTCATATAAGAAAGCAGGCTCAGCAAGCCACAAGAATCAGGCCAATAAGCAGAATCCCTCCATTGCCTCTGCATCAGCTTCTGCCTCCAGGATCCTGCCCTGTTTGAGTTCCTGTCCTGACTTCCTCCAATGATGAAGAGTGATGTAGAAGTGTAGGCCAAACAAACCCTTCCTTCCCCAACTTCCTTCATGGTCATGGTGTTTCACCACCGCAGCAATAGAAACCCTCAGACAGACTACCATGTGGAAGTGTAAGCCAAATAAACCCTTTCCTCTCGAATTGCTTTGGTCATGGTGTTTGATCACAACGGTAGGGAACTGGCACCATGTTGATGGGGTACTGCTGTGATGGACCTCACTGTGTGGTTTGGGGAGGATTGTGGAAGGACTTTGGAACTATGAACGAGAAAAGCTATTGAGTGTTCAAAGCTTGACGAGCTGTTCTGTGGGAGCTTGGAAGAAAGGAGTGTTGAGAGAAATGTAGACGACTGAAGCTTAACTTGTGAAGTTCCAGAGGGAAATTTGAGAATTACTTATCCACTCTGGGGGCAATTGCGTATTTGCAATTTTTAATCAAGATTCTGTGGTTTGGGTCAGGGGCTGAAGATTAACAAGAGGCCTGCACCACTGAAGTGAAACCTTTGCTTTGCCGGGACAATTGGTGGTTAGCTGGAGTAGAGAAATTAGTGGTGACTGAGACCAGCATCATTGAAAGAATGGGTTGGAGGGAGGAAAGGGAAGAAAGGAATGATATATTATAGTCTCTAAAAATTAAAAAAATAAATACATTTGAAAATCGATTTGTAAAAGAAAGAAACCAGAGCTCCCTTCTTGCATTCCTGGTCTCCAGTCAGAACACTTCTGAAAACAGTTGCTCTCAGGTCCTCGCCTTCAGCTGCCTGGCAGTTTCCATCTCCTGGTCTCATCATCACAATAGTCCTGAACCTGAGCTGAGGAGTTTCAGGCACACTGCTCGCATGACCTGATGGTGTGTGCAGTGCTATATGAGTGTGCAAGGCTATGCTGTCAGAAACACCTTGAGTTTGTTATGCATTTGATCTTGAATTTCTTTTTTTGTTGTTGTTGTTGTATGCTCAGAAACCGTGTAGTGCTGCAAGTTTCTTCGTGACCCTTGAATTCAATTACCTGACCTAAAAACGGGGATAAAACCCCAGAGTCTTATATATGCTAGGCAAATATTGTTGCATTGAGCGCCCCCACGGTCCCCCCACCCTGGTTTGAGACTATTGAGTGATGCCATATTGTGCTTAAATTGCAAGCCAAGTCAGAACGGAGCCATTTTTAGTTTTCTTTGAATTTTTTGGTGTATTTTCTGTGACAGCTTCTGCTAGAGTTAAGGAAATCTACTGTTAGCATGTTTTGTGACCAAACTTGAGGGCAACATTCTCAATTTAATGACAGAGCCTACTCACCCACATGGAGAGAATCTATAGCAAACAGCGCCTCCCTGTGGTGTGTCCTAGCATTGCAGGGATGCTGTCCTCCCAGCAATGCATGCGGCTGTTATTTAACAAAACAAAACAAAAAACAACAACAAAAAACATTGTGAGGAACCTTGTCTTCCGTTTGGAAATTGGGAAGGGAGGGGCTATTGAGTTTAGTAGACTTTCTGGAGATTGTCTGACTGAAGAAGATTATTGCTTAGTTCTGACTTCATGGACTTGAAGAAATAGGAGGTACTTTGCTGTTCAGTATGGGTAGAAATTAATTGGCACAAAATTTATACATAGTGTTACAAATCAGTTAACTGTATCCACTAGAGATGCACTCGAGAAAAGGTTGCCACACATTCCATTCATGTTGCTTTGTAGGGTAGTAAACAGTTTGGCCTTTACCAGCAAAGCTGTTTCAGCATCTTTAGTCATGGTTACATGGATATATGTTTTTGAAGTTTCCCCTCTTGTGACCTCCCCCTCAACAACAACAACAACAACAACAACAAGAACAAGCCCAATTTGTGTTATCTATATACTCACTGGAGTGTGGTCAAAGTTTCAATGTCCTGCCCCTTAAATAGAACTGGGTCCTTCCCCTCCCACATACCCTTGCCATAAGCCATCAAACGCAGAGAGCTACACTTCAACATCCTTATTACACTTGAGTTCTCTTCAATGGCTTCCTGTTTAGGCTCCCACCTTTTTTGTGGGTGGGTGGGTGTGTCACAGAAGACTTTCATGTGCCTCTTTCTCGGCTGTGCATCTCAGTCATCGATATCACAGCAAAAGTAGCTTCCTTGCTCTTTACAATCAGTGGGAGCATGAATCACAGGCTTCCACATGCTTTCTGGCCACAGGACAGACCACAGACAAGGCCCTCGGTGTCAGTACGGTCCAGACATCACCATGGATTCAGGTGGCAGGGCAGGCCACCCAGATCAGTATGGCCCCTTGGCGGCAGCATGGCCCATAGATATTAACATGGCTTCAGGTTACAGCCCAGACCACACGTGTCCGCATGGTAACATGAGCCACAGACATCAACATGCACCCAAATGGGCCACAGATATCAACATGCACCCATCATATCAGAACCACAGACCCACTTCTGGTCCTCAACAGCAGCACTGATCACAGGCCTCCACGCGGCCTCAGGTGGCTACACAGGACACTCACATCAGGATGGCCTCCCAAGGCTGCAAAAATCCGAGGACACCAGTCAGTGGCACAGACCATGTTCATCCACTTTGGATCTCAGGCTTCATCATAGCCCGGGGCAGCAGCATGGACCACAGACACTAACATGTCCTCAGTGGCATCGAGGACCATGGTGGTCCCTTGAGGAGGTCCAATCCAGAAAGGGAACCGTTCCTCATTTCGGGGCCTGGGTCATTGCCCAGAGCCTGGCAGTGTGTCTGGGGGGTCCGGCCTGGTCTGCATCTGCATGAGCTCCAGGCTGCTGCACATCACCCCGTGTGTCCCAATGGGCAACAACGCGTTCCGCCGTCGACCTCAGCCCTCTCCCACACCCATCACTGCCTCGTCTCCAGTTTTGCCTCTTTCCACGGTGCATGCACGGCTCCCCTCTTCCATCTTTCCCTCTCTCCGTGGCCCACGCCATCTGCCCTGTGCAAGGTGGGGTGGGTGCCTTTAAGCAGATTCTAATTAATGAATGAGGTGAATAAAATCTTTCACCTGTGTTCATTTTATATTCACATAAAAAAATTACATACTGTTTTCACTTTTAAAATATTGCAATTTAGGGCTAGGGAGACTAGCTGCTCTCCCAGAGCACCTGGGTTCAATCACCAGTACCCATACGACAGCTCACAATCGTCTGTAACTCTAGTCCAAAGGAATCTGATACCTTTTTCAGGCCTCTGAGGGCAATAGATGCGAACATGTTGCGTAGACATACATGCAGGTAGAACCTCATACACATTAAAAAATTGTAGTTTAACAATACAATGTTTGATACTTTTATTTTCATATTTAAATTCTTTTCATTTCAAAAGCAAGTCAGATAGGCTATCAGATGTTTACGTTTAAATTAGACAAAAATGCGTGGCGTGGCGTGGCCTGGGATAGAAGGAGCACTCATAGCTTTGATGTGCAATTTTGAAATGTGTGGCGTGTAAAATCTTCTAAGGTGAGAAAATCGCCATCACAGTGTGTTAGCTTTGCTTCTGTGAGACCAGGACTTCCTCAGTCACCCAGTCTGCCTTTGACCTCCTTCCCCGTCTTCTTGAGTGCTGAAATTACAGGTGTTCCCCACCATGCCAAGTCCTGATTAAGGTTTTCGAGATGGTGAGATTCGGCAGTAAAGAAATGACAGACCCGAGAGCAACGATCATCCATCGATCATCCGTGTCTTTTTGGGCGAGTCTCCTGGCAGGCCTTGGGTACCAGATGCTTCCCTGCTCTGGGGAGAAAGAAGGCTGTCTTTACATCACAGTGACCCCAGTGACTTCTCTGTCAATCAGAAAGGAGGTTAATGTGCCACAGCCTGAACACAATAAAATTCTCTTCCTAGTGCTTGAAATCCCTCTGCTGTAGCTTTCTTAGCTGGAACCAAAGTCATTTGACAGCTTTTACAATACCGTTGTTTCCTTAGGAGCCAGTTAGCGAGTGGACTTACAAAAGAAACGAGGATATCGCCATCTAGTGGTTTAAGTGAAGAAATTCAGTTAATCAATTTTTATTTCACCCACAAATTTGACTTATTTTCCTCAATGTGGGCCTGAATATGAAAGCATATGTTTGTAGAAGCAAGTATCAATACAGCTGTTAAATCAGTACTTCAGACACGACCACCTTTTATTTCATTTCCAGGCCTTACTCCCTATTAAATTCAGTAGGATATGATTCAGACACACGAAGTCTTCACAGTTGAAAATACTAACAAAATATAATGTTTAACTGAAGAATTCTAAGATGGAAATTAAACAAAAATTAAACTGGTCAAATGAACATTACAGAATTTTAAAGCAATTACATAAAATATATATGATACACAAGCAATTATATATATATATATATATGTATATATATATATATATGAGAGAGAGAGAGAGAGAGAGAGAGAGAGAGAGAGAGAGAGAGAGAGTAATATTTCCTGAAATTCCACAGTTAGGGTACTTTGATTTTTATTAAATATCTTCCTCAGAGCTGGCAATATGGCTCAATTAGTAAGGGCACTTTGCTGCAAAACTTGATGACCTGAGTTCAATCCCCAGGACCTACATAAGAGTAGGAAATTGCAGATCCCCACATCTTGTCCTCCATGTAAGTGCCATGGCACGAATGTATGCATGTACATATGCACTCATACACAGAGATACACAAACATTTTTAAAATTCTTCATTGCAACAAGACTGAATATAAAGCCAGGCAGTGGTGGCACACACCTTTAATCCCAGCACTTGAGAGGCAGCCTGTTTTACAGAGTGAGATCCAGGACAAGCTCCAAAGCCACACAGAGAAACCCTGTCTCAAAAAAAAAAAAAAAAAAAAGAGTGAATACAAAATAATATTCCATTGAATATTATATTATTATTGAATTGTATTTTAAAATACTTCTGAGGTACTCTGTAACTAAGAAGCTGGACATGTAAGCCTTTAAAAATAATGCATATAGCTGGGCAGTGGTGGTGCACGCCTTTAATCCCAGCACTTGAGAGGCAGAGGCAGGTGGACCTCCCTCAGTGAGTTCCAGGACAGCCAGGACTGTTACACAGAGAAACCCTGTCTCAAAAAAAGCAAACAAACTATATATATATCCATAAAATTCTAATATGTAAGTCCAGCTAAATCACTGAAAATATTATTTACTTTCTTATAGATATAAGCATTTTCTCTCTATTAAAGAGAATCATTGCTGGGCGGTGGTGGTGCACGCCTTTAATCCCAGCACTTGGGAGGTAGAGGCAGGTGGATCTTTGTGAGTTTGAGGCCAGCTTGGTCTACAGAGTGAGATTTAGGAAAAGCGCAAAGCTACACAGAGAAACCCTGTCTTGGAAAAAAAAAAAAGAGAATCATTGTATTCTACTATTTTGCATACATGTATTATGTGCACCATGTGTATGTCTGTGCCTGAGAAGGTCAGAAGAGTGTAGGCAGAGTTTTCCTGTCCAGCAGCCACTCTCAAACACTTATATTAATTACAATGCTGGCCAATAGCTCAGGCTTATTACTAACTAGCTCTTACATTTTAAGTTAACCCATATTCCTTATTTACACTCTGCCACATGGTGACACCTTTATAGCATGGCACATTCATCTCCTGCTCCCTCTGCATTTAGCTGGCAACTCTTCCCACCCTTCTCCACCCTTCCTCATCCTACCATTCTCAATTTGACTTTCCTGCCTAACTTTATCCTGTTCAGCTATTGACCAATCAGCTTATTTATTGAACCAATCATAATGACATATACTCACACAGTGTTTAGAAGGATCATTCCACAGCATCTCCTCCTTTTTGTCTAATTAAAAAGGAAAGTTTTAACTTTAACAGAGTAAAATTATGTACAACAAAACAGTTATCAAGTAAGAATTACAGTTACAATATCCAATCTATTTGTATTTGGCAAAATTACAGAGAATACTCTATTATTTATCTTATCTTGATGAGTCTAAAGTTTTATACCTAATTTGCTTTCTATCATAACTAAGGAAAACTATAAGTTTAACTATTTCATCTTTAACTCTATCAAAAACCCCAGAAGGATGAAATGTTACCTAACGACAGGGATATCAGGTTGCCTGGATAGTCACCTAAAGTTTTTCTGTGACATTGGAGCAATCCAACTCTGACCTATAGGCCTAGCATATCTGACAGACTTTCCTGTGAAATGGAATTCTGAAGGACTGTCCTACCTTGTCTTGGCAAAGTTTGGCAGTTGTCTTTCTTGTGTCCTGCTGGTTTGGACAGTAACTGTCAACAGTTGAGACAAGGGCAGTTCCTCCCCCTCCCGCCCCAATGGCTAGCTTTTGCCATAAAGAAAACAAACAGCATATGGAGTTTCTTTGATATCTGTCATCTTCTCTGAAGTAGATTGGTGCTGCCAGGAGCAGACATGTCTCACTGTCATGAAAAGCCTTTTAATATTAAACATATTAAATGCCATATTCTGTAGGTTTTTATGTGTTTGAAGACCATCTAAGTATATTATTGAGAGCTGCTGGTAGCAAAAGGCCATGGGAGTGAGTATACAGCAGGTGACAACTAGTGTTCAGAAGGTCAACCTATTAGAACCAAGGGTTCTAGTGGAGGAAACTATCACGCTCTAATAGGATATCTGTGTATGACCTTGAAAACATATCTAATATAACTGTAAGTTTGACTATTATAGATGACTAATAATCTGTATTTCTCAATTATATATTATATTTTAAAATGAGCTGCATAAACACAATACCTTAAACAACAGTAGAAATATACATACAGAATAACAAAATTAACTTTAAATTTGTATCAATAATCCAAAATCCATACCCATTTAAAATATTTGATTGATAGTTGTTTTTTGGTTTAAAGTAGATTCAATAATCTACCCTTTTATCTTATCATTTCTATATTCCCCTTTTCTTTCTAGGATGAAATCCCTGAACCTAATCTCCTTTGTTCAGCTTTTTTCCTGATCATTACCAATAACAACTTGTAACCAACCCCCGCTTAAATGATAATAAATATCTATAACCCATTTTTTGGGGAATGTGAGTGTAGTTCTCTAGACTGCTTCCTGTTGAAGTAGTCCCCATGGTAATCTTTGGGGGACCCTAAGAAAATTTAAGATTATGGTCAAGTACTGACTGCAGTATTCTGTGAGACTGGATCATCTCAGCAAGCAGCCTTGAAGCTGTTCTGAATGCAGAATTCCGAGGAGACTGTAACAGAGGGGCACCTTGAGATGTTGGATCACCAGGGCCATCCATTTTCATCAGTGTTTGGTCCCCTTGTTCTGAAAATAAACTTTTAAAGTAACTTGTAACATACATTACAAGTATGAAATATGTGGTGTGTATAAGTCAGTTAAAGTTGATTTTTTTGCTTTATATTTGAACAGGTAAAATATATGTTACATGTCTTGAAGTTTTTTAGTTTTTTTTTTTTTAATGTCTGTAGTCAGCATTTCAGGGGGTCTTTCTTTCTTTCTTTTTTTTTTTTTTTGGTTTTTTGAGACAGGGTTTCTCTGTGTAGCTTTGCACCTTTCCTGGAACTCACTTGGTAGCCCAGGCTGGCCTCGAACTCACAGAGATCTGCCTGGCTCTGCCTCCCGAGTGCTGGGATTAAAGGCGTGCGCCACCACCGCCCGGCCAGGGGGGTCTTTCTTGATCCAATAAGATTTTATTTAACCCAGAATGAATCCACAGCTTCTCATTTCCTGTGGAAATAAAAGTATAACTTCTCACCCAAAGCAACACACCTTTTGACTTAAATTTTGAAGTCAAGATATTTTTAAAATATATATTTGTCAGTTTAATCTAACAGTTGTCATAATCCAATGTGTGTTAGCAGCTGCTGCTCCTTCCTCAGCAATCAGAAAATCCAAAGACAACACAGTAAATACAGTATCCAGGCTCTCTGTGTACTTTCCATCTTTTCATGGCTTATTATATTTATTACTCTATTCCTTTTTTAAGGACTTTACTTTAAAACTATATTTTTAAATCTAAGATTGTATATACTCTTTCTTTTCTCTCTCCCAAGCCTATGCACGTTTCCAAACACACTGTGGTCTGTTTAGAGGCTCTTTTTGTCCTTCTGTGCATCTGTAACCACTTCTGTCTGCATGAGCAAAACCTAAACCCACAATGAGGCCCAGTTCATGGCACGCTGGTGGGGCTTGCTCTGGCGGCAGCTCAAACCCACAGGCAGGGTCTGGGAGATGTGTTCTCTGTACTGTGGCTGTCATGAGAGACTGTGGGCGCCTTCCATGAAGTGTGCTGGAGGTTCAAGCCCTCAGGCAGCAGCCAGGAGACTAGGAAGCTGCTCATGGTTCTGTTTTAGAACCTTTTAGAAAGCTTTCTCCGGTTTTATGTGGAAATTCTTGCCAAACGTTTGGGTGCCATTTGGAGGTAGAATTTCCTGTCCTGCAGCCACTTTCAAATAAACACACTGAGGCTTATATTAATTACAAATGCTTGGCCAATAGCTCAGGCTTACATTTTAAGTTAACTCATATTCCTTATTTATGCTCTGCCATAGGGTGGTACCTTTGTTAACATGGCACATTCATCTCCTGTTCCCTGTGTGTCTGGCTGGCAACTCCTCTGACTCCGCCCTTCCTCTTCCCAGCATTCTCAGCTTGACTCTCCTGCCTAACTTTATCCTGTTCAGCGACTGGCCAGTCAGCTTGTTTATTAAACCAGTCATATATTTACACAGTGTACAGCATGATTATTCCACAGCAGAAGAGGGCATCTGATTCCCTGGAAGTGAAGTTATGGGTGGTTGTGAGTCACCATGTGGGCACTGGAAATTGAGCCAAGGTCCTCTGCAAGAGTAACAAGTGCTCTAAACCACTGAGCATCTCTCCAGACCCTTGGCTCTACTTTTCAAGCAAGTTTTAGGCTTTGGGAAGCATACTAGCTTACCTAGGATTAGTCAAGACAGAGCTTATTTCTCAGCCAGAGTCAGTCAGTCATAGAGTACTGCCATAGTAATAGAGTACTGTCACAGTCATAGAGTACTGTAGTCATAGAGTACTGTCACAGTCATAGAGTGCTGTAGTCATAGAGTGCTGTAGTCATAGAGTACTGAAGTCATAGAGTACTGTAGTCATAGAGTACTGTCACAGTCATAGAGTACTGTAGTCATAGAGTGCTGTAGTCATAGAGTACTGAAGTCATAGAGTACTGTAGTCATAGAGTACTGTCACAGTCATAGAGTACTATAGTCATAGAGTGCTGTAGTCATAGAGTACTGAAATCATAGAGTACTGTAGTCATAGAGTACTGTCACAGTCATAGAGTACTGTCACAGTCATAGAGTACTGTAGTCCTAGAGTACTGTAGTCATAGAGTGCTGTAGTCATAGAGTACTGTAGTCATAGAGTACTGTAGTCATAGAGTACTGTCACAGTCATAGAGTACTGTAGTCATAGAGTACTGTCACAGTCATAGAGTACTGTAGTCATAGAGTGCTGTAGTCATAGAGTACTGCAGTCATAGAGTACTGTAGTCATAGAGTACTGTAGTCATAGAGTACTGTCACAGTCATAGAGTACTGTCACAGTCATAGAGTACTGTAGTCCTAGAGTACTGTAGTCATAGAGTGCTGTAGTCATAGAGTACTGAAGTCATAGAGTACTGTAGTCATAGAGTACTGTAGTCATAGAGTGCTGTAGTCATAGAGTACTGTAGTCATAGAGTACTGTCACAGTCATAGAGTGCTGTAGTCATAGAGTACTGTAGTCATAGAGTACTGTAGTCATAGAGTACTGTAGTCATAGAGTGCTGTAGTCATGGAGTACTGTAGTCATAGAGTGCTGTAGTCATAGAGTGCTGTAGTCATAGAGTACTGTAGTCATAGAGTACTGTAGTCATAGAGTACTGTAGTCATAGAGTACTGTCACAGTCATGGAGTACTGTAGTCATAGAGTACTGTCACAGTCACAGAGTACTGAAGTCATAGAGTACTGTCACAGTCATAGAGTACTGTAGTCATAGAGTACTGTCACAGTCACAGAGTACTGAAGTCATAGAGTACTGTCACAGTCATGGAGTGCTGTAGTCATAGAGTACTGCACATAGATGTAGTCATAGAGTTATCATAGTCCAGTCATAGATACTGTAGTCATAGAGTACTGTAGTCATAGAGTGCTGTAGTCATAGAGTACTGCAGTCATAGAGTACTGCAGTCATAGAGTACTGCAGTCATAGAGGAGTACTGTAGTCATAGAGTACTGTAGTCATAGAGTACTGTAGTCATAGAGTACTGTAGTCATAGAGTACTGAAGTCATAGAGTACTGCCACACTCCCCATTCAGCCTGCGATGGACACTATTCCAGTTTTTAATGAGTTTCTAGGGCAGGTTTAGAGTCCTGAGTGCAGATACAGAACTAAGCAGAACAAGAGAGCTCAGATATGAGCTCCACACCAACAGCTCCACCTTCTGTCCTGAAGGCAGTTCTGGGGCAGAGGCCCTGACACTCCTGGATGGCCTCCATGGAGTAGAACGACGTGTTCTCGTCTTCGTCCTGTAGGCCTCGCAGTTGTCCTCACAGATTCTGCTAAGATTGCTGCAGAAGATAAGCATGGGCATCGCATGGGCACACATGCCCTGCCTGCAGTGGCTGACAGCACATGTATGCAATCTACTTTCCTATCGACGTAGTAGTAGTGATAGTAGAAGGACTACTAGAAGAAGAAGAAGACTAGGAGGAGGAGGAAGAGGATTAGAGAATGGATTTTATTTACATGTACTAAATTACTAGAAAGTTGATACTGCTAAAACATGAAAGCACTGATAACCTTAAGAATTGTTCGTGAAGTATCCTGATAACTTCTTCAAACAGGCCACTTTCTTGTCAAGCAGAAATGCACATAAGGGATGTCATCCATTTGGAGAATGCCTTTCTCGAGGTTGTTTATATGCTATGTAGATATTTTGGTTATAAATTTTTTTTCTTGGAGATCTTATTTTAAATACTATAGTCAGTGGAGAACACTGGCATCACTGTACAAGGTGTCCAGTTCAGCCCAAATGCCACAACAATAAAGAAGCAAAACAAAAGCACCTCCCAGCCTTGACCTTC
Source organism: Peromyscus leucopus (assembly GCF_004664715.2). NCBI lineage: Eukaryota > Metazoa > Chordata > Mammalia > Rodentia > Cricetidae > Peromyscus > Peromyscus leucopus. The sequence goes on along the minus strand of NC_051072.1, from coordinate 65,910,651 downwards.
CTCAAACAATGAGGATCAGCACTCTGCCTCTTTGTTTGTGAAAAGCTCCCCCTGGCCATTCTAACACCTGATTTTGAGAAGCAGTCTTCTAGGCCACAAATAATAAGACCAAAGACCTTTTTGGAAGAGGTTTTAAGGCAACCAAGGGTGAAAAAATAGAACAACTGGTCCAATTTAATGGCCACTTAGGTACAGAATTGGCAGATCACCAACAAGATTCAACACTTACAATCCCATCTGTATGGGAAATGAATTTTTAATGTGTTTTATTGCTACAGGTGGCAACTTGGTAAAAACCACTGTGTAATAGCGGAAATATTCTAAACACAGTTTTTATTACCTAAAACATTACCCATAGAGCACCAAGTGCATGGCAGGATTGATGACAGGCACCAGAATTCCAAAAAAAGGTTTCTCTGCTCTAGGAAACATGTTGCATAACCAAATGACCGTCAGAAGTCAGCACAGCCGCAAACCCTCTGTGAACTTCTCGAGAATGCAAGTGTTCACCTTCTAATTAAAAAGAACGATGATGGAATTAGCAAGACAGTATAAATGCATGTTTATATTGCAAGTGGTAAGGTTTATGTTGCTGTAGCTGTTGTTTTGAGACAGCATCTTACTATGTAGCCCAGGCTGGCCTAGAAATCGCAGTGATTTTCTGCTTCCAAGGGCTGTCATTACAGACATGTGCCACCATGCTTGATGTGAGTGGTAAATGTGAAGACATCTATAGAGACGCTACTTGACCACGGGTCAGACCACAAGAAAAGGAAGACACCTGGGATCCCTTCTCATAGATGCTGATAGTGCCTTGAATTTCTGAATTAAAAACTATTATTGAGGAAAGACAGGAAAAAAAATTGGATGAGAGCTCTGAATGATGAAAAAGCGTGGAACACATCAAGCACTCTTCTAGGTTTGGGATTCAGGAGTCAAGGGGAAGATAGGAGGGAGACAAGGACACAGAAGACAAGAAGGAAGGGAGAGGTGTGAAGGTAGAGGTAGGCTCTAGAGAAAAATGGAGGTTGGAGGGAAAGGAAGATGGTAGACGAAAACGTGGCTGCCAGATCCACTCACGTGAGTAACGGCGTTTCCTCCATGTGTGGAGAACTCCCCTTCCCAGATCCACTCATGTGAGTAACAGCATTTCCTCCATGTGTGGAGAACTCCCCTTCCGCCATGGTCATGCTAAGGACTCTGTATTTAAGGAGCGACGTCCTCTGTTGGGTGCTGCAATGGTCTAGGCCCTGCTATGTATAATAAATACGTCATCTCACAAGAACAGAGGCTACCACTGTCCCGCCTCTACCCTTTCAGGAGTCCCTGGCAGCCTCAGGAGGCACTTGCCATGGAAACTCAAAGCTTTCAACCTCGAGCCTGGGTCTGTGTGTAGGAGGGTTTCTCTGCACTCTAACATGTCCCAAACCTGTGGCCAGGGCAGTGTGGGGCAGGGCAGAAGTGCCCAGGTGTTGGTGGCTCATAGAACTACTGTAACCCATGAGGGCCATTTGGAGATATGGACCTTTCGTTGATTCCTAGCCCTTTGAATGAAGCAATGATGCCTCGATGAACACAGCCATTATTGTTATTAGCTTTTTGGAATTGTTATTGTTAGTGGAACTTCTGCCTCACATTACCATGGCCTGGCTGCTTCCTGGGGCCATATGTCAAACAACCTACTTGTACTCAAATCTTATCTTGGAATCTGATTTGGGGCAAACTCAAATAAAGGCAACAAATCTCTTAACAACCCAAAGAAAACAGTAAAAAGCAACTTCTCATCATTTTATACATGTGCAAAGGGAGACTTGGGAAGATTAAGTCAGTTGTCTGGATCATTTAACTGGTATATGCTAAAGCCTGGATTCAAATCCAAATCAAGTGATCTTAACACTGAGCTACACAGCCAGGCCCCAATCCCAAGACGTAAAGTAGGCCTTGTGGATATGGTGTGAAAGCCAGGGGCAATCTGTCTGTCCGTTTGTGTTAAGGTAGCACAAAACTGACTATTATTTTTCAAATTCTGACCCTCATTTTTTTTTAAGAAATTTATTTATTTATTATGTATACAGCATATATGACTGCAGGTCAGAAGAGGGCACCAGATCTCATTACAGAAGGTTGTGAGCCACCATGTGGTTGCTGGGAATTGAACTCAGGACCTCTGGAAGAGCAGTCAGTGCTCTTAACCTCTGAGCCACCTCTGCAGCCCATGACCCTCATTTTTATAAATGCTGCACCAGAGGCATGTCTGCTAGCTCCGTATGCCTTTCCTCCTGCCCATTTTAGTAGGCTGAAAATTCATCTTGTAGTTTCTCCTCTTTGCTGAGGACAGTCACAGAGAACTTAGAAGCCGAGTGGATCACTTTTTGCAGGCAGTCAACTTCAATCACATTTGGAAAGTGCTTTGACTCACTAAGTATTCTTAATCTGTTCCTATACTGGTCACACACACACACACACACACACACAGACACACACACCTCCTATAACAATTTTTTGTTTTTTTGTTGTTGTTTGCTTTTTGAGTAATAATATGAAATGAAAGTGAGTGATGGAAAGAAGTGGAAAAGAAAAAAAATTACATCTACAACTCACTGGCAGCTCAGAATCTCCTCTTCTTGTCCATGACCATGACTCCCAGGCCTCCACGTGGGCAGGCACACACTGGAAGGCAAAGCTGATCTCAGCTGGTTCACTAAGTGGCTGTGTGAAATTGAGCAAATTTCCTCACTCCGTGGGGTCTTTGTTGTCCCCTGAGGGAAAAAAAAAAAGAGTTTCACATGCAGTTTTTTTTCCCCCTGTTTCAGTATTTCTGTGGGTCTCTCACTCCTGAGGTAGCCAGCATCGTGGTTGGAGGAGAATCAGCGTGGCTTCTGGTATCCCACTTTGCGCTCTGTAGGAACTGTGTGCTCCCTAAGTCACACATTTGCCTTTGCCCTGCCTGCCGCCCAGGATGTGTTCCCTTCTCCTAGAAAAGTTCAAACCAGTTTTTAAAATTCTTAATGACTACAGAAACAATTGGGCCCTCCTCTGAATCCCTAAGTATTTATTATCGCACCACTGATGCATATGGCATTAGCACTTATAGCACAAGAAAACCCTGCAAGAGACTTTACAGTAGGCATCGACTATGGTATTAATTGCTGGAGAAATGGTTTGGAGTGCAGTTCTCAACATGTGGTGGAAAAATCACGTTGAGACTCGCTAACCTAAGATTGTGCTCCTTTCTTCCTGATCAGACCCATGCTAGCACGCCATACACTGCAGGCTGAGGATAATTAGTATATAAATGAATTCAAATACCCATATACTCGGTAATGCACAAAGTGAAACAGCACCTTTGCAGTTGGAGAAGGGACTCGCAAAGAGGAAACCATAATTCCCACCTGCAGGGGGCAGCAGCACCTCGGCTGTGAGGGCGCAGAGCCTGTGCGGCCGATCTTGGTGCTTTAAGAAAAGCCAAAAACTGAAAGTCTTTGTTCTTTGTTCCTGATTTTATAATGTTAGCAACAAAGCCAAGTATTTTAAAATACCCTTTTAAGGTCTTCTTTGGCAGTGGGTGGCCTCTTAGGCTATTGATAATCTCTTCTTCAGTCCAACGTAGGGTGGCTTTCCCAAGTGTCTAGTTCACCCCAAAGGTGCCCTAAACCAGCTTTGTGACCAAGAAAACGAACTGGACTGGGTCATGTGTCCATCAGAGTCTCACGTTCCCTCTCCCTCTCTCTCTTCCTTCCTCCCTACTCCCATCTCCTTTCCCTTATGATAGAAACCTCACGAGATAAATAAATTATATTAAATTGTGTATATGCAACACGGGACGGGGAAAACAGCCATGAAACAAAAAGGATTTAGCTGTATTCCCTGGAGGTCCCAGCAGGCGGCAGCCTGACTTTCTGAGCCATTGTGCCACATCTTGGTGTGCCCTCCCTGCTCATGCTCGGGGCTTCCCCCTCACCTCCCTGGGTTAGGCTCCTTGGGAAATGTACCTTCTCAAGTTGTAAGTTCTTCATGGTGAACACCAGCCTCCCTTTTCTACTACAGTCTTCAAGCCATCCCTTCTGGAAAGTTCCGACCAGCTGCAGACAGTGTTCTCAACCCCTGTGTGCTCAACCACCCTCAACAGGGACAGCCTAGTTGCACATATCCCGGAAAGACGAGACTGTTTTCTTCCTGGGCTTTATTAGAACTCCTGTGTCAGACATACTGCGAAGCTTGAATAAAATGTTAGACCAAGGTGGGGCTTAATTACTTTTCTTTTGGGGCGTGTATGCTGGGGATTGGGCCCAAGGCCGCTCATCCGTTAGCCACGTGCTGCACCATTGAGATACTCCCCTGGCCCAGCCACTGTACTGTTGATAGTCAAAGAGAAACAGGAGAGCAGGAAGGGATAGGATTATAATAGTAGGTGTACGTTAGAAAAGGAAATTGTTTCTCACATTTCCAGGTTAATCTATGGGTTTTAAATGTATACCAGTCTATGGCTCTCACTATTAGAAAAAAAAAATTCAAGATGCATTTGATGCATAGGAAATGCTGTGAACTAGCTCTGGCTAATCAAGTCCAGCTTCCACTCGGGTTCCACGCAGAAGAGGACTTTTGCGTTTTGTTATTTGCTTGTCTATTCTGTTACTTTCAGTTATCCTCTCTATAGAACATTGGCATGGTGTCCCTTATTGGAATGAGTGATTCGTGCTTTGTAAACACACACACAGACATGCACATGTGTGCATGCACACACACAGTATACTCCCTTGGCACTTCCATATCCTGAGGGCTGGACTAGACACAATGTGGGTGTCTATCAATCTACCACACATGCTTGTGCAAAGGAAGCAGGAGTGTGAAGGGCTCATGGACTGGACGGACTTGGTGTTGAGCTCCCTCAGTATTTCTTTTGGTTCCAAAGATTCTGAATGCGTGATGGGGAAGCTGGCCACCCACAGGCAGAGCTCAGCAATAACAACAAAACCCCAAATAACAAAAACATGAAATGCATTCTTTAAAAAGCCAGCTTCCTTGAACCAAGGACCGAGAGAGATCACTCTAACAAGATACTTCAGGAACCGACCGGTTGACTGTTACAAAGCAGTGGTGGCCTCATCCTCCCCCAGGCCAGAGGGACTAGTGGAGACACTTGAATCCCCAACTGTAACTTTATCCCCTCCTAGACTGCCTTCCTTTAGATAAAATTTATCACATACGTAATCATATTTTGTGCCCATTTCTCCCCTCACCCAGCCAAAGCCAATTCCTTGGTAATTCTTTTGCCACGTACGCCTACAGACAACCACTGTGTGATTACTCCATGGTGGGTCTGCAGCCTTGCCCTACAAACACAAACAAAATACGTACTCAACATCTTCATCTGTAAGCAATCCTAAGGAACACTGACAGTATGAACTTGTATTACTATTAATTTTTACTCAATTTGATTAGTACATTCTACTTGTTTTTCATTCTCTTATTTGCATGATGATTTAAAAAAAAAAAAACAATTCCTCATTGATTCTTTGGGAATTTCACATCATACTCCCCAACTGCTCGCCTCCCAGTCCCTCCATATCCACCCTTTACCGCTGCAGCATCCCACCCCCAAATTAATTAAAAATAAAAAACCCCAAACAAACAAAAACCCACCTCCATCCTCCATCTTTCCAACACCTCTTCATTCATCCTAATGGCATGGGGAACTGTGGTGTGTCATACAGTATATACACCCTTTTGTCCAGTCAGCTCATCCAAAAATGTTTATTACAATGAGTCACTAGTCTGGTTCAAGGCCTCTGACACACCATCATCTCTGGGCCCTCATCGAAACTGCTCTAGGATCCTGCCGTTGCCCTTAATCATGGAGGTCCTGTGGTTATCATTCCACAGGACCAGTCCCTTCACGCTCTCCAGCAGGTCATAGATGGAGTAGATGTTAGGGTAGGCCAACCCAAGGCCCAGGATGTAGGTCTGGACCACTGGGACAGCCCCATCGGGTGAGGGGCAGATCCAGCTCTCCTGAGTGAGGGGACCAACTATTCCATAGGTGTGTGTGTGTGGGGGCAAGCTCTCCTGCTGCAGTGTCTACCCAGGAGTAGGGCAGGATATCCCAAGGCCAGTGAGGGGCAGGGCTAGCCCAGCACAAACCTCAGATTTCAACAGGCATGGTTACTATGACCCACTGTGGTAACACAGGCCATGGACATCATCATAGACCCCGGCTGCAACAGGAACATGGACCTAGACATGGCCCTCAGCATCAGTCCAGGCCCGCATGCCACCATGGCCCCTTTGGCAGCACAGGGCACCCAGATCAGTATGGCCCTGGTGGCAGCATGGCCCTAGAACACCAACATGGCCTCAGGTGGCTGTCCAGACCCGGAGCATCTACCCAGTCCTCGATGGCAACAGGAGCCATAGACATCAGTCCAGACCCTGGCTGCTCCTGGGCCACAGACTCAGACATGGCCCACAGCAGCAGCCCGGGCCCAGACGTCACTATGGCACCTTGTGGCATGCAGGCCACTCAGATCTGCATGATCCTGACTGCAGCACGGCCCTCAGACACCAACATGACCTCAGGTGGCAGCCCAGGCCCCCCGGTATTTGCACAGACTTTAGAGGTATCAGGAACCACAGACCTCAACCCAGACCCTGGCTACAGTAGGGACATGGACCCAGATATGGCCCTACGCTGCAGCCTGGGCTCAGATGTCGCCATGGCTCTGGGCTGAAGCATAGGCCAGTCAGATCAACATAGCCCCAATAGTTTCACAGCCCTCAGACAACAAAATGGCCACAGGTGGCAGCCCAAACCCCAGGTATCCCTGTGGCCTTGGTGGCAACCTGGGTCATGAATATTAACACAGACCCCTGCTGCAACAGGACCACGGACCCAGGCATGGCCCTCATCAGCAGCCCAGGCCCGGATATCACCCTGGTCCAGGGTGGGAAGCAGCTGCCAACATCAGCATTCCTCACAGCCCTTGGTTCTTCAGGACTGCCTCTTCCCACAGCACGCAAACCATTCCGCCTCTCCTTTCTCCCGTTTCTCCACGGTACACTTGCTCATCATAACAGCACCCACCTGCCCAGTGTTGCAAGGAGCTGGGTGGGCCTGTGGATGCTTCAAGCAGGTTGGAACTTGAGGAAGCAGGATGCCCCATGGGTGTCTTCTGCCCACCTGAGCCGCATGGCATCAGGAGGGCCTGTGGATCACTTAATGATCTCTTCAAGACATAGTACACATTAGTTCACATAGAACTTCTTACTCATGTTCATTTTAATAGATAAATATCCATTCCATAACATTTGTGAGCATATTTATCCTGCTCTCTACTCATGAACACTTGGAATGTTTACAATCATTGTTTTCAAGCTGCATGGATAGCCTCACACGTAGTTCATGTACAAATGCAGGCATGTCTAAAAGATGGTTTCTGAGAAGTATGAAACTGTGTCAGGGGCTGGAGAGATGGCACAGAGGTTAAGAGTGCTTATTGTTTTTTCAGAAGTTTCATCCCCAACATCCACGCCTGGCTCACAATGCCTGTAACTGCTGTGCCAGGGACCTAACACACTCTTCTCACCTCCAGAGACACCTCCACACAGGCAGCAGACACACACACACACACACACACACACACACACTCACACATACACAATTTTTTAAAATTTTTAAATATTTTTTAAAAGCTGGTTCAAAAGGTGTGTGCACTTCAGTTTTGATGTTTCCCAGCCTACATGGCTTCCCAAAGAACTTTCTGCTATCCAGCTGGCACAGGGCTGGAGGAAGCCTTATTCTACTACCCCACCACCCTTCATTTTAATTAGCAGAGTTATATCTTTGAAAACCCAGTAGGTGAAAACTGGCATCTTGTAGTTTTATTTTGAGCATCTATCTTATTTTTAGGGTTCAGTGAGTCATGTGTAAAGTTAGTTATAGATCTTTACTCTTAGTGGTCTGTACTCTTAGTCTAGGTTCCATTATTTGTAAACTGGTATTACAGCAACACATGATATGTATGTGTATATTATATAGGGTGGCTAATCTTTATATCCTCTTATTTCATAAAATAATATACCTTGTATTTTACTGAATCTTTCCTGTAGAATTTATCGCATAATTTTCCAAGTGCACTTGTGTATTTTCTCATCATAAGCCATGAAAGTTCCTCTTGTGATTCATGGCTTCATTTTTGTATGTTTACTTTAACTCTGATATTCAAATATGTATGGTTTAAACCCTTAAAGAATTTTTCCCCAGATTTTTGGAGTTTCTCTTCTCTTTAATAGTTTTCATACTTTACAGAAAAATACTTTTGAAGTTTGATATTCTGTTGGGTAGCTGAAGTCTCTCTTCTTTTTCTGTACTCCTGTTTTCTCTCCCTGTCTGTCTTCTCTCTTCCTCCCTCCTCTCATTTTTTCTACCCCTCACCCTTTGGACTCATCTAAGCTGTTGCCACAGCAATCACTTTGTATAATTAGATGCCCCAATTTGGGGAGCAAAGAGAAGGATTTTTCAGGAACATTATGGTTTATTAAACTAAAAGAACCATTATTTTGTTCCTGCTCTAGATGTTGTCTTGATGTTGTATGTAGGTGGCAGCTAAAAATAACCCTATTAATATTCTCCTCTGTGTTGTATTCACTAGCATGTTTAGTGCCTCATTACTAATGAGAATTCATCAAAAAATAATGTAGAATTCTTTGTTTCTGATGGTTGTAATAAGAGCACAATTTGAGTTCAAAGACATCTTGTGAATCTACAAACATGAATATCTAAATACAACTTGCTTGATTGTAAGAAATATAAAGTAGACAAAGGCAGAGGATGTGGAATTTCTTTTTATTTATCCAAGCCTCACAAATGTTGGTTTCAGGCCTAAGGTTAGCTACAGAGTGGTCTGATTTGAAGAATAGAGCTGAGATTAATATGTCATTTTCTGTTTTAGGCAATACTTCTTACACAGTAGGGGCACTAAGAATGACATGAATAGTCTCTATATTTCAAAAGATGGAGGGAAATATTTTGAATGTTCTCACTACAAAGAAAAACAAATAGCCAAGGAGATAGATGAATTTAACCCCTTTTAAGCAGTACACAATTTATACCTACAAAGCTAATAAATCAAAAACTCAAACAGTTAAATGCTTCTTCAAAAATTAAAAACACCCCTTGATAAGGATTTAGAGGTTCAAATTTATGCTCTATTTTTGTAGCATATTCTGGTCCTGAAGTGTGTGTTCTTTTTAGTCTAAGTGTTACCAGAGTTTGCTTGCATTTACTGTTGGAAACCAGAAGTGTTGACAATCATAAACCTAAATGTGACTAGCTAAATTATTCTCAGTCTGATCTCAAGTGGCCCATCTCAGGGTGACTCTGCCCCTGAGTGCTCTGTCCCATACCCTCCCACAAGAGGGAAGGGACCTGAGTCTGAATTCACCTCCTTTGTCTTTGAACTCTTGAACCTAGAATCTCTGCCCATATGGCTCTGAGTCACCTCTCATGCCAAGGACTGTGCCATAGGGTGTGCACTCCAAAGACCAAGGGTGACCAAGAGGGAAATGGAGCTTGGATTTACAGAATGGAAGATCCAAATGCATGTACTGGCTGCTCATGTGCATACTCATGTACAGTATGATTGACAGGCAGAGGGAGGAGAAGGTAATGTTGGTCGGGCTCTCTTCACATCACTGGTGTTCTCTGCTATTGTAATTTCCTTTCCTCTTGATTAAATACTCTAACAAAAGCAACTTAATGAAGAAATGGTTTGTTGTAACGTAAATCTCTGATGTGCAGGATTTGTGATCCCTGTGAAAGGGCCATTCAACCTCCAAAGGGGTCGAGATGCACAGGTGGAGAACCACTGTTCTAAGTAGTGTGTGTGTGTGTGTGTGTGTGTGTGTGTGTGTGTGTGTGTGTGAGAGAGAGAGAGAGAGAGAGAGAGAGAGAGAGAGAGAGAGAGAGAGAGAGAGAGAGAGAGATTCCGTTCCACAGGGAAGCACCTTAGACTGACAGCAAACAACTCAGGAAGTCTCTGAGACAGACTCACTGGCCCCTCCTTCCCTATGCTTAGAGAAGCAGTAAGGACTACTGAGAGGTTCTCCAGTCATCATCCATGGTGAGGGGGGTGGTTGGTGATACAGCTGTCTGGAGTCATTTCAGCTTCTCATCAGCCATGGTGAGGGGGGCTTTGGTGACATAGGTCTCCCTGAGTCATTCCTGATTCTCTAAGTAATCTCTCACCCATCCTTCTGTAAGTAACCCCAACAAAACTCATTGGTTCATCAAGTTGAACTTGGCATTTGATCTGTCAAGGGTTCCCTATCTGGGTTGAACAGCTGTTTGTTCTTGCCTCTGTGGAAGTAGTGTCACAACACATACACACATACACGGTCCGGAAACAGAGGGATGAAGGAAAGCTTGCAAGCAGTCAGCTCATTTTTTTTTTTTTTAATGTTTTATACAGTTAGGGGTCCTAGCCTTGGAAATGAGCTACCCACAGTAGGTGGGTCTTCCCTCCTCAGTTAATGAAAACAAGATAACCCTCCACGGGTATGCACAGAGGATCTTCTCCCAAGTGATCCCACATTGTGTCAAGTTGACCTTTAGCACTAAAATCACACAGACTTGATGCCTACATCTTTTTCCTTATTGAATTCTATCGGTGAGTTTGCAGTGAGGTGGTTGTTTAAGCACATCTGCATGATGGAGAGGGTTTTGTTCGCTTTCTCTAATGCCATACTCTCTTAACTATCATCTTCGTGCTTCATAAGTCTAGTCATTTTTTTGGTGGGTTACACGAACTTGTCAACCCCTCACACACATTGTGGAGACATCGTGGGCAGTGCGGTGGGCAGACTCCTCATCATAAATGCTGACATGGAATCAGCACGGGTTACATGCATTAAAGATCATCTCAGAGGCACCAGAATGCATTGCTTTTACACTAGAACAAAGAATTCAGCACTTCCTCTTGCGTTAGTTTGACCAAGAGAATTCTCTCCTTTCTCCCTGTATTTCCATCTGTGTGCAAGTTTTGGTAACTGGCTTTGTCTTTAGTCTAAATATCTGTCCCTGTCACCTCTGTGCTTATCCAGGGGGTTTGCTCTGTATTTATTGAGAAGCACAGAAAGCTTGATACAGGGAAGGAATGAGGGATATTTTACAGAGATATTTAACAGAGTTTTACAAAGGATAAAGTTATTGAGTCCAACTGACCCCAAAGCTTTAGTATTACAAATAAACTGTTATCAACTGTGTCCATATGATGTATTCAACATTTATGGTGGATATTTGCTGCATAAGGTTGCTCTCCACCTGTTGGCTGTTTTAAGGAAATGATTACCATAATGGACACACACACACACACACACACACACACACACACACACACACACACACACTGTTCTGAGACAGAGGCATGGAAGAATACATAAATTAAAACCAAAGGTATGCATAGCTTAGGTTGTAAAAGCTGATTACATGGAAAATCCAAAGCAGGTAAGGTGGGCTATTACATTGTTCTCCTTTGTTTTATTTTATTTGGTTTTGGTTTTGGTTTTTCAAGACAGTTTCTCTGTGTAGCCCTGGCTATTCTGAAACTCACTCTGTAGACCAGGTTGACCTCCATCTCAAAGATCGCCTGCCTCTGCCTCCCTAGTGCTGGGATCAAAGGCGTGCACCACCACACCCTGCCTTATTTCATTGTTCTCTTGAAGGGGGTTTAAACAAACAGGCTGAGTACACAGCAGGATATCAGGTTAAGTCTTAAATGACCTCAAAGTATAATACTAAGTTGACTGTGAGATCCAGCAAAAATTGCAGTCTCTTTGAATGTGCAAAATATTTTCATAAAATCATTCTCACTACAGATGCAAGTGAAGGAGTTGAAGAAAACCTGCTTAAAACTTGAAAACAAGGCCAAAGGATGAAGCATAGTTTAACATATGTACCCAATTATTATTTAATTCTATAGGAAATATGTCATTATTTGATTTGTTAACTCACCTTGGTTTGGTTTGTTATTTATTGTTTGTTAGAGTTCAGGCTGGTGAAACGGTAGCTTATAGATGTTTTTCAAGACAGGGTTTCTCTGTGTAGCCCTGGCTGTCCTGGAACTCACTCTGTAGACCAGGAGCTGCAAAAAATTTTTGTCTAGTTAAAAAGTAAAACAAGTATAGCTCTAAATATTTGTTGATTTGACTGCACAGTGTTAAGATACAGGACATTAAAGCTTAAAGTTACTCCAGACCTTCTGTAACTGGCTGTGACTCCACTACCTTTTCTGCGAATCAGCTGCTCTGGCTTTCTGGTCTCCCTCTAAAATAGTTAAATAGATCTTGGAAACATTCATTCTATATTTGTATGACTGACATATCTTTAAATTTTGAAAATTGTATTTTGACAATTATGAGAACTTAACCTCATTCAAAGGGGTTACATGAACTGGGTGACTGGTGTTGCTGTTATTCATGACAGAGGGAAAAAGAAGAGAGAATAAATTATAAGGAATTTTAGAACATGACAGGTTTTGTTTTGGTATATTAGGTTCTATTGAGGTACAAATATATGATCCACAGATAGAAATCTAAGTTTCAGGAGTGAACTAATTAGAGGGTTATAAAAAAAAATCCAAAAATTGTCATCATTAGCATATAGGTGATACTTAAAAAAAGAGTTAACATTTGGGGGACTGATATGGGAAAATCAACATTAAAAGAAACTAGGGAAAGCTATGAGAAGCGTCTGGGAAGACAGTTGCAAGGAGTGTTGTAGAATATTATTTCAAGATGTGTTACATTTGTTTATGCTGTAGAACATCTGCTTAATGATGCAAAGATGTGCTGCATTCTTTTATGTTGCATTTGTTTAACTCTGTGAAGGTGCATTACTATGCCTGTCTAAATCACCTGACTGGTCTAATAAAGAGCTGAACAGCCAATAGCGAGGCAGGAGACAGGATGGGCGGGGCTGGCAGGCAGAGAGAATAAATGAGAGGGGAAATCTGAGAGAAGAACGAACAAGAACAATAGGGATCAAGGAGGAGGACACAAGGGGCCAGTCACCCAGCTACACAATCAGCAATGAAATAAGAAAGAAAGATGTACAAAACAGAAAAAGGTAAAAGCCCAAAGGCAACAGGTAGACAGATAATTAAAGTTAGGAAGAGCTGGCAGGAAACAAGCCAAGCTAAGGCTGGGCATTTATAATTAAGAATAACTCTCCATGTGTTTATTTGGGAGCTGGGTGGCAGGCCCCCCAAAAGAATAAAAGAACAACAACAACAACAACAACAACAAAGAAGCCTGTCGGTGTAACACAGGGATGCAAACTGAAAAGGAGCAATTGATTAGCAACTAACAAGTACACAATACCCTAGCACAACTTTCCAGATAAAAAGGAAGGCTCGATTTGCCATGAGTTGGGAGGAAATGAGAGCGTTGGAGATACAGATGGCCATCTAAGGAAATTTAGGTTTAAAACCTACATTTAAAACATAACAACAGGTCGAAATCAGCTAATGTGTTTTGGTTACACTTAGAATAAAGTTCCCTCCATCATCATGGTCTATTAGGATCTAGATGAACAGAACTGTGTCGTCAGTTTGATTTCCTGTGTCGTTTACTATGCTCATCATGTTTTATTTACACTTTTCTTCCTTTTCCTATCCCAGGGCTTTGTCTTTGCCTTTTGATGTAGCCTCCTTCCAGAGGTTAATGGGAGCACAATGAAGACATGCTGCTCAGATCTTTCCTCAGGAGACTCCACTGTGAAGAGCCAAGGAAGTGCCTTCTAGCATCCATAGGGTCACAGACACCCCACATTCACCCCTGCACTGGCAGCGATAGATAAGTCACGGGGTATGGGCTGGTGCAGGATATTAGTTCCCGCTGACACTCGGAGACTGACAATGAAGTTTAACCTTCAATCAGGGGGTGGAGTTAGCAACTAGCTGACCAGAATTAACCATAGAGGTTTCGAAGGACCCAGGATACATATAGAGAGACACAGAACGTAGTAGGGAGGGGGTTTAGAAAGATTTTTGGCCTTTTGGATTGGAGAAGGAGATATAGATAGATAGATAGATAGATAGATAGATAGATAGACAGACAGACAGACAGATAGACAGATAAGAAGTCACTGGTCACCTCACTCCCACTTTTCTGATAATCAGGTTTTTACCCTGATATCTGACTCCCAAGTTTTATTTAATAATAGAACAATATAGGCAAATGCTTCAGTAGTCCTCTGGGATGTCAAAACTCAACGGGTCCTGTGTGTGCCTCCTCTAAGGGTTACCTTTATTTGGGGGCACCTTCTGAACTAAGACTTTCTTCTTCTTTTTAAACTACATGATATACTTTATTCTATAGTAATACTATAAAATAAACTGTCATTAATTTATAACAATATAATATTACTAATTGAAGTCAAACAATCAGAATAAAATGTTTTTACCATACCAAAACATATGCTGTAAGACTTTAAAACTTTGCCCATTATGTTTTTTTTTTATTCCTCTTGTACAATACACCCTGACTGAAGTTTCCTCTCCCTCCTCTCCTCCCAGATCTCCCTCTTCTTCCCCAGATCCACTCCTCCTCCATTTCCCTTCAGAAAGAGCAGACCTCCCAGGGACATCAACTGAACAGGGCACAGCAAGATAATAATACCAGGCACATACCCTTATATCAGGGCTGGGCAAGGCAGGAGGAAAGGGGACCCTAGAGCAGACTAAAGAGTCAGAGACATGGCCGGGTGGTGGTGGCACACGCCTTTAATCCCAGCACTCGGGAGGCAGAGGCAGGTGGATCTCTGTGAGTTCGAGGCCAGCCTGGTCTACAGAGCGAGATCCAAGACAGGCACCAAAACTACACAGAGAAACCCTGTCTTGAAAAAAAAAAGGGTCAGAGACACTCCGACTCCACTATTAGGAGTCCCAGAAAAACACCCAGCTAACAACCGTAACATGTGCAGGTCCCAGAGCAGACCCGTGCGGGCTCCATGATTGCCACTTCTTCCTCTGAGCCCAAGGAGCCCCGCTTAGTTCCTCCTGTGGCCTGTGTTCTTCTGCTGTCCTCTGTCCTGCTGGATCCTACACTTTTTCCTCCCCTCTCTTCCATGGGTTTCCCCGAGTTCTGAGGGGAGGGACCTGATGGAGACCTCTAATCTGGGCTCGCTCTCCACCTAATGTTTGGCTGTGGACTGAGACTTTCTTATAACCCTGTTACTCATCCAGTTCTGATTCAATATTTCTTCCTGCTTTCCTTGTCACGTGTCTTAGAACAGCACTGTGTCTGAAGGCTAAGCAGCCTTTTGTTTGCTCTATCTTACCCCTTCACAAGTATTTCTTGTCTCTTTTATGGCCCTGGGGTGGGGCCTGAGTGTGACACTGTGGCAATCATTCAGTCTTTCACCTCAGGAACCACTTTGCCAGACACTCACAAATCCATCCCACTCAGGTCCTGCTCATCTCCATCTCTTCTCCCATTTTGTTTTTTTGTATTGTTGTACCTTTTAATTCTTAAACTACTTTTTTTGCATGCTATTTTAAAGTGAATTACAGACATTTTAAACATTTTTACCTTGGAAAACCTCAGTTTGTGTCTCTAAAAAGAACATTTTTATAAGGGGACAAAAATATTATTAGAATGCCTGACAGAATTAATAATTTCTTTGTATAATTGAATTCTCCATTCATATACAAATTTCCTCAATTATCTCCATAATGCCTTTTACAGCTGCTTTGTCAAAATTCGCATCTAAGCCAGGACAAGGCATTTTTTCGAGTTGTAATAGTCCCTAACTCTTTTAAAATCAAACTCAATCCCTTTTTCCTACTCTGATTTGGTGAGGGGCAAGGACAGGTGTCTTAAAGGATGCTTAACTTTGTCTGATTGTTTCCTCACAGTGCCTTTAAAAGAATAGTGCCTCTATGTCTTAGTTAGGTTTTCTATTGCTATGAATAGACTCTAAGACCACTGCACCTGTTATAAAGGAAAACATTTAATTGGGGTGACTTATAATTTAGGGGTTTAGTCCATTATCATCATGGTGGGAAGCGTGGTGGCATGCAGGCAGAGAGGTGCTGGAGAAGGAGCTGAGAGTCCTACATCTTGCAGAAAGCAGGAAGAGACAATAAGCCACTGGCCTGGTTTGAGCGCCTGAGACCTCAAAGCCTGCCCTCCAGTGACACACTTCCTCCAACAAAGCCACACCTACCCCAGCAAGGCTCCCACCTCCTAATAGTGCTACTCCCTGTGAGCCTACAGGGGAGGGGGTTTTCTTTCAAACCACCACACTCTATCATTAATTTCAAACTGAAGATCTGTGCCAGTAAAACAACAATTAACTCCTCCCATCTGATGTCTCTATGAACTACTTCTTCTAGGTATTTCCCATAGGCAGAATATTATGTATCTTCATTGTGTGCCTGGCTTATTTCACTTAACACAAAGATTTTAAGTATCAACCATGTTCTAGACATAGATTCATTTCTTAAGGCTAAATGATATTTGATTATATATATGTGCTCTATTTTATTTATTTATTTATTTGTCCACATTTTGACTAATGTGAATACTACTACTATGAATATGGATGTACAGTCACCTGTTTGAATTTCTGCTCTCATTTCTTTTGGGCATATGCCTTGAGGCATGTCAAGTAGATTTATTTATTTATTTATTTTAAGAATCACCATGGTTTTTCACAGTAATATTTTATATTCCCACCTGTAATCCTATGACAGAGTGCTGGTGCCTGTCAGGGCTTTAGCCCTTCAGGTTGGTACAAGGCCAAAGCTGGGAGTGTAATAAATGGGTGGTGGCTTGGGTGTTTTACAGACCCATGGGCCCTCTCCTTTGCCCCTGTTGGGCCTGTTCAGATACCTGCCCTTCTGCCGTTCTACTGTCTCTCCTCATAATGTCTTCTGTGACCAAAAAGCCAGCATCTCAGGGACTAGGGCCACTTTCTCTTTCCTCGTCTACCTAGATCCTTTCACTTTCCTGCAGTCCCACATCCATATCAACAGTTGTTAATTTGTCTGTTTCAGAGTCATTTTGTTTTTAGTTGACATGATTATTTTACAAATAAAAGGGGGTACAAGTTGATGTTTTTGTTCATATGTGCAGTATTTTGACCAACTCAGAGTACTTAGCATCTCCATCATTCCAAACATTTATCATTTCTGTCTGTATCATGCTGAAATCCCCCCTTTCTATCTACTTTGAAATGTGCAATAATTATGACTAGTTATAGCTACTTTGGAAGGAATAATTACTGGAAATCTCTCCTTCCTGGTAATTGTGACTTTGTGCCTATTGCCTAGTCTATTTGTCCCACCCACCAACCTTCATAGCATCTGGTAACACATTTAAACTCTTTGAATACTTCATTTCTGAATGGTACTTCATGGTAGTTTTGAGCAGGAGGTGCTCAACCACTGAGTCATCTCTCTAGCCATGTAATACACTTTCTTTAATGTATCTTAGTTCCTTTTCTTGTTCTTGGGACAAGATGCCAGAGGAAAGCATCGTAGGGACATGTAGTGGCTTTTATGGGAGTTGCCATGGTCACGGTGTCTCTTCACGGCAACAGAACAGTGACAAGGAGAGGAAGGGATGACTCCTTTCGGCTCACAGTTTGAGGGAACAGTCCACCTTGCAGGGAGAGCATGACAGGAGACAAATGTTACATTGCATCTACAGTGAGGAGGCAGAGAAAAAACAATAATGATGTTCAGCTCCTGGTTTTCTTTGCCAGTCCATGACTTAAACCCAAGGAATGGTGCCATTTACATTTATGGTTGCTGTCTTAGTTAGGGTTTTTATTGCTGTGAAGAGACACCATGACCACGGCAACTCTTATAAAGAAAACACTTAATTGAGGACGGCTCACTTACCTTTTCAGAGGTTCAGTCCATTATGATCACGATGGGGAGCATGAGAGCGTGCAGGCAGGCATGGTGCTGGAGCTGAGTGTCCTACATCTTGCAGGCAACAGGAAGTCGACTGACTGTCACACTGAGGGAAGCTGGAGAAAGAGACCTCAAAGCCTGCCCCCAGCATGACACACTTCCTCCAACAAGGCCTCCCTCCTGATAGTGCCCCTCCCTCTGAGGGCATTTTCTTTCACACCACCACAGCTGCTCTTCCCACCTCAATTAACCTAATCTAGAAACTCCTTCCCAGACACACACAGGTATGTTTCCATGGTGACTTTAAATCCCATCAAACTGACAATTAAAATTAAGCATCACAGTAAGTTAACCATTTCACTTTTACATATAAATGACTAAGCTTGAACTACTTTGCTCTACTTGAACAATGTATTTCTTTTATTCTGTTTTAAAAATATTCTATCAGATTTCTGTAGCTTAGATAGATTGTCTAGGGATGACAGTATGAAAGTGATTTATGCAAATGAGGTTGACTACAAAGCTTCTTAGAAACAAGTTCTGTGAGGGACTGGCAGCGAAGATTGGGCAGAAGGAGAAGTTGAACCATGAGATAATTAAGTCAGATGCGTCAGAGAGTTGCATAGTGAACCATGAAGTTGGACAAGTCTCTTGGTTTCCTTGTATAAGGAAAAAAATTGCCTTCCTCCCCTTCATATTAAAAATCTTTGGATGCATTTTGCCTGCATGGAAGATGTATGCTCTTGCTCAAGGCATCTACTTTGTGGAGAACAATTTCCGAAGAGGAATAGACTGTGAGTTTTCAATAGCCAGGATTCTCGGAATCTGGAGGAATAAGTTTTTTGATTCTAAAAAGGGAGTATGATTGGTACTCCATTGCATTACTGTAGCCCCGATAGAGCATCGTTTTGGATTATGTATTTTTGAAGAAATGACATTCTTATTAAATTGTATTTTTTAAGACTTTTTAATTATCGTTGGTTTCCTTTATAGCAGAAAAATAAATATTGTCTTCACAGTGCTACTGAAGGCATTCACCTTCTTTTTCTCCATCTCTATTGCTTGGAAACCATTGAGTTTTTCCTCTTGAGAGTTTTCCTCCAGGTAAACTGTGTTAGGTCAATAGCTTTTTAGGCTTCTTGTATCCTCTTTTGCCTCTGTTGACTTGTGAAATGTTTTCACTTAATATTGCTGCCAGGACAAGTTTCTACAAGCCTGGTGGCTTAAAACAATCTTACTGGTGACACCACATTTCTGTGGATTAGCTTTCTTTTTGTTTTTTGTTTTTTGTTTTTCGAGACAGGGTTTCTCTGTGTAGCTTTGCACCTTTCCTGGAACTCACTTGGTAGCCCAGGCTGGCCTCGAACTCACAGAGATCCTCCTGGCTCTGCCTCCTGAGTGCTGGGATTAAAGGTGTGCGCCGCCGCCGCCGCCGCCGCCGCCACCCCGCCACCACCACTCGGCTTGGATTAGCTTTCTTAGTAGGTTGAAGTAAGTTGCTTGCTTAGGATCTTGCAATTCCTACAAAGGTATGTGCAAGGCTTGACTCCTTTCCGGAGGCTTTTGAAGATGAATTTGCTTGTTCAGAATGTTAATCCAAATCAGCTCCTTGCCTTTCTAGGATGGAGGTTTCCCTGTTTTTTTTTTTTTTTTTTTTTTTAAGGCAATTTTGTTAGTTTAAAAGAAAGACAACATGGTAGGCAAGTTCTAAGTCTTGGTCGCTTCTCAGAGAAGATGAGAGAAGCAGCTAAGACACCATGCTGCTTGTAAACACCACTGAATTTGAGTGACTGCAAACTTTTTTTGGGGGGATGCTGAAGGCTTTTGCTTGCTACCTTGGCTATATAATAAAAATTCCATAATCAGCACGCATTGAATTTAAAGCACAGGAATTAGCTCAACAATTTTAAAACGTCTTGTATAAAAATCCAAATGGATTAAATAATTTTTAGTTGTTGACACAGAAATTTGTTTTTCAGTTTTGTCTATGTTGACCAAATTGTTTTCCAACTTTCAGTTACTGTTGTTTTCCTTAATTTCATTTTGATTCTATGTATTAGAAGCATCAAGTTTATAATTAGTGTGTGTGTGTGTGTGTGTGTGTGTGTGTGTGTGTGTGTGTGCGCAGAGTGCACGCGTGCGCGCGCACGTTGGGGTTGGCTCTCTCATTCCACTATGAGTTTCTAGCAGAGTTGCAGGGGGTGGAGATCCCAGTGTGGTCACCAGGCTTGTATGGGCAAAACTTTTAACCAATGCACTATCTTGCTGGCCTGTTTGAACCTCCCCTTTGAAGTACTAACTTTAAGTAATAATTGTTTCTTTCCTATTTTACTTCCTAGAAGTCTGTGAAATTTATGTGTTGCAAGAATAAGCTTAATATTAAATGAGAATGCTTTCACCAATTTATTAATTCTATTAAGTTCCTTTAAAAATGATCTCATTATTTTTCAGTAATTTATTCCTTCTCATTTAGTTTATCTTGTCCGTTGTTTCAAACATCTTCATATAAATGTTTATTCTCAGCATTATCTAATAATTTAATATTTAATAATACCAGATATTTTATTTGGTACAAAAGTCGGCTAAATGGAAAGTAGAATCTTGACCTTGAAGACATTCAGCTTAGTAGCTGAATGATCCAAGGGATCGTCAAGAGGCTTGGTGGTAATGAAGTTGACATACACAAAAACACAGAGCAGAAGCAAGCAAATCCATCTCAAATCGCACAAAAGAAGAAAACGGTCGTTTAGGTAGTTTCATTGTAAATAACCTAACAAACCAACATAATTATAAGCCTAGTCCAGTTTGCCTTGGAAAACCTAGCGTTGACGGCGCACCGCCTTTAATCCCAGCACTTGGGAGGCAGAGGCAGGTGGATCTCTGTGAGTTCGAGGCCAGCCTGGTCTACAGAGTGAGTTCTTGGAATCACTCGGAAAAGTTTTAACGCTTAGCAGCTTGGTAGTTACTGAAATAACACTGGGGAACAAAGCCTTCAGATTGACGCTTCTGAGTTGCACGGGACACCCAAACCTGCTGATCTTTTCGCGGACCTGGATGCCCAGTGACTGCTCCCTCTTTTAGAGCCTGTGCTACGCCTTTCCCCTTGCCCCGCTCGAGGCTGGCCCCGCGTGTCTGGTACACCAGTGTCGCGCGTGGAGCGTGGCCTTGACTGCCAGCGTAGGGACTGCGACACAGGCAAAGGATTCCGGACAGCGCCTGGCCAATCCGAGGGGCCCGGCAGGCGGCGGAGCCCGAAAGGGGGACTTGATTGACAGGAACGATGACCAATGAAAACCGAGGGCGAGCGAGGCTCCCGCCCCAATGGGCCGACCCTCGGCCGCCTTCAGCCAATCGCGGCCGGCACCTCCTGTGGGGTGGGTGGTGCCCGAGGCCGTGGAGGTCGGCGGCCGTTGAGCGGTTCTCGTGGGCAAGTCCTCGAGCGGAGCGTCTCTGCCGGGAGAGAACATGAGTTTAGCCTTGAGGTCGGTAGCGCGGAGGCCGCGTCCCCGCCCCGCAGAGGGGCAGGGCGGGCGTGGAAGGGAGGCCGGGCCGGGAGCAGAACATCCCGAGCGCCACGGCCGCCCCCGCCTCCCGGACGCCGCCGCCGCCGCCGCCGTCTGCCGCCGCGGTGCGGCCCTGGGCTGCGCACTGCGCCGCCGCGGTGGCCGGGAGTGAAGTCTCGCGAGGTTTCCCTCCTGCCCGGGCGTGCTTGGGACGGTCCCGGAGCCGCTTCGCCCCGGGTCCGGGCTGCGGCGGGGTGGGCGGACCCGGCGGAGCGCTGCCCGCGCTTTCCTCGTCCCCGGCCCTCGCCCCGGGCGGCCCCCGGCGGCCCCGGCCGCACCCTCCCGGCCTGCTCGGCCCCGGCCCGCCCCCTGCCCCGGAGAGGCGGGCCGCCGAGCGCCCACGTGCTGCGCCCTCGTCTGGCGGGCGGGCCGCCGGCACGCTGGCCGCCTGTTAAGGCCGACGTTTTCGGGTGCTCTCTCCGGCTTCTCCAGAGTTTTCCAAGGAAGACTTTTAACCTGTGGATCTGTGAAGGGAGCGTTGCAACACGTTTAAACACCGCGTAGACTTAAGCACAGACATCAGATGCTGTTATTGTGGCGTTTAGTGTTTGTATGTTTAGGTGCTTTTATATTTTTTTTGCCTGGTGAATATCCGTGGAATAGAAATACAAAAGCACTGTTAGAAATGTATGCCCTAAAAGCATTTTGAACGTACAGTGCGAAAGGAACTTACCTTTTAAAATTTCTGTAGTAATTGTGAGAATTTAATTATAAGCTGTCCAAGGTAAACCAAATACATCGCGGTTGTCATTTATGAAGTTTACTTTCATAAGGTTTTTTTTTTTTCCCACGCTCTTGGTAGGTGATATGAATAATAATAACTATGGTGCTTTGGCCTTTGGTATATAAAAGTACATTTGGCTGGGCGGTGGTGGCGCACGCCTTTAATCCCAGCACTCAGGAGGCAGAGCCAGGCGGATCTCTGTGAGTTCGAGGCCAGCCTGGGCTACCAAGTGAGCTCCAGGAAAGGCGCAAAGCTACACAGAGAAACCCTGTCTCTAAAAACCAAAAAAAAAAAAAAAAAAAAAAAAAAAAGTACATTTGGACTACGGGCCATTGACTTAGGGACAATTTCTTTATTCTCCAGACTACTATGCTTTGTTTGGAGTTTAGAAGATCATTCTTTGTCCTAAGTGAGTTGGGTTGAAGTGGACTAAATCCATTTTTCTGTGTCATAGAAGTGAGCTTGTAGTAGACAAAACAAAGAGGAAAAAACGAAGAGAGCTCTCTGAAGAACAGAAGCAAGAAATCAAAGATGCGTTTGAGCTCTTTGATACCGACAAAGACCACGCGATAGATTATCATGAATTAAAGGTAACAGTGTACTTCATGACACATCCCCTTTGTTTCAATGAATGCATTTTTGACTGTTGATTTAAAGTATTTTAATAGCATGTTTTAGAACCAGGAGGCTGTAATAAAACTGAATAAAAAACCCCAATATGGCTTTTAGAAACTTGAATTTAAATGTAAAAGCACATCTTGGTGGAAAGTATGGTTTTTTCATTCACCTAGTTAAGAACAAACAGTTCTTGCATTTTTGGTTTCTTTTGGAGAACAGTGTAGTTCAGATTTTTAAAAATCCGTGTATGTGGCGTGTGCATGTGCTTGTGCAGGCACACACACCACATTGTGTAGCGTGTGGAGGGCAGAGCGGCTTTGGGTGTCTTTCATCACTTAGCATCACTGCCTTGGAGACAGAACCTCACTACTTTGGAAGCTCATCACTTGGCCTAGGTTGGCTAGAGATTGAATACTGGGGATCACACCTGTGTCCACCCCTCAGGGCTGGGGTTACGGGCACCTGCAGCCATGCCTGTTTTTATGTGGGTGATGGGATTCCAACTCTGGTCCTCATGATTGCAGGACTCGCATTCTTACCCATTTAGCTATCTTAAGTGCAGCATAGACAATTTTGAGATTCAGAGAATGTTGCCTTTGCTCAGACATTTGTGAGATTGAAAATGTTGTCTTTCAAGCTTTTAGTTTTCATTTATTTCTATTTTTCTGAGACAGGGTTTCTTTGTATAATAGACCTGACTGACCTGGAACTCATTTTGTAGACCAGGCTGGCCTCAAATTCACAGAGATTTGTTTGCCTCTGCCTCCCTAGTGCTGGAAGGCGTGTGCCACCACGCCCTGGCGCAAGCTTTTAATTTTTAAGATAATACTAACACGTTCTTAGTTTGCTTTTCTTTGTCACAAAGGATGTAAATTGTCTGATGCCTAATGCTGATACATGCTGAGGGACCATATCAAATTTAAGACTTAAAATTACTAATAAGGATAGAAGGGGAAATTGGTGATGGTCTTACATTCTTATGTTCAGCCTAGTAAGAAAGATAACATTTGAGGTCTTTAAGTAGCCTTAAATGTTTGTTTAGTAGTTTTAGATTTGGCAGCATCGTAGGAGATTTTGAAGCAATCCAAGTAGGGGCAGGAACGATGTAGTGAGGGGCTAGACTGTCTGAAGGTGGTGGTAGGCTGGCTCTCTTGAGGTCCTTCTTTAGCTCATTCCCCATAGCAATGTTCTGTTGCCGCTGCCGCCGCCACCGCCGCCAGCCTCCCCTGCATAGCATGAGATATTCCTGTTCAGTGTCATAGCCATTTGTTGTCACTGACTCCCATGGTTTGAGACTTTATTTCACAGCTGGAGCTTCTTCACTTCTGGTTTGACTTTCAAACTACCATTAACTTTGCATCTTTAATTCTTTGAGCAGGTTTATTGCTCATGAACCTTGACTGGCTGCTTCTTGTGCAGAGTGGAGCTCCCACTGCCTTCTTTTCTTTGGCATGCTGGATTTTTCCCTCTGCTTTTCTCACTTGCTAATGACTTCTACCCAGACTCTTCCCACCTAGAGAAGGAACCAGCTCAGTTCTGTTCCTCTGTCCCAGTCTTTGTTTTGGCATCCATTGTAATCCCACATCCTTATCGCCAATTTACCTGCTGATTAAGAAACGATTGGATTCCATAAGACATCACTAACTAGTGATACAGCTTTCCTTTCCTTTCCTAACAGCAAAATGGCTTCTGTTTAAATTACTCCCAAACTAATTTCTTGATAGCTAATCATGGTTGCTCCGATGGGAATGCTGTTTGTAGGTTTTTTGAGAAAGGATCTTTTTCTTTTTGTATCCCATACTAGTTTCAACTTATGACATTCTTTCTATCTCAGTCTCCTGAGTGATAAGATTATAAAGTTCATGCAATTTTATGCTTTTTACTGCATTTATTTATTTATATTTAATTTTTGGGACAGGGTTTCTCTGGATGTCCTGGAACTCACTTTGTAGACCAGGCTGGCCTCCAACTCCGAGAGCTCTGCCTGCCTCTGCCTGAGTGCTGGGATTAAAGGCATGCACCACCATGGCAGGCTGCTTTTGTTCTCTTGGTTGACCTTTTAATGTTTATGACATGTCTTTAATACCTTGGTAACAAATGAATTGTCATCTGTGTATGTAGTGCACTGTCTTATCTATTTTGTGTAAACTCTTCTTTAATTAGTTGGTTATATAAAACAGCAAAATGTCAATGAAAAAAATTTCTATATAATTTCAAAATGAAAAACCAATATATTATCATTTTGTTATTTTAGAGATATAAAATGCAAAATAATTGTGCTTTAGTAATTCATTGTCATCTTTTAAGATGTAAAACTTTCTTAGAAATCAGTGATTGCTTCTTTTGTAAGGAGTGCTTTATAATTTGTTTTTCTCTTTTAATCCAAAAGGTGGCAATGAGAGCCTTGGGTTTTGATGTGAAAAAAGCCGATGTACTGAAGATTCTTAAAGATTATGACAGAGAAGCCACAGGCAAAATCACCTTTGAAGATTTTAATGAAGTTGGTGTGTACTTAAGTAGTCTTTGTAACCCGTAGTTATTGGGAAATTACAAGGTTTTTGTTTGTTTTCTAAGAAAAAATACTTTGAGCTATGCTATGAGAATTAGTTTTGACTTTTGTTGTGATGATTTTAATAAGGAATTATTGTGCTGCTTTTTCTGGTTTATTAATATTATGTCACTAAAGGGTGACCAAAAAATACTTCTTGTCAGTAAAGCAAAAAATTTAGTATCCTAATGTTGAGGAAATATTTCTGAAGACTTTTTCACACTGTAATTTTGTTGGTAAAGTAGAAGACAGAGTAGTAGGACTTGGTGTCTTGGTGGGAGATGGGGAGATGAATATATCTTCTTAAGTGGACAGTTTATGAGGCTCTGCACTTTTAACACCTCAATCTTCGTGATGCACCCATCTGTTGTGAAGTTGAAGCGATGGACAGGCCATTGTAAGGGAGATCTTTGGCAATTTGGAAGCATGAGAACTTGAGATGGTATGAGCTTAATGTGGCTGAAATTTTGGATATTTGATTTTAATGAGTTACTCATATACAGAAAAGGCTTTTCACTAGAGGATTCTGCAAGTCTGGGAATTGGCTATTGTAAATTAAATATATTGCCTACAATGTTATACATAGATTATATAAATATTTAGGTTCAGTTTTGTTAAGATACTGTTCTAAACCAATGATACTGCTTTAGGGATTGTAATCTAAGCATGCCACGCAGTTATTTTCATATATTAAAAAAACTTGAAAACTAATGCAATTATGCATACACACAAAACCCTTAGTTAAATCTTAAAGGAGAAATAACGGGTGATGAGAAGACAGAGAAAATAGATTCATACCCCCCCCCCCCATTAAAGAGCTCATGCCCAAAGCACAGGAGGCAGAAGTAGAGTGACAAATCTAGGAGGAAGAAGCATTCTCACAACACGGGGATCCTCAACCTAGGAGCCAGGGTCCGACTGTTCAGAGAAGCAGATTGTCCACTTTAGAAACGGATTTGTTTTACCCCCTGTAATCTGTAGAATTGTTTTCCCTCACAGTCTAGGTAGTCTCCTGAGGTTGATCACAGTACCCAGGTGTTAACATGGAACATTTATAGAAGCCAGGTGTCAGGACATAGTGGAAATGATGCATCTATGACAGAGCTATGATGGAGGCACATATACAGCACAGACTACTTTGGAAACAGATTCCCTCCCCTAGCTTCCCATCTTGGTTCTGATTCTAAATGTCTGTGAAACTTGGTTAGTTTACCTGTCTGTGCCTCATGTTCTCCTATAAAGTGGGGATAGTGTAATGTATCAGTTGAGTTACATGCTGTAGTATGTCAGAAGAGCTACTAAACGCTGTTATTATGATTAAGAAAAATCCCCAGCACTCAGGAGGCAGATGTAGCCCATGCTCTGTGAGTTTGAGATTAACCTGGTCTGCATAGAGAGAGGGTGGAGAATGAGTCCTTTGTTTTGTTTGTTGCTGAATTCAGAAGTTGGAAATATATTTGTATTGTCTTATTTTCTATTTTTCATTGTTAAAGGTTACTTCAAACATTATTCATAGTTTTGTAAAACAACTTTTACATAAATATAATTTTAAGAATTGTATTTTTTATATTTTAGTACTTAAGAACAGAGTTCCATACTACTTAGACCTTAGCTTTATTTGTTGTTGCCTAAGACACTGTCCTCCACATAGTTCCAGGTAAGCCTGGCACTTGCCGAGCTTTCCCCATTGTAAGGAAAAGCATTAAAGTACATTCAGTGCAGGATAGTTAGCATCTGGCTAATGAGCAGCAGGTGTGTTAGGAACTGCTGCCTTTAAGGTAAGATTAGAAGTGAGATGTTTTTATACTCATCTGTTCCTGGCTTGTACTACTTACATTTTAAATTCTATCTAAAATAAAATATTATAT
This sequence comes from Peromyscus leucopus, assembly GCF_004664715.2. Lineage (NCBI taxonomy): Eukaryota > Metazoa > Chordata > Mammalia > Rodentia > Cricetidae > Peromyscus > Peromyscus leucopus. Next base: position 65,883,412 of record NC_051072.1, on the reverse strand, counting down.
TGTTTTCATTTTGATTATTTATCTGACACTGGAATTTTTGCATTTGGTGGGAAGAATGAGAGTTAGTTAAAATTACCAAGGAATTGTTTCCAGGTCCTCAGGACTTAGGTATAGGTGACAATAAACTGGTTCTGTGGGGTGGAGGGAAGACTGTTAGCTAGGGCTGAAGATGTCAAACTGTAGCCCTGGGACTGAGTTTGACTGCACATGCTCTCTACCACCCATTATTCATGCTGCCTTCCGCTACCGTGATTGAGGGAGTAGTTGAGAGTGTGGGTTTAGTCTTCCGAAAACCTAAAATGGTGTCGTCTAGCTGGCCCTTTCCTGGAAGTATCTCTCAGGTTTTCATCCAGAGAAACCAAGTGCTTGCAAAGGGAATTTTTAGTTTAAATCTTTAGGAATCTAAGATTGCCAAGATTGTAGTAGAGGAGATGCAGTCCAGGCAGAGAAAGCAACCAGGCAGAGTGGTACTCGATGTACAGCATGTTTGAGAAGTTTGATGTCATGCAGTCCCCTCGGCTACAGAAGGTCAGAGCACAGAGAAGGTAGAATTGGGTCAGACTGATAGTCTGAAGTAACACACTACAATTTACTTTAGTCAGCAGAATTTTTTAAAAAAGTAGCTGATGAGAAGATTGAAGATGAGCCGAAGAGAGTCTGGAGAAGACAGAAAGTTGTACTCTTTATGGTCGGGATTGCTCGGATGAAAAGAAAGAGGGTTCTGTTTGAGAGTGAAACAGATGGTATCGTCAGAACAGACTGTCCAGTACTGAGTGATACTCATGGGATTGGAAGCAGTCCCACTACTTCAGAGTGAGGAAAGGATGCAGTTACCCCCAGTCAGTGGAGGTCAAGGAGGCTGCAAATCCGAAGGGAGCTAGCGAAGGACGTGAAGGTTCGGTATTTGTGAGTTTGTAGTAAGTATTGGATGTTTGCCTAAGAACCTTCTAACATCGTCTCTCATGGTTTTTGGTTTACTTTGAATGCATTAGCTGTTTCCTTACATGATTTTCATAAGGTCTAATAATTTTGATGGAAGGACGTTTCTAACAGTGTAATTAAATCATGTATCTTTGTAGTTGGTTTTTGTGTATTTATGTCAATAAAGTGCAATACTATAATATAAAAATAAAAACAGTGATTGAATGGACAGGAATGTGGAGTTGTGTTGAACAGGCGGTACCTTGACTGTGTGTGTGTTAGTTGCTTTAAGTCCTACTGGGTTGTAGGTGTGAGCCACCATGCCTGGTTTGTTTCCATTGAGAAAAGATTTTCTGTGAAGAAATAGTACTTGTAGAACAGAAATGGAAGGTGAAGTTGTGGAAGAATGTCATTGTAAAATACTTTATAGTGGGTAATGCTTTAGCTGGCAGTTACAAGTCCTAAGAAAGCTGCATTCTATGGGAAAGTGTTGGTAGGTGATCTAGACTCATCTATCTGAAATACTAATAGAGTGTCAGTGGGATAAGTTAAGTGTTGGTACATCTTGGTGTCCCATCTGTTGTTTCTTTAAGTGCATTAGTATTTTCGGCAGTCTGCCTTTCTGGTTTACCTGTCATGTATGTTACTTAATCGATGAAGAAATTTCATAACACTTTTTTCTTGTCCTGCTTTCTTGTTGGGACTGAATTCAAAATAAGTTGAGTGTGTGCCATAGAGTTAAGTGTGGTATTTTATTTTGGTGTTATGGCTGTAGGTATGCCAATTCTTTTTATTGAATATTTATGAGCTTTGATTTGCATACTTATAGTAATATAGTTCAATTAGTTTCTTGGAAACCTTTTTTTTGGATAAAATTAATGGCTAAAAGATAATTTTGGATATATGTGTAGTTGATGGACCATTAGCTTGACTAGGTGCTTATTCAGCCAAATACAGATGAAATAGCAATAGACAACAACTTTTGAAGACTTAGATTGTATTTTTTCACTTTGGGCTCATTAAACATTCCAGTACTTTCTGGCTACAGGCGTTTGAAATTTTCAAATGAATCTATAGATCCCAATAGGACCAAATTACTTTTGATAGTATAATGAAAATAATAAATGCCTTTGCTTGTAGCAGAACAGCATGTGGAGTTGCTTCAGAACTGTTTACCTAGATATTTCGAGAATTCTATCAAGCAACATAAAATTTTATAGACATCAATTTGTATTGACTACTGGTTAAAGGCCTATGCTCTTGAAGTATATATTCTTACTTTATTGATATGTGGCTTTATTTAATATTTTAAGTCTGAAATGACTCATTTCTATTGAACTAGTTTGAGAATTATTAATTTGCTTTAAAAAAAAAAAAAAAGAAGACATGATTTAGACCCCTTCCAGAGCTGTTGGTTGTGATTTACTGTGATGAGGTTTAGTTGTTTTAACCCATTTCCAGTGTTGCTGAAAGTCAGCTGGCTCTCTTAATCACAAAGATACTGTAAGTGTTTGCATGTGCTAACTTGTGTTATGCTTTTTTGGTGATGGCAGTATCTTTGATTGATCCCTATGGCTGAGTTGGGTGAAATTTGTGGAAGAATCAGGATGTCACATTGGCTAAGAGCTCTCATCTGGTTAGCGCTCATTGTTGACTTCAACTCAGTGGCCTGATAGAGGTGGAGCAGTCACTTTTTCAAAAATGGTTTTTATGAACTTAATTATGTGTTGTTATATTTACTATTATGTTTTGCTCACATGTGTGCATGGAACCTAAGTCAGAAGAGGGCATTGGATCCCCTTAAACTGGAGTTGTAGACTGTTGTGATTTGCCATGTGGTTGCTGGGAGTTGAACTCATATCCTCTGTAAGAACAAGTGGTTCTAACTGCTGAACCATCTCCCTGTCCCTAGCTTAATTCTTAGTAATAGTGGACTTTAAATAAATTTTGTGTGTGTGTGTGTGTGTGTGTGTGTGTGTGTGTGTGTGTAGTCTCTTTTTTGGCCTTTGTACAGTATAGTTTTGCCTACATTTATGATATTTATAGACACTAAAAGATTACCATTTAAAGTCTGAATTTGGAATTCATGTTTTATCTCTGAGGTTTAGTGATCTACCTTGACATTTAATTCTTAGATGGAATGTTGTCAGACTCATAGCTGTTACTTCATTTAAGAGCTGATTTTTACAAACGAATGTTCTCTGACTATACAGGCTTTGTTAAAAAGTTTCTTTTAACTCTAGTGACAGACTGGATATTGGAAAGAGATCCACATGAAGAAATCCTGAAAGCATTTAAACTATTTGATGACGATGATTCAGGTAAAATAAGCTTGAGGAATTTGCGACGTGTTGCCAGAGAACTGGGTGAAAACATGAGTGACGAAGAACTCCGGGCCATGATAGAAGAATTTGATAAGGATGGTGATGGAGAAAGTAAGTTGTACCTTACTTTGTTCTAAAATCTGTTGTTGATTTTCAAGACTCCAAGCAAATTTTCTCTCCCCCCCTTTTCATTCTCTTTTGTTTTGAAGATGAGCTTCATGTTTTCTTGAACTTATTTCAAGTTTGATCTTGAACTTACGATTTTTTTTTTTGCCTCAGCTCCTGAGTAGATGGGAGTCCAATTGGGTGCCAGACTCTGTGAGCTTCTATTTATACCGAAGCAGGTCTTTAAAACAACTATATAAGTCACAATATGAAATCTACACACTTCTCTGAAGATGAAGTAACACCAAAAGTTAGCTACTTACTAAAAGTTTAGATTTTAATGCTTTCTCTCTCAACCAGCTTGCACTTCTGTACTATTACTAAATTAGCTGATTTTCTTTCAACCACTTTTTTAAAAAAATTGTCCTCTGCTGCTCTGATTCAGGCCCTAATTTCTATTTAAAGTATTATACAGTACTCTGTCCCTGGCTGCCTGTGTTCTGTATGCACCTGTCCCACACAGATACATTGGTGTCTCTTATAGCCTCCCCATTGCCCTCTGGACTTAGAAATCTCCAATCTCTTTCTTCATTCTATTGATAACATTTTTTTCCTAAACTGTGGGCTATAGTGTTGTCATTCTGTGTTCAGACACTGAACAGAGAGATAGTCTTTACTACCTGCAGAGTAAAGTACCAAGCTGCCCCACGCCAGTCCTGCACTTAGCACTCGTTTATTTCTGTTGGTCCTTCTTTGCTATGTTAACTCTCACATACAGAACACTGTGTCCTGAAGACAGCTTGTGTTCACTTTTCCTCATGCTGCTCCTTCGTCTCAGGTGATTGTCCGTCTGTCTGGTGAAGTGTTACCCACTTCCCAGCCAAGTGCGTTTGCAGCACCATCGTTCTCTCAAAGCTTCTACACGGTGCCTGTGGCTGGGGAGGGGCCCACCCCAGCTTCCAGCATGCAGAGGAGCAAGCGGCGTTGATGCTTTAATATGTTTAATATGGATCCTCTTGGCTACAAACCAAGTTTTGTATTTTTTGCATTTTAAACTGCTGAGGATAAAAATACTTTGCTGCCTTTTTGTGACCTTTAGTAACTCATTTATTCTTATAAAAGTTTAATGCTATCCAGTTTTTAAGAATAACTATTTTTTCAACTTTATGGGCTTAAAGTAATAAAGACAATATATGTGGATTTGAAGATAAATAATATATACTGCAAAGTAGGCATCAATATATATGTATATGTGATAATATAGAAGCAATAGTATCCCACTCTCTCAATATAAGTATAAATAATATAAAACAAAATGCAGTATGTGCTTTTATGAAGATGAATGCAACATTTAAGAAGCCATAGTAGACCACTTTTTAAATTAAGTAATGATGGTAATGGTGGTTGGTGTCTTAGGGTTCCTATGATGGTGATGAAACACCATGACCAAAAGCAACTTGAGGAGGAAAGGGTTTATTTGACCTACATATCCCGAGTCACAGTCCATTGAGGAAAGCCAGGGCAGGAACTCAAACCAGGAAGGAACCTGAAGGCAGGAGCTGATGCAGAGGACATGCTCGATGGCTTTCCAGGGGGAAGAAGTAGGAGGGCCCAGTCAAAATCCGAACAAAGCAAACCCAAATCCCAACTATGTACTCTAACTCATTGTCTCATGTCTGGGATCCATCCAACTAGAATCTTCTGGGTTCTTCCAAGGGACCTGGGTTACTCTCTGGCTCTATCATCTTCAGCCACACAGATTGTCTCCTAAGCTCAAGCCAGCTCCACTCTAAGGCTGCTCTTGGTGGTCATCCCATGATACTGGCATCTTCAGACTTCTGGGGTCTTTTGCTGCAGTTGGGCTACATTTCACCAGTTGCCTCTTCTGAGCTGTCTTTAGAGACTCCAGCCCTGCCACACAGTGCCAATCCCTAGCTGATCTCCATGTCCCCTTCATGCCTTCAAAACCTGTACCACCTGGATGATCTCACATCGGGCCAAGTTTGCCTGCCTGCCAGCATAAGGTACAACCGTGGCCACCTCTGGACCATAGCTTCTGTGTGCTAACTCTGAGGAAGTCTAGAAGTCTTTCTAGAAGTCTTTACTTTAGGATGCTGGTCTTTTCTTAATCCCCACTAAGCTGGCCAGCATCATTTTCCCAGCAGAGCAAAGGTTTTACTAATGTGGTCTAGTGTTTTCACTTTGGTGGTTTTGTTATCTTGTTGATCAGGGCTGATTCTCCAGCCCCATCTAACCAGAACCACATATTCTTAATTCAAAATATTCAACAACCCCATTAGAGTCTTCCGGTGATTCTCAAACTTTCCTCTGGAAGTTCACAAGCCAGGCCTCCATCCTCTGCTTATCTTCATTCAACCACAGATAGCTTACCAAGCTTTGAACACTCAATGGCTTTTCTAGCCCAAAGTTCCAAAGTCCTTCCACAATCCTTCCCAAAACAACATAGTGAGGTCTCTCAGAGTAATGCACCTCTATCCTGGTAGCACTTTCTGTCTTAGGGATTACCTCTTGCTGTGATGAAACAGCATGACCTGAGCAACTTGGGGAGGAATTTAACTTACATATCTTGAGTCACAGTCTATCAAGGGAAGCCAAGCAGGAACTCAAAAAGGGCAGGAACCTGGAGGCATGAGCTGGTGCAGAGGCCAGGGAAGATTGCTGCTTACTGGTTTGTTCCATATGGCTTGCTCAGCCTGCTTACTTATAGAATCCATGATGACCAGCCCAGGGGTGGCACCACCCACCATGGGTTAGGCCCTTCCATATCAATCAGTAATTAATAAAATGCTCTACAGTTTTGCCTATAGTCCAATCTTACAGAGGTATCGTCTCAATCAAGGTTTTCTCCTCTCAAATGACGTTAGCCTGTGTCATGTTGACATAAAACTAGCCAGCCCGGTCAGTATTTGTTTAGCAGCTACTATATAGAAGCAAATATAAGTAGTTTTTAGCTTATAAACTATGTTACTCAAGTTTCATAATAGCTTTCATAAAATGGATATAGATTTACAGCTGTACACACATATGATGTTGCATATATGGTAGATAAAGACACTGAGGCCCAGTTTTATCACAGAGCTAATTCATGGTGGTACGAGAATTCAGAATCAGTTTTCTAAATGACAGAAAACATACACTATTTTGTTGGAGATAGAAAGTCAAAGGTTAACTAGACCTCCTGTTAGGGGAATCAGTGTATTAATGTCTTGACTGGAGCTTCTGATGATTAAACTTGGCTTTTCCTTCTGAAGCCAGATGGCCTCTCAAACTTCTCTCTCTCTCTCTCTCTCTCTCTCTCTCTCTCTCTCTCTCTCTCTCTCTCTCTCTCTCTCTCGATTTCTCACCTTCCTTGTGGAGTAATGACTGTCCTGTTTCTGCTCCTGGACTACATACTCCAGCTAGCTGGCCTGTGAGGAGGCTCCAGTCTCTGTAGGCACGCTGAGACTACGGAGCTTTTTACCTGGGTTCTGGGATTGAACTCTGGTCATCAGTCCTGTGCGACTCTTACTTGCTGAGCCATCTTCTTGGCTACTTAGGTGTTATTTTTGAGCTCGGTGTCATGCTCGGTTATCAGAAAGAATGCTTTAGAAGAACTGGCTTACCATCTGAAGCCTCTCTGGTAGTCAAGTAGCTAGTTGGATTCCCTTAGTTACCGTCTGTTTTTTACTCTTTGAACTTAAGTGTTATGTTTTTAGACATTAAATTATGAAATAGATTAAAATATTTTAAATGCTTTTATACTTTAAAGTATATGTAAATAATATAAAAAACTTTGTGATTTAAGAACTGCTACTTGAAGCTTAATTTGAAATTTGATTATTGAGATTTTATTTATTTATTTTTTTGGTTTTTCGAGACAGGGTTTCTCTGTGTAGCTTTGTGCCTTTTCCTGGAACTCACTTGGTAGTCCAGGCTGGCCTCGAACTCACAGAGATCCGCCTGGCTCTGCCTTCTGAGTGCTGGGATTAAAGGTGTGCGCCACCCCCCTCCCCCCTGCGAGATTTTATATTTTAAGAAAAGTAAAAATCTTGGATAAAACAAGTACTTCTTAGAATTCGAGTCTTTCAATCATAATTCTGTTACAATGACTTATAATCAAATCATTTTTGAGGCTCCTTTTATTGCTTTCTTAAGAAGACAGTACTTTCTATTTTGGTCTAGAAGCCTCAGTGTAGATGGTTTAAACCAAGAGTTTTTAGATAAGGGTCCACTGGTGTAGGATTCTCGTCTATTTGAATTCTTAGTTGGGGGAAGAGTGGTTCCTCTTCTCAGAAGCTCTTCAGATGTGTTATTTAGCCACAGAGGTCACAACTCCCAATTTCTCAGGTCCTTGACTTAGTTTAAGAGTAGTGTAGATTTGTATCCTGTTTTTCCGTGTCTCCCTGAGTGTCTTTAAGTGTTTAGGACTGAACAGGAGTTCATGGGCATCTGTCTGCCTGCTTCCGAACATCTCATTCATCCTAACTCACAGTTTCTTTTTCTAGGTATGTGTTCCCTTTCTGTGCTTGTGATGGCATTTCCCCACCCTGGCTTTCTTTCCAATTTCTTTCTAAATATTGTATTTTACCATCCAATTCATGATTTGCTTATATCTATAATTTTCTCATTAATAATTTCTTCTACAATAGTATTTTCTAATACTGTTTGATCCATTTTTTATAGTAGATTATCTTATATTTCAAGCATTTGTTCTCTGTTTCAGACCTAACATAATTATTGAGCTAACTCTGGGATTACTCTTCTTTTTTTTTTTTTTTTTTTTTCGTTTTTCGAGACAGGTTTCTCTGTGTAGCTTTGCGCTTTCTGAACTCACTTGTAGCCCAGGCTGCCTCGAACTCACAGAGATCCACCTGGCTCTGCCTTCCGAGTGCTGGGATTAAAGGCATCGCCACCACTGCCCGGCTGGGATTACTCTTTCTAAGCCACGTGAAAGTAACTTTACTTTGTCCACATATTAAGAACATTACTCTCGCAGGGCAGTGGTGGTGCATGCCTTTAATCCCAGCACTTGGGAGGCAGAGCCAGGCGATCTCTGTGAGTTCTAGGTCAGCCTGTGCTACAGAGTGAGTTCTAGGAAAGGCGCAAAGCTACACAGAGAAACACTGTCTCGAAAAACCAAAAAAAAAAAAAAAAAAAAAAAAAAAAAACCAAAACAAACAAAAAAAACCCCATTACTCTCTAATATTTTAGCCATGACTAAGAAAATGTTTCAGATTAACGATACCATTGTTTCTTTCAATTAGCAATGATCTTATAGTGACACCTATTCACTCCTTCTGTATAGGATAGGAACCATATATATGTTTTGATGCATTATACGATACCTCATGTGGTGTTGGCATTCATTAGAAACCTGAAAACGTTTGATTCAGTAAATCACTGTCTAGGATTTAAAGAGAAACAGTCTAAAAATGTCCTCTTACAGTTTAGTTTTCAGATGAAGAAGACAAGATGCAGAACTGGTTTGTACAGAGCTGTGACTAGAAGCCAGGCTTTTATTTTCAATGTGGTATTTTTTTGCTGTCATAAAAATTACCATCCATAGCTTGTGCCTTAAAGGACTTGATAAATCTTGACGTGCACATACGCATCTTTATATAGAAAACTTTCTTTTCTGAACATTCCTATATATTAGGGGATGTATAGTTCTTAAAAATCATATTTAGAATTTTTCAGTCCTGTTTATTATAGATTGTTGTCTTAAATATACTTTATACATCAAACTTTCTTACTAAATTTTACTTAAAATTTTAGTAATGTGTCAAATATAGTGACCATATAATAATTTATATTTTATCATTTTACTATTTCTATTGATCCTTTTGAGATTACATGAACTGGTTTTAGTTATTACTTTTTCAAAATAAGCTTTAAAATCAACAATTTGCCATTTTTTTCTAGTTTCAAAGTATTTTCATTCTTTAGAATTTTGTTAGTTCACATGCATGGAATAGGCAGGCAGACTTATGAAGGAAGCCTTACTAAATGTATTAGTAAAGGAAAGATTATAAAGATGGGTTGTTAAACTACTTACACTAGAACTGTCACTTTTTAAACTGTTTTTGCACAAATGATATGTCAGATGTCATCTGCTGTTCCTGCTTAAGGTGATAAGATATTATTTATTTATAATGCTTATCCATATATTTTTATTTTAGAAGTTATGTTTTGACTTGTAAGATTTTCATATGTTGTAAAGTTTAATATATTATAAAATGATTATATATTTGGGGAAAGAAAGTTTCTGTGTTTCTGACCATTACATTGTCTTTCTTGTCACAGTAAATCAAGAGGAATTCATTGCTATTATGACTGGTGACATATAAAGGATTATGAGAATCAACACCAATGTTGCAGTTACCATCTATATTTCCTTTTTGTGACTAAAGTCCTGTTTCAAATAAAAACTTCCAACTTAGTCTTTTCTCCAAAAGGACCAAAACTAAGCATCCTTTGTATTTGTATTTCACTGCTGTTAAGTTTCTTTGTATGAGCAATCTTGTTAGCATTAATAGTTTTATCTTTATGTTTTTAGTTTTTTTTTTTTGTTTTGTTTTGTTTTTTTTCCGGAGCTGAGGACCGAATCCAGGGCCTTGTGCTTGCTAGGCAAGCACTCTACCACTGAGCTAAATCTCCAACTCCTCTTTATGTTTTTAATACAGGTTTATATGAAGCTTAAAAATTTCAAATCATGTGGTATATATTATTTGGCAGTTTCTAAATTTAGCATTAGCTATTTGCTTTTATTTTGGTGCACATGTTTTTAGACATTCATTAATAAAGTACTTATTAGTATCTTAAGTTTGGTAAATTTTCTATTTTAGATTTCTGATATCTGTTAACACTTGGTAGAAGATATTTTAAACCTTTTGTCTTTACACTTTCACTTGTATTTGAAAATAAATCAGAAAATATAAATAACAATAGCATAGAACATTTGTCCATCACCTAAGGGTTCATCAAACTTGACATTTTGCATTTCAATACCGGATAATTTAGTATTCCTTCCTAAGAGTGCTGTCCTTCGGTTTGGAGGGATTATGAACTGTGTATATAGGCCCATCTTTCCTTTGTACTGTGTTTTAGAAATCTGATTTTGTAATGACAAGTTGAGTTTGAATATTTTCTCACTAAACTAGTTGAATACAGTTAACTTCTTGGCAAAATGAAAGATTTAAATTTTGGATTTTGATGTGGTAAGATAATGAGGAAAAGAGAAAGTGGCAAGCCCTAGAAAATACTGTGGGCTTTGTCTTCCCATGATGTATCAAGAAACAGTGGAGATAGACTCCCCAGGTATTAATGAGTCATTCTACATTATTGAAGTTAGGAATAAACAAAGGATTATGGGAGGAAGGTAACAGAAAAATGGTACCCTAACACATCTTCAGTGATCCAGTTCTGATTATATGAGCTCTCCTAAGAAGAAAGTTGAGTAGTTAATTTCAGCAACTTTTCTTTAAATTAAACAAAAAAGAAAATCATTACAATTTGAGATAGTTGAAATACTTTGAGCCTGCTAGAGTAGTTCAAACAAGTAAAGCCAGGGCTCTATTTTCTTTGAGGCATGTGTGAAAATTGCCCCAATGAGGAACACTCAAAATATTAAGTATAATTAGTATTATGTAATTGCATCTAAAATCTAAGTTACCTTTTTATTAGAACTTCAGAAATTACAAATTTTATACTGAGACTACATAACCATTTCTCAGTATGCAATGATTTTTCGGAAGATGACATTTTATAGAATCAAAGATCAGCAGGTTACCTTCATTGTATACTTAATTAACAACATTTTAGAATAGATTTTCTTTATTCCATAATAAAAGAAATCAGGGATACTTAATAGAATCCCTGGAGGTCGACATTTTTTATTTTAATATGCTTGTAACATTTGTCCAACACACCACTGTGTACTCTAAAAAAAGCGATCATTTTCTCTGTATGGTATTACCATAGACTACTTGTCCCCAGGGTCTTCCAAAAGCTCCATGCAACCGTGACAGCAAGGAAACACGTGTGCTGTAGAACTGAGTTCCTGTGACTTACTGATGAAAGCCTGCTTCTCATAGGTGGCACTTGAGAATCAAAACCATGCAGTGTACATCAACTAAACGCCAAGTGATAAAAATATTTCCAAATCAGATTTTCTACTGTTGAAAGCGCCTCAAATTTAACAGCAGGGTAAAGGTTTAGGGTTGGCCTGCCGAGGAGCAATCTTTCATTATCAAATGTGCATTTTGATTATTCTCAAAGTTCATGCATTTAAAGTCTCTGCCAAACAGGTAGATGCAACCATATTTTAAGCAAGCTCTACATTTCCTTTTTCATTTTCTATGAAGATTAAGCATTCAATTAAATCTGAGTAACTGGCTCAGACTACACTTTATGGGAGCAATCTTGCTGGGTGATAATTGTTGGGAACCTAAGTCCCAAGCGGTAGTAGGATCCTTTTCAACATTGTCAATAAAAGCAAAGTAACTTTTTAAAGTTAGTGGGGGGAAAGGTGAAAGATTGTATTGTAAGGTTTCAGATCTGGTTCACTTTACCACTGTGCCAAAGATTAATATAAAAAAGAGAGCAAGAGATTTTTTAACCTAGAAAATAAAGAACTAGATCTCATTTGGAATAAAAATTGTTTTGTCAAAAATGTTTTGTGAATTGAAAGGACAAATGAAAATATAAACTGTTAGAATTTAATTTACTCTGTAGTTTAAATTATTGGCTCATGAGCCCAACTGCCTATAATTCTGTAATTATTTATATTTCTGTAATTGTCTTGGAAAGTCTGGGATCTTCAGGGCCTCTCAGAACCTTTTAAATACACAGGCCCAGAATAGCTGGGATATTATGTAGAGGTAAATTATTATTATCATTATTTTCTTTTAATACTAGGGACCAGACCCAGCACCTGGTGCACACTAGGCAGGCACTGTACCACTGTGCTGTCAATGAGGGTTGATCCAGTGGAACTGGTAGAGCTCCCAGGGAAACATGGAAGCCTGGTGGGACTCTGATAGCAGAAAAAGGGCTGCCAAGTTGTTACTGGCCTGGGGACTCAAGTGGTTTGCATCTGACCTTGGTGTCTGAGGTCCCTGATGCACTTGAGGTAAGAATTTTAAGTTTAGATGAATCTCTTTGAGTATTCATACAAGTGTTCCATTCATTTGCAGGAAGTACAGTCTGAGGAACTCAATAAATCATACGCTATTAACAGCCAGTTGAAATAAGCTTAAAAATTAGGATCTGTGTATCTAGCTACTTGTAGTTACTAAGGCCCAAAGGTTTTCTTTTTAATTGTCAAGCTCCTATTGCTTCCTACTATCTACCAAGGTTTCCACTTTTAAAAGGTTGAGATGAAAAAGATGAAGAAAATTCTTAACTTATTTTCTATTTCATAATTTATACATTTATTTTTTCAAAAATAGGTTAGTGACAAATTTCACAAATGTATTAGGATTATTGAATTTAAAAAATGCTGACTAGAATGAGAAGAACAAATACAGACTAGTTATTTGAGGTCAGGTAAAGGAATCTTCTATCTCACCACAGGGTAGAGAAATCTGTTTCAGATCTCTAGAATCAAACTGTAGACTTTTCAGAGGGCTCCTCTTCACTTTCTGCTGCGGCATAGTGTTTCCATAAGCTTGTTTAGTACTCCAAATTTAGAGAAAAGGTGAGAGCCTAGAGATAATAGAGCTTAGTTTAGAATATGACCTACAGTATGCATGTAGGGTGCAATTCACACACTCATGGCTCAGTGATATACCTCATATACCAGCTGGAGCATAAGCCAGACATGGTGGCTCATGCTGGCGATGCCAGTCCTCAGGCCAAGGCAGGATCACTGTGAGTTCAAGATCTGCCTGGGCTTCATAGTGAGTTTCAGGCCAACTTGAGCCACAGGGTTGACTGCAGTTCAATCCTTTCCTCTCCAGATAGGTTAAGATTATATATTATTTGACCTCCTATCTTTAAGTATGACTCAGGGCTTCTGGTGGGTTAAACTCCAAATTAACTCTATCAGTAGCTTCTCAGGGCTGCTTCTCTGACTAAGGGAAGGTTTAGGGTTGATGTAGTAGCAGCCGCTGGCAAATAATGAGCAACAATAGGACAGTGGCAGGGAAAGACCGCCAAGTGTTTACCGTCTGCGTTCAAGTGGTTTGCACTTCCTTACACAGATAAAGGCTGTTTGCGTTCTCCAGGACCTTCTGGGATACCAGAAGCAGTTCATTCTGCCCTGAGAATGTCTGTTGTTTCTCTGAGCTGGCAACACATGTTGATTTGCAGAAGTGTACAGAATGAAGCCCAAGTTACATGGTGCTTTGAAGCGATTGAACTTCTGGGTGGGCATCCACTGATGAAACTGAATAGAAACATGTGCTTCTGATTTTACTTCCAGAACTTTTCCCCCCTCATCCATAGATGTCGGCACATGCATCTCTGATTCTTAGGACAGAACCTAGTGGAACCTAAGAACGTACCCAATCTCTTCTTGATGATTATCATGGGAGCTCTCGGTGAACAATGATAGTTCTTTCTCACCTTAGGAATCGTTTGTCTTATACGTACAAGAGTTAGACCAAGTACAATGAATCTTTGCTAGATTTTCATAATCTGTAAATCTAGTTTTTAAAAGGCATCATTGTCTATTGCAGATCGTGTTAACTCTCAATTGCAGCTTTATGTTTTGGGAAGTTTTTAGGGCAAAGGGGGTTTGATTTCTGCAATTATTGGTTGTAAGTACAAATTCACATGTAGAGATGCTAAGTCAACCTGTGTCCTGCCCACTGTCCTTTCATGAGGTACCTTTTTCTGACAACTTTCACTATACAGTTGTTAAAGAAGAACAGCACTTAATCAAAATGCTCACACTAGAGTTATTTGGAACTGCAGAAAAATACCACATATATTTTTAATGTCCACCAGGGGGACCTATTGCTGCAACTTAAAAAAAAAAATCAGAGGAAAAACTTGGCATTTTGCAAGACAGTTTTATGCTATTATAGTTTTTATTTTGTTTGTGTTTTGTGTTGTTGAGGATTGAAATAAGAGCGTTGTGTATGCTAAGCAAGTGCTCAAACGCTGAGCTATACCCCAGCACTACAGATGTTATTTTTTAAAAATGTGTACACCTGTTTAAAAAAAATACTTTATATTCTACATAATGATATTTCATGTTATTTTACCCTACAAAATATATAGTTAGATATACAAATAATCTGAGGCTTTTGTTATTTGTTAATACTAATCTTTTAAAGTAGAATAATTGAGGTATAGTAAGTTTTTGAGGATAATTTATGTTTAAAACATTACATAATTACATGTAGAAAGCAAGAAAAAATATCTTTCATAAAACATTTGTTTCTAACCTTTTGTCTGGCATGCAAAGATGATTTCTCTGAAACATTTTCATACTATAACATTTATCCTGACTCAAATGGGAAAGTTCTGTAACTACAAAAGGAGTAAACCCATCTCCCCCACCCCCGCCCCACACTTGGTTATAAGGACATTTTATTTTGTGATTTCAGATTACATATGTTTCTGAACATCAAGTACTCCGTTAGTTTATACTCATTTTTCTTAACAGTCCTTATTTTTTTTATTCAAATGTTGTTCTTGAGAAAACTATAACTTTTATATTACAGGTGTTTTTACCTGACTCGTGGCTATTTCCATTCTGATTTTATTGATTAGAAATTTATGTTGTGGTTTCAGTGGTGAACAATTTGCAAGTACCTCAAAATGTTCCTTTTCCTACTTTTCAGATAAGGAAATGGGGCAGAGAATGATCACATTATTTGACTAATGTGACATTTTCTGCCTTGTGATTTTAAGGCCAGCATTCTTCTAAAGTATACAGTTGATTAACAACATATTCCAGATACAAACTAACTATTGATCCAAGCATGCTTTCTTAACCAAGCTAAGTAGTGAACTTGTAATTAGAATGTGAGTGTGTATGCTGTTGCAGACACGCTGTGTATGAGGAATGCCTTGCTCTGGTAACTGCTTTACTTCTGATTATTCATTGTCCTTACTAACTATAAACATGTATTTTAGATGTAGTGGAGATTTTTTTTACATACTGTAATTCTATATTTGACTCAACAATGTTGGAATGATACATTTGAACTAATGCTTATACTCATATACAACATACATAATATACACCTTCCTTAATGCTTAACTGAAGCAAAGCAAAATGAAATATATCTTAAGACCAAAAATTTCATAAGGGAATATGAAAATGTTTTGGAAACCACTTTTTCCTATTTATTTTTGTGAGATACTCTGTTCAGTGCTAGGAAGGAGATAAAATTAAACAAACCTACCCAGATACAGTTTTCCTCTTAGGTCTAAGAATCAGTGCAGCCCTCATGTAGGGATTGGCAACACTGATCGATCGATTGATCGACAGACCACTTGACATGACTTGTTTATTGAAACAGCCCTTGTATATATGTCAAATAAGTCCTGTCCAAGATTATTTATTGAAAGTGTGTTAGAGCGAAGATTGGAAATAAATCAAATACCCTGTCATAGAAAATTGCCTAAACAACACAGCATGTAGGAACTAAAAAGAATAAGCATGAGTTCTGTGGTGACGTGTAGAGTGTCAAGCAATGTTAGATGAAAACTGTAACGTGCTGAACAGTCTTACTGTAAGTTGCCTTTCACACAAAAAGAGCAATAGGATATGTATTTAATTTCTTGAAGGACAAAGGATTAAGAAATACGGGCCTGTTTGTGATTAGGGACAAAAGAGGCAACTGAGAGGTGGGAGAGGCAATGTTTTCTTTAGAACGAGAGCACTCTACTCACTTAGAATGTGACTATGAGAGATGAGGGGGATATGCAAATCATTGTTTTACCAATTCTAAAGTAGAAGATTATATGTTTGCTCCCTAAAATAATATTAGATTTTTCAAAAAAGCATACACCCACTGGACAAAAGGAATGGAAAAGAAGCAAAATTTGGAAGCTGGAAAGCACTTGAATGAATGGTACTGACCTCAGCAGGCCTAGGAAGCAAAATTCTTTGCTGACAGTGGGAAAATCTGAGATGCTCTCACACTGCAAAATATCCAAGAGGTTCAGGAATTGGCATTTCCAGGTATGTGTGGAAATGGGTTTGAAGATAGAACTAAAAATAGGATAATTGGTGAAAATCATATGAAATATTTAAATAAATACTCAGTTGCATAGACAGACAACTTTCCTTCTACAACCTGCTAGAATATCAGAGGTTTAAGTTCCAGAGTAGATACAATTTAAAAAAGCAAAAACTCTCTGAATTGAGAAACACACACAGGGTTGGAGAAATGGCTCAGCACTAAGAACACTGACTGCTCTTCCAGAGGACCTGGGTTCAATTCCCAGTACGAATGTGGCAACTCACAACTATCTGTGACTCCAGGATCCAACACTCTTACACAGACAAAACAGACAAAACATCAATCACATTAAGAAGAGTGGAGACTCCAGGGAAGTCCATCTGGCTGTGCCTCAAATAAAAAAAAGAGAAACACACACACACACACACACACACACACACACACACAGTGGCAGGGAAGAAGGGCAGTTACTTGAAATTGAGTTGAAAACAATATGGATTGTGTGTTTGTGTACCGAGTTTTCAGACCCTGTCTCATATCCGTCCACTTCACTACCAGAGTGGTGGTGATCCAGTCCAGGCAGAAGAGGCTTCCTGATGGAATCTGGCCTGTCTAGAGAAAAGGTATCTGAGAACCAATGAAATAATCTCTACTCACTCCACAGTGGAGATCATAGTAGCTGGTAACCAATAGCCAGCTTGTATTGAATGCTTCCAAAACCACTGCCTGTCTTAAATATGAAATACCAAAAAATCACTAAGCAATTGACAAAAAGATCTGATCTGACACAGAAGACTGACCATAGGTGACATGCTCCATCGTGAAGATTTGCTCTTCCAGGACCAGGTATTTCCTTCAGCTGTTGGCGGAGGCTGGCAGCTGAGGGCTCACAGGTGAATGGTGCTACCTCACTAAAAGTGGCTTCCTTCCTCAGCAGCTGCCTGAATGAGGTGCAGGGTAGAGACAGGAACACAGAGCCCTGGTTTGTCTTAATTAGGGAGCATTCAGAAAGTCAGGTTCAAGAACACCCCACTCACAGCTATGGCAGCTGCACCACGGTTTAAGTTTTCATTTGTTTCTGGCACACTCCTTCATTTCCTTAATCATATTCCTTAGACAGGAATGTAAGAGAAATTTATGGAGAGGAGAGATGGTGAATGGTGTGCTAGGAAGGTGGAAGTTAATGGTGGTCAGTATGCACAGTGTATATGTGTGGAGTTATCTAAGAACAGATTTAATAAAAGTTTTGCAGTGATAAAATGGTATTTTTCTCAAGGACACTCTCCAGTTAATCATCTGCCTGAAAATTTGGACACAACAACTACCTACAATAGAATTCAATCCTAAGAAAGAGAATGTGTAGGATGAA
Source organism: Peromyscus leucopus (assembly GCF_004664715.2). Taxonomy (NCBI): domain Eukaryota; kingdom Metazoa; phylum Chordata; class Mammalia; order Rodentia; family Cricetidae; genus Peromyscus; species Peromyscus leucopus. Next base: position 65,865,551 of record NC_051072.1, on the reverse strand, counting down.
AAGAGATTAATGATCCTAGATAAGAGACTATATTGCATCCATAATAGAAAAGCAAAGAATAACAAGAAATCAGCATTCAAATAACATAAAACCTTCCAGAAATAAAAAGAAATGATTGTAGGATGACAGACCTCAGCAGATAAATAAGGAGATGATGAAGTTGAGGAAATCTTAGGAAATAGGGGGATAAGATGGGCAAAAGAAACATTTAGGATGTAAATATTTGGCATCTGTATAAAGGAGATTCAAAATGAACAGAGAAATGGCTGTCATGGGGGATGTGAGCAGGAAAGCAATTTTTAGCAAACTAAATGACATTTCCAGAACTTGAGGATGTAAGTTTCCAAACTGAGTGCTTGACCCAATGATGGGTCATGATATGATACCTTATTGGTTAAATTATTAAGGCCACTCCATGTAGTTAAAAGGAAGATTTATTTAGTGGATAACTTACAAATGAAAGGATAGGTAGGTCACAGGGTCTGGGGAAGGTGTATCGCAATCCAGTGGTGATTTCTGGCACTCTGCTCGGTCCACCTCCACTGTCAAGGGTCCAGGAACAGAGAGAGCACTGGCCCATCCAGATCTCGGGTCACTGGGCGCCTCCCTTGGCCCTGCCTTGTAGGCGTGACAGTTGCCGAAGCCTCAATGGGAGTTGGAATTTCCAGATCAAAGCTGGAATGGCTACCCACTACAATACCTCAAAGCAAAAGTTTAGAATACTAGTAGTCACAATAAGAACCTGCAGTTATCCAGAGATTAGATAATTTGCATGTGCTGAATTAGAAATCAGGAGCATGGAGAGTGACTTCAAGGCCAAGCTAGGCTGAATGACCTAGGTTTGCTTCACATGCACACACACACACACACACACACACACACACACACACACCACACACACACACACACCACACCACACACACGCACATGTGTGTGTGCGCACTGACACATACACACCAAAATGTTAGAGTGTTTATGAAATATGAAAATTTTTTGAAAGAAGTCTTATTTTGTATCCCAGGCTAGCCTTGAACTCATGGTCTACCTGCTTCAGACTCCTCAGTATTGGGATTATAGGTATGCAGTACTGTGCCTGATCTGAAAGACTGACTCAAAGCCAAGCCAGGCCAAGCCAACATTTCCACAATAGTTAAGCAAGATACCAGACAATACCTGTTTTAGGCTTAGTGAATAACTTGTCCAAACTGGAGACGCTCTGAAGGCTCTGACAAAAATTACTTCAATAAAACGAAATTACTGGAATATATGATGTGAGGAAATATGGGAGGGAATTAAAAAATTTCCAATTGCTTCTTAGCCTTTTGGCAGGATCAAGTGGAGATTTCATAATTTTCAGAGGGTTTAAGGTTAAATCAATAACAGTTATCCACAAATACTTTGCAAGAATAAAAACAAGATTGTAATTAACTACGAGGAATGAAAACTTGTGAGAAATAATGTTTTGTATTGTTTGACATGTAATAAACAGGACAAAATGGACACAATATTGATTTAAGTAAATTTTATGAAACATTATAGGAAGATACAGTGTGTGCGTGTGTGTGTGCGCGTGTGCGTGTGCGCGTGTGTGCGTGTGCGCGTGCGTGTGTGTGTGTGTGTGTGTGTGTGTGTGTGTGTGTGTTAGAGGTGGAAGAGTGACTGGCCATCCTTCATAGTGAGAATTTACAAGGAAAGAATGGGACATGATTCTCTTCTCTGTTTTAGTTCTCTACTTCCTGAGATCCCGACATTCCCTTCTAATTAATCTATTGAGGCTTTTCATTTGTGCTATCATGTCTTTTCCCTTACAACACAGAGCAGGGAGGAGTACACCGTCGGCATGTCCTTGATGGAACCCAAGTCAGCATACAATCAAGGTACCTGCACACATGTGTGTTCTGCAGGACTCTCCACAGTAGCCAAGACATCCTCAGTGCTTACTAATAGTGAACAGATGTGAAGATGTATATATTAATTAATAAAATGTATTGTGAGAACTATTCAACCATAAAGCACCAAATCATGTTACTTTCAGGAAAATTGTTGGAATTGGCATTCATCATGTCCAATGAAATAAGCCAGACCCAGGAAGATGAGCATCATGTGTCTTTTTGTCATGGGTACTGTGGAGTCAAGAAAGACAGGGAAGTAGAGAAGTGTTTGGGAGTGGAGGGGACTGATGGGATGGAGCAGGCAGGGAGAAAATTTGATAAAAATAAAAACTTATACCCACTTTAAATGTGTATAAAAGTATCATAGGCCAGGTGGATGGTGCATGCCTTTAATGCCAGCTCTCGGGATGCTGGGGCAGGTACACCACTAAGGCTACATAGTTCTACATAGTGACTTCTAGGCCAGCCAGAACTACATAGTGAGACCTTGTTTTGTTTGTTTGTTTTTTGAAGTTATCACAATGAAATACAATACTTTATACAGTTAGCACACACAAATGAAACCGAGAATGGAACGATTTGCCTGAGGCTATAGCACTCTTCCCCACACGCCTTCTCTTATGGTCATAATGGTATCATGTGCCATTCTTACAGCAGCTCACCAGAGTGACACAATTGTTCTGTCTGTCTAATCCAAATTATAGCTCACTCTTTGAAATTAGATAGGGACTCAAGTCCCTCTGAACAACCTTGCTTCCCTAGAGAGAACAAAATCATGACCATGTCAGAGAGGAAGCCAGGAGAAGACCACAGGGCATGGTAAAGGGAAGGAGACATATGTCATAGAGACAGTTCTGGTCAGGTAGGATGGAAATAAAACAATCCGTTCACTGTGAGGAGGAGAGAGAAAAAGGGAAGGGCCGGAAATGAGTTTCTTAGTTCTCTGGTTTCAAGCCTGAGAGGAGTGTTACGGGCCAGACGGGCTGACAGGAACACTGAGTTCCTAGAAGGGGTTGCTCACCAACCAGTGTGGGAACTGGACCAAAGCCAAACACATCTGGCTGTGTCATGGAGGAGATAGGATGGCTGAGGGGTCTAGCCAGGTGTGTGCGGCTGGGGTATCTGGAGTTCCTGAAGGGATGGAGCCAGGTGGGTGGATCCAAGGTAACTGAAGTTCCTGTAGAACACAGACTGTGTGGAGACAGGCAGAGGCTGCAAAATTTGACAGGACACGTGGACCCACAATGGGGTCCTTTTACTTGTACAGCTTGAAAACATCAAAATTCCTCTACTCTGTTCTCTCAAGAAAGGGAAATGGGGAAAGGAAGTGAAAAGCAAAGACTTTGAACTTGGCCTTGATTGAAGTTGAGTTCATTTAGCCGATGAGTTTGTTGTACTGGCATGGGCTTTGGAATCAGAAGTCACTAACACAATGAGTTGACTATCTTTTCCTTACTACAGAATATTTGAATCATCCATATTTTATGCATTTTACTGTCTTTTCAACCTGTTGAGGGGTAACTGGGCAAGGGGAAAAAGAAAGAAATGTGAAGATGGAGGGCTGTGGAACCTTCAAGAAAAAACAGATATACATGCTCTCAGAGAACATCATTTAGGATTGTGTAAAAATAAAATAAAGTTATTTAGCTAGTCAATTTTCTCCTAACAAGTTAAATGTTTAGTGAATATATTTTTAGAATACTAAAAGGCAAGTATGAGCTCATTTAGCTGGGTTTTTATGATGCATGCATTACAATGCATTTTCATTATGTAAAATTTATTATGTAACCATGATTCACACAGAAACAATCTACCAAGTCACTGTTATTTATTTTGTTTGCATTATGTTTTTCCTTACTATATATATATTTTCAACCAGGTTGCAAACAACAGAAATTTTCTATCATTTAAAATAAATATAACCTGCTCAGTGATGAGATTTATTTTCTAATTGGATTACAATAAATCAAGGATATTTATGGTCCTATGTAGTACTCAGTTAAAACTCAATGCATGTATAACAATATTAAGAAAATTTGTTGGCCAAAATGTTGTAATAGCTACTAAAAGTACATGAATAAATTTTAATATACAGATAGAAAAAAAACAGACATACAGTATGTTTCTGAGGCACATGTATCATTTGAACAGACGCCAGAGTTATGTAGCTAAAGATTAAAGTGTGATTTAGAGACACACTCCACTCCAAATGCAGTAGCTTTGCCTCCATTAACATTAATAGAATTTACATGCACCCGGTTAGAGGCGAGAACTGAAATTTGTTGAAAGGCAAAGGGAGATGATTTTTAACTTTGCCTATAATTCCAGGAGCATGGACCATATTATTAAAAGCTCTGTGAAAGGCCTTAATTTAGGAACTGGGACACAGAAGCTTTATATCAAACTACTACATATATACTGTGTTTGGGCTGTTAGAGAAAAGGGAGCCAGAAAACCAGAGGATTTGTCAAAGGCCATTTGGGGATTCTGCATAGAAATGGGAAATAGTGTGCATTTTGGATGAGGTAATTTGAAGAATATGAGAAATTGTTAATCTGAGACAAATTGTGACACATCATTGTGGCTAGTAGGGCACACATGCATATGTGCGCACACAGTATTTGTATCACTTCCAGTCCTTTACAAGCATCTGCGTCCTATCCAGGATTTAAGAAAACATAATTGTGCTGCCTGTTGAGTGCATTTCTTCTCCTTGCTTCAACATCATCAAATAAAACCTAGAATCCAAATGCCCCAGAATAACGCATCTGGGGAATTGGAATGAAAAGCAAATTTGTGTCTTCCCATGTTCTGCTTCCCAGGAAGAGGCTTCTATTAAGCTTACCTAGTCCTTCAGTATTGCTAAGAAACAAATCAGCTAAGCATTGAATTATACCAACATGGCGATATGTAATAGATTTAGCTTCCTATAGAAATTATTGCATTTGGAAACACTTTTATTTTTGAGAAGTGCTCAGGCTATGTACCCATTCGTTCAGCTAGCTCATACTATGTGCAGTCACAATTTTGATGCTGTTATGTACAGACAAATAAGATAAATTTCCTGACCTAGTGTATTTTACAAGTGAGCAACTTGTGTTAAAGAGTACGGAAGATGGAGGCTGGAGATGGCTCGGGGTTAAAAGTGCATGCTGCTCTTGCAGAAGACCTGGGCTTGGTTCCCATCTCCAAGTTGGATGCTTGCACCTTCAATTCCAGGGGATCTAACACCCTTTCTGCCCTCTGCAGGTGCATACTCATAGATTCGCACACCCCACACATATATCCGTAGTTTAAAGCAAATCTTTAAAAAAATAAAAAATAAATAGGAATGCTAAAAATGTTAGTAATTTTTGAGGTAATTATTAGGTTTTTAAGCTAAATTACTATTATAAATCCTTAAATATTTACACAAATTTGATCTATGCATGTCTTCATTGAATCTTTTTACACTTTTATTATTTTTTATTGGTTTTTTGAGACAGGGTTTCTCTGTAGTTTTGGTACCTGTCCTGGATCTTGCTCTGTAGCCCAGGCTGGTCTTGAACTCACAGAGATCCGCCTGGCTCTGCCTCCCGAGTGCTGGGATTAAAGGCGGTGTGCCACTGCTGCCCGCTGAATCTTTTTTTAAATAAAAAGACTTTTATGTGTATGGTGTGTGGTCTACATGTCTATATGTAAACCACATATATTCCTGGTGCCTACAGAAGGCAGGACAGTGAGTGTCAGTTACCCTGGAACTAGAGTTATGGACTGTTGTGAGCTGCCGTGTGAATGCTGGGAACAAAACCTAAGTCTTGTGAAAGATCAGTAAATACTCTGAACTACTGAGCCCTCATTCCAGCCTCTGCAATTATTGGCAATGCTTCTAAACTGTAATCTTCTTAATGCACATCAGTGGGAAATATTATTGCTGAATATATTTGTGTGTGTGTGCACATGTGTGTAGTGATGGAAATTTACCCCAAGTATTGCACATATGAGGCACATGTTCTATAGCTGAGCTTCATCACCAGCCTAACGCATGTATCCTGACTTTTCCGTAAATAAGCACCTCTAGGTAGAAGAGTCTGGAATACTTTCAGTTGTCCTGAAACTGAGTCCCCTTTTGAAATTCCTGAGCACACATGCTTTTTGACTTAAACATGTAAAACTGATGGAATATGGTGGGAACTTATGAAAAACAAGCCTGACTCCTTCCTTACTCCCTTACTGCCTGACTTCTCCAAGACTGTCTGCCTTTGTACCTTAGCACCTCAGTAGATTGGTTTGTGTCTCTGATTTGAATTAACTGAGATGTAGGTTAGATAGTATTGTGTATTTGAGCCACATTTGAGCTACAACTAGGAAGGAAGAAATGCTTTCCTGTTTCTTATCATGAAATATGAGGCTAGGCATCATGGATCATGCCTTTAATCCCAGGACTTCAGAGGCAGAGCCTGGAAAATTGTTCTGAGTTCAAGGCCTGCTTGGTCTGCATAGTGAGTTAGTTCCAGGCCAGCCAGGGCTACATAGTAAGACCTTGTGTTAAAAAAAAAAAAAAAAAAGAGGTGCACAAATGCAAGCTATGCCATAGTGTATTTACAAGTCATCCTCCGCTCTGATTCCAGTCATGTGGCAGGACTGAAGTCCCTTTACTTTCTAACTAATGTCATCTGAGATGAGCCGTATGTCAACCAGAGGTGAGGCCGAGTCTCAAGAGCTTGTAGGCCACTTACCAAGTTCCGTTTTTGTTAGGATACATCTTCCCCATTCAAGCTTGGATGTCTTGGTAATTTAAGATTGAAATCCTAGCCTAGGTGTGGTGACACACACCTGTAATCCCAGCACTTGGAAAACAGAGACTATTGGATCACATGTTACAGACTAGACCGGGTTACGAAGCAAGTTCTAGGCTAGACTAACCTATGTAAAGTAAAACTTCATCTCAAGGGAAAAAAAGAAGGCAATCTTAGGGTTTCACAATTAACTTACAGATTATCACAGGAGTAACTAAATCTGTTGCATTATGTTGCAATTTATTTTTTATTATTTTTCATATAATGTATTATGATCATATTCTTTCCCTTCTCCCAACTCTTCCCAAATCCTCCCAGTTCCCTATCCACCCAACTTCATGTCTTTATCTCTGTCTCAAAAAACCAATCTGCTATTTCCTATAGTCGTTGTTTGTTTTGATCCAGGCTCTCACTGTGCAGTCCTGCCTGGCCTGGAGCTCACTGTGTAGACCAGATTGATCTTGAACTTCCAGCGAGTCTCCTGCCTCTGTCTCCTAAATGCTGGGTCTGCAGAGGTACATTGCCACTCCCAGCTCTGTACTGCTGTACTTTGTAAGTGCTTTATTTTCATATATTCCAATGCAAAAATTAAGGCTATAATTATGATTCTTGATAATTATAAAAACATACCTTTTTATTCACAAAGCATTACTAAACAAAATATTCTTTCGAGTAAGTTTAATAATAATTAAAAAAAACCCAACTGCTTATTATATAATAATGAGTCAGAAAGAGTTATTGATCTTTAAAATCTCCAAATCAAATAGATTATCATTTTGGTAACTACCTTTCTTGGGGTAGGAAGCATCTTTAAGTTCTAAGCATAGTTTTCTCTGTGGCCCAGATCAGCTACATGAGTTATCCTTGCAGTCAGAATTGTGACAGCAAAACCTGTAAATGAAGCTGCCCATGTCTGGGTGAAGAGCACCTGCTGGGCTCTTTGTAGTTTAGGAAAAAAAGTCATGTGGAGAATCTTCCAAACCTTGGCCAAGGAGAATAGAGACTGCTTAGTGTCTTTATTTATTTACTTAAATAATAAATGTTAAACTAGCAGTTTCTAAGTGTGATTCTATGGATCTCAGTTTACTCACCAAATTATAACTTCCTTATATTTCAGGTAAGTTGTGACCAACTGAAGATACTTTGCTTTATTTACCTCTAAGACATCTATATACATGTCACACTCCTAACTCTTAGGCAAGAGGTATTTATGAGGGATGGCAAGATGGCTCAGTGGGTAAAGGCACTTGGCACCAAGCCTGATAATCTCAGTTTGATCCCTGTACTCATAGCAGAAGGAAAGAGCCAAGTCCTTCAAGGTGTTCCCCTTCCTCAATATGCTTACTATGGTGTACACACACACACACACACACACACACACACACACACACACACACACACCACTAATCAGCAAATGTGATAGATGATCTAAAAAGAGAAGATAATTGTGGGGTGACATTCTGTGATTGCACATGCTTTCCTGGTGTTTTTTTTTTTGTTGTTGTTTTTTGTTTTTTGTTTTTTGAGACAGGGTTTCTCTGTATAGTCTTGTGCCTTTCCTGGATCTCGCTCTGTAGACCAGGCTGGCCTTGAGCTCACAGAGATCCGCCTGCCTCTGCCTCCTGAGTGCTGGGATTAAAGGTGTGTGCCACCACTGCCCGGTAAGTGTTTGCTTTATTACTTTCCCTGGTTTCATTCTTTTTTTTCATGCAAAGGGTTATCTCAAAGTTTTAGAATTTTTATGGTCTGTTTTGTTTTGATTTTCTTATGGTTACAGTTTAATTGAAGTAAAAAAGACAGGAATCAGAGTCATCTAAGAGCAGATGCATAGGAGGTACTGTTCCACAGTAGGAGGCCTCCATGTGGGGAGTTTTAGTGTCTTCACCCCATGGAGTCAAAATACAACCACCACCTTGGCACAGTGATGTGCAGTGACCTAGGCAGAAAAATGCCTACCGAGGAAGATCACCCAAACTTTTGTGTTCAAAGGATTTACTAGGGTTTTATCATGTAGGCCAGAGTGATTGAGTCACTGACCACTGGTTGAATTCTGTCTCCGGGTCTGTTTCCATCAGGCTGATGTCACATGTCTCAAAACCCCAACTCTCTAGTTATAGGATTGATTTTTGAGGAGTAGCCAGGACCAATCCTGCATCATTTCATTGGTATAGATTATCAGTCACCTCCTGTCTGAGTTAGCGTTTCTATTGCTGTGAAGAGACACCATGACCACAGTAACTCTTATGAAGGGAAACATTTAATTGGGGCTGGCTTATAGTTTCAGGAAGTTAGTCCGTTATCACCATAGTGGGGCATGGCAGTGAAAGGAGCAGGCGAACACACCTTGGCCTGAGGACTGCCATTTTGACTCCAGACTCCGTTTTCCCTCAGGGAAAGTTCAGGTTCCCAAGCCTCGGGGAGCCAAGAACCTTCCAATGGCTGATCAATCTCCTCCCTAAACCATAGAAATAGTTGTTATGCATCTTTAGTTCTCTAAGACATCGTGGGCTGTTCCCAACCACAGAAGGAACAAGTGAATCTGACTGGTTGGACTGAAAGGATTGCATTGTATATTGGTCGACAATGATGGAACATTCAAGGAAGCCCCCTCTCTAAATCCTGATTGGTGAAAATTATAACTGTAACTTGGCAAAAAGTGTTTGTGAAGTTTATACTTATAAACCCCACTTCTGCCCCTGCTTGCAGCTGTCAGGAGAAACAAGGCTCCCGAGTCCTTGTCCTGCAGCCCTGATCAATCAGTGTCCTGGTGAATTATTAAAATCTTTGGAACCCATAAGGGTTGTTTCTCTCCTCCCTCATGGCACATAACAGCAGCTGGTGGAAGACATGGTGCTGGAGAAGGAACTGAGAGTTCTTCATCTGGATCTTCAGGCAGCAGGGAGAGAGTGGCTCACTGGGCATGGCTTGAGCATCTGAGACCTCAAAGCCCAACCGAAGTGACACACTTCCTCCAACAAGGCCACGCCTACTCCATCAGGTCCACATCTCCTAGGAGTGCCACTCCTTATGGACCTATGGGGGCCAATTTTACTCAAACCACCACCCCTAGTTAGTATAAGCCACAAGGACACATGGGCAAATAGCAAGGTTATTCCTGCCACTTAGGAGATTTTCAGGACCACCCTCCAGGAACTGAAGACAAAGGCCAGAAAATTCCCACAGTTAAGCTTAGATCTTGACTAATAATGGGAAACCAGTTTCATGAATTTCATTCTCTGACCGTCACTCACCATTGCTGTGGGATAATGCTTTTGTACACTGATTTAATAAAACGTTGATTGGCCAGTAGCCAGGCAGGAAGTATAGGCAGGATAAGCAGACAAGGAGAATTCTGGGAAGAGGAAGGGCTGAGTCAGGAGTCGCCAGCCAGACCCAGAAGAAGCAAGATGACAAGGCAGAACTGAGAAAAGGTACTGAGCCATGTGACAAAACATAGGTAAGAATTATGAGTTAATTTAAGTGTAAGAGCTAGTCAGTAATAAGCCTGAGCTAATGACCAAGCAGTTATAATTAATATAAGCCTCTGTGTGTTTACTTGAGGGACATGAGTGGGAGAGATTCGTCCCAACTTCCAGCTAGCTGGGACACAGGAAGACTTTCAACTATACACCATCCTTTTTCTGTTTTGTTTTTCTCTTTATAACTGTAATAGTCCTTTAACATCACTAAGACATTGACTCTCCCACCATGTCAAGTCACATCATTTTGGCAGCTACTCTTCTTCCCTCAGTTAATTTACTTAGATTCACCATAATCTGTTATTGTTTGTTTTTATACTCTTACACTCTTTGGGGGGCTCACCACCCAGTTCCCAAATAAATATACATGGAGGCTTATTCTTTCTTATGAATGCCTGGCCTTAGCTTGGCTTACTTCTAGTCAGCTTTTCTTAACTTAAATTATCCCATTTACCTTTTCCCTCTGGGCTTCCTTTTCTTCTGTGTATCTTACTTTCACTCTTCCTCCATGGTTGGCTGCGTGGCTGTGTGGCTGTGTGGCTGTGTGGCTGTCCCCTTCTTTTCTTGCTCCTTGATCTCTCTTGCTTCCTGATCCCTCTTTTTCTCCTTCTGTTTATTCTCTCTGCCTGCCAGCCCCTCCTATCCTTTCTCCTGCCTTGCTATTGGCCATGCAGTTCTTTATTAGACCAATCAGGTGTTTTAGATAGGCAAAGTAACACAGCTTCACAGAGTTAAACAAATGCAACATAAAAGAATGAAACACATCTTTACATCATTACAAATGAATGTTTTACAGCATAAACAAATGTAACACATCTTAAAATAATGTTCCACAACAATAATGCATCCTAGAAAATTCCTTCATAGGATTTCCTTTTTCTGTTTGATTCATTGTCCTTACTGAGTCAAAGCCATAGACCTGTTTAAATTCAAACTTCCAGACCTGCAACTGTGAAGCTGAATGTGGTTAGTAGAAGACACACAACCTAACTGACTAGTTTCCTTTGGGTTCCCAGACCACAAATATCTTGTAGGACCTCATGATACATATGAATATATATAATTGTATCTAATCTAGGAGGTGAGAGAGCAAATGGATGGTTATCTCTGCACTTCCTTTGCATATAATACTTTGAATACTTTGCATTCCTTTTATCAGCTAATAACTACTCCCCCATATAATACAATATTGTCCATTTGTTGTAGCTAATAACTTCTATGACTACTTTATCAAAAATTTAAAGGAGACCTCCATAGACTCCCACTGTCATATCTACCAGCATTTTGCCAAAAAACTCTGTTTTCACCATCATTAGAAATAAATGAATTACTTAATCCTAAATATACCTTCCTAGAAAGAAAATCTTACTAGAAAACCTTTCATCTATCATCTATTCATTACTTGATTAATTTTTGGATATGGCACCAGGTCACTGTACATTGATCCACCTCCTTGACTCATCTTTCAGTGAATAGAATGCTTTTTCTCAGAGAAGAAGACCAATACTCCAAGATGTGTATGCTAAGGTAACAATTAAAGCATTGTGGTATGGGTTCTTTTACTCTTGTTTTAGGATGTTTTTAATCAAAGTAGTCTTGGAAATCTACTGTTGGACATACTTACTAAATTAGCATGGAATATCTTGGGGCAGAGCCCAAGAATCTACACTATAGCAAGTTCCCCAAAGTGATTTTTGTATACAATAAAGTTATTTACGCTTATTGAAATAGAATTGGGAAAGTTTTCAGAGGCAAATTTAGTCAAAAGAATTCAAGATTAGGAATGAGAGAATACAATGCATTCTAAAGCTCAGGTCTCCTTTTCCAGTGCTGGTAGTTGTGAGTGTTGGTGTGGCCTTTGAAGGATTGCTTTTGCCTTTATGCTCTGCTTTTAGTTCTAATTAAAACTCCATCTAACTTTTTTACTTTTGTACTTTCATATTTTATTTGGTGTTTTTCTTGTTGTGGCACAGTAGAAAAAACACTAGCTTTGAAATCAACCTGAATGTACATTCCATTTCTGCCACAATAAGTGCACCATGACAGCAAATTCAGAAAACTTTGTGTCTCAAGTTCCTCATCTGTTTAATGGAGATGATGCCTGAACTATGAGGTTTTCATTAGGATGCAACACAGAGGCTTCAAGTCCGATTTCTGCTCTTTTCTTTTACGATTTGTGCTAACATTTGCTTGAGATGGATTTAACTTGACTAAGACATTTGTCATGTTCCAATTCCTATTTGTGCTTACATTTTTCTGAGATAGTTTGACGATGAGTAAAGGTGTTTTTCTGCTTAATTTGTTGTTCTTTCTATTCATAGTAGACAGTACTAATCTATCTCTCTATGTAAGGACACATGCATCAAAGTAGCAAACTAAGACACAATCTTGCTCAAATCATTGTACTCCTGATGTCCTTCAAACAAATGCTTCAGTCTCATCCCCAGACACAGCAGACATGTCTTTACCCTCAGGTGTCTTAGATTACTCAGTGGGAAGACATTGTCAACTGGAAAGGTAAATAAAAGCAGAAGGTTTAGGAGCATTCAAAGCAACTTTAGAAGAGCTGCTACACGTATACCACGAGATTGTCAGGCCAGGAATGTGTGCTAATGCAACTCCGTGGAGAATGGTCAGCTTTAAATGAAATAAAGGTTTCCCTCAAGATCACAGATAGGTAGCATGACCTGCTCCTGTGTCCAAGGCCATAGGTGAAAGAATGCTCATTTCCCCCTAGGTATTTACCAATCTCTACTACCAAGTCATAGGATATCAAGTGGACAGTGATGGCCAATCTGGTCAACTCCACTATGATAAGACAGTCCCAGAAGATTAATAAGGCATCAGAGCTCTGACCGAGTCAATGGATTAATCATTTAAGGCTTCATAATATGGTGATATTATTGGAAGTTTGGGGAGTAGAACTTGGGACTCGAAGTAAGTCACTGGGGGGTGGGTCATACTCTTCAACCATATCTTGTCTTGGGCTCTTCCTGTGTGCTCTGATATTTGCTTCCTGTTGACCAAGAAGTTAAGAATGCACTCCAGCGCATGTTCCCACCATATGGCATTCTTCCCAAAGGCAGGGAGTTGTGAGACCTTATTAAGTTGTTCTACTGATTTTCATAACAGCAATGGAAAAGTAACACAGGGACCTTCCTTTCTAGTATTGGACATTGTTCCTGTTAATAATCTTGGAGAATATAGTACTTAGTATTTATTTGTAATCTTTATAATAGGCAAACAGAAGGTTGATTAAAATTATGAAATTGACTGAAGTGGTGGCTCAGTGGTTGTGAGCACTTGCTGCTTTTGCAGAGGACTTGAGTTTGATTCCCAGCACCCACATGGTGGCACATAATTCATTTATAACTTGAGTTCTAGGGGATCCAACGCCTTCTTCTGGACTCTGTGGGCACTTACATACATGTAGGCAAACATTCATACACATAAAATAAAGTAAATCTTTAAAAATTATGAAATTGTTTCCTTTTTTAATTGAAAATAGATTCTCCCCTTCCTCTACTCCTCCCAGCTCCCCCTCCATCTCCCTTTTGCTCCAGATCCACTCCCCTTCCATTTCCTCTTCAGAAAAGAGGAGCAGGTCTTCAAGAGACAATGGCCAAAGAGGGCAAAACAAGATAAAATAAGCCAAGGTGAAAGCCCTCATATTGAGGCTGAACAAGGCTACCAAACAGGAGGAAAAGAGTCTCAAGAGCAGGCAAAAGAGTCAGAGATACACCTGTTCCCACTATTAAGATTCTCACAAAGACACCAAGTTAACAGCTATAACATATATGCAGAGGACCTGGTGCAGACCCATGTAGGCCCTGTGCTTGCTGCTTCAGTCTCTGTGAGCCCATGTGAGCCTTCCTTGGTTGAATCAGTGTGCCATGTTCTCCTGGAGTCCTCCATACCTACTGACTCATACAGTCTTCCCCTCACCTCTTCTGCAGGGTTCCTAAATCTCTGAAGGGAGGGACCTGATGGAGACCTCTAATTTGGACGCTCTCTCTGCATAGTTTTTGGCTGTGGGTCTTCGGCACTCGCTCCCTTCTGCTGCTGGAGGAAGTCTCTCTGGTGACAACTTGACAATGCATTGATCTATAAGTATAGCAGAATATCATTAGAAATCATATTTCCTTTTTACCACATGATATTAGGTTACATGTTATAAAATGATCATTTCTGCATTGGTTCTAATTGTCATTCAGAGATTGTTGGATGTGTTTTATCTGGGACAATAAAATAGAATACCAAACAAAATTGGTGATGTGAGTAGTTCAGTAATAGAGTGCTTAAAAAAAATCCAATTTAGGTTAACTTTCAGCCATAAAAGGCATGAAGATATATTGATCAATGGCAGGCCTCATATATGACAATGATCTCATAAGATTATAACTGAGCTGAAAAGTCTTCTCACTACCGTAAGGACACAGCACAATGCATTCCTTACAGGTGGTGACCGGTGTAAAAACAAAGCCTACTAGTCCTATAAAAGTACACTGCCCAAAATTATGTATTACCAGTATATATTTTCTAGTCAGACTTTCTTTGGACTGCCAGCTCCCAAATAATGACACAGAGACTTCTTATTAAGTATGAAAGCTCGGCCTTAGCTTAGGCTTGTTCTCAACTAGCACTTAAAACTTAAAAATTAACCCACTAATATTACTCTATCTTCTTTCATGTGGTTCACTACCTCTCCTCAGTACTGTATGTCTGATTTCCTCTGCATCTCCTGGCGAAATCAGATTCCTTTCCAGAGTTCCTATATCTGCCCAGAAGTCCTGCCTGTCCTCTTCTGCCTAGCTATTGCCCATTCATCTTTTTGTTAAACTATTCAGAAGTTAAACTTGCCTTAGGCAAGTGAGAAAGGACAAAGACATGTCTTCACACAGTGTGATCAAATACCCTGCAACAATACTTGGTGAGTTGCTGTGTCCCTAATGTATTTTTATCCTTGTTCGGGAGTGTGCTCCTACTCGATAACCTTTTCATTGTGCATGTGGTCTATCACACACGCCACGACTCTATACATCCATGCTTCCTTCATCTCTTGATGCATAGCTCTTTCTTGTTCTGAAGTTTGTTGTTTTTCTCTTTGCCATCTCGGGAGCATGAGGCTAGGCCGTGAACATTCCATGTCAGTCTGGTGTGCTATGTTGCTTTGTTGGAGCAGGTGGGGTTGTATGAGTACGCGCTGAGCTATCCACACAATGGGAGACCTCACCTAATGAGGCATTTCTCAAAATATCATCTGACCATAAGCAAAGGGTGACTTTTTAAATGTATGTTGGTTTGAATTTGTCAGATTTTATTTCTTCTTGCTCTTTCTTGCCACAAGCACATTTTTAAAATTTTGTGTTTTCCACCCTCTTTATTTTACTTATGTTTTTTATGTGATTTCTATGCTGTGGTTGTAGAAACTCTAACAGAGAAATATGAAGGGTTAAGTTATAAACATTTATTACCACAAGGGGGTGTGGTTCATAAGGGAATGACAGGAAAGAGACATGATTTTTTGTTTTAAAGATGAGGTCTTGTTATGAAGCCCTGGCTGTCTCTGTGAACTCCCTATATAGACCAGGCTAGCCCATAACTTACAGAGATCAGCCTGGCTCGGAGTGCAGAGGAATTAAATTAAAGGGGTATGTCACCACACTTGGTTAATATATATGTATGAGTGTGTAAAGCTCTTGTTAAATGCATGTTTCATTCAATTGTATTTAATAAGGTAAAAATAAAAACAAAAGAAGAGAAATAAGACAGAAACAATCTCATAAAATGAATAGGAGATTTTTCAAAGGAGCTATTCTTCCTAGTGCTTTATTCCCCTGGCGCTTTAGGAGTTGTGGCAAGGTTTGGGAGGGGACATTGGAAACTGCCTTGAAGATTATCGCCAAGAATTTCTCACTTACATGGCATTGGTGTGTACACAACCTTCTTATTCCACCTAAAGTCATGAGTTAGTGCTTAGAGCAAATACATCTTCTTGGTTAATTATTTAAATAGGGACAAAAGAGTTCGTTTCCCAATATAGCATGGTATCTCCTAGGGGAAGTGACTTCTTAGCTTCTAACTTCTCATCAGTGAAGAAGGAAAGAAAGACAATAGACAAAAAACGTCCAAATAGACATGGCACTGCCTTGCAAGACCGTGAGGGAAGAGAAAGCTGAGTCCCTGGAATTGCAGAGTTTATGCCGATTGATGTGTAGCCTCCATGCGTGCTCTCATTAGAGTGGGATTTGGAAATACTGTCGAGGATGGACATTCGGCAGTTTAAACTTTATCTAGACACCAAAAGAGGCATTCCTAAGATTTCAGCAGAGTGCTGTTCCGACCCCATTTTGTTGTGGGAATGACCCTGGAAAGTTTTCAAACAACTTGAGGTTTTCCTAAAAGTGTTAGACTATGTTGCACATAGAAAGATGTGCTCCATTAAGTAAAAAGAGGAAGCCTCACCAGGCAAGGAGTTGTCTGTGATCTACAGATCGTCAGCAAAATCAACAAGGTGTAAAGGAGGGTGGTGCCACAGAGGGAGACCCTGAGGACTGTAAACCGAGAAGGATCCTTTTCTGAGGCTCCTGATGCGCCTCGCTTTTCCAAATGTGAGGAGTACTCATGGCCATGTGCTGCAGCCGGCAGCCATTCCATCCATCCACAGAGTCACTTCGCTATTTCCCTAATGTCACTTTGTCACGCCACCCTCTTCATCAACTTCGTTTTATTAATTCTGGATGATTACCCGGGAAGTTAGGAGTTGTAATTTTATTATTCATTTCAGACTGTTTCTGAAAACCAACTTCTACACCATAATTTTTCCAGCTATGAAGTCCAGGCTGGACTTGAACTCATGATCCTCCTTCCAATACCTCCAGAGTTCTGAGATTACAGGTTTATACCACCATTCCTGGGGCCACACTATGCCAATTACGGCAACACCAAATAACTGTTTATTCTTCAAAAATTGCTTTGAAATTCTTTTCTGTAAGCCCCACCCAATTTATAGCTTCAGCCTGATTCTCAATTCGTAAATACTTTGCGTTTCCTTTTCTTTTCTGAGATAGCAAGTCTAGTTAAGTTGGTGGCGGCTCCTGCTTTTGCAAGCAGCTAACTCTGGTTTTCTTAATCAAGAAGTTGTTGTCATGGGAGTAAAATACCTATGTGGTCAATTTTCGCTGAATTCTGTAATGCAGTTTTCAGAAATAGTGACCCATAGTTTGAAGCCACAGGCCCAAGTCAACAGTCCAAGAATCTTTATCGGTGCTCTTTGTCCTTTCTCTCCTCTCACTGTGACAGATAGCATTAAAGCCAGAGAGGGCTCCAGGAATGGCATCTCCAGATCAGTCAAGGTTATTGCTTTTCCAATTAGTGAGATGTATGACGACTACAGGGGAAGCAAGGGAACTACGCTTCCCAGCCGACCAGCCTACGCCCACCAAAAAGACTTTCGCGAAAAGCTATATAGATTTTATGTAAATTTGGTATTTATGAGCACCAAACTTTTAGCACTGACATCTGCCTGAGAAGAAACTTCATTTACAGCAGTGGCAGAGATGAAGTTCACTGTGAACTAGTTTTGAAGACCATATGCTTTAGCAAGCCGAGGAGGGGCCAGAGGCTCTTACAAAACAGCTTTTTCCCGGTCTCACTGTGGATGATGCTGCACGACAACATTGTGACATCATAACTTACGAGCTTTTGCTTGCTGTTGCTCCAACGGAGCCTCGGGGAGTGTAACAGCACCTTGGAAGTCTACCGTGCTTCCCTTCCGTGGAATTTAAGGCACTTCACAGGCATTTTCTTTCTAAACCTCACAACATCTCTCTAAGGTATTGCCAAACTGGAGACAAATTTCACAGTTTAATCATGTGGAACACATTGGTAAATATAGATTTGCCTTTTAGAAAGTTGCTTCAAAGTGTATTTTGCAGCTCACAAGACGTTTCTCAGGGTGTAAACCAGTGGTGTAATGTAAAGCTTTTGGCCCTCCCCGATGTGAGCAGGGAGGATAGACGTGTTTGGCATGATGTTCACGGTGGCGGTGGCACAGGAGGGGGAGGGGCGTGCAGAGAGACAGGGTAGTTCTCTGTCCCCCTCCCTTCTCTTCCTGTCTCCCAGACTACACAGGAGACAGCCTGTACCTCCCCATGCTTTCCTTTCCATCTGCAGAGAAGGCTGGGATAAAAATGCAATTTTTAATGAAGAATTTGTTTATATTTTCAGGGCTAAACAAAAAACTGATTTAACTCACAGACCTGTTGACTAATTTTGGTAACTGAAGTGGTGTTTCTAGCAGGGTAGTTGGAAGATGTGTCTTTTTCATGACCTGGGAGGGAGTGATGATGAAGACAGGGTCGAAAATAGTTAACTTTGGACAGGGACCTCAAGAGCAGCAGTTCCAGAAATGGCCTTGGAGGCAGGGATGTCAGGAGAGGATTCTGGTTGCTGGTTCTTGTCTGATTTTCTCTTGCAGGAGCATCTCTGGTTAGAAGCTATACCAGAGAATGTGATGGACAGGTGTTAGTTCCTGCTGGTGAAGAACTTTGGAACTGGACCTCTGGGCTTTGATGGTGTAAATCAGCCACAACTATCCCCAAATTTCAGCCCCTCTAAATGATTCAGGATCCCTACTCTTGATGGGGTATGTGGCAGAATCTTTAGAGGCCATGAAGGACGGGTACTCCCTAATTGAATATCTCTGGCCCTAGGTGGAGACATGGCTTTCTGATATGCTCTAAAGAATGGAACATTACATATCATTGTCTCCTCCCTTAACAGTTAATTGAGCTGGGCCTGTCAATCACTTGTTCAAGAGATGACCCTTCAAGCAGGCTGATTCACCTAAAGCTTCACTAAAGAGAGGAATAATTCTCCTTAATGGGACAGTGCACTTCCCTTCTTGGAAATGCTGCCTTTGGTTCAGTGGCTTACAGAGATTTCATGCATTATTTTTACTCTGCCTGTCTATCTGCATCCTAACTTCAGAAAAGCAAACTTTCCCTTTTTTATTTCTTTCTTCAGATGCTGGCCAAAATCGAGACATGTTTTCTTTGGCACTTTGGGCTTTCTCACTCCTTCTCTGGAGCTGCCCCCTTTCTGCAGCTTGTTGCCATGTGGTGGCCTGCTGACCTTCATCGCTGAGCATGCCAGTCTAAGCCAAAGACAGGACTGTCTTTCTCACTGACCTACACCTCCTCTCAGCAGCCCCCATGGCATGCAGCTTGCTTGCCCAATTGTTTTCTCTCAAACGCTGATAGAATTGTCCTGGAGCTTCCCACTGAGTCCACTTATGAGACTAAAAACCCAAAAGGAAAATCCATAATTTCCCTGGTAGCATATGACATCCAGTGTGGGGCTCCCCAAAGTTTCTGGCAACAGTAACATTTCATACATGTCCATTTCTTGTCCCAATTTCTCAGTAACTTCATTGAAAGGGAATGGGCTCTTAGAATGTTTCTTGGCAGGTGTAATGATTCATGCCTGTAGTTCTAGCACCTTGGATGCTGAGACAGAGGATCCAGTGTTTAAGGACAGTGTGAGCATCACCCTCTCTCAAAACATAACAAACCCCCAAACAATCAGACTATTTCTCCCTCTCTAACCTCATTCTTTTCCTTTGAAGACCCCCATTTCATCCAATTTTCCATAAAAAGGTGACATGGAGCTGAGACTGAGATGGGTGTTCTAATTTATTTGGCAGTAAGTAGCTGTAAGAGCCCCACATGAGTCTCCCTGACTCACTGTATTTCCTCATTTCTAATTTAGAGTTCTGAGTTTAGAGCCACAGTTGTTTAGAAGATTAAATGAGACAGCACGTTATAAAGTCTAAAGTGCCATTCAGGTCAAATACATTATTTTTCTCTGCTGAAGAGCTCTCTAGCGGACAAGAATAAGGCTAGCTGGAAATGTGTCCACTGTCCAGTTTCCCAGAGAATGACTTGATATATCCTTTTGAGGAGCATCCAAACCAGGATAGTTTTGAGGGAGAGAAAAGGAGTAATTGATAATTACTGGAGGATAGAACTAGAACTTTTCTAGGCAAATCAAACATGCTCAGCCCACCCAAAGGCACCTCACAGGCGAGCCCCGTCACTGCCTGTTTGTGATAGGGACAAAGGACTCCCTGGAATGTGCGACAGAGGCGAACCCTCTTCAGATGAGCCTGACTTGTGGAGCTTGGGTCCTGGACACTCAACAGCCACCGACGCCCCCTGGGCCATTGCCTTCTGGCCCATGAATTTGAAAACTGAATTTATGGATGGCGGAATGGTGAGCTTTTAGAAAGGAACTTGATCATAAGAAAGGGTAAAGAAGTCAGCCAGCTCCTGTCTAGCAGAAGTGGGTCCCAAGAATGCGCAGTGAGCGACTTGTCCTAGTGGACGACTGGACCGACCAGTTCAATCCACACAGTGATGTGCTCCTGAGAATCTGGGGACTAAGAAGTCCTCACGCTGTCTGAGTTGGTCTAGATCCCTGGAAATCAAATTTCTTGCGGATACCTGGTCCAGCCTCTTTCATGCTAAGGGCAAATCCTCAGCAGGGAAGCACAGGGAGGGCCTAGCGTCTATCTCTCCGCCCCAGTCTTGGAGGCAGCACCGCCCTCGTATCCTCACCTTCTTTTGTTTAGACTCGATTTCTCTTTTGTTTGCCATCTCTTCAATGGAAAGCAGAGCTCTTCCTATTGTTTTTGTTTATTTGCTGAAAATGGAGATGATTTACATAGTTTAGCAAGATAGTTGGTCTGTGTAATCAGAAATCAGTTATTAGCAATTACTTCCTTTCTTAAAACGCACCAAAACATTTGAGAGATGACCACTAACCGGTACCTGTCTGCACTAGAGCTCAGGCTCTGTAAAGGTTTACAAGTATTTGTGTAGGATTTTAAGTGTATTTTCAGAGTGTTTTTTTTTTTTTTTCCCTTGTGGAACTTTGAAAAATGGAGAGAATTAAGTTGTTTCTAAAAAGCCAAACCAGCCTGCCATCTCTTTTTCTTTTCTGGGCTACGGTCCAATTTGCACAGCAGTTGCAAAGAAAAAGCAAACGCATCACTAGATTCAGCGAGAAATATTGTAACAGTATGTAATCTCTGTCAAGATAAAATTGCTTTGTGATTTACATTACAATAAATCCTGACCTTTAAGCGCTGCAGACTAAGCTAATCTGTGAAGTACTTTTTTCCAACACTGAATCAGCTAGCGCAGCTCAAGCAAAGTGACTGTATTAGTCCCACTGTGGTGTGGTTAAAGAGCCTATATATATGGAAGCAGATTACAGAGTGTTGTTCTATGTGTACTATAATAAGTAGAATAATTGAAATATTCAGTCTGTTTCATCATTGTGAAATAATAGAATTATTTTAACCTCTCTTTTGTTTGCCTATTATGGGAATTACAAGTAGCTACATTTAAATATCATTAAGGTCTGATTTAGATTGATTAGAACAAGGAAATTCAGAATGAGGTTAAAATACCACATGACATTTCAGCCTTAATTCACTTCTGTGAGTTAAAAATTGTTATTTCTGTTCTTTTTCTTTTTCTCTTTTCGGTGAAATATTCAGATGTCATGTGAATTTTCCAGTATCGCCTTTGAGTTTTTGGCTTTCAGTCTGCTCACAAGGATTAGGTTCCCCCAATTCAGGAGTGAAATGCTTCTGTAGATATTACAAACAAACAAACAAACAAACAAACAACGAGAACAATAGTCAGATTTGGAGATGTTCAAGCCAGCATTTCCTCAATATCTTTTTTCTTCCTTGGATTTCAGGTCTAGACCACTGACTGGACAAGCTGACGGTGTCTCAAAGGTAGTTTGGACTTTTCCCAGTTGGTTCTGGGCATTCTTCACTTGTGTGGACACTATCACACACTTTCTTTTATTAATTTTTGTACGTGGTATCTACTCTGCTTTTAGGTCCATCCAGTAGATTTCAGGTGCTATTGTTTTTTTTTTTTTTTTTTTTTTTTTTTTTTTTTTTTTTTTTTTTATTTCAGCAAAGTTCAATTCTAAAAACACTCCTGTTTCTCTCTTCCTCTTCCTCACTTCTCTAATCCACTCACCTCTACCCTCTGCGTCATTCTGTGACTATAGTTGAAGAGTGGATACTTGATATTGTAGTTGTGTTTGGATTCTAGACTTGTGTTTCTTTGAGTAACATTGCCTCTCATCCCAGCTTAGGGATCACAGTCTCTGAAGCCTACTCTTGAATATTGCTGGGCAGGGTAGTATGTAGGTAAGCGCTGAGGTAGTGCCTGCCTAGAGACGTCTTAATTCTCATATTACCAGATCCTTTCCTCTCTGTCTGCTGGTAATATATCCCAACTGCAGCCTAGTAGGAACTGTGGATAGTAAGCTGGGCAAATGGTGGAGGCCATGTTTCTTCTCCAAGGATCACACTTTTTTGCTGTGGAATATATGAAAACAATCATTTACAGTATGTTTTCATGTTTTTCATTAGTAATGTGAAAGTCAGAAGCAAAGTCTCAAGGAAATGGAACTGAAAATGTATGTTGAGATTCTCCATTACTATAGTCATGTGTCCTGTGATTACAGGGACACACCTGATAAACCCATCCTTACACCATTTCATTGCTCTGCTAACATCTTAATGGAGAATTCAGAGATGTACACAAGAAAGTGCTTTACAGGGTGCTAGAGTCCACCTTTTCCATATTAAAGAAAACATTTGTGCATGCATGCTCTGTATGTGTGTGTGCACGCTCGTGCACATGCGTACATGCACATGGGCAGCTCCGTGCCTATGGAAGTCAGAGGACAACTTATAGAAGCAGTTCTCTCTTTCTGGCATGTGGGTTCCAGGGATGAAACTCCTGGCATCAGGCTTGGTGGCAAGTGCCTTGGCTAGGTGAACCTTCTCATTGTTTCTTCTGGCAGTTGTTCCTCTGCTCTATTTAAAAGTAACATTGAATGAGGGGAATAGACTTGAGTTTAGTAAGACAAACTTTTTTTTTTGTTATGTTGTGTTATTTATTTTAGATTTTTATAATTAATTTATAGGATACCTCGAGGGCAGTGTAATTTGCATTGTAGGGGCCACCTGAGGAACTCACTGGGGACAAAGCACTCTGTTCTGCCTTGAGCACAACTGCCTGAAACCAGAATTGTGCATGCCATGTCTCCCATTATAAATAGAGACATCCTCGGGGCACCATAGCAATGTACACCAGACGGTCTTCTAATGCATTTTGAGGGGGAAAAATAGCAGTTTTGATATTCCCAAGATAAGAGAAATATTCTTGATGCTACAAGGGCACTTGAGAATTTAGCTGAAACATTTGTATTTTGAAAGGTCAGCTGCATTGTGCCAATTTTAAAGTTACAATATAGTGATTTATTTTGTGACAAAGAGTATGAAAGTAATTGCTTAAATGAAAGATTATATGAGAATGTTGATGTAGACAAGGTTACACATATACAATCATATTCTTTCATTTTTATAACTAAATTTTAAAATACTGCCAACTTAATGGAGTGTTATAACTTTTGACTTACCTCTATACAGTGTTCTGCGACCCAGGGTTCGTAAGCATCTCACCCATCTTTTGTGGTATTGAGTAATTCTACCAAGATCTTCAAAGCAGCACTTTATTTTCATTAGGGAGCCTTCTTCTAGCCTGGAACCCTTTCCTCGGGTTTAACTGACAACCTCTACCCTTTTGTATACGCAAATGCTGATTCCACACAGCCTTGGAGCTGATGAACCTTTGTTCCGTGTGTTTAAATTGGGACTCTGTCATTTAACTCATCACCTCTTGTGTTTAAATCTTGTCTCTGGGTTTGGGGTTTGTTTCCATTACTTTCTTCACTGTTTTCGTGTTGGAACTTGAGGACGAAGTTGGGGTTGGGGATTTCACAACTCACATCTGTTATCACCATCTCCCCAGATTCTCCCTGTCTTAACACTTTTATGTTCTTATCAATTAATGACAGTTGAATCATCTCCAACTGCAGTTTCTAAGATCAGGGACTACCTAAGGTAACTCTGTTTGGATCCAGTTATACCCAGAAAAGGGAGGAAGGGTCCACGAGGTATCCTGTCACAGTCATGATCTGAGAGTCTGCATGTCTATGTTTAAGTTGTTCTTTGTATGATAATTTTTGTCCCCTGAATAAATATGCATCTTTGTATATCCACCCGTCTAGTCGCCCACTTCCCCATCCATCAGCCCATCCATCCTAGCAGTGAATTACAAAGTCTCTTCTGGGTGCTGGCTTTGGTTTTAAGTGTACTTATCAGGCTTGTCATGCACTTGACACTGTACATTGCCATACTGTGAATATATATATTTTCAGATATATAATCACCTAAGCAGCCTCAGTTGTGACTCTGAGGAGAGCTGTGAGCACTGTGGTTGTTTTGGTCCTTTCTGATAAACTTTCTCAGCTTCTCTCCAGAGCCTTCCTCGCCTGTGATCACAACCTGGACCACTCAGCATAATGAAACCCTAAGGCTTGAAGCTTCTGGAGGATTTAATAATCAACTAAAGAAAACCAAGGGACTTCACCAACAGGCTAGGAGCTGGACTATTTATGAGCTTGGATGAAATGAAAAAAAAAAAAATACAGGAGCACAATTTCAGCCAAGCTTCGTTCGTTCGTCCTGAATGACCCCGTTCCACAGTGGAGCTCCTCTCTCTTTCACCACATACCCTGAGGTCCCACAGTCTCTCCACTAAACATGTCATGTGCCAGTCGCTGCTAGGGAGCATTTTTACATTTAAATTTCAGCATAAAATTTTCTTATTAAAGCCTTACTTGCATATGCTTAAGAAATCAAACAAGACTTCAACACTCATTAGACAGTAGCTTTATTTCTCTTCTAATTCCTTCTCTCTGGAGACAACCACTCTATTTTTAGCTATTTACTCTAATAATTGTTTTTATCTAAGTAACAACTTCTAGTACTATTTCTTGATTTGTCAGTTCTAAACATTATTCATTCCTACTTCCTATTGGAAAAAAAAGATAGTGTAGTTCTCTCCTTTTCTTGTTTTTTAATAAAGGAAATTACCCTTTCTCATCGTTCTAATGAAATCATACAATCATTTTAAATCAGTTTGTTCACATTTTTATGAGCATATACCTATTTAGCATAGATAAATGAAACCACACATTATCTTATGTTTCACTTACTTTCTAATATAACTATTTTCTCTGAAATAAAAAATTCCTTGGGGGATGGCATGGTGGTGGTGCACACACTTAATCCCAGCACTTGGGAGGCAGAGCCAGGTGGATCTCTGTGAGTTCCAGACCAGTCTGGTCTAGAGAGTGAGATCCAGGACAGGCACCAAAGCTACACAGAGAAACCCTGTCTCGAAAACAACGACAACAAAAAACAAAAACAAAACAAAAAAATAACAACAACAAAAAATTCCTTGGGGCATAATCCCTGGGGTTCAATCCCCAATACTGAAAAAATGTTTCTTTTTTATTGGTTCTTACGTTTTCACATGTACATTATGAAGTCACTCCAACCCTCTAAGAGAGCTGCTGCCCTGACACTGAAGACCTGTGATAACGTCCTTGGAGGTAGCGAGGCCTGTGCTCTTCCCTCCCTCTGGCTGCTGGTCCGTCCGCAGCCACACGGCTGGCTTCTCCTGGCAGTCACTCATCTGTCACACACACCTCTCTACTGGGTCCCGTTGATGCTTGAGGTTTTTCCACTTTTCTGATTTTTTGATCTTCCTTATATCCAAGGACTTATTTTTATTTCGTGTGTGTTTTGCTGACAAGTGAGCATGCACCTTTGTGCAGTGTCTGTTGAGGGCAGAGGGCGGTTCAGATTCTTGGGAATCAGAGTTACTCACTGTGAGCTGCCATGTAGGTGCTGGGAGCCAAACTGGGTACTTTGCAAGAGTAGATAGAACTCGTCACTGCTGAACCATCTCTCCAGCCTCATGTTTCAGTTTTGATTATTTTCTCTGAGTCGTTTTCCTAGTCATTAATCCTTTCTTACACTTATCTGATCTCTTATTACACTTATCTACTGATTTCTTAAACTCAGTTATTTTGTCATTTCTAGAATTTCCATGATGTGTTTGAAAATATAGATGCCAGTTTAGATGAAACTCTTCATCTTGCCATCCTTCCCCCTGAATATGTAATTATAGTTATTTAAAAACTATTTTGACAACTCTAATATGAGTGTGTTTCTATTTTCTGTTTGCATTTCTCTGCTTTTGGTCAGTTCAATTCATGGCTTGTCTGATAATATATCACTGAATGCTGGAGTTAGTAAATTAAAAATAACTGAGGTTCTGAGTGATTTTATGTTTTTCCAGAGAGATCCCCTCCACCCTGCAGCAGGCGTTTAGGAAGAGATTCCTTATCTTGTCCATTTTCATGCTTTTCTTACCCTTAGGTGGTTCTTGCTGAAAACACAGGGCTGTTCTCCAACCCTGTTTTGACTTTCCTAAACCAGAAAGTTGAACACAATCTATGGACCACCCTTTCAGATAGCTTCGGTGCCCCATAATGCAAAGCGGCAGATGCTCTGGGCATACAGTTTGGTGAAGGTGTAGCTTGTCTCCAAGCATCTCCCCTTCTGCTGTGGTCGGCCAGCCCTGGCTGCCATGACTGTGTCCAGTGATGTGAAACAGCTGCTGTAATCCGGCTTCCAGATGTTTCAGGTGGGATGCTTGTGAGGAAAGATGTGTCCACAGTAGTGGACACTGACAGTCACTTTATGTGGACTTTCTTTTCTTTTGAAGCTAGTGGTATCTTCTCCTTGTCTTGATGGTCGCGTATGCTAAGTTTTCATAGAGGCAAACTTGTAAAGATTTCTCATTCATGACATAGTTCAGAAGCTCCTAAGTTTCAGGGTTTAGGGAGTTTTCCTGCATTTTTCTCATCTGTAACTCTTGATATTTTGATATTGGACCTCCTGAATGGATCCCCGACTTTTGACATTGTCCTCTCTCATTTCCATGCCTGTGTCTTCCTTTCCCCCGGGGCCAGCTGGTTCATTTTATTCAGAGAAGAACATTCCACTCTTTTGTCCTGAGGCCACAGTGTGGCTACTCATTCTCTGACAGTCAAGTGAGGAAAGGTGTGTGTGTGTGTGTGTGTGTGTATGTGTGTGTATGTGTGTGTATGTGTGTGTGTGTGTGCACATGTGTGTATGTGTGTGTATGTCTGTGTGTATACGTGTTTATGTGTGTCTCTGTGTGTGTGTGCACATGTGTGTATGTGTGTATGTCTGTGTGTGTATGTCTGTGTGTGTGTATGTGTGTGTGTGCACATGTGTGTCTGTGTGTATGTCTGTGTGTGTGTGTATGTGTGTGTGTGTGTGCACATGTGTATGTATGTGTGTCTGTGTGTCTGTGTGTCTGTGTGTGTGTATGTCTGTGTGTATACGTGTTTATGTGTGTCTGTGTGTGTGTGTGCACATGTGTGTCTGTGTGTGTACGTGTGTGTATGTGTGTCTATGTGTCTGTGTCTGTATGTGTGTGTGTGTATGTCTGTGTGTATACGTGTTTATGTGTGTCTGTGTGTGTGTGTCAGAGGTGGGGGCTGTTCAAACTCGGCAATATTCCTGTCTTCCCCTTGGTGCGGGTCCACAGTTTAGCCTTTCCTTCCGTCCTCACTACAGAGCATCCTGAGTCCCACTTCCAGGAGGCACCAGGACTGGAGAGGAAGACAGCCTGATGTCGCCCACTCCAGACCATCCTTCAGCAAGGCTCGACCCCGTACACTTGGGGGGTTTCTCCGAGTTGTCAAGACAGTCTGTACATTTGCTTCTCGTGTTTCTAAACCATGTCTTCAGCTCTTGTCTCAGAGTTTTTCCCCCCATTTTTATTGTCTTTGTGGATTTGTTATTTCTTACTTTTGTTCTTAAAAAAAAAAAAAAAACCTAGAATTTTAGGGGAAGAAACATAAAGCAGGTGTTTTCAGTTCACCATACCTCACTGGAATTTTCAGGTGCTTTATGTACATCAAGAGAAACTTCCACAGCAGGTATTAATATAGATGAGGGAAATGTGGAAGTAACGGGAAATGACAGAGTTAGAATTAAAATTCATTCTATCTGGCACAAAGGCCCTCATTTTAGAAAACACCTTTTTTTTCTTTTTACTTTAAACATCTAAGTTTTGTCCCCAAGTATGAAGAATTCACTTTTTTCAAAGCCAAGTAATTCTTGAAATTAAAAAAAAATCACAATATACATTCATTCACTCTCTCTGTTTAGCCGTTAGTTCTTATGTGCTTGTCCTACAAAAGTAAACTATAATTTTTAAAAGCCTACTTTAATTTTACAGCTTTTTGTTTTGTATTTGAAATTACTAAGCTTAGCCTGAAGAAAATTTGTTGTAATTGAAACTTTTCTCTAAGTCAAGATTCTACTTCCTAAAACATTGAAACTGCTTTGCTTTATAGAGAATGAAGTTTCTTATTTAACCTTGAGTTGTTTGTTGCTAGAATCTGAAGATGTGGAGAAAGTTTCTTAATATGTTTCTTTTTGGGCTCTCCAGAAGGACTTTCTGCTTCCTGTTGGCAGACCATCAGGCCAGTTTCTGGACATCCTTGTTAAAACATCCCCGCACACAATGAGTCAGGCTGTATCATGGGGAACAAGTCAGATCCTGTGAAGCAAGTTAACAGCTGCCACAAAAGACAGCTTACACCGTCTGCCACAAACAGGGAGTTTAAAGACTGCGGAGTTTCTGTAAAATATCTCTGTCTCAAGAATGTACATCTTAGTCGGGCGGTGGTGGCGCACGCCTTTAATCCCAGCACTCGGGAGGCAGAGGCAGGCGGATCTCTGTGAGTTCGAGGCCAGACTAGGCGCAAAGCTACACAGAGAAACCCTGTCTCGAAAAACCAAAAAAAAAAAAAAAAAAAAAAAAAAATGTACATCTTGTTTGGGAAAGAGAAGGAAAAGGATCCCTACCTAGAAGACGCAGGGAAGGGGATTCATGGTTATTTACAGTCATTTCAAACATTTCTTTTCATTCTGTGAGACTAAAAAGGAACATGCTGATCCTTCTAGCTACCATTTACTTTCAGGCAAGAGCTTCTGTTTGTACTTTGTTCCTGTTTTCAAGGGGCAGGATAGTGTGTATCTGCTAAACAGTTACTAATGAACCTCCCACCCCCACCCACCTCCATTTTAGGCTTAAAAGCCATCTTATAATAAAGACAAACTAGGTTCATTCCTGTTTATGATTAAACCTCTGTTTCTCAGGGATTGAGCTATGCTGCCCCACCTGTAACCTTTTTTTTTTTTTTTTTTTTGGTTTTTCGAGACTTTCTTTGTCTTTGCGCTTTCGTACTTTTGCCCAGGCTGCTCGAATCAGAGATGCTGACTCTGCCTCCCAAGAGCTGGGATTAAAGGCGTGCGCCACCACCTGCCCGGCTCCACCTGTAACCTTAACTACATGGGTTCTGTATTGCCTGTTTCAAGAAATGGCAACCACGTCTTTGTTTTAAAACCATCTTGCAACCCGACCTTTGTTTCAAAGGGTTGTTATGACTACTTTATTATAACCACCTTGCAATCATGTCTTTGTTTCAGGAGGTGGTTATGACTAATTTGTTATGCTTATATTCTGCTCTTGTGACCCCATCTATTTTGCTTGCCAAAGCCCCCATTTGGAAACCCCTACCCATGAGCTATAAAAAGCTTGTCTTCCTCCTGTCCAATGCTGATCTCTTAAACCTCACTTTAGGGAGAGACAGCCCATTTGCACAAATAAAAGGGCTTGTTTTAATTAATTGTTTGCTTTAATTAATTTGACTGTAATGATTTGGGTCAGTGGTCTTTCTCCTTGAATCTTTGGGATTAACATTACAGGAAAAATACCCAGATAATCAGAGACCAATGTTTAAATCAAGAATGAGTTATACCCCAGTCCTCTTGTTTAGTTGCTTTTTAGTATTTCATTTTTCACTTCTCTTTAACCGCAACATTATTGCTTGCTTAAATAGTTAAATTAAATTTATTTTGTTAGCAGTATACAAGAGTTTTGCTATACATACTTACTTTCCAAATTTCTATGCCCAGAAATTTTTTTTCACCCCATCACATCAAAGCATTTGCTCACTCTGTTGCCTCTGAATACTTTGTATATTCATTTTTCTTGACTTTTCTTTCACACTTACACTCTGTTCTCTCTCTCTTTCTGTTTGTCTCCCTGTCTCTCTGTCTCCCTGTCTCTCCATCTCTCTCTGGTGATCTCTGAATAGTTCTTTTCCACTCTCTTTTTTCCAGATTGATTGAAGTACTTATAGTTAAAATGCTGACTTTATGTAAAAATACACCAAATAAATGTTGTTTTTCTGAAAACAGAAGATGCACATTAATATTTTCATTTTTCAATGTGTGTTCTTTAAAGAAAGCATTAGGGCTGAAGGAGAGCCTAGTGGTCAGTCCAGGTCCCGAGGGAGCAGATGGCTTTGCTGTGCTGTCTCAAAGCAGGGTGTTGGTATTTGGGATAGTCTCTGTAATGTCCTGGGGCATGTAAACACCAGAAGACAAAAGTTCTTAAAAAGGCAAGTGATTCAAAGAAACAATAGCGACATACCAGCCGAGTGAGTAATTAGCAGAAAGAACAGACCGAGGACTTTTCTAAAAACAAGTAAGCAAAGAGAAATCTTTAAACCATGAAAGAACACACATGCAGATCTATTATAAATCTCAGCGACCTCTTCTCCAGTAAGGGCAATTTCCAACAGCCCGCTCTGGCTAAGAATTTAGAAATTGCTGTTAAAACCAAGCGGAAGTAAATAAAAGCATAGGAAAGAAGAGCTTCAAGATGACTTTGCTTTCAAGGCTTTTAATTATAAAAAGTAGTGGTAAAGAGGATTGAAATCTGCCTGTCCCCAAAGCGGGGTCCAGCAAGGATTGAAACTGCCCATGCTAGAAAAAGAGAACTGGAAGCTCCTGGTGCGATTGCCCCGGACATGCAGGAGAAGAGGTGAGCCAGTCACGCCCAAGGACTGCCGTCCTGGATTATATGTACACTGCTTTCCTCTTTGTAAATGCAAAGTTCTGTGAAACACGAGTTCAAACCTGAGTCTGCTCTTCCTAACCTCACAGGCGTCTTCCTCAGGCTTCTTCATTTAGTCTAACAGGAAAAAGTTTGTGTGACTGTCTTAGGGTTTTTATTGCTGTGAAGAGACACCATGACCACTGCAACTCTTGTAAAGGAAAACATTTCATTGAGGTGCCAGCTTACAGGTCAAAGGTTTAGCCCATTATCATCATGACAGCGTGCAGGCAGATGTGGTGCTGGAGGAATTGCTGAGAGTCCTACATTTTGCAGGCAACAGGAAGTCGACTGACTGTTACACGAGGGAAACTTGACACAAAAGAGACCTCAAAGCCCGCCCCCACAGTGACACAGTTCCTCCAACAGGTCACACCTTCTAATAGGCCATTTTCCTTCAAACCCTCACAGTGACCCTCTGCGGACCAGCTGGTGAAGGTTTCTTAGAGCTGAACTCCCACTGGAGAGGGAGACAAATGCTCCAGGAAACAGAAACGCTGAGGAAAACAGCAAGCAACCTGTAGCTGAGATGTTTAGAATAAGAAATGGAAAGATACAGTGTAAGCAGATGGCTGCGAGCACCTCCCACATAGCAGGGTCCAATAAATACTCCATGGAAGAAGGAAAAAAATATAATTATGAGTGCTGGAAGAAATTGTTCCAGAGTTGATGGGTACACTCCGACAGGTAATAAAAATAGCCAGCCTCTGGGAAGCCCTTGTCACCGTTCCAAGTCATAAGACACCTTTCGAAACCAGGTCTTTCTCTCAATTTACCCATTAGGAAAACCGAGATACAGAGATATTAAATGATCTTTTTAAAAATATCTTAATATTTATTGCCAGTCATATAATGGTATTATATATACATTGGTTTGTCCAAGATCTTTCAGTCAGTAACCAGTGAGCAACAACTGAAATTCAGATCTTTCTGTAGACCTCTGTTTTCAGGCAGCGAGCTGCTCCTCTTCCCCTGAACAAACTGCTTAAGGTCAGGATGCCCCTCCACCCACTTGTGTGTAGGAGGTGCTAGGTTCCTGCAGGGAGGATTCAGAGTGTGTCCTGACTAGTAGACAAGTTTGTGTGCACATCCCACAGCCCATGCACGGTCCACGGAAAAAGCCTGGACCCAGCTCATTTCCTTCCGTGTCCATCACTTCTTTCTGCTGCTCCTCCGCCCTCCATTGTAATTAGTGGCACCATGGTCTTCTCCGGACCCTGTGATTACTCCTCCATTTGTGGCTGGATCACTGAGCCCTGGGTTTTCGGATTTCCTCGGTCTGACTCTCTTTTTGTGACTGCTGAGGATGTCTGTGTCAGACCCTCCTCCTCCTGTCTGATAACTTTGAGTTTGTCTCCATTTCCCATCACCGTCATCTCTCTTCAGCTCAACCTCAGCCGTGCAGCTGGACTCATTACCCTTGACTGAAGAACTGCTGCCCTCAGGGAAAGGAATCTCGTTGCTCCCACAAACCCATTCACCACCTGAATGCTGATAAGTTGCAAATTTCAGTCTGCTGCCGGATTCATAGTTTCCACAGTGTTTCCAGCTCAGTAAACACCACCAGTAGCTTTGCAGGGTCTCTGACCTCCTCACTTGACCCCGCCCTTCCTAGACAGTCTGACTTCCGTCCGTTCCTTTCATTCTAACAGCCGCTAATCTGGCCGTGTCACACTTTGCAATATAGACTGAAACACCAAGGCGGCCTTGAGAGTTGCCCTCTAACTAGGCGCTCTCTGCCTACTCAGGCTTTCACTTCTAATCTGTTTTCTTTCCATACATCTCTATTTTTCAAAGTTTTATACCTTTTTTGCATTTTAATATCTCTGAAATCAGACTACATTTTCTACAGCCGACCCCCCCTCCCTTTAAAAAAAGCCATCCCCTCTGAGGATTGTATTGAGGGACTCAGACATGCTGGATCAGACACACCTCCAAGGAGCTAGAGCTCAGTCCTTTAAGAAATCTCTCTCTCTCTCTCTCTCTCTCTCTCTCTCTCTCTCTCTCTGTGTGTGTGTGTGTGTGTGTGTGTGTGTGTGTAAGTGTAAATGTGGGCATGTGTGCCAACATGTGTATGTGGAGGTCAGAAAACAACCTCAGTATTGGTCTTCGTTTGCTACCGTCTTTGAGACAGGCTCTTCTGCTGTTCATCACTGAATAAGACAAGCTAGCTGGCCTCAATCCCCTGGGGATCTGCTGGCCGAGTTGCTCTCTCTAGGTCCATTGGGATTACCAATGTAGTACCACAATGTACCTGGGTTTCGGACCCAAACTCAGATTCGTACGCGTGTGCAACAAGTATGTTATCCATTGAGTCATCCCTCACAACCTTACAATCCATTTTTCAATACAGTTTGAGAGGCATTTGTTTTTAATGTTGCACAGGCCAGTACATTTTATCATAAATGAGATATGAAATGGGATAACAGGAGATAATCTTTCTGGATGGATGTGTGGCTGCCACGCATTAGAACTGTAATACTGTCCCAATGTTCCAAGAATAAAATGGAACTGTCTGAACATGTCCATAGCTTCCTGTAGCTTCTGCTCCTTGCTTACTGTTGTAGAAACATTTTGTGCTACTTGCCCCGCAAGCTGCCTTTCATGCACACTTATCCAGTGACTATTCCTGGTCTACTGTTGTTTTTTTTTTTTTTTTTCTGGTACCTACTGTGTGCAGGAACAATGATCCCCAAACCAGTGTAGTTCCGTTGCTCCTGTGCTCACTGCTGCAAAGGAACCCCATCCCAACAGCACACACATTGAATGTGGCATTCTACTTCCCAGCTCTGGATTCTTGAATATGCCGGTGGTCCTCTTGGGAAGGCTCCCTTTGCCTAGCTAACCCCACGTCCTACTGCTTCTTCAGAGTTTATTTTGCACAGCAGCCCCCTCTGTCCATCCTGTTCTGTGAGCTCATGTGTCCAGCGTTTCTGCTCCCGAGTACAGGACTTGGTTTTCCAGCGTGTTTTCCATACTGTCCAGAGGAAAAGCACAGGATTGCCTGGCTAACTCCACAGCATGCACTCCAGCCCTTATTCTGATACCTGGGCCCCACTAGGTCTTGACAAAAATTCATGGGATGGATAAGAACTTGTGTTCCTGGAGTACTCTGAATTTTCTTCTATTTGGATGTATTATTAAAACAAAACATTATGCAAAGGCGAGCCCTTAGCCTACAGGGCTACAAGAATGTTTTAGGTTGACAAGTAATTACATAATCAGTTTCAAGTTATGATGCATCAAGGTTGATATTAAATAGCATTCTATTTTTTCCTTAAAATAATTATAATACTCTAGCATCATAATTTTCATTATAACCAATAAATACACTGATCCGAGCTATGCAGTAGATTTGTACCCTGACTGGCTAGATCACATTCTTTCTCTGCTGTATTTATAAAACTCTTTCCTCTGTCTGTCCCTTGCCTTGAAAAGGTGCTGTCTTTGCTCAGAGGGGGAATGCTGACAAACTAGTTGTAGATTCATCTGCTCGTGGTGAGTTCACCTCGCCTTCAGACATAGCTTACTCTTCTCCAAAAATAAGTCTAGTTATATACTGAGAAAGCAATCAAGAAAGAAGCACACCTTTGTCACGTTTAAAATGCAATGTGTTTTTACTACAATTCAAAGCAATCTTACTGCCCTTCTTTGTTCTAGATATGCCTTTTTCTTATTATATATACTCTACTTCATTATGTAATTGTATGCTTAAGTAATTGTCATTATATTCATATTAACATAATCTTCTGTGTTACCAAAAAAATTTTTTTTTGAGAAAGAAAAACAACAACAAAAAGTTTTTATCCTTAATATGTTCCACAACAAGTAAAGAAAGAGTCACAGTTTTGTGTGTTTTGAGTTGTCGGGTTTTGGCTCTCCTGTTTTTAGTAAACATGTCCCCAAATTCCTGGATGAAAGGGCCATAGAATTTGCAATGTTATTACAACAACCTATAGCAATATACTGCCTCAGCACAGGTATAATCAAAAGGAAAATTCTTGTAACTACGTTCATATTCAAAGATCTTGTGATATAAGCCAACCCCTGTGGGGGTATTATTTCCAAACATAACAGGTTGACATTATATAATTACACACTGCTGGATACTGAAATATCAAAAGAGGAGTGCCTATAGCAGCGCTCGCAGCACACTGTTATGAGTATTCACATTCATCCACACATTTTGCAGAGAATTATTTCTAGTTATGCATTACAGACTCTAGCAAAGATTTGGTGATTTATTTAATATCAATATTAGGTTTTGACATTAATGTCTTAGCAAGCGTAGGGAGGCTTGATTCTAAGACTCACCTCTACTCACTGAAAAGGACCTGAGATAAAGCTCTTCTTCTTCTTCTTCCTCACTCAGTTTCTAAAAAAACCCCACTCCATCCACACGCACAGCTGAGTATTATGCATCCATCCTGTACATACCCAGTGCTATCATTTATACCTCCCATCTCCTAAGTTTTACCTCTACTGTTCTTTCCATTCTTGGTGATGGCATTGCTTATCTCTGAATCAGTTCTTCTTTGGCTTCATCTTCCCCCTGCTCCCACATTAAATCTTTTGCAGAAGTGATAGGCCTTGTAGCACTTAATCTCAGCTTCCTTTCCACTCATTCCCGTGGTGTGTCTCTCCCCTTTCGCCTACGGGGTGTAGAATTTGCCCTTCTCCTTTTTAAAAGTCAGCTTTCTAATACTTCCATTTTCCCCCTCTGCATGACCTTTCTGGGTTATGTGGTGCACGTTGAAATTGGTCTCATAGACAGGCCTCAGCTGCCACCTGTCTTGGGTCTTCAGTCTCATTCTCAGGTTGGTCAGTTGGGTGATCTTGAAGCTTCCTTTCATTCTGTTATGTTGGAATAATCTAGTGGCTACTTCTGCATTTCTCTTCTATCTATTCACCTTTTAAAAATGAACTGGAGAACTATAAATCTAGGGCCTAGATTTCATATATACTATTTATTTTATTCCATTTTATTTTCAGACAGAGTCTCTCTCTGTGCAGTCCTTGCTGTCCAGAGACACGCTATGTATGCTAGGCTGGCCTCAGACTCAGAGATCCTGCCTCTCCCTCTCACGTACCATAATGTTTATTTGGGAAGTATTAGAGCAACAAACTGGCTGCATCACAATGTATAGGAAACAGGGAAGCTACTCTTTCACCATCAGAAAGTTCAGTGAGTCAGTCCACAAAGAGAAGTACCCAATGACAGCATAGGCTACCCCAGTTAAGGGAGGTTTAAGTGTGTGCATGCTTAATCCTGGGGCTGGGGTGTGTGTGGCTCAGTGGTAATTGCTGTTCTTCCAGAGGACTGGATTTGGGTCTCAGGCCTCACTGTGGATGGCGCACAGCCTTTGTGACTCCAGCGTCATTATCTGTCTAATGTCCTTCCTAGCCTCTACAGGTGCCTCCCTCCCGTGTAACATGTACATCATCATCATCAACAACAACAACAACAACAACAACTCTGGAGTAATGGCTCAGTGGTTAAGAGCAAGTACTGCTCGTTCAAAGGACTCAAGTTGGGGTTCACAGTACCTCGGCTGTGTGGCTCACAAGTGACTATAACTCCAACTGCAGATGATCCAACACCTGTTTATGAACCTCAGGCATCTGTACTCAGGCACATTCCCTTATCATTATAAACGATAGAAATAAATTTTTAAACATGTGACTCAAAGCTTCCCAGTAATTATGTGGCCATCCCCACAATCCTGGCTTAGACGAGGTCAGCCTTAGCTGCTAGCACTGTACCTCTCCATCTTAGAACTTTTTTTTATCTTTCTGTTGTTACAAGCTAAGACCCCAGATGCTAGGATACCAGATAAAAGTCAAATTATTGCTTTTTTGGTCTTCTTCAGGGGCAGAGTGATGATTATACAGATTCTGAATAAACTGGAATAGTAGCGTGTAAGAGAAGCTAAGTTCACCTGCCTTGTTTGTCTGCCTGTTATTTTAATAAATTCTACTTGGAGAGTCTTTATTTAGGGGCACCTTGAGTGGCCTTTAAAAACTTCAGTAAGTGCTATGTTGCAATTTGTGACAGCAATAATTATCTCTCAGCAGAAGCAAACTGGGAAAATCTTGTTATCACTAGAAAAGTAGATAGACATGAGTGAAAATAAGCATCAAGTAACAAAAAAGGACACAGAATATGTTGGAGATACAGTATAAGTGCTCTGCTTTATCTCATCAAGTCTGCTCTTCACACCCTTTATTGCCTCTTTAGGGTGTTGGTATTCATGAATAAAAATATTACTTTAAAAACAAAACAAAAACTTCTTGGCTTTAATTAGGCAAAATGAAATCCTTCTGTTACAATTTATACTATTAAAATTTTGACATTTTCTAATGGCACACAAGAAATTCTATTTTTAAAAAGTCCTATATTAGAGCAACATTTTAAAATCATGATTGAATTTTGGGGATTATTATTTGACACAAAAAATCATGGTGTGATGATATTATTTTGGTAGTCCCTTGTTCTGTTTCAAATAGTAATCAACCTCTGGGATGGTCTGTATTCCAGGTCAATGTAACTTTGAAAGGGCAATTATTATTATTATTGAAGTTCCATGTATAATGGAAATTGCTATTTCTGTGCAGTGGAGTCTTGAGCATGAAACAGTCAGTACATTTACCTATATTCAAACTACTCAAGAGAATTCTCCAGTCTGAGGCTCCATGAACACCACAGCACTGCAGAAGATGACTGAATTCATTTCAACGACAACAAGCTGTCAGGTTCTAAAGAAACTGCACTTCGATATCAAAGTCTCCTTTTTCTATGTACATCTCACTCTCAGGCCCTGACAATATCAACCTGTTCTCTCTTTCATTGATTTGACTTTGCAAGATTCCACATATATGTGAGATAATGTGGATTTCCTTTTCATAGTCATCAGGAGAGTGTGAACCTCTATCACAGCACAAAACCAGTTCATCCCCTCAGCTTGGTCAGCATAACTTAGGACTTGGCATGTCCTACCCAGGACCAAAGGCTAGACCACTTAATGTTTCTTGCTAAGTAAAGACTGTGGTGAGCTTGGAAAGGCGGCGTAGATACCTACTTGGACAGACGGAGGGGAGTGGATATTGAACAGGCAGACAACAGTGTGCCCAACCTAATTGTCTGCTGCTTCCTGCTTGTTCATTTCAAGTGGAAAGCAGTATCTTGACCCAGAGAAGGAATGCCTCCGCAGCTGGGGCCTAAAGGGCATGGTCTCAGTGGGTTCCAACCCTTCGAACTGTGTGTGCATCGGTAATTAGGGGGGATGAAGTCAATGCCGCGCTGTGGAAACCATTGCTTCATAATTCCCTCTCTTCCCTTCCTGAACTGTAGTTACAAATTTCTGCATTGGTTTCTGCGGCTTACATTTACCATAGAGTAGAAAGGAATTGGAGGCATTTATTTTGCTGTAGAAAGTATTTTTAGATGTTTTGTGGGCTGTGTATCAATTACTATATAACATAGAATTAGGAAGGAATGTGCAAAGCATCTTTAGCAACAGTTGATAATATTTTAAGAACATTTTATTCTGACACATGGTATATAATTTATAGAGATGCAGGTTACATCACCAAAAGGTTATATATTGGGAAAGCTACAAAAAAAAAAAATCCTTAACAAAAATACCTTCTTGAAACACAGACTGAGGAATGCTCCCTCACAGAAAAAAAAAAAAAAAAAGCAAAACCCAAAAACAAAAAACTGTTCAATGATTGCTCAGGTTCTTCTTCTCCTGACTGTTTATTTTTCTTTGTGCTTCCTACCAAGTATAGTCGGAGGCTTATGCCAGACAGATGACTGGACCAGGAGGGATGAATGTCAATTGGATGCTTGACCCTTATTTTTTATTCAGAACTATTCTTTCCCTCTGGCCACACAGGATGGAGTGGTCTTGCCAGAGGCCGGGCAAAGATGAACACAGTCACCTATGGAAGTGGTAGTGTGCAACTGTATAAACACATGCAGAAGATTTGTCTTGGAAGTCTGTTCAGGCAACCCTCATGGACACAGGGAGATCAACAGCAAAAGTCTAAATAGAAAACATTAACTTTCACTCAGTGCTTGCACAGTATTGTATTTTTCAGGGTATTTTGTGTACATTACCTCCTGCGGTTGAGTAAGTCTGCTCTGAAGGAAAATGGCAAATAGAACTTTTTCACTGATTAGGAAATAAAGACAGAATAAAGCTAAATGAAAACCAGGTTCGGACAATCGAACTTTTTTTTCTTTTCCCTTGTGTGGTTTCCAGTAAAACATAAAACATTTGTCTCCTTTTCCCTTCTCTCAAAGAGGAAAAAAAAGAAAAAGAAAAGAAAACAGTGAAAAACTAGGAAAGCCGCTTGCTACCCTGAACACGAATCCTCAGGTTTTGAAGAACGCACATCCCCGGTCAGAAGGTCCTGCTGGTGGCAGCTGGGAGCGAGAAGAAGGGTAACGTCAAACACTGTAGAGGACCCTGGAAATGGACTGTTTCTGTTTTTCATCGTTTGCTACCTCATCAGATGGTGACGCACATGCCTCGTTTTAGTCTGTCCCTGGCCCTGAGTCTATTCCCTTCATCTTTGGTTTCATGCTCTGAGTTTCCCCCGCAACCTAATCTCACACCTTGCCGGAAAGGTTTGGGTTCTCACTGTGGCCTCTTCTCCATCATGGAGCACCAGGGTGTGCTTACAATGCTCAGGGGGCCATTTCACATCATTTATCGGGGAATTCATTTAGGAAAAATACAACTAGGGAAAGGGGGATTGGTGAGAGCCCTTGAAATCCTGTGTGTCAGATATAATCTGACAAACTGATGATTGGCATGTAGTTGCCTGTTTACCTGTAAGGGAAGAACATACGAAACGGCTGAAGTTGTTGAAGTGACTGTGTGATATGCTTTTATGTTTTCTGAATACAAAATAGAAATCTGAATATAAGATAATTTTTGACAGCTGCTGATAACATCTGAGAGATAATTTAATTTGTCTGCAACTAAAGCAGCAGAAAAAAAATAAAGGCAACAGGATGAGTCTCCTGTTTGTTTGATGGACACCAGCCCTTGTGGATGAGCCGTCTGAGGGAGCCTGGTGCCTAGTTAGCAAGTTTCCTGAGGGAGCTGATCATGGCTGCACCCCAAGGTTATGTTTGTTGAAAATAAGAAACACACCCAA
This sequence comes from Peromyscus leucopus, assembly GCF_004664715.2. Taxonomy (NCBI): domain Eukaryota; kingdom Metazoa; phylum Chordata; class Mammalia; order Rodentia; family Cricetidae; genus Peromyscus; species Peromyscus leucopus. The sequence continues at coordinate 65,825,214 of NC_051072.1, read as the reverse complement.
ATATGTCTCATGAGGTTGAGGATTCATGGAGAACCTGACATAGTCCTCACAAACCATCTTTGACTTGGATATTTGAGAGAACTTTAAGAATTTCCTCATGACACCTTTCTTGCCCTGTAGGTGACAAAGAAGTATCAGTTTCATTTAGATTCCAAGGAAAATGGAAAGTGGAACAGTTCTGTGAGCTGCTCATTGTCTTGAACTCAGACACAGAGGCTGCGTCTCTCAGTGGCAATGGACTGTATCCTTGCCCCAAACAATCTTTTTCTAGCTCTGTATAAATTACCTACCTGGCAAAATGAAGAGTAAAGCTGCGAGCAAAAATACACTTCTGTGGGTGTAATTGTGTTCGTGGCCAAATAGAGTTTGGACTTCTTCCATTAGCAGGAATGCCTGGTGGTAGTACTAACTTTAAAACCCCGGGCTGTCAACAAACAGAAGGCGCTTGGCTGAGCAGGATCAGGAAAGAAGGGGAGAGATGGGAAAAACAGGCAGAGACTTCAAAGCAGTCACCCCTAAACCCCAAAGGGAAACGACTTGGGACGGGGAACTTTTCTCAGGGTGAGGCTCATCCTTTGTCTCCATTTCACCAAAGACTCCACTCTCTGTCCTGTTCTCCTTCTTGGTTTATCTGGAAACTCCAGGCAGGAGGACTGGACCATCAGATTCCAGCAAAAAGGCTGGGATCATTGCCAATATTCTCGCCTCTCTTGAGATCATTGAGTACATCCTGAGGTCCTCCCCGGGTTCCCCTGCTCTATTCTACCATGGTGTCTTTCCTTCTTGGCTGTCTTTCTTTCTCATCTTTCTCACAGCAGGTCTAGTCATACAGGTGCTTGACATTATGAACTGAAGCTTTTCTCAAGGAAAAAAAAAAAAAAAGCCAGACCTAAATTGAAGCTTCGGCAAGGTGGATTAGAACTTCACAATTATGGCCCGTTGGAATGCTGCAGATTAAGTGCCAAACTTACCTTGGATTCTGTTTAGTCCCTGCCGCAGCCCTTTATTACCCACCTCTCTATCTGACACAGCGTCCTCTCAAGGATCAGTTCGAACCTTTTTAAATGTATTCATTCATTTAGCAGGTCACTAACTTCCACCACCTCCAAAGCTTAGCATGTCCGCTGACAGCATAAGGAACTGTAGTAGAGATTTCTCCACCCTGCTACAACCCAGCTACCTGCTGTCCTCCACAGAGTATCTGGTAAAGACACTCAACTATGACGTTCTTTTGTCCTGTGACCATAAAACGTCCATGTAGCTTCCACATCAGAACGTGCCATTCGGGTAAGCGGAGGCTGTGGTCTCCGGTAGTTAGCCCAGGAATTACGGCCAACAACTGACAAGAGGGACTTCATAAAAGTAAAAAGCTGCTGCACAGCAAAGGGAAACCATCAGTTCAGCGAAGAGGAAGGCCACAGAATGGGAGGCAGCACTGTCTGGTTATACAACCGGTAGAGGATTAATATCCAGATGTATGAAGAACTCCAGTAATGGAGTCGAGAAAACAAATGGCCCAATTAAAAAGTGGACAATTGATGCGAACAGAGAGTTCTTAAAAGAAGAAATAAAAACATCTAGCCAATTATCACAAGAGTATTCATTATCCTTAGTTATCATGGAAACGCTAATTAAAATTACTTTGAAATTTCATCTTACCACATCAGAATAACTAAGGTCAAGAAAACACCTAAGGACAAATGCTGGTGAAGGTGAGTGGGAAGGGGAGCCTTCATTCATGGTTGATGGGGTTGTAAGCTGGTGAAGATGAGTGGGAAGGGGAGCCTTCATTCATGGTTGATGGGATTGTAAGCTGGTGAAGGTGAGTGGGAAGGGAAGCCTTCATTCATGGTTGATGGGATTGTAAGCTGGTGAAGGTGAGTGGGAAGGGGAGCCTTCTTTCATGGTTGGTGGGATTGTAAGCTGGTGCAGTCACTCTGGACAGCAGTGTAGAGAAGTCTCAAAAAGCTAAAAAGTATAATGAAATTCTACCCCATGACCCAACTCTACCACCCCTTGTCATCTCCACAAAGATCTCAACATCCTGCCCCACAGATACTTGCTCTGTCATGTTCATTGATGCTCTGTTCATCACTGCTAGAAACTGGAAACAATATAAATGTCCTTCAACTGACGAATAGGTAATGAAAATATGGTATGTACACACTATGGAATGCTATTTAGATCTAAAGAAAAATAAAGTAATGAAATTTAAAGGTATATGGATGCCCCCAGAAAGACTATATTGAGCAAGGTAACCCAAACTCAAAAAGACACATGTCACCTGTTCTCTCTCTCTCTCTTTTTTGGATCAGTATCTTTTTTTTGGCAGCGGAGGGGGGGGTTGAGACAGGGTTTCTTTGTGTAGCTTTGTGCCTTTTCCGGAACTCACTCTGTAGTCCAGGCTGGCCTTGAACTCACAGAGATGCGCCTGGCTCTGCCTCCCCAGTGCTGGGATTAAAAGCATGCACCACCACCGCCCGGCTGAATCTCTATCTTTAAGCTATATCCTGGAGTAACCACTGACTCCAGGACACTAGAAGGGAACTGCGAGAGGAGCGAGAGGGGTAGGAGGAGAAAGATGGAGAGTAGGACAGAGGTACCACGAAAGGGGAAATGGAACGCTTGGCTGTGCTTTAACCAGGAAGGCAGCAAGAGGGGAACTGTAGAGGGAGAGGGGGCGAGGAGGGATCCATAACACAGGAGTGTCTGATCTGAACAAGCCATAGGGAGCCAAAGGACATAAGCAGATTTGCATTCACATCTGTATCTATCTATAGCCATGTAGTATAGATTATTTCACTTGGAGTGACAATGCTCCCCGCAAAAAAACCATAGATTATCTCACAAAACCCCCAGTGCCAGGCATGGGAAACCTCATTTTTAGTGGCTGGTCAGTGGAGTCCAAGCAACTCCCAAAACAATATAGGCTATAGCAGGTGCCTGTGTGTGCCTCCCAGGAATTGAAGGTAAGAACCCATTGCTGAAGACACCATGCACTTTGGACACAGGACTTTGTGGAATCGAGCTGTATCTGCAACCCTGCCCTCCATGGACTAGCTCCCATGTTACTGGAAAGATCCATAAAAGCCACCAAGAGAGAAAAACAGCCAATAGTCCAACTCTGCTGTTTATGAGTCACCACAACGACCAGAATGGCAAGATATCTTGAAAGATGCAATAGTTGCACATATATCCCAGGGACAACCAACAGCCATATAATTTGATATAAGGCCCATTAAATAAGAGGGAAGTCATGCCTGGTACTATAAATCTAGCCCACTATACTGGGCTGTTGAAGTCATGGACCCTAGAGGAGAACCTACTATTGAAACTTTTCCTAAACTAGTATAATTTCTCACTGAATTCTAAATATTTTCTTTATACCCACCAGTGAGTATAGCTTTCAGCCCTCATCAAACAACTTGCTTTTTACAGTAGCCAAATCATCACAGGGAGACCCAACCAGGCAAAATGCAGAGAAGAACTCACTGTGGGGTTCCCAGGCCCAGCTAATACATCTACAACATACCCCATCCCAAGGCTAAGGCTCAGGGGACACTGAGGAAGAGGAGATGGAAAGATTATGGAACCAGAGGACTAGGAAGTCTGAGCATCAGACAGGGAAGCTGCACCGGTGAAATCTCAACAATATGACTGCCTTCAAAAGGCCTGAAAAATGACAGCACCAGGTGACATGCCAATGTAGATGAGAGAAATCTCAGAAGACCCTACTCCTAAATGGAGAGCTATAGGAAACGAATGACTGATGAGAAAGGGAGAATCAATCTTCTCTAGGGATGAACCACTTGATAGATTAACCAAAACAAGTGGTTAGATCTAAATACACATTCATATAAGCAACATGAAAGGGACCAAGCAAGTTGAATTTATAAACTTATTTGTTTATACATAGTGATATTAATTAAAGAGTAAGCAGCCATGAATCTAAGAAGTGGGAAGTATGGGAAGGAGGGTGTAAATCACGTTAATACAATAGTCACATACAAAATGCTCAAAAATTAAACATCTCATGAATAACAAAATATAAAATATTAATAAAGTCTTGTTCTAATATAATTCTCTCAAAACAAAATGCATTGTTTCCTAATAAATGATGATTTTCTTAGTCAATTTACATAATGTTTCTGTTCAGATTTAAAGATCATAGTTATTTAATTCACTTTCAAATTAGGTTTTTGTAAACATAGGCTACTAATAGGGTACACTTTGGATATCATCTTGGTAGACCATTTGTGTGGGTTTAGGTCAACTAATTTTAATCTACTGGGGTATATTTATAAATGGAAATGCAATTAGTTTTAATCCTTATGTAAGTGTCTCATTTGCCAACATGAAAACTTAAGTGTATGTCTAATTAACAAACAGCAGTTTTTTTCTCTTAATACTCAGCTACTGACCAGAGGAATAGATGGATGACTTCAGAATTGCAGAAGGAAATACGCAAGACCCAAGGCAATATAGTCATTCTACTGAAGAAATCAGAAGCTAGGGCTGTTTACTTGGTCTGCATTGTTGGGTGTTGGACTTCATCAATCCTAGATGTATTCTAGAGAGCCAGGCAGCACTGCCTAATGGTATGCAAGCCTTGCAGCTGTCTCTTGAGTGTCCAGGGGAATGTTAGGGGACAAGACATTCAAGCTAAGGGCAGAACCCTTAATTCTCCTTCCTCCCACCAAGATTAATCTCCGCATCGTTATCAACAGGACCTGCAAATCCTGTTTGTGAATGTGAGTGATTAAGGTCCACACACCTGATGAAGTGTGGCAAATAGGAGTAGAGATGCTGTGGATTTCACTAGGTTCTGCAGAGAAACAGACCAGTACATTAAAGAGCCATGTTCCCATGGCATCTCCTGAGTGTTAATCAAACACTTGTGTAGAAACAGGTCACTCGCTACGTAGGCTCCTCTCCTTCCTGTGAAGATACACCAACCATCCATTTCAAACTAGATTCTATCTTGAAAACTCAGTGGCTAGCTATAAAGATGCCAAATTATATGATGTTTGAGAGAGGCTGTGGACCTACCTTGTGTGATCAGGGTCTACCTCTGTCATTTACCAGCTGTTGGCATTGGACAAATGACTTGTTCCTTTGTACCTTGGTCTCCATGACGCCTAACACAGCTGGTATCAGGAAGATTATGACAGCTTGGATCTGGTGAAGTCTCGTGATTGTTGGCCATTATTGTGTTTCTTCACTTCACCCCTCACTCAAGAGGGTGACCTGTGGCCTCACTTTATGCCAAATATCTGTCATACTTTTTTTTTGTGGAGATATGCCAAGGACATACTATGCTTCACTTCTATGAATTTCTGGATATTTAATGCAAATGAAGTAACAACTCTAGGGAGTAGTATCATGCTATTAACCTCTCTTTTCCCTCCAGACAACTGCAGTGAGTTTCTAGCATATTTTGAGTCACAAGCCACTCCAGTGACCACCAATTACTGCTGATCTTAGCGAAGTTCCTGTTTGTTTGTTTGTTTTGTTTTGTTTTGTTTTTATAGTCCTCTGTTAAGGGGAGAGCCAAACTTACTTTTGAGCTGGTAGTTTGCTATGATGCCATCACCTTAAGGCATCTTCATGTTAAAGTTGATGGATTCTGGGAGGCACCGTCACTTCAGTGTGGCTAGGCTGTCCAGTTTATGGCCTATCAGGTGATTTCACATAAAGTTATGTCAAAACCCAGATTATGTTGATACTTGTCCTGGTTTGCTGTGATAAAAACCATAACCCAAAGCAACATGGGGAGCAAAAGCTTTATTTCACCTCACAGCTTGCAGTCCATCATTGAGGGAAGGGTCTCAAGCAGCAACTTAGAGGCAGATGCTAGATTATAGACAGGTATCATCACATCCACCTTTTTCCCTTGGTGCTGGGGGTCCGCACTCAAGTCCTCCTGCTCAGTCAGCAAGCACTTTACCAACTGAGTCTTCTCCCAAGCCCCCTTTTCTTCACTGAGGCTTGTTTCTTAAGCTGTAAAAAAAAAAAAACCCTGCAGATTTTATGTTTAGTTAGATTAGAACTGACAGCTATGTTCATGTAAATAAGCACTGTCAAGATACAAAAAATGCCTACATCTCTGCAGCTTACCTTCTTCTTTTCCATAGTTTCATTGTTAATAAATCCTGTTTTGTTTTTACCCATCTGGCTCTAAGAGCATATGCTATCTTCTTTACACTCAAGTTCTGAAGTGACTGACCTGCCCCAGGAAACCCAGGGCCCCTCTATGCCTTCTGTAGGGTCCACGGGTGGTCACAGAGGAGCCTTGGACCCTCCACACCTTCTATAGGATCCATGGGTGGTCACAGAGGAGCCTTGGACCCTCCATACCTTCTGTAGGATCCATGGGTGGTCACAGAGGAGCCTTGGACCCTCCAAGCCTTCTGTAGGATCCATGGGTGGTCACAGAGGAGCCTTGGATCCTCCAAGCCTTCTACAGGATCCATGGGTGATCACAGAGGAGCCTTGGACCCTCCAAGCCTTCTATAGGATCCATGGGTGGTCACAGAGGAGCCTTGGACCCTCCAAGCCTTCTATAGGACCCATGGGTGGTCATAGAGACCCTTTAACTTTTTATAACTGCCAGAGATCTGTTTATTCTATGAAACTATACGGAAGGCTTGTGGACAATATCAACCAAGAACAACAAAGGTAATAACTTGAAATTAGTACTAAAGGAATTCTGGGTTCCAATAGAAACAACAAAAGCAATTACAAAACTCAACTTTCCATAGCCTTCAATAAAGAGGAGACTGATCACAGTCCACGCACACTGGGAAATCCGAGCTAGGGAAGGACGGCAAGGGGTGTCAGTGTTGCAGGGTGGCAGGCACAGGAATGAAGTAAGTTGTGGTTTGCTAGAAGAAGCAGGACACAAGGAACAGTCAGGAAACATTTAACCTTGTGGAGGAAGCAGCCTGAGCTACGAGAGAAGTTTTGTGGGTGTGTCCATTAACACTCACAGGGAAGAACATCATTCCTTAGTGGTGTTAGAGATGAATAGAAATAAAACCAGTCACAGTGTGGTACCATAAAAAATACGTATTTTTTTTCCTGACTGCTGTCACATTTTTCCTAAAGTATTTGGATTCTCTTGATTAGTAAGACTGTCTTTTGTAGCCACCGAGATTATAGGCAGCCAGCAGAATGACCAAGACATAATTAGTGGTTTGGAACTTTTAGCTCCAACTGCTAATCAATCTCTGGGGAGGGGACAGGAGCTGGAGGGCGAGCTAATCGATAGTGGACAAGGACTAGCCTGCTCTTGGCTACCTAACGAGACTATTACACAGCTTTGCAGGTAGCGCCGTGGAGCTTCTGCTGGAGAACACTAAAGCACTGTGTGGATGGGCTGCTCTGAAAGGGCACAGAAGGGTTGTGTGCTCCTCGACCCTCGTCCTGGCTCCACGCATCCTTTCCATTCCGCTCTTCTGAAGCCATATCCTTTATAATGAAGCAGTAAATGTGAACAAAAGGATCTTTCCAAGTTCTGTGAGCAATTCTAGCAAATTAATACAACTGAGATGGAGTTATGGGAATGTAGGACTTTTATTTTTTTTGAGATCTATGCTGGAATTGGTAGTTTGTGTCAGAGATGAGTTAAATTGTAGGTCATCCAGTTGGTGTCTTGAGAAGTTGGATTTTAGTTTGTGTGAGAAAAAGCTCCATCTATTTGGTTCAGAAGTGTAAGTAAAAAGACCAGGCCCAGTCACAACAGAAGGCGGACCCCTTGAACTAAGACATCGGGAAAGGAATGACTGCATTGGGGTGTCTCTGGAGCTACCCAAATTCATGCTTAAACAGTCTGTAATGTAACAGTTAGAGTGTGGCCTTCAGGAGCTGGCTGAGTAAGTCTCAAAAATGAGATTGTTTCCTTACAAAAAAGTTTGCAATAGGGAGTCCGCCTCTGCCCTCTGATTTTGCCCACCCCAGGGTGTGGTGCTCTTTCCTTCTGGTGTTCAAGGCAATATCGTGGAAGGGGGAGAGTGTTGCCTGAAGAGCCAAGCTTGACAGCATCTGAGTCTCAGATCCAGTCTGCAGAGCTGTGAGGAACAGATTTCGTCTGTAATGCCAGCCTCTGGTACCCTGTCACTGCAGCCCACACAGGCCAAGGACTGACTCATCTTCTCTCCCATTTTCCAGATTGTCTTTACTGGAAGTGAGTCTCGTGAATGAAAGAAACCCACTTAACTATAGACAAGTAGTGATGCTCAGTCAAGCAAAGACGTTTAAGAAAGGAGTTAACGAATGGATGAAAATCCCCTGGAAAATGTGTTCTCATGACAAGAAAACCAAAAACAAAGCAACAAATCGATGAGCAAAACCAAACAACAACAGCTAAGTTTTGTAGAAAGTTTTTTCTCTCTCTACTTGTCTCTCCCTAGAATTCAGGAAAGAGGAAAAAAAAATTCAATTCTCTCAGGAATCCAGCTTTTGTTTTAGCTTTTTGAGACAGAGTCTAATGTAGCTCAGGCTGACCTCAGACCAGCTATGTGGCCAAGGCTGTCCTCGTCTTTACTTCTCCAGTGTAGGGACCATAGTCATCACCACATTCTGTTCAGAAATACCGATTAAATAAAAAAAAAAAAAGGAGGAGAAGGAGGAGGAGGAGGAGGAGGAGGGAGGAGGAGGAGGAGAAGAAGAAGAAATATAAGATGCTATGAAAAATCTAGTAAGAAGGAAAGAGTGTGAGATACCCGTTATAAAATTAATCCAGATTTCTTTTAAAAAACATAAGGAAAGTGGGTGGGTGGAGAATACCCATATGCCTGCCCATTTCAGCTCGGCCTGGGTGAGTAGAAGACAACCATGGGCCTTCCTGGTGCCTTGTGGCACCGGGTGGTCGGATGCCATTGTGGTATGCAAATATATGGGGGAGGGATGGGAGAGAGACAGGCAGTATGGTTCATGTGCTGCAGAGAGAGGTGGATGTGAAGAGGCAGAACAGTGAGGAGCAGGCAGATGTGGGAGGCCAGGACGTCCAGGCAGGGCTGTTGCCAGGGGTCATGTCTGGGTCATGCTTACTGCATCCAGGGCCTGGTTTTAAAACTGCCCGTTTGTATAGAATCTACTTGGTGCTGTTTAAACTATTATAACTCAGTAACAAAAACGTAAGAATATGTCCAAATTTATTTTATGAAGTGGGTACAATATCAATATCAAAACAATGAAAGCTAACAAAAGTGCAGACCAATTTCACTACTAAATACTGATACAGTTATATTATATGAAATAGAAGCAAAGAATATTTAGCAGAATAGGGTTGTGGGGTATCTGCCAGAGAAGACTGCTCGGACATGGATTTAAGCCAATACAAAGTCTTTATTAGCCAGCCAGTGACAGGTGTTCAGGATCCCAGTGTAGCACTGAGCCTTTTTTAGGGTGAGCTTTTGAGCACAAAACCATGTTCTGGCTTGACCAGAACATCTAGAGACTTTCCCAGAACTACGGACCTTGAAGGAATTAGGTCTTTGTTTTCTATCTTGGCTGGTGGTGCTGTCAACGTGTTGTGTCTTATGGCCTGCGTAGTCCTTCCATCATGGAGTCGGTTGTGTTAAGGTCTGGGGCCCTGTTACATAGTAAAAGAATAAACCAAATATGTTTTATTACCCAATGATGTTCTGATATTCGTAGTATAAATTTAAGATGATATGTAAAATTTTATATAGATTTCAGGAGATAACTTACATCATGTCTGTAGACACTGAAAGAGCATTTGACAAAATCCAATCTCCATTTTTAAGAGGTCAGAAAGGGGGCAATTGATTCACTAACTATACGTTGCATCTGTGTGTAGAGATGTATATGTACAGATATTTACACATGTATTCACAGATATGCATATGTTTGTGTGTCACAATCACTCAACTAACATTTTACAAAATAAGTAAATTTTCTCACTAACGTCAGGAACAAAACTATAATGAAACTCATTTTTACCACCATCATTTACCATTGGAAGCATTAGCCAGAACAACCTGATAAGACAAACTAAAGGATTTAAAATTGTAAGACTAGAAACAGAGAAGACAAGCGACGACTGAGTGCCTAGAAAGTTCTTGGCGAGGGAGACAGTTCAGTAAGTTAAATGCTCGCCCTTCTAGCATAAAGACCTGAGTTGGATTTCCTTAACTCATTCGGAAAAGCCCAGAGGGCGGGGTCACAAGCAAGTCGGGGTGGGGACTAGGGAAGCAGGAGGCAGGAGGAAGCTAGTTTGCTGGCTAACCAGTTTAGCTTACTTGGTGAGTTCTGTTCTAGACCAGTGAGAAACCTTGTCCTACTTCTCGGCCTCCCTCCCCACAAAGAAAAGGAAAGACAGAAAAAAGAAAGGGAGGAAGGGAGGAAGGAAGGAAAAACGGAAGGAAGGAAGGAAGGAAGGAAGGAAGGAAGGAAGGAAGGAAGGAAGGAAGGAAGGAAGGTCCTGAGGAATTACACCCAAAATTGTTTTCTGATTGCCACAGGTATGTATACACACACATCTACACACACAGAAATGCACACACATCTTTATACACAGACACACACACACACAGAGACACACACTCACCGGAAACTAGAAAATTCCAAAATAATCTATTGAAAAATAATTAGAAATATCAGAAAGGTATTAGAATATGAAATTAATATGTACAAATAAATCACTTAACCCAACTAAATAGAAGGTAGATATGAAGACTAGATCCTTTTCACAATAGTGGTAGAAAGATAAATGTTTACAAATCATTAGAATGTGTTTTTGTAGCTTATAGGGGAGTCCAGTGAGTTAGGAAACCCAGAGATTTGTCATATGTCAAAAAGATGATTAAATCTTGTGAATCTGGTATACCTTTCCTTGCACACACACACAAACAGCAGTGGTTGTTTCAGTACACTCCCTTCTCTCAAGGCTGGGGCCACGTGCAGGCAGTTAGGCTCCATCGTGAGCAGCTAATGGAGAAACATGAAACTTAAGAGATGCTGGGTACACCCTCTCTGCTCCATTTGCTTGTACCAGAGGCAAATGATGATATGCAGAATCTTAAATGGAGTGGTCATTGCACACACACACACACACACACACACACACACACACACACCGCGCGCCGCGGCCACACACATGCACACACACATACACACACACACACACACACACACACACACACACACACACACACACCTGTGCTTGTGCACTGAGAGGGAAGCCTGACAGTTCAGTGCACACTGCATGACATGTAACCCATTTGCTGAGAGGAGGTGAAGCCCCATGCCCTGCCCCTCTCTGCATGGCCCAGGCCATCCCGTATGCACGGTAGACTGGCTCCAGGTGTGTTGATAGACTTCAGCCCCTTCTACAGTCAGGACCACCCTCTGGGTATGTCCTGATGCCCAAGGTCCTGTAGTCTGAACTTGAAGACCCAGGGTGAGCAGAGAAGCTCGCTCCATCTCAAGAGCATAGGTCTTGCCTCATTCAGCTTCTCCGGTCCCCGTATCCTCCTCTTCCTATTTATTTTTAAGGAAATGATAGTCTTAGAATATTCTTGGAGAATTTACTACAAAATGATCATAACAGAACATCCAGATTATTTTCAAAGCAGTATTTACAGTTAAATTATATCATCAGTGAGTTAATTGTAACACTGTAGTAAAAGCCTTTCCAAATCTGGTGTGCTTAGAAGCATGCACAGGACTTTCTAAAAATATTTTTGTTTTTTTTGCAGGCTGCATCCCCAGACATAAGTCCAGTTCACGTTCACATGTTTGAAGCCGGTACAATAAAAGTATTTTTAGTAGTTCTATCTTCTGGCTCTTCTATGAGCAATAATTAGACTTATCACACACCCTCATCCACATGGAAAGCAGGTATGTTACAGTAGAAACGCAGAGCTGAAAAAAGAACCTTCTTTTTAAGGGAAGAAATCTGTAGACACCGCACTCTGCCACGGGATTCCAGGGAACATTGTAGGTCTTTGGAGATTCAGTTTCTAAAGCTTCAGTTTCTAAAATCTCATTAAGATTTTCGTAACAAATATACTCCTTTAGTTGTTTTCCCAGGGACAAATGAAGAAGTGACATATGACTTTGATATCTTGGGCATCATTGAGTCACTTAAGGTATTGAAGTGGAATCCTTAAAGATCCTAAGACCTCAAGAGCCACCGTAGCTCGAGATGCCCACACACTTCTCATCTTGGTCCTTGGTGGACTAAGAATGTCACATTTGATGAACAGAACAGGAGAGCTAGGACAAGAAATACAAACAACAAACAAACAAACAAACAAACAAGTAACTCTCTGTTGAAGGTCCTGCATGTTGTTCTGGAAGTGATTCAAAAACAGGAACAGCAATGCAATTCTGTGATGCTCACAGTATTCAGTAAGAGGAGGCAGGACCTGTAAATACTGCCATTCAGGTGACAGTGAAAAAAAAAAAAAAGGTCCAGTGACTTTCTAAAAGTCAGGGGGGAAGATCTAAGAAAAGAAGCATAGCCGAGAAAGATCATGGAACAAACAACTTCTGAAGATACTCTCTGGGGCCTCAAAAACCATATGAGGTTTCTGCGTAGCTCCACGGCCACCCTTAATAACTTTAACAATGTTAACATTTTAAAAACTTTGTTTTTAAGACAGTTGGATTCCAGATTCTGAGTTTACATGTATGGAGAAGGAATTTTTTTTCTTTGAGCAGAGACAAACTGGTCCACGGCACAACATGGAAAGACAGAATGCAGGTTCCAGGCAGGGAGTGACGTGTCTTTAACAGCAGAAGGCCCTTTCCAACTAAACGTATCTCTGTTTCTTTCATGGATTGCTGCATGGGGTGGGAGAGAGAATAATTGCTTAGTGGAGAGCGAGTGATCATTACATAACCTCCATGTGTTTTAAAAAAAAAAAACAATAAATTGGGTGTGGTGGCTCATTCCCATAAATCCTAATATTCAGAAGGCGGAGCCATGAAGGTCACTGTGAGTCTCAGACCAGCCTGACTTAGATAGTGAATTTTAGGCCAGCTCGGGACTACTGAGTTAGACTGTGTCTCAAAAAGCAAACAAATAAAAAAGATAAAACATGGAATTGGTAATAAACAATTGTAATTATACACTACTGTGAAACTTAAGACAGAGAAAAATGTCTTAAAAATTTTCAGAATGCTAGTGAATGTTCATAATACTCCATTTACTCTGTGACACATTTTTATTATTGTGGAAACAGGACCACACATCTCAAATATATATACTACATCTTTATGATTTTGTGATTATATTAAAAATAGAATAAATGCTGATTGAAAAAAGGCTAAAAACAATCAATTAAAATTTTTGGGTGTTAATGTAAAAAGTCCTATGAGAGTTAAGTAGTAGTAAAAACAAAAAGAATCGCATTATGTCTAGTCATAAATTAAACACAGGGAAAAGTCATGTGACTTCAAGGTGTATAAATTCAGGCTTTCAACGGAAGCAGGGCATTACCCACGCTTAGACTACACTTGTATTGTATTGAGGCCTGACTGTCCCAACTTAACTGGGGCACAGAGTGGAGTCTGTAAACACGCTGTAAGAAAACACTCCGAAGATGTGAGATATTTGATTTGGAGCCCCTAAGCCCTGGCCTGTGGTAGCAATGTTTTGGATATTTTGAAGGCTGTCAGGTTGGAAAAGTTGATCCTCCACTCCCTTGGCACCCTTGTTAGTAGCTTGGGGCTTACTGTAGAAAGCAGAAACCCACTGTAATAGTAAGTAGTAATAGTAATTAGGGCCACTCAACAAAGAGGAGCTGTTAATGCCCTACATTGACAGAGCTTTCCTGTTCCAGGCTGAATTCGGCAAGTGTTGAAGGAGAAATCCCTTCCAGAATTACTGTTCTGGACTTTGTGTTGTCCTAAGAAACTATTAAGATGTGTGATTGTTCTTCGACTTTTTAACTGGATTTTTATTTTGTCACTTATAGTAGTATAACCAAAATTATCACAAAAATGTCTTTGGTGACTGAAAACTATTTTCTCTATTATTTTTTTTATATTCTGTTATCAACATAGGTGTTTTGCCTGCATGTGTGTCTGTGGACCGTGTGTGTGCAGCGTGCCAGTGGTCCAGAAGAGGGTGTGGATGCCCTGGGACTGCAGTTACACACGGCTCTGAGCTGCCATGTTGGTGCTGGGAACTGAGCTGGGGTCCCCTGAAAGACAGCCAAGCCATCTCTCCAGACCTTGATGCCTTTGCTTTTTTGTGAGTTGTAAGTACTGATGGGCACTTCGATATGAAACATAATGATGTCACAAATGAAATGTTCTCATCTGTGCTGAGCTTCAGCCTGCACGCTATAAGAGATCATTGGTTGAAGATAAGCCCAAAAGTCGTGCGTAGAAAATAAGATATTTTACAATAATTTGTTAGAGCACATTTTCTGCTTGTTTTTACTCTAGTGTTTCCCACCTCCCAGACACTGAGCTGAAGTGACACTTAGATTATTATCGCGTGTTTATGTTTCTGTGAGTCATTTGGAGAGACTCCAACCTTCCCAGTGGTATTTTTGCCTGAATTTTAAAAGAGGCTATTTCTGACTGAAAGGGCTTTATGTGGGCCACAATATGGAATTATGCATTGTTATACAATACAGTGCCTATATTACACTGATTTACATTCATGACGAACATCTACAAATTAAATAACCAGTACGATCATGCCAGTGTGTTTACCATTTGTCCATTACTCTTTTTGGACAATATTGGATTGTTTTCATTTAAATAATAAAAGGCAGTGTCCTCTCCTTAGCTTTTTAAAACAATAGGGCAAAAAGAAAACAAGAAAGTTTGTGAAGATTTCGTGTTCCGTTACTGAGGAAGAGAACTGCTTTTGTCTCCACACATCATGATTTCCTCTGCTCCTGCAGTCACAGACTTTCAGAATAATTGAGAAGTAACAGAAAACAGGGCAACAAATGGCTTTAGCGATTAGGTTAAACTTCCCCCGGAGGCCGGTAGTGCTGGTTCTTTGACTGGATCATAATTCCCAACAGTTTTATTTTAACCAGCGGCAGTTGGCATGTCTGCCCTTCTTCCCACACTTTTATTTTCTGTGGAAATGGACTGCTGGGTGAAGCATCCCTATGTTCTGTGCACATGACTGCTACTGACACAGATAGAGTGTAGCATGCAAAGCAGCCTTCACTGTGGAGGGTTTGTAACGTTTGTCATTCAACTTGACTTCTTGTTTACAGTCTCTGTGGGCACAATCGGAGATGCATTTTTTTTTTTTGCCCATTAGTTGGACTGTATTCCTCCAAATTGTAGTCACTCCCTTGTGGATTCAGCCCTAGTCCTGAGGTTACAGCTTTCATTTTACATTAGCAACTCACCATCTCAAATATTTATATATTCAGGTTATTGGCTGTTTAAGGAAAAGTAGTGTGTTGCACATATACATTTTTAACCTGCTTTATTTTATTTGTTTATTTAGAGGCAGTCATCTTAGACAGCATGCCTTCTTTTCATAGAACTCGGAAGAGGACATTAAAAAAGTCATTCTAAAGGTGAAATTTGGCCTGCTTAATGAATCTCAAGTTTTAATAAATGCTTACAAGGGACTTAATTAAAAAAAAAAACAGTAACATAATCCAAAATGAGAGCTATGAATAGCCACATCCTGAAGATCAGTCCCTGAATTCTTACCCTGAACATGTAGCTACTGAAGAGATTTAATGTGTGGAAATATATTTATATTTCTTTGCTGTGAAACCAGCCTCCCACTACACTTACCATTTTGTAAGCTTAGCAACACACTCCTCGCACTGTCCCAGGATTATGAAGAGAACGCCCCTCTGTTGCCACTGCATCCCACTCTGCTGTGAGGTTAGTCTTCTGTTGGTCCCCTCTTGGGGACCACTCAAATTGTTTCCAGTCTTTGGCTGTAACCATGTACAGTTCACTTTATTTCTTACGTTTGCTTTACATCTCAATGACAAGAACTGTAGGGTAAATGCCAAGTGAGACTTTCCAAACCTTGACTTTCTTTTAATGAAGCAGACTATAACTCTTGCTTTGAAGACTCCGGGAGACAGTACCAACACCTCTGCCCACTTTTCAACTTAGGCATATGGAACCAGAAAAATTTCTGTTCCTTTTATCCATGCCTGGCCCAACTGCACACTTTTCCCACTGAATGTGCATCAGGGCTGCTTCCAATTGAGCCCCTACATTCTGAAACCATCTTTCTTGTCCAGAAAAGTCCTTTTACAAACTGGCTCACTGATACTGCACGTCTCCTTGAATTACCATTTCATTGTTTGAGAACAGGTCCCTTCTAAGCATGAGAGGGGGAGTTCTTTATTCTTTTGCTAAATTGGTCAGCCAAAGAACAGCTTTTGGTGAATAAAAGATATTCTCATTTTAGAAAATGAAGGGGAAGTTCTATTCCCTCCAGTCCAATGCAAAATGTTGTTATTCCTTAAAAATGTTCTAAGTGCTCAAAGTGCTGGAAACCGTTCAGAACACACCACAGAACCCGGTTCCTCCCCACATTCAAAATGTTTACATTCTAAAAATGACAAGAGAGGCGAGGTTGGGAAGGTAGCTAGATCCGGACCAGATGGGCACATATGCCCTCTCCTCCCCAAACGCCGCAGCCCTATGGATGGCTCAACAGTTCATGTGCATTTCTCTTTACTAAGTTTTATAAGGAACTCTGGCGAGCACAGCCAAATGACTTGAAATGTGAAGATGTAATGCCTCTTTGCTGTGCCCTGCTGTTCAGACGTTCTCAGCTTTGACAATTCATCTTGCTGGAAAATGTCTTCAGAATGTCAGTCACTTCAGCACCCATGCTTGCCATTTGCATGCTGCACACCTGCTGGTCTCCTTGGTTGTGCTCTATTGTTATTTTTCTGTGGGGGTGGGGAAGGCAAAGTATTGCATTTTGCAGACGTGGAGTTTAGTTTGCGAGCAATTAGGGAAGGTTTCCGTGAGTCCAGCTGTTCTTATCAATATCAGTGTCGCCTACAAATAAGTGCTTACAGAGTGTCTGGTGAAATAGAGGTTAAAATGAAAACATTCCTTGTTCCAAAAGGATTAGGTCCCACACGAGAGTACAAATACATGCATTACCACACAAACTCACTAAGAAGTCCTTCCAAATAACACCATATAAAATAGAACTGTTCAAGAAACCCTTAAGCCCAAATAATTAAAAATGTATGTTCATACCGGTAGCCTTTGAGAAGAGGAAATGGGGACATGAAAGAAACGTGTAAGTTGGACCCTATATTCCCCTCCACTATTTGTTTTATAGTAAACATACAATATTTTGTTTCAAAGGGCTTGTAATTACTTTTTTAAAATAAAAATCAATAATTTAAGGGCAATAAAATAATTTCTATAGCACTGTATCAGTGGTAACTGGCTGTGATAGAATGCCTAGTTAAAATGATGAACTGATGAGACACTTGTTACTTGACACAATAAAGTCCAGGTAGAGTGTTTCACACTTCTGACCGTGGTGCCTGGATGGGAAACTCAATCCTACTTTTCCATTCTCTGCTGTGCCCTGACCTGAGAAGTCCTTGCCTCACACGTTTAGCAATGCTTGTGAGCTGAAATGAGAAGAGAAAACATTATTTCTCATCTCAGGTGTTCTTCATTTCTCTAAAACCCCCCAGTTTTAGGAAATTTTGAGCATGTACCCGCCATCCAGCTTCAACAGTTATTTTATAATTTTATTTTGCATGAGGATCTTAAATCAGGCATTATATTTTATAATATTTAAGCTGCTATTTTATCATCTAAGGAAAGCTACAATACTATTATCACATGTCAAATACAGCTTCTTAGACTTACTTATGAAGTAATATGTGCCTAATTTTCTTTAACTAGCTAAAGGAAAATATCTCAGTCTGTGGTGGTTTGAATGAGAATGACTGTTAAAGGCTGGTGTGTTTGCATGCTTGGTCTCCAGTTAGTGGAACAGTTTGGGAAGATTGGGAGGTGTGGCCTTGTTGGGGTAGATGTGTCACTGGGGTGGGCTTGGAGGTTCTATGCCTATGCCAGGCCCAGTCTCTGCTGTGGGATAATCTTTCTGTATGCTGTGAATATGTATTACTCTTATTTGCTAATAAAAAGCTGATTGGCTGATAGCTGGGCAGGAAGAGGTTGAACTCGAGAGCCAGACTAGGAGAATTCTGGGAAGAAGAAGGGTGGAGTCAGGAGTCACCAGCCAGATGCAGAAGGAGCAGGAGATAAACGTGCCATGCTAATAGAGGTACCACCATATGGCAGAGAGTAAATAAGGAATATAGGTTAACTCAAAATGTAAGAGCTAGCTAGAAGCAAGCTTGAGCTATTCTATTGGCAGAGCATTTATAATTCATATTCGGCCTCTGAGTTGGTTATTTAGGACCTGGTAGTCAGGACAGGAAATGTCCGTCTACATATGGCAATCCACATTGGGTGCCAGATGAAGTCTTAATTTAATTAATCTTTATTAATAAAAAATTAATGAGGAGTCAAATATTGGGGTAAAAGCCTAAAAAATCTGAGAACTGGGAAAAGCTGCCAGTTGCTTTCTACCTCTTTTGTTCCTCTGTCAAAAAGGCCGAGATCCTGTCTCAGCCCTGCCTTAGCACTTCCTGTTCCTCTCTCCACAGTTCTCCAAACCTCTATGGCTAACTAGTGGCTAGCCTGCCCTCTGACTCCAAGCAAGCTCTATCTGTTAGAACACAAACAAAACATCACACAAGTCCCTCTCTGTCTCCTTCTGTGAATCAGAATGTAATCTCTCAGCTACTGCTCCAGTGCCATACCTGCCTGCTGCTGCCTGCCAAGATGATCATAGACTTACCCTCTGAAACTGTAAGCAAGCCCCACTTAAATGCATCTTTTCACAAGTTCCTTTAGTCACGGTGTCTCTTCACAGCATTAGAACAGTAACTAAGACACAGTTAATGTACTATTTTTGTTTGTAATATTTGTTGAAATATCTTTTTACCTATGACAATACCTTCTCATTTATATTGTTGAAGAAACCGTTTTTTTAATGAATTCAAATGTTCTTTGTACTGAAGAAGCAGGAACATCTCTAGCAAGTAGACAATCAATATGTAATACTGTCCACCTTCATGTCACATTATCTTATTAATTTATGATCATTAATCAGTTATTTGACTTTATTCACATAAACTTTAAGCTTTACTGGCACTCTGATCACTTTTTAGCTTCTTTAAGTCTGTATTTTTACATCTCATACATGTCTGTTATTCCTTGTATGTGACCTCAACACTATGACTTGTACATGACCTCAACATGTCACTGCCTTCTCCTGCTTCAATGGCTTTTCATGACACTGTCCCTAGGACCCATCTGAATGTGTTGAAGAGCTCTTGACACCAAAGTCATCTTTTCTGTGACTTACATTTCTTTGTGGTAATTGTATAATATGATGTAAGCATAGAAGAATACATAGAAAGTAATTTTAGCATAGATAAATCATTTTTCCAGAATAAGGGATTTTTTTTAAATCCCAAGTTAGTTACATACAGCTTCAAAGGATGGGTGAGTTTAGTACAAACTTAATATGCTCCTAATGCTTTGATGTTCCTTTTGACACAATGTAGGAGTTATGTCTTGAGAGCCTAAGGCCAGATTCTTCATTGGTTTGTTCACATATTTATGCTTATAGAAGATTGGCTTATGAAAGATCACAGTGACTGTGAAGCAAGTATGTGAGGAAGAAAAAGTTGGTTCTAAACAAAGGGAATGTGTTATGTGGGAGAAGACAGTAAAACACGCAATTTTGGGGGAAAGAAAAAAATCCAAGTTCTGAGAAACTTATATACATTTATCCATATAATATACACATGCATATGTATGCATGTGATAAGGGTGAAAACTGTAATTGTAAAATACATCATTGATGTATACCAGGGAATCTGGGAGGATATCTAGTTGATTTTTACTATTGTATGTATACATTAACTTATTTAATCATATGAATCTGAGAGACAGGAACATTATTCCCACCACTTCTTCATATAAGAGGATTTCAATATAAAAAGGAAAAAATGACATATTTAAGGTCATGAAAGTAGTAATTCAATGGCAGAGGCAAAAATCATAGTCTGAACCTAAGCCATTTAGGTTATTTTAGTTGTATTCACAAACTGTGGGGTAAGGATTGGCAGATCTGAAAGTTCAGGAAACCAGGTCCCCTATCATTGTCAAGTGGTTGGATGAAGATTGTGGACGTGGAGGCGTGGGAGCTTCATAAAAGCTACTTTACCCTGGCAGGCACCATCTACCTGAAATCTAGGGTTTCTGCAGTAGTGCTAGGCCTAGAGGGTACATGTTAGGCCTAGAGGGTACATGTTTTACATACACGCCTGGGAGAAGCTTGGTCACTGGTAGGGGATATGACCAGTGCTTTTCTACACAAGCATGCGAGATGCCTTTTAGCACTGAGAATAATTTTCCCCACAAACAGTCAATATCCCTGTAAGTAAGGTAGAGAGTGACTGAGACTCCTTATGGCAGCCTCAGGCCTCCATATGTATGTACACAGATCCCTTGTGTTACACACACACACGTGCTTACACACATGTGAGCACTTAACCACTGAGCAGTCTCTCCAACCTCTTGTTTTCGCTGTTTGTTTATGGGTTAATCACCATACTTTTCTATTGTGTTTCTTTATAGATTTAAAAAATAGTACTGCTCAAAGGCCCCTGATTCCTGTGTCTGAAGTTCATGGTGTCTTCAGCAGTAGCGACTTACCTTCCGTGTATCGGGGGGCAACCAAGGGCTATAGCAATAGATTGTAATGTTTGGGGAGTCTCTTGGGCAACTCTGACCAACAACTCAAAATAATATTCTTCATGCATGTTGTTAGGGTTTTTGTTAGATTGTCAAATAAATTAGACAATTTTCAAAAGACACACAATAGGAAATAAATGCATGAAAAATGTTTAGCATCTTTAGGCACCAGAAAATCAAATCTACATTGCAATTCTATCTGTCCCAGGTTAGAGTAGCTATATTTAGGAAAACAAACAATAACAAATACTTATGAGGTTGTGGCACAGGATGGGCATGGGCATGGCATGGTGGAGATATAGTGGTGTGGTGGTTGGGAGTAGGAAGTAGGAGAGTGGAGGATGGAACAGAATTTTCCACACTTTCCATTGCTGGTGGCAATGTAATTAGAGAAGCTACCACAGAAATTAGTATGAAGGCTCCTCAAAAACTAAAAATTGAACTATAATATGATCCAGATACAATACTTCTAGGTATATAAACAAAGAAATGAGCATTATCACATAATAAAGATGCTTGAATATCATTGTTTATTGTGGTATTTTTCACTATAGCTAATTTATACAATCAGCCTAGATGCTCCTCAATGGAGGAATGCATAAAAACGTGACCTATATATATATATAATTTTATTTACACACATCACATACATGTATGCATTCTAACACACACACACACACACACACAGAGAGAGAGAGAGAGAGAGAGAGAGAGAGAGAGAGAGAGAGAGAGAGAGAGAGAGAGCAAAATCATGTCATTTGTAGGGAAATGATTGGAAATCAGCATGTAAGGCAAACAAGCAAGGCCAGAAAGGCAAATATCATGTGTTCTCTCTCACAGGAAAAAAATCTATGGAACAAAAAAGAATGAGAGTAGAAGATGGTTATTTGGGAAGAGTAAGAGGGCCAGAGATAGAAGGGATAAAAGAAAGTAATGATGGGGTGAATGTGATCAGAGCATGGGAAACACATGCGTGAAGACGTCAAAGTGAAGCCCATTATTTTGTTATAACTAATGTATGCTAATAAAATATTCTGAGTTGCTTCTTTTATATAATCAGACTGCTATGGGAAAGAACAGGTCCAGGCATAATGAGGTATATAATCAGCATATGTTACCATCCCAGCTATTAAAATAAGGTGTTGAGAAGACTTTTTTCTCTGCCTGTGAAGAAGAGGGAATTCAAGGCCTGAAAACTGACACAGCAGAGGCAGAGCCCCTGAGGATCCAAGTGTGAGAGGATCCTCATGTTGTAGGACTTTCGATTCTAGGATGTAGGACTTTGCTTCCCAGTTGCTAACAGTGTGGTTTATGACAAGATCCTAGACATTGTGGTAGGCCTGTGGGTGTCCTCACTTGCAAAGATCTTAAAGGCTAGCTTTCCTTGTGACAAGTCATGAAATCAAGTTTTGTTTGGAAACTGATTGGCTTGTATGTCTTCTGGAAAGTCGGTGAATCGCAGGTATACATTTCCTACACCACAGCCTCATTGGCCACAGCTAATAAATTCTTTACCCTGAGACCAACTTCACTGACGACTGGCATGGGTAAGAAGTGCTCCTGGAGTGAAGACATTTCAAAGACATTTTAATACAGTGGCACCATGTGGAGTGCATTAATCTTCCCTGTGATTTCCTCTTATTGTAACAGAGGAAAAGGCTTCTAATGTACAAACCTCGTTAAATCAATCATCTTGGGGGTTCAGACGCTCAGTGTGATAAAAGCAACAACTTTGTCTACCTTTAGGCAATTTTTCATATATTTTGGAAGCTAGAATTTTGGGAAATAAGTTCTCTGATGGATTTATGATTTAGCTTCAAATGTAATATTTGAATTTCACCTTATTAGCCAGAAGAAATAAAAAGCCCTAAGTAGCCAATAAAAAGCTTCACGTTTAGATTGAATGCTTATTGTTTTCATGGCTACTTGGACACTGCATCTTTTAGCTGTGACTAAACTGATAGAATGGAACACAAAGTGTATTAATTTGGAGGAAGAACTTGTTTCTATTGTTTCTTATTTATTTACAGTCGTCTGCAATTGTTATTTAAAATTTTTACTGCTTGTATCTGACAAAGCAGTTTTATCAAGAATAAAACATGTGGAAACTGTTTAAGACAAAACCTCCTGAGAGATACAGTTTTGCCTCAATTTAACCTACTGTCGGTTTACAGATAAGTCTTCGGGAAGACTCACAGGCCTCTAGAAAATTTTAACTTCAAACTCAAGCAGACCCAGGCATTGCTCAGAGAACTCGGGGTGGCAGCCTTCCACAGGGGCAGCATTGCAGGAGGGATTGCTTTGGTGGTGGGAAGAGGCTGACCAGAACGACCGCAAAACCAAGACTTGCTTCTGTAAAACAGCTTCTGCTGGTGTCTTAGTGAAAGGCCTTGACAGGCATCTCAGTTTCCACCTGCTTTTATTACAGGCATCCAGTTACCTGGCTGTTAGAGCAGGTCCAGTTGCTTCATGGTGAGGGAGAGGCAGGGTGGTCTACAGACACCCATGAGTTCAGTCTTGCCGTTGTTGGTGACCTACATGTAAAACATCTTGTAGTTATTACGGTTAAAAGTTGTAATGTTAGATCTTCAGTGAACTATGTGTATCTGTCTCAGGAACATAGCGACTGGATCTATAGACCAAGAGGGGAACTCACTCTGGACTCAGCAATCCTGTAACTCAATATTGTATTGAACCCATTGCAATACTGCTTTCCCATGGTTTCTGCACTGATATTTCTGGAACATATTAGCAGTTTCTGAGATACATAGCTCCATGCTAACTATTCTCAAAGTGTACGATTCTTCCTTAATTAGTGCTATTCCAGTTTTACACATCATGTGATAGTAAGGTCATGTCTTAGTTACTTTCCTATTATGTAATGAAACATAACGCCAAAGAGAACTTATAAGAGGAAGTACTTGATTGTGGGCTTGCTTACATTTTCAGAGTATTAGTCTATGACCATCATGATGGAGAACTTGGCAGCAGGCAAGCTTGGTGTGGGAGCAGTTGCTGAGAGCTCATGTTATATCTGCAAGTTGCAGGCAGACAGAAAAGTCCTGGTGTGAGCTTTTAATCCTCAAATCTCACCACCAGTGATATACTTCATCCAACAAGACCACACTTCCTCCAACAAGGCTATGCCTCCTAATCCTTCCCAAATAGTTCTATTAACTAGGGACTAAGAATTCAAACATATAAGCTCATTCAAGCCACCAAATTTATTAAAGCAAAAGAACTGTCTTATTGATATATAATCCATGCCTACTATTAGGAAATTCAAAATACTAAGCAATAATATTTCTGAAGACAGATCATGTATTTGTTTATATTTACATAGATACATTTATATACATATGAAACATTTTACAGGGTAGATCATATTCTGAAGGGTATAGAGTCATTAATCAAGTCACAGTTATGGTATATTATATGCTAAAACATCAATAGTTGTGTAGTATTAGAGCAGTCATCAGATACTTTTTTGTGTTAGAGACCTATTGCTTGAATAAACCCAGAGCCTTGAAAAGTAGACCAGAATGGGTAGCTGTTCCAGCTTTGACCTAGAAGTTCTACCCCCAGTGAGGCTTCCAGTAACGGTCACACTTACCTATGACCTGCTCCTGAGGTAGGGCCGAGAGGGGAGCCCTTAAGACCTAAGATCCAGGTTGCCAGCTCTCTTGGTTCCTGATGATCCTGGATGCTGGATGGTAGACCCAGCAGAGTTCTCCAGAGAACCCAGCGGGACTGTACCTCACCTCTCCTGGATCCTGTAACCAACCCCTTTACTAGTTGTAATTTACCCCCCAAAAATAAACCTCCTTTTTAACTATGTGGAGTTGCCTTGATAAATCCTCCAATATAGAACATAGTACTTTTCCATGACTCAAACCTTACATGGCATCTGGGTAAGCTAATGTTATTAGTTGACAACTTAGATCTTCATAGCTCAGTTGAAAATGAAGACTATGAGAATGAAGAAGTTATTTGGGAAGTAACTATGTAAGAATCCTTCTTTCAAACATTTTCTCTTGTAAAGATCACTTATTTACAAGTGGTACGTGTTTTCAAAGTAAACACCGTTGGATTCTCCTTTTCCTCTTTTGCCCATTTCTTTTTATGTCAACACCCCTGTTGTTATAATTGTGTTGCTTCCACAAGGTTTTAACCTGAAGACTGTTCTGGTAGGCTCTGCTTTGGTCTTCCTTGGTGTCTTAGTATCCTGAGCACATTGGACCACTATGCTGCTGACGTCGTAGCCTAACTTCCTTTAGTGGGTGGCTCTGAGGAAGCCGAATGAAAAGATTAAGATCCCTTGTCTCTGTTTATGTGGCCCCTTTGTGATTGTTGAGATTTCCCCAAGGTGGAGGGGAAAGTGTTCTTAAAGAAAGTAGGTTAGGTACAATTTAGTTAGCCACAAGGAGGGAAGCCAGCAATGTAGAACCTTAGTCACGAATTAGGAGTGAAGAGAACGCAAGGGATTTACTGACTGGCTCAGGAAAAATGTTATTTTATAGTATTGACTATCACATTAGGTTACAATGCATTTTACAGTTTTCATTATTATGCTACGCAATAATAAAACACTGTTTATCACCAATTTTTCTCACTATACAATTAAGCACTCATTTTGTCAATAAACATTATGATGAAATGGTAGATATAACAGTAGTTTTATTATTGTACTATAACCCACACCTGCCCCACATGTTACCAAATGTACCTACCGTGAGGGATCTTTCCTAGATAATATCAATGCATGTTGCTGCATGCATGTAACACTGAGGTAACAGAGCGAGAATTGCGTAGGAGTGTGTATGTGACAACGGAATTCTAAACTTGCTTTTTAAAAGAGAACACTTTGCTAACAATGTGGTGGCATTTCCTTTCTTCTGTGTTTGAGAGCAAAGGCCTTGGCTCCGGCTTCCTGGCTCAGTCGATGCCATCCATTCTACGCTGTCATCACAGGCTCTGCTCTGCCTGCAAGTGCATCCCATATAAGGAGAGGAATGCCTTCACTCCCACCCTCAGACTGCTCTGTCACCCTCCTCGGTATTTGTGCTCTGCTCACTGTGCTTGTGTGCTCTGGCCCTTCCAGAGTGACTGATTGTGGCTCTCACACCTTGAATGGTATTTTAAAGCTTTCGAGAATTCTTATGAGCACGACTTGGTACCCTTCACCTCCCTTCCTCATGTCTTCAATCTTTTGTATGCTTTTCTTCATTAAGGTTTTCCATCTGATTTTTAAAATCACCAGATAAATGGTTGAGGTTTGGAACCAATTTCTGTTTCTGCCATAATTCCAAGGACCTTGTGATGGTTTCAAGGGCCAGGACAATGCATGGGTCTGGCACAATGCTTGTCCTAACCCAACTGTAGAGAAGGGATATGTGCCTATGAGTTCTTAAGAAGGCGAAAGCCTTACCGTTGTGAATTGACTTTAGACTGATTGGTAAATTAGGTCATCTACTGCAAAGGAGAGGTGAGAGAGTGTCTGGAAAATGACCAAAGAAGAATTTATTTGGGAGAGAAAATGGATGAACCTTAGTAAAATTCTAACAAGGTTGGTAGAAGTTTCCAAATGAGTTTTGAAGCCTTAGACTGAATCGTGTTTGAAATCTGAAGACGACCATGAAGAAAGCACATCTGATCAAGAAGTAACTTACCAGTTGGTGAAAAGTACAAAATACCTTTGAGTGATTACAACTGAGCACGTTGAGTATGGAGCACCAAAAGTGACCGAGACCTAGCCTTACAAGGTAAAACACGAATTTCATCGAAGATGCCAAGCTCAGATAACAACAGTTCGGCCCACAGCTCAAGTCCAGGAAGTCCAGGAAGAGGAAGTATCTGCACGGCGATGACCCAGGTTACTAATGAACAAAAATCACGATGGGGAAAGAGGAGAGGAATAGTTAGTTATCAACGGATGGAGCAGGAGAGACTCCAGATTGACAAGTGGGCAGCTGTTGGTGTTTATTCATTGACTACAGTCTTGGAAGTTACAAGCAATTGGGGGAAAGACATATGGTAGTGATTTGTAGAGGCGAATCAACGTGGTTATCTGACTTCTGTTCAGAAATCTTGAACAGTCTCAGGGCAGAAGAAGCAGAGGAAAGTAAACAATTAGCAGGCTTAGATTTGAGGGCTGGCTTGGCAGATAATTGGAGTGGCTGAGTTGGAGTGATTAAAGAAATTAGTGAACTAGAAAGAGAATGGCTGAAGAAATGAGGTTCTGATTTAGCAGCAGAGACTAATTGCTAGGGAATAATCGTCGTCACAAGGGAGGTAAATGATGTAGGTTATTAAAGCGTCATTTTTTAACCTATGTTTAATTTGTGTATGTGTATCCCATGTGTACATGTATGTGCAGATGCCAGCCAGAGGTGAGGCCATGGTCTGATGTCTTCCTCAATAGCTCTCTACCTTAACATTTGAAACACAGTCTCTCACCGGAAACAGAGCTAGTCATTTCAGTTACATACCTGGCGGAAGAGTCCTGTCTGTGTGGGATCCGTCCACCTGTTTCTGCCTCCTCAGGACTGGGACTACAGGTATGCACCCCCTTGCCAGGCCTTTTCACTTGGGTGCAGGGAACTGAATGTAGGCCCTTCTGCTTGCATAGCAAACAGTTTACTAATTGAACTACATCCACAACCCAAATAATATAAACTCTTAAATAAGTACTGATGCGGCTCTGTTTTCTTTATGCTTCAAACCCACCCTCCAACAATGATATTCAAAATAATTTGACCCTTCTATCCACTTACATTTCAGTTTCATTTTTTTTCTTTTTAAGTCATAAAGACATTGGGTAGCATTAACATTTCATTTACCCTTATAATGTACTGTGGTTCTGTGAGAGATTTAAAGATATGGTATGTGTGAGAAATATACTTTCTGCATTTTTCATGGGATAATCATGGGATTGAAGAACTTTTATAGTCTTGACACAGAGCTCTGTTTGACTACAGCAAAAATGACTGGTCAGTACAACTTGATGCTTGCTGAGTTACACCTAAGGATGTGTGAGTGAGAATATGAGGCTTTAGTGATCACTGTTGGGGTGTTAAGATGAGCCCTGTCAAATCATATTTTATGTTTTCATGCTCAATTCAACTACTGCATGCAGACATGCATTATTTCAAATACAGACAAAGAAAATATATGAGAAGTTTCTAATCCATGAGCTCACTCTAACTAGTCAAGCTATATAATTCAGAAATAATGTTTGGGAATGGGCTTCCTAAATGTTGGTTTGTGTCCACTGAATAATATCTTAATCTGTTCTCTAATTATTGCACACATTTTAAAAGCCATCATTCTATTCAGTGGGCATCACTATATTTGAAAAACAAAATAATCCTCTTTGTTATAAACTTTTACCAGAATTTTTTGGGTTATGGAAATGTCTTCCTGTTCTCAATATGAACAGGAACCTGAGTTGCAGATAAATGGGCAAAGTGCAAGTTGAAATGTATTTTTACGAACTGGTTTTAAAATTTGCAATTTATAGCTCATGACGGAAGAGCAAATGCTGCTGATGAAAATAATGATCCTATGAAATAGCTTTTGGTCTCTAAGTGGAAGAAAGTGATCAAGATGTAAACAGTTAGCCAGGCAGTGTCCTGTGCTGGTAACTGTCAGCATCTGGAAGCTTACATCGAAGTATTGCCATGGATTTGATGCCAGCCTGGGCTACACAGTGAATATCAGCCTAGCTTGGGCTATAGAGTGAGACATGGTCTCACAGAAACAGAAAAAAAACAAAACAAAACAAAACAAATATAAGTTGTGAACTGCTTAAGGTAGTCTTCAATGGCAAAGGACAAATTTGGACGGTTCTTGTGTCCATTACATTCTTGAGTTTTATCTGTCACACACAGAGGTGCTTAATTTTTGTCGACTTCCAGAGAGCAGCTCCTCATGCATCAGCAGCTAAATTCCTCTGCCTACCAGTTGTACAGTTTCTGCTTGATGTGGATATCTAGTAATTCCTTCCCAGGTGCCTGCTCTTTCTGTTTTCTACAGACTTATCATCCCAGTGGCCACCTGGCTTGTATTCCTTTTGTTTGATTCCAGCTCCCATCTCCCTCCATTCTGAATAGTTCTGCAGGGATCAGCATATTCTATTTCTTGCTGAATGCTTCTCTTTCTCGGAGTTACATTTGTTGTTTTTGTACTCTCATTTAATCTTTTTTCTTGCCTCTCTTCTAATTAACTCCATCGTTGCCTTCTTCATTATACTTGTAATGAGGTCACCGAGGTGTTCCAAAATTTCTGCTTTTCCCATCTGCTTCAGGGTTCCAATTAGTTTTCTTTGGAAATCTAAAGGTTTTTTTTTTTCTTAGTAGAAGCGTCCAATAAAGCTAACTCTAGGATGGCCTCTTTTTCTTCATCAGTTCAAATGAAAACTTTCAAGATTACACAGCTCTCGGTGGTGTAAAAGGCATCATTTTCTCTAGCAGAGAAGTGGAGTTAGAGACAACAACATTTGAGCTACACAGAAAATTTAAATATCTTTTGAAAGAGTGTGAAGTCTGTTCTTCCAGATTGCAAGTAGATGCAGGTGAGAAATTTCAGAAAGACACTTTTATCCACACTTGGACGTGAAGGGTATGTAGCTAACACAACAAAATGAATTTTAAAGGAAATTTGCAAATAATGTATTTTAAGGAAAAAAAGTTTCTTAACTTTATAATCTTGCTTTCAGAGCATTATTTTCATGTAGGATTTTGCAATAGAGCACCATTTATCTGCCACTGTGGACTGAATTGTATCCCACACTCTCTAGATTCATCTACTGAAGCCCTAACCCATATGTGAGTCTATTTGGACACAAAGTCAGTAAGTTGGTATAAACATTCTATGCACCTATGGAGATGGGATGAAATTAGAAGAGACTGGAGACTCTTTGAGAGCAGGAGAGGCCAGAGCTTTCCCTCTCTTGGCAGATGGTCACAGGAAAGGCCATTTAAGGACAAAGCATCCATCTGCAGGCCAGAAAGAAAGACCATACCAGAAAGAAAGACCATACCAGAAAGCCTGCTGGAACCTTGATTTTAGAGCCTCCAGCTTTCAGAGCTCTGAGAAAGCATAGTTCTGTTGTTTAGACCACGTACTAGGCAGTATTTTGTTGTGGCAGCTTGAACAGACCAAGTCAGCTACTGAAATGAGTCTTCTAAAGAGAAAGCATTTGTATAGTTTACAAAGCGAGACAAAAAACTCTGTGTAATGAAAACTTAATTTAAAAGGTAGTGAAGAAACCAGAACTTTCATACATTGCCCATACAAATATGAATAACACAACAATTGCTTAACTATCTGGCCCATGCTCAAAATCTTAAGCATGGAGTTGACAAAGACCTAGCATTTCTATTTTTTGAATTTACTCAAGAGATATAGAAATGCATACACACTTGTACATGAATGTTCCTAGAAGCATTATTTCTTTTGTTATCTTTTCTTTCTTTCTTTCTTTTGTGTTTTTGAAACACATTCTTTCTGTGTGGGTATCCTGAAACTCACTTGTAGACAAGGCTGGCCTTGAACTCACAGAGATCCTTCTGTTTCTGCCTTCCAAGTTCATGGATTAAAGGCATGTGCTACCTACCATACCTGGCAATAGCAGCATTATTTCAAACAGCCAAATATTGTTAATAACTTGAATGTTCATCACATGATAAGTGGCTCAATAAAACCTGATAGATGTATACAATGAAATATTGATGAACTGGTACATGGAAACACTATGGTAGGCGAACAAAGCAAGTCTGCATATAGGTGAGGAAAACTGAATAATATCTGATTCCATCTGTATAAAATGCCCAGACTTGCAAGTCCATAGAGATGGAAAGTAGATTAGTAGATGGGCTGTTATGGAGTGGGGAGGACTTACTAATTAAATGGGAAGCTGTGGAGAATCCTGCAACACTGAAACTGTTCTGAATCAGAACGCAATGATGTCGAGCCACCTTGTGGGCGCACTAATAGACGTATTACACACGTTAAGTAAGTGAATTTTATGGTACATGAATTCTATCTTAAAGCCCGTGCAAAGTATGTATATCTTTGCATGTACACGTGCACAGTAACTTACTGTAAGAATATGTATTAAGACATGAATAAAAGGTTTTATGTTTATAAATGGCCTGCTACTCACATTTTTTTCTTGCTGTTTTGAGATAGTCTCGCTCTATACCTCAGGCTGTCCTCCTCTTCACTCTATAGCCCAGGCTGTCCTCATCCTCACTCTATAGCCCAGGCTGTCCTCATCCTCACTCTATAGCCCAGGCTGTCCTCATCCTCACTCTATAGCCCAGGCTGTCCTCATTCTCAATCTATAGCCCAGGCTGTCCTCATCCTCACTCTATAGCCCAGGCTGTCCTCATTCTCACTCTATAGCTCAAGCTGTCATCATCCTGACTCTATAGCCCAGGCTGTCCTCATCCTCACTCTATAGCCCAGGCTGTCCTCATCCTGACTCTATAGCCCAGGCTGTCCTCATCCTCACTCTATAGCCCAGGTTGTCCTCATTCTCAATCTATAGCCCAGGCTGTCCTCATCCTCACTGTGTAGCCCAGGCTGTCCTCATCCTCACTCTATAGCCCAGGCTGTCCTCATCCTCACTGTGTAGCCCATGCTGTCCTCAAACACACAACAATCTTCCCAGCCTAGTTTTTTGAGTGATAAGATTATATATGTGAGCAAGTACTCTTGACTAAATACTCATTTCATTGTTTTTAATATTTTTGAGTTTTCTATTCTGAGTATTCTTTTCACTGATCAGACAACAAATGAATAAGTAAACAAATAAATATTATGATTAAATAAGTTTTAAACTTTCATGTCCTGAGAACAGTTATATGCAGTGGTCTCCCAGTCAATGAAGGATAATAACAGCTACTACGTAAATTGCTCATGTATGGACAGATCCTCTGTCACCTGCTAAAAATGCAAGGTAAACAAGCTACATAAGCTTCATGAGGACAGGGCTTCACTTTTTCTTGTTACCACAAGGAAAACACTTAGTGTGGTGAATGAGTCAAAAAGAAACCTGTGAAGACTTCCCTGTTTGTCTTCTGCTTCAGGAAGGTTATAATCCAGCTCGGAAGGTAATAAATGAAGCAGACCATGGCCAAATGTGACAAACGCTGGTGTCAGGTGCTGAGAGACTAGTTTGCAGGGACACAGCCCCCAGGCTCTAGCATTCAGGACAGGGCACTTTGGCGATTTGTAAATTGAGTTTGCAATGAGAAGAAAAGAAACCGTGGGAAAGGGCATCAGTGGAGGGCTCACAGGTAAGCGGAACTTTATGAATTTCACTGGCTGTGGTTAAATTCTGTTTGGAATGCTGATTGAATAGACGTTTCAGTGAGAGATGAGGTTGTAAGAGTTAGGGAAGGTCTGCACTATGAAAAACCCTACATAAAGTGCCGAATAGTTTGTGTTTTCTTCTGAGGCATGAGGAATTAGGGGGACTGTAGAGTCAGGTGGTCACTCCATCATGAATGTTCTCCTCTTGAGTTTGAAGACTCCTGCGTTTAGAGTCCCTTCCTTGTATTAGACACTATTTTTTTTTTTCTGCAGAACATCCAGGTATAAGTTGAGAACCAAACAAGGAAGACATCTGCGAGTTATTAGATAGAATGTTTTCTATTGCCTGCTTCTTTCTTCTCACCTCACACCCTGTTGAGGAACAGGTTGAGGTCTTGGAACTGGGAAGAAAAGAGTCAATTGGTTTGGAGTTCCACACCCAGAGGAAGTGGAGAGCCTTGACTTTTGGGCCACTTCACTTTAGCGAGGCTTTACTGAGGGCTGCTTACTTTGAAATGGCCCATGCTTCCAGCTAGCATCTGCAATGATCTTCAACATGGCAGGTCTAGTTTTCTCCTGTCCATGTAGCTCTTAGTGGATTGGAGAATAATTAGCTGATTAACCTGGATGTTTTTTTTTTTAATTTTATTTATTTTATTTTACAATACCATTCAGTTCTACATATCAGCCATGGGTTCCCCTATTCTCCCCCCTCCCACCCCCTCCTCTTACCCCCAGCCCACCCCCCCCATTCCCACCTCCTCCAGGGCAAATCCTCCCCCGAGGACTGCAATCAACCTGGTAGACTCCCTGGATGGTTTTTAATTCTACGTTAAATCCTAAACTCTTTACATTTCGTATTTGTATAACCCATCCTTACCACTGTCTTCTTAAGATTTATTTATTTTGTGTGTCTGAGCATCTTTCCTGCAGACATGTATATGCATCGTGAGTGGTTGGTGCCCATGAAGGTCAGAAGAAGGCAAAGGCATCAGATTTCTTGGACCTGGAGTTGCAAATGGCTGTGAACCACCATACATGTGAGTGTGGGGAATCAAAACCAGGGTCTCTGTGATGCAATATGTGCTTTAAACAGTTAAGCCATCTCTCCAGCCACCCTACCACTGTCTTAATGATATATTTCCTGTATATTTGATGAATAAGATTAACATCTGGCCTTTAATAGTATAACATGATAAAACATATCCAAAATCACATCACACAGCCAACTTGAGGTGACATCATTGCATGCTTTCATGTGAGAAGAAAATTATTCAGTGTGTAGAACAGATTTGAAGGAAGCAATCGCAGTGATCCATGTGAAGAACGCCAGTGACCTGACTCGGTTCTGTATAGTACTAGAAAAGAGGAAAATAGCTACTCTAAGGGGGAGAAGATACTCTAAGGGGGAGTAGATGAGAACAGTACTTACAAATGACTGTTCTGTGCTGGGCACTGTGCCGCTGGATTTACTAGAGTTAGCTCGTCTACTTCCTTTAATCTTGATGAGCTAGAAATCTTTTCCCGGTCTGAGTATACATGTCCCAAGTGGCATCTTATATTTTGTTCAACATTGTATGGGTTTTATACAGTTTCTACCAGTAGACTTGGTTACTCCCGACTCAGGGCCTGGAATGTGCTGTTCTCTGTCGTCTGTAATAC
Organism: Peromyscus leucopus; assembly: GCF_004664715.2. NCBI lineage: Eukaryota > Metazoa > Chordata > Mammalia > Rodentia > Cricetidae > Peromyscus > Peromyscus leucopus. The sequence continues at coordinate 65,791,437 of NC_051072.1, read as the reverse complement.
TTGCTATACCCAGTTTCTTCAACTCCCGACTCACATATGATTGTGTAATTTAAGTCTGCTTTTATATCTCAGTTCAAATGCTCCTCTTAAAAATATTTAAACGCTCAAGACAGTGTCTCAGGTAGCCCAGGCTACCTTGATTTTCCTGCTTCCATGTCCAAGAGCTATGATTACAGATATGAGTTAATTTGCCCACCTTCATAAGCTTCTCTTTTAGACATTCTTTGATTCCTAGATTCAGAGGAATTCTAGATATCTTGGGATTTTATGCTACTTTGGTCTTTTCTCCCAATTGAGAATTTTGGTTATAAATTTACATGTTTATTTGCACTTATTTAATCCATTACTATTTCCCATTATAAATTTAGTGGACATTGAGTCATATCCAGACCTCTGCTTGTATATTTATTTTAGGTCACTATTATAGCCCCAGTATCTAGCATGTTGTATGGTAAACAATCAATTTTCATTGTTTGTACGGACTGTAAATATACAGACTTATACTTGTCTACTTTTCACAGTCTTTTATAACGCATCTCTTCCTTCATCTGTGTTGTCACTTCAGGTGCTCAGCACTTGGTGTTAGCCAGCATTCTTGAAGGAAAGAGAACTGACTGAATACATATACAAAGGAGATTTATTAGATTCTTTACGCAATAAGACTCCGGCACTCAAAAAATGGCTGTCTATATGCTAGTGAGGTTGAGAGCCTGGTGCTTGCTCAGTCCACACGGTTGGACAACCTAACAGTCCCAATCTGGTGCCAAAGGCCAGGAGGATTCCTGGAGAGCTGCTGGTAAGATCACGGAAGGCTGAACAAGCTAGGTTCCAGCTTCATAGAAGGATGGCAACAGCAGAAGTAGCAACAGAGTAGATAACTAAGAAGTTGATCCCAGATCCAATCAAATTAATAACTGTGACTAACCGTCATAAGGTTCAACAATACATGCAAGTCAGTGTCTGTCTCTCGGACATGAACAACTGTCGCATTACTGAGTGTTCCAAATTCCATTTGTTTCCAGGACTCACCCCTGTCCCTCCTACAAGCATTTCCCTCCCAAATGGTAACAGAGAACTTTGGTTTTGTAGACTCATTATCAACCATGGATGTGCGTGCCTTTGAGATGACCGCTATTCCAATCAAGTCATAGATCAGCTATTTTTTGAGAAAAAGGATTTGGGAAAATGACCAAAACCCAGGAGCTTTTGTTAAAAAAGGAGTTAGTTCATGCATTTTAAAAACACGACTTTCACAATCTCACAATGCAAGAAGAAACTGCTAGTGTAAGGACTGTAGTGAAAGGTGGCAGGTAATACAATTCAAGATTCAAAAACAAGGGAGACTAGAAATGTGATCACTTCTCTGCTTGTGGAAAATTAAAAAGGGAAACAGAAAACAAGACATTTCTGAGTTAGAGTCTCAAAGGAGGCAAGAAATTACAAAATTCAATCTCTTTTGGGATTTTTATTATATAAAACTATTTTATAAATATAGAAGAAAATGATAAGATAGAATAGGTTTTTGTTGTTTTGAGGTAATACGATTACAGTAAGTTTTTCTTTATTTTGTTTTGATTTACAATTGTATTGTCATAGGTAATATAGAACTTGCTTTTTAGAGAATGCCAAATAGTCTATAAAGCTACAAGATATAATTTCCAGTGCATGTTTACTACAGATGAAATTCCTTTTTATATCACTGAAGTCAACAACAGTTCTGAGAGGAAGACAGCAAACTATTGTAGTAAACACTTTGTCATCACTGTGTCCAAGTGCCCAACAGGAAAGGGAAAAAGAGGTACATTTTGGCTCATGATTCAGGAATACCATTCATCAAGGTGGGGGAGGCATGGAAGGAGCTTGCTACTTACATTTTCATGGACCAGGGAACTGAGACCTCCTGCTAGAATCAGGGGCAGGGTGTAAGATTCACCTCACTGTACCCAGAGTCCTCCAGACAAGCTCCACCTTCTGAAACATTGCCACCAGCAGGGACCAAGTGGGAGACATTTCACATTTAAACACTAACAGCCACTTAATAGCAAAAGACCAAAATTTGATTTATAAGTTGAATAACACATACACACAGATGAGAGAGAGACAGACACAGACAGACACACAGAGAGAATGTGTATGAGTGTGTCAGAGAGAGAGAGAGAGAGAGAGAGAGAGAGAGAGAGAGAGAGAGGGTAAATATGACCAAAAGTGTCCTTATCATATGGACAGTCCAGTAGGAGATCTAGGATATTGCTGTAAGTGCTGAGCAGACAATGACTGTTGGCTATCAGATATTGACTCACTACTGGAGTGCAGAAGCATCTCATTGAATAACATGATGTGAGGTCCCCAGGGTAGATACCACCCAGACATTTTCTAGTGACAGAACAAGAAAGACCAGTGCCACTAACCCTCAAGTCATAGGAGAAAGACAGGAATGGAAAAGTAGGGGACACTCCATTCATGTGTTCATGTGGGGATTTGTAAGTAGATGAGGAATTAGTTTAGTTTAATGGACATAGACAGCCACGGGGGTATTTTAAGTAAAATAAATATCCCCACTTCCATATGGAAATGGGATACAGGGGAGCAAGATAGAGCCAGGCCGATGAGTCAGAGGGTATTATGATGTTCTGGGTGAGGGGGTGGTTTGAAGGGAATAGTGGGTCTCAGACTGAAAGGTGCAGAATATACCAAGGACCTGTTAGAATACAGACAAGTGCACCTCAGCTGCACTCAACTAGTGGATTCCTGATCCGGGATCTCTAGAAGCAAGTGGGAAGGCCATGCTGATATTGATTCTACAAAAGTCAAAGAGTGTCACAATGGAGAAGAAAGGGAAATATTTGGTATGTATTTTGAAGTTGAAATGATAGGCCCTGCATATGATGGATTGAATTTGGGGCATTGAAAAAGAAAGAGTTCTATCCATACTCAGAGTTTGGCGTAAGTGACAGGGATGATTTTACCCAAGGGGTTCGGGAGGCCTCGGGAAGCCACAGGTTTGGGTAGGTGACAGTAGCCAACAACTAGTGGTAAATTAAATCCATGGAAAATTATGAAGACATTACATTTTAGTGTCTGGATTATACTAAGAGTAATTTAGGTGATGGGTTATGGTAATCCGGTAATCCAGTCCTTTCAATGAGGTGGCAAGGTAGTGCAAAGGAGGTGGCCAGTTTTTGCAGGTTCCAGCTAAATGATGGAGCCAGAACAAAGGCTGAAGTTGGAAAGGGAACTTCGGGTTTTGGGAATTGATTTAAGCCAAGCAGAGAAATGACCGAGCCGACATGATGGCCGGAAGTAGTGTAGAAGAGGCACTGGATGATGTTTTTGTCTGGGACATGTAGAATGCAAAGTGATGACTCAGATGTCTGCGGACCAGTGAGGAGGGTGAGGAGAACACCTGGTTATTACTATTCACACATGATGGTAATAACCACAACAAACTTTAGCTGAGTGTGTGTGTGTCGACTCTGACAGCCATTGCTGAGTGCTTTACCTAGATTGTCTAGTTAATTTCTTACAATATTCCAGAAGAAAGGTGCCATTTTTCTAGAGATGAGAAAACTGAGAGATGATAACAGGTTCACATTGCATGTCTGGAGCGTCTCAATCTGGCATTTATACTTGATATTGGTGAAATCCAACCTACTGTAGAAGTCTTCAATCTGCAAAAATATAAAGCAGATTGTGGGGTGGTGTGTGTGTGTGTGTGTGTGTGTGTGTGTGTGTGTGTGTGTGTAATTACACTGTTCTGCTTCGACCCCACAATGTTTGCTATCAGCCTTTAGAGAAGACACTGTCCATCTCCATTATGGTCCCTTTATGAAAAGTCTAAGTTAAATTATATCATTTGAATTGATAGCTAGGTTTTTTTTTGTTTTTTTTTGTTTTTTTTTTTTAAGAATTTAATTCATTATAAACTTGGGAGCTGTGCATGGCTTGTGCCTGAACTATATCTCCCACACAGAATTATTTTCAAGTGCTAATAAGTTAATTATAGGTTTGAAGGTGTGACATTTCCTCGAATTTCAGAAAAGGGCTAGCCTACCATTCTGAGGTGCCAGGCTGTGTATCTGCCTCCCTTCCCTTCCTTTGTCTGGTGTCTGTCATGTCCTCTTGTTTTCTAGACCTTCATCTTCCAAATGATGTTTACTTGGAGCACAAGCAGAGAACAAAAGAACTAAGACGCGTGACTCTTTGGATGGCTGTGCATGCATTTCTGCGCTGTCTCAGAAGAGACCTGTGCCTCCACCACGCTCTTGAACCTGGGCTGCTCAGAAGAGGCCTGTGCCTTCACCACGCTCCTGAACCTGGGCTGCTCGCAGTCTTCACACAGACAAGGCAGAGAATTCAACAAGCTTGCTGGGAAGCAGACTGATAGGAAAAAAGAATTTTTAGAAATGTTGTTTCATAGGATTTCTTTTCTGCCTAGAGAAGCATTCTAGGGTGCTCATGTGCCTTTTTTTTTGTCAGTCTCCAAATGAGTTGTTCACTTGAAAACTTCAGAAGCTGAACAAATGGGAAGTCTGGCAACTGCATATAGGCTCTTTGAGGTCAATAATGATAGGTTTTTTTTAAATTAAAGAAACATTATTCAGCGGTACTGTATTATGATAGGTGATAAATTAGTATTTAGCTGTATGGAAATCCCTCTGGCTGTGAGGCATAGATGGCCAATCTGTTATATGCTTTGTCCCTGAGAGCTAGCCTTTGTTTCCACAGAAAGAACTTTAAAATGCACCTTCCTCTTTATAATCTACAAACAAACAAACAAACAAACAAGCAAACAAGAAAGGAAAAAGCCAATCAAACAAACAAGAAAAAACACCCCCCCAAAAAACAAACAAACAAAAAAACATAAAGGAAAGCCTGCACCAACACTTTCAAATGTCACAACATTAGAGTTTTTAAAATTTCTGCATGTTATGGAAACATAAACATGAAATGCATTTTGCTTGAGCATTCATTTGAACTGAACAGAGAAGCATGAAAATCCTGAGCTGGCCAAGTGAATGGAAACAGGATATAATCAGGGATGGGGGAGTGCTTGAAAGACACACCGGCCAGATAGGTTCCATTTTGTCTCCATCAGCTAGGACGGACAGCCAATTTAAATGTGATCTGTTGGGGGCAGAATCAAGCTGACAATCGACAAAAGTGTCCCAAATAGTTTTTTATGTAGCTGAAAGTAAGAGTGACTCACAACCTGGTTCGACATAAATTATAGTGGAAACAGTAAAGGTGTTCTCATGGGAGTGAACTGAATGAATGAGAAGGAATACAAATCTCACATTGGGAGGAAGATTCCCGTGTTTGAGAGGCAGAGACTTAGGAATTTCAGTTGTACGATAGTATCAGCTTTTCTCCCCTGTGAATGGATAGGAGATGCTTGTCTTAGACTGGGCTGTTGAGAAGGAGCAATGGATCTGAAACAATGGAAGTGTTCCATGGTGATGCCATGACCCTTGGCACCACCAAACACAGTTGTGTTGATCAGTGGGACCCATTTGACATTTTCTAGTTATTTGAATTAAGATAGTAAAAAGAAATAGGATGCTAGGGTGAAATAATGGCGTAAGGGTGAGCTGTATGGAAGCCAAGGCTGGAAGATTCATACATTTTGAATAAGCTCAAAGGGCAGTGATTTAGACCACTCACTTCAGGGGAGGTTGAGAGAGGGAGCCAGCCTCTGGGCAATGGGTAATCTCATAGCAAACTCTTCTTGTCTTACCATGGCCTGTGTAAACCTCGGCTGCAACCGAAGGCGTCCAGCTCAAACACTGACTGTTAGTTTTTCCTTAGGATGACTTGATGGTCAAATATGGACACTTGCCATCATTCCACTGCTAAATACATAGACATGGCGGGAGGAAGAAGGTGGGTGGAAGAAGGAGGCGGCACATTTCTGTTTAAGAGGAATGTGTTAATTTGGTATGTGTTCAGCGGCAATCTCCACTGGGAACCTCTCAGGCAATTTCAGTCGTCTTAGCTCATTTTTCTTTCATCCATTCTTTATAAAGATAAGATCTGAGATTGCACATAGGGTAAAAGGAATAGGATGACTGCTGTTTACCCAGAATGAAGCTCCTGCTCGCAGGAAGCAACGAGAAATCTCTACTGGCACTCATGGCAGCACATAGATGTGAGTGAAGTTATCACTCTGATTTGCTTCACAAATTAACTATTATTGCAACGTCACAGTTTTCCCAACGTAAACTGAAGCTAATGTTTGGGTCAAACTATGTTAAATTTATGTTCTGTAGAAAAGCAGGCTTTCCTACATCACCTAGCACGTTACCTATTTCTAACATTTTGTTTCTTGTAAGTGATTGACTCTGCCTTGGGATGGGGATGACTAACAGCAAAGGTCACAGTGAGACTGCAGACAGGTTCGACGGGTGCCTGGGCCAAGAGCGCATAGGAGGACCCACTGCATGCAACACGCCAGGACGCGGGTTACAGCCTGCTCAGACAAGATGCCCATCACACAGATGAGAAAACAGGGACGGTGCTGCTGATGGTTCATATTGGGACACTTATGAGAGTGACGAGGAAACTACGGATAACAGCATGAGGTGGCTGGACGCAAACTGGAAGTCTGCAGAAGCCGGAATCATTAGTTACCTTATAAGGAAGCCTTCTACACTTGCTCTGTAAAATGCACTTTGAATGTTGACCAAACAGCTAGAAGGTAGAAAGTTCTGAATTTGAAAGGAATATTCTGAAATCCTCCTCCTCATTTAATAAGAGTCCACATAGCATCATGCTCATGTCTAGCGTCTCAATGGATGGATGTACTTTGGCCCTGCAGTCCCTCTTCAAGGGACTAGAGCAGATCAGGGTTTGCAAGACATCTCCGATGCCACGTGCCAGGTGCTCTGCACCTGGTCTTTCTGGGCCCGATTAGATTTTGTGTTAGAATGGGTCTTTCTTTCTTTCCTTTGTTTTATTGTTGTTGAGGCAAAATTCTCACCACTTTAATAATTTCCAGTGGCTTTTAGTGACTCCACAACACTGAGAACCCACCAGCCCCAATCCAGTTACAAGACATTTTCATCACCTTAAAGCAGTGGGAAACTATTGTCTGTATCTCTTGCTACTTGGCTACTCACAAGGACTAAATTGCTTTTCTGTGTGTTTTCCTATTTTGTGTACTAGTGAATACATATGCCACGTGACTATCATGCACGGCTGTTCCTCAGCACACTGTGTGCAGGGTGCATCTGTATTATGCATCACACTCCACTATGTTTCATGGGTGACTGTTACGTCACCGCATCTTCCCTGTCTACGTGCTGCTGCTGAATCTGTGGATGAACTTCTACTTTGTTTCCGTCACTTGACAGTTTTGAGTATTTTGGTTATGAATGTTTCGTGTGTGAGTTCTTTGGACACACTTTTAACTTTAGGAGCTTTACACCTAGGGGTAAGATTATTGGTCCAAGGGATGGAGAGAAGGCCCAGCTGCTCTTGTGGAAGACTCAGGTCTGATTTCCAACGTCCACATGGTGGTTTACAGGAATCCATTGCCCCAGTCCCAGGGGATTTGTTGTCCTCTTCTTACCTCTAAAGGCACCAGGCACATGTATGTTGCACAGAAATACACACCAGTAAAACATCCATATCCATAAAATTAGCAAGATGACTTTTAATGCCATACTGATACCTGCGCAGAACTTCCCAGAGAAACTTTCCAGTAGATGGGAGCTAACACAGAGAACCACGACTAGACAATGTTCAGACAGTGAGGGACTTTGGAACACTCAGTCCTAAATGAGGTATTTTTACCACACCCCACTGCTCAAGGTGCTGGAATCTATACAGAAGAGGAAGTGGAAGTGGAAAGATTTTACAAGACAGAGCTGGTGAATGACTCCCGGGAAACAGTATCTTCCAGGCACAAGAGGGCTGACACATGTATGAACTCAGAGACCATGACAGCACACATAGAACCCACACAAGTTCAAACCAGACAAAATCCCAGCACAGAGAGGGGAAAGTAGACACCAAGTCCCACCTCTAACTAATAAAAACATGGCTTAAAAAAGATCATTAGTCCATGTATGGTAATGTTATATTAATTTTCTGAGGAAGCATGGAGTTAGTTTCTAAGTAGGATACTTCCAATGGTGTCCTCAGGCAGGCCATGAAGGCAGAGAGTGAGGATAGCTGTCCCCATGAAGAGCCATGTCCTCCAGCAGCTGCCACTCTAGCCTGCCCCCAGGGTAGACTTGACTGGGTCTAAACTAAGCAGAGCCTGGAAGACAAACTGATATCCGTCCCTTACCTCTCCAGTGAGTCCGCTGACTCAAACAATAGCAAAAACAAAGAAACCGAGGTCACCAGGTTGAGAGGGAGCTGGGAGGGAGGGGAAGGGGTTGGAAGGAAGAAAGGGGAAGGGGCAATGATAATTTTGCTTTAATTAAATTATATTAGATAAAATGTGACTTCGGTGCAATTCTTTCTCTGCTTAGAAACCCTATTCTTATTTTTATAAAATTAGTTTTATTTTTCTATGAAATAGTTTATCTACTAGAAATAAGCCCCCTTTGTCTAGGAAGCCACATGTCTCTGGAAAGTGAAGAGATGGGATTCTGGCTATTTTATCAATATTATGGCAGAAGCTTAAAGAGGGTTGAGTAGTATCCAAATTTAGAGTGGTAATCCTGTAATTTGTTTAGGTTCTTTTCAGTGGAGGATCCAAGAAACGAGGTAGATTTTCTTGCTTGTCATCCAATGAACAAACATGGAATACCTACAGAAATTATCTGAGAAACTGTTATCCATAGTTAGATGTTTAACATGGCTTTCCAGCTTTACAAAAATGACAGTGCCTTTCAGAATATATGCTCACATTTATATATCTGAACGCCTTTGATATCACCTGTGAGCCTTTCTTTGCTTAAAGCAGTTTTTGGGCTGAGTTAGTGGTGCTGGATATAGAAAAATATTGGAATATAATAAAAAGTGCAATCTGTGATCATGATTATCCTAAGTTCGGTTTATTGTATTTCTATACACCTTCATTCTGGGACATCAGAAGAAACTTACTGTTCTTTACAAAGAGAACTCTGATTATTTCCAATATTTCCCCATTATTGTGGCATTTGTTTTGTGAGAATATTCACTTCCCGTTTAGGTTCCCAAGCAACATCCCTTTGCTAATCAAGACAATTGTAATTTTCCTTCAGTAATTTTCAAAGCTTTCTGTGTTGTGAAATCACCACAGCCTATAACTAGTAATAAAGCCAATATCCTAACTAATAAAATGATTGGGGGCGGTGACAAAGAGAGGAAGAATGATTGATCAGGACGGGTACAGATCAGGCTCCTCTAAAGCTCTGTCCACCACATACAGGAATCCTTGCAAAGAGGCTGCCGTTCAAGTCTTTTGCCAACCCTTATATTTTATTGTTTTAGAGATCTAGCCTGATTTACGTTAGAATGCGTGAGTGCATTTATATCAACTTTTCTTTTTCAAATAACAGAATCATCATTGGGAATGCAGACTGTAATTTGCTCAGTTCCCCCTCTGCTCTGTTCAGATACTTTCTTTGTAAACCTCAAGGTCTGAACGTAGTACTTCGGTGGTCATTGTGGGGAGGAGAATGGTCAGTCAGGGAAACATTATCCTGCCGCTCTCTTTTGACTGGAGGAGAAATAAAAATAACCAGAGAGAGAGAGGGGGGGAGAGAGAGAGAGAGAGAGAGAGAGAGAGAGAGAGAGAGAGAGAGAGAGAGAGAGAGCACAGCGGAGGTTCAGCATCTGTCTTAGGGACCACGTGTCACAGACTCTTTCATTAAAGCCTCAACCTGTCTAAGCTGGACTTCGGTGAAACCGTTTTAACCCAATTAGGTTAGGATCAGAGAAGGCGGGCAATGGGAGAGAAAGGTGGAGGGCCGCCATAAGCATTTTACGTTCTACTACACTGGATTGTATCGACTACAGGAACTGTAAACTTGCAGGCACACTGATGCATTTTTGAACATCTGAGCTACTGTACACTGAAAACACCATGAAATAAAAATAATCTCTTCACACTTCCCAACTGGCTGTTTATCAACTTTTTCCTTTCCCACATTTGTGCATGAAGTGTCCCTTCACAGCCAGAAATCCTGTGGTGTTTTTGGCTCTGATTTGGACAGTAACTTGCTTATTTTCAAAGTTAACAGCAGAAAGCAAAGAAAAATGTCGTCTATTAGTGTGTTACATTATGTAAAGAAAACAAGATTGCTACACACAGCCATCCACTCCCCTCTCCAACCGTTCTCTTAAATCTTCCCATTTCTAATCTAACCATCATACTGAGCGGTCCCCAAATATTTGAAGTTGAAAAAAGGTCAAGACTGTGGCGGTCTTCAAGTGACTGACCATTTATTTGAAGTTTCCATGGACTAAACCTCCTTGGTCAAGGACCTCCATGGGGACTCACACAAATAACTGCAACACAAATTCACTTAAAAAGTACAGCAAACGGCAAATGTCCAATACTGACAACTCTCTTCCCAGCAAGCCCTGGCAGGACAGTACAGGATTCAACCCTTTCAATGGCTCGTGTGCACTCAACTTGAGGGTCATCAGCTACCCATTTATGAAGAGTCTGAGTGTAAATAATGTTGTGGTTTTTTGTTTCAGGCAAGCCTGAAGCTAGGTATGTTCTGCCTGTTGTTTCAAAAGCAAAACTCAATGCTAGGGTAAAGGCCAATAATTCCAAACAATGTTTTATTTTGCTCAGAATAATTAAATTATGCCATCCTAGAATTAAAAGTTATACTTTATTTGTTCATGGAAAAGCAAACAAATTATAATTACACTATATTCTGGTGCTCTGATGCACTAATTATATATGTGCACTTCCCTGTATCTCTGTAGATCCACGAGGACTAGTTCAGAGAAAGGAACTAGGAGCTGCCAGCCGGGCTTCTCTGCTCGGAGCAGATCCGGGTTTGGAGTGGGGTGACGATCAACCGAGAGGAGTGATTTTTAATGTTTGCCATTTCATGTGAATGCGTGAATGTGGCATGTGAGAAACCGAGAATCAGAATCACTTGAAAAAGAAGTTACCTTTTCTGGCCCCTTGCCCTTAAACAGAATGTTGAAGCTATTCCGGATGCCCTGCTAATTTTCCTTTCAAAGATTTTATTGATGGAGAACTTTATTTCTAGTCACTCTAGTGTGCCTCCCCCCACAACGCTGTATTTTTCCTTTATCTCCAAGCTAAATAAAGAAAACATAAATATCTCTAAGCTTTTCCTTAGTTCTGCTTTCTTTGTGAAAGATGAATATAAGTGAAGAATGACGGGCAGTGCTAGGAAGCTTTAGGAAGCAAAAGGATGCTGCTGAAGATGTCCAAGATGTAGCAGCAGCGTTCAGGACTATTGGACCATCAGCATCCCTCATAACACAGATTCACTTATGGGATAAAGTATCAGATCAAAAGCATGGACTACACTCCTTTCTGTGGTATAAGGTCTTCAGTGGTAAACAGCACAATCTAACCGATCAGGTCTGCAAGTGAGAGAAATCAAATGGACCAAGAGCCATACAGTGGGAACTCAGACTTCGCCTGCACGTGTTTTAAAAATCCCTTCGTGGTATTTTTAAAACAGAAACAAAAGCAAGACAATACTGTATTCATGTAGCTGGGATAACCAGCTCTCTGGCTCTGCCTGCGAGGGATGTCACTAGCTTTTCCTCTGCGGGGTTAATTTAGAACTGGCTCAGGACTCCACGAAGCAGCTTGGTGAGAAGTACAATGTGGTGCACACCAAAGAGCCGAGCAGTTTCCTAGACGGCCCAGGAGCTGGGGGGATTCTGCAGACTGACCTACCGAGGAAGAGGGACACTCTGCTCCAGCCCTCCCAACAAGAGCTTCTGCTTCAGTTCAACCCTTGCTGCTGCTGGAGCTTGCTTCTCATTTGATGGGTTCCTCTGCTGTTGGGCTGTGGCCCCATAGGCCGGACAGGGCAGCGGTGGGCTTGCTTATTCTAGCAGTCTTTTAAAGGATGTCCCCAGGCTGTCGGAGGCAGGGCTGGCTCCTGGGGTTAACAGTGCCTGGCCTTTTAAATGGCTTCCACAGTTCTCTGTGAAGCCTCCTTGGTGGAGTCCACAGTTGTTCCAGCATCTACTTAGCAACGATCCCACAGTTAGCTCTTCCCCCTTCCTTCAGACAGCGCTGCTCCACTTCTGAGTCAGAGGCTTGCTCTCTGGAATAGGATTTGCATGCATCTTTTAGGGATCTTCTGATTATTACATTCATCTGCTTCTGCTCTCTTGGTTCCTTCTGTGGACTCCCTTCTTGTTCACGACACTCATAGTCCAGTCCCTATTTTCTTGACTGCTTTATTCTTTATCCAGGCTTTCTGACTACAGGCACCCTTTGTCTGGTATGATGCAGGAAAATCTAGTCTTTCTATTAAAGCAGCAAACTGTTTAATAAGGCAAGCTTTCTGAATCTCTAGCAATTGACAACTCCACGAATTGTGTCCTAGGGGAAAAGCAATCACAAAGAAGATTGATTATATATTAAAACTTATTATATTGAAAAGGGTATATATATACAATCACAATTTAAAATTCTGGTTTACATATAACCATATTGGGAAAACCCTACTTTATCAAAACCTGATTAATACCTGTGTTCATACCTGTGTGATATCAGTATGGTCATATCCTGTATAAAAAGACCACTCTGTCCTCCTTAGAAAAAAATGTGACTACAATTAAAAATAGGCTTCATGTGTACATTGAGGTGCTGCCATTTAATGACAATAAATAATTTAAATGTTTGTAAAAACATGTTGAAAAGCTCTAGACCATATTGCAAGTTTATATACTCTAAAAAATTAACACTAACATATTTGTATAATTTTAGAAACCCTAAATGTTAACCTCCTAATAGTGAAATGTGTTAAGGGCAGTGACTTCCTCCAAGATGTATCGATGGAGTTCCAGGAAGAGGACCTTAGCGTCACCCAGGACGTGGTAATATTGTGGCCCCTTTGCCTACAGCTCTGCTCAGCTGGCACTCAGTTTGGAGAGCCGGGAAACCTTGGCACCGTTCCTCCGAACTGTGTGGCCTGGCTGTTGCTCTTGCCCACTGGTAGTCATCCTCTTTAGGGCTGAACCTTCATTTACTCTTCCTGTCCTGCAGCCCAAGGCCGTCGAAGCTTGAATAGATATTTGTGCCACGATACTCTAAAACCCTAATGTCCCCTGGAAAAGCTCCAGAAGGCATGAAACAAGAAATGGTAATTATCAGTTGGCAGTGACGCAGAGTTTCTTTCCTCTGAGTTGTGCCTTTTTAGCAGCTCTTGGTCGTGCAGGCCACCACGTCTTGCACAGCTGTGGTTTGACCTTGAGTGTTTTTGTCACATCTTGCTTTTTTTATGAAACGTATCCTGACATTTAGAAGTTCCCGGCTTTGAAGAGTTTGTGTGGGCTTCCCGCAAGCGTTTTATTTTGCTAATGAACTAAAACTGATCTCTGTGATGGAAAGATAATGATGCTATTGGGGTGAAATGACGGACTAGCAAGTGAAAGGCCTTGCCACTGAAGCTCCCCGTACCCCTTCCTGTGGTGCTCGATCTTAATTGTAAAATCACATTGTATAGTGCCTCTCAATTGCTTAATTACGAAAGAAAAAAATAGAATGAGTGGTGGGAAGGGACATCACAGAGTTGCCTTGAAGCTGGACTTGCTGCAAAATCCTTGGTCAAGTCACCTCAGTGTCTTGGGGGCTCTGCCGTTCACCTACAGATGTGGTGCAGTAAGGTTATTTAAGGTCTCTCCCAATGCTTCCAACGTTGAATCTGTATCCCACCAAATTGATTTTTCATAGTCAGGAAAAAAAAAATCTGAACAAAGCTGAACTGTGAAATATTTGACAAGCATTAACAGGATTGAACATGTTTTAGACATTCAGTGTTCTGTAGGAGAAAAGAAGAGTTAGGAACTATCCCCACCTCCACTGCACCCCACTCTTGCCGCACCCCACCCCCACTGCACTCCTCCCCTCTGCAACTCGGTATTTCTTTAAATTTGAAACACCGAGCAATTGCACTAAGCTGTTTTTGGGCTTCTTGTGGTACGGATGGATAGAGAATGCTCCAACCCATAATTTTACAGGGCATGTTGCACTTTACCAACTCACTCCTAGAAATCTGGATCTGTTTAGGTGGCCAGATTTCATGGGATCCCTCCTTGAGAAAGCATCATGAATTTTACTGACATTGCCCCCACCTCTTGGGGGGGGGGGAGAAAAGGCAGTTGAAAATCAAAATGGCCTGCAGCAGCAGAGGGCTTGTTTCAGTGACTTCTTCAGAGGCAGGCTTGTTAGTGAGCCAGGAAAGCTAAGCTCACACCAACGGCGACTAGAAACTTCAAAGCTCTTCATTTATAATATGCATATTTTACTAATTCTTCTTCAAATCAAATTTACCCATTGATTCACATGCAAAAATACAATTGTACAATTTTATGAGTGGATGCAGAACATGAAATTGGGCAGAGAATGTTCACGTTAATTAATAATGATTCTTCAAGACAAAAATACTCCTTTTTTATTGCCTTAGTTTAAGAGAACTGTCTTAAAAATATCAGAGAAGGTTTTAGAAACAGGTGAAATAGACTTGGTTAATAAACTACAAAACACCTCACTTTATTTTTATCCAGGGATAAAAATAGTACATATGCATATATTTTCAGATGAAAAGGTATAAATAAAAATCCAGTTGTAGAATAGATAATTTGAATTAGCAGGCTACTGTTTTTCTGACTCTATTCACAGGAGGCTAGCCTATCCATTGATGCCAAATAAGCTGCTACAATGTTTGATAGTACTCAATCGCTTTTTTAAAGGACAAAGTGGTCTGTCGCCTATGAAGAAGGCTCATTCTCATAGGCTTTCATTCTGAATAAGATACTTGTATGTTTGCTATGCATGGTTCTTTTATAGTGATGAGTGGAGCAGTAAACACAGCTCCATGTAGGCAGAGAAAACCAAGACTTCCGCTACAATTCCCAAGTGTCAAGCAGTAAGATTTATTTTACCAGAACTGAAGGGGAAATTTTCGAAAGAGCAAGTACTTAAAGCTAGGAAAGCTGTTTGGATCAGGAGCTAATCAACGGGAGCCACTGGAGAGGCCGCGGCGATGCTGAAGAAGTTCGGTCGGGATCTTCGTCATAGGCACAAGGGCACGACGCATATGCTCCCTCGGCGATGGCGAAGCCTGTGGTGTCCTTCCTGTGACTCGGCTGGCTTGTCGACAAGTTAGGACAACAGTACAAAATCAAATAAAAGGAAAAGCTCAAAACCGCTTGCCACCCAGGATTATTTGAACCTGGTTTTAAGTGAAAAAGCTGTCCTTTGTAGAAATGACGAACATAACAAATCACATTTTTAATGGACCAACTTATTCAAGAACTCCCCAAATAGGAATTTTGTTTTGTGGGAATATCTTCTTAATGTTCAGAAGAATGACATTTTATTCCATGGCCTATTCTATGAAATCAAATCTGTAGGGGAAAGTGATATGAGATAATTTAAGAAAATAATTATGTCTCTGTGGGAAAAGGCACAAAAACATCAGGGTTGACGTACGTGATTAAATTTATTTCAATGTCTTTCAATTGTTTTTTTAAGCTGCTAGAAACATACATGAGATACCAATATAATATATAAGTTATATATAATCGGATTATATATAACTATGTATGTTATTATCTTCTACATTCATTCTCCAAACCAGAAGAAAAAGAAAGGAAGGAAGAAATCAGATTTCTAACATGTGACTGGAGTGCTGAAAAAGTTGGCTAGACTCTGCTTTGTAGGTTGAAGCTGCCCTGTGCCTTGGTGAAGTCCATCTTGAACAGACTCCTCCTATGAGCCAAAGCTTCGATCAAGTCCGTTTACACAGACACTCATTCTCCCCTGCTCTTAAAACATATTTGCTAAGATGTCATAGACAATGATGACTTGCACTTTGATTTGTCAGGTCTAGAAATGCTATTTTACTTTAGAGATGGGCCAAGGCCTCAAACTCCCATACTCACCTAAGTATTGATTGCTCACGGGGAAAGGCAGTGGAGGACAAGGCCGACTTCCTTGTACTTGGCACTTAGCTGGGTTGTGTTCTTCTTTAGAAACACTGATGTTTGGGGATGACCGTGACTCCCAAAGACCTCCACACAAGTGCCTCACCTCTTGTGCTTTTATTCTGTTGCTCTGTACCCTTCCAGTCTTTCATGCTGTAGATGTTACCCCAGCCCTTTTGGAGAGCTGATGAGAAGACACCAAAGTGATGTGGTGACTCTGAAACTTGAGATCTCTTTGTTTATATATGAAAAACAAGGTGTCAGAAAAACCCTTACATCTTGATGGTCCTGGTGCCATCAAGAGCAGCATCCCCTGGAAACCATCACCTGAAACTTGTTAGAAATATAAATTCCTTGGGCCTATCTCAGTTGTAAAGAATCAGGAGGTCTAGAGATGGACCAGCAAACCTTCCACAGCCCTTTGGGTGATTATGTTATGGGTTCAAGCTTCAGAAGGGTTCTAAAGAAAAGGGTTCTTTCCTTCTACCCACCACTAGTCATTATATTCTGGTAAATTTGCTTAACATTGACGAGTTTCTGGTTCCCACATCCAGAAAGTGAGGGATGCTCAACAGTGAACCGTCCCTGACATTCCCAGGGTTTAGGATTCTAATTACTCTGTAAAAGAGAATTCATTAGGAAAAAGCAATGCCTAGACATCTGGCCACAGTGATAATCTAATACTGTTCAGCCACACGCCACATCCACGAGTTTAATGCACAGTGATCCTTCTCAATCCTCATTAGCTTCAGATCTTCCCTGTAGCAGCTCATATAAAATAAAATGAGCCTGCTAAATAACTCAAGAGCAATTCAGTTGCAAGTAAGTAGAATAAATTACCAGGATCTTACTTTTAATTGTTGAAAATGGTGCACAGCTTTAATGATATTGTAAAATGGATTTTTAAAGTATACAGTTTTCTTTGGAAGGTTTTCTTTCCACATTTATCATAAACCAAATGCCGAGAAAGTACATTATTATGCCTGTAAGCACTAATAGTTTGCCATAACTACCTCTTCACTTTATGCAATTTACTTAAAGCTTAAGAAGTGATAAGCATATTTTACATAAGTGTCTGGTAGTTCAGACTTCTATATACCAGTGGAGGTCAGTTACCCTAAATAACTGGATAGTATGTTTCTGGACTTTTTATTATTCTAAAAGCGATTTTCAAGTAGTAATATGAGTTCCAATTTATTCAAAAGTGTGTCACTTGATTTGGCTAGTTAGAGCTTCCACTGAGAAATTCTATCTTGTGCATTTCTTACTATTAGACATCAACCTAAGTGTTTACTTCATAAGCCTGGGATGTGACTCTTCTGTAACAAGAACCCTGAGCCCTGGGAAACACAGCCATTGATGTTGTATGTTTTTGTTATATTAACCATGAAGACAAAATGAACTGTCCTCATCTCATTATTTTACTAATTGGAGTAGTTTTTTTTATGTGTGTGGGCTATGCTAGTATTTGAGATGTACTGCTTTGAGTAATGCAGTGAGCAGGCAGATGCCTCCTTCTCCTAAACAGAAAAAGCTCATCATCCACATGTAGACCAGGTGTGGTCCGGCCTTTCATCCTCTTGTCTGATGATCATCTTGTTAACTGAGATGCATACAAGACATATTTGGTTGCTTTGTTAAAAGACTCTGTGAATATGCTTCCCCCAAACTCCGAGTAATTGCAAACTTCCCCACAATTTTGTGCAATAGCAAGAATCTAGTGACCAATAGTACTTTGTTTTTTTATTTCCTTATCCTATGTAGATCAGTTAATTATTTTTAAAAAGAATCCTGTGTGTGAGATGTTGGAGGAAGAAGTGCCACACAAAATAACTGGAGATCAGTTTCAACAGTGGGCACGCTTTGGCATTTCATAGAAAGTTGTTGCACTCTTCTACTTACATTAGGTGATCCTAAGTCGTTTCCTTTGGGTTTGAAGTGGGTACTGAAATACTTTGTATCAAAACCTGTTAAAAATACGTAAAGAAAAACAATAAATGGTCTGGTCTGCTTTTTCGAGTGTCGTTGCCATTTGTCCAGAAGGGGGCGCTCTCAGTCCGTATGCAACAGAGCTCAGAGCTGTCTGGTATATATATTATCCGAGGCTAGGAAATTGTCTGACAGGAAAATATCAACACAAACCATGCGTTTTGCCGCTGGAGCACGCTGGACCTCATCTGCTTAAAAAGATGCACGGATATAGTCATCACAGTTCATAATTTAATAAACTGCTAAAAAAAAACCCACACATTTTCATTTTAGCGACTTTGGTCTCACAACTAAATTCGCATTGCTACAAAGACATTTGAATTTTGCACTAATATGTCATGAGCACTGCACCCACTGCAAATTAATGAGTCTCTGAATAGCACTGTGCATTTGTCATTTGAATTTATGCTAATGCAATGAGGTCTCCTGGTGATGCTGATAGTCCATAGCAGCCGCCCGAACCGGAGAATACGCCGGCACTTCCCTTCCACTTTATATTGCTGCCTCCTCTTGGCTTTTCTGCCCTGTCACTTAGGCAGCAGTCCCATAGCTGGTTATTGATAGGGCTGCTAATTATCTTTGACTTTACACTATTGGCCTGACCCCCAACACTGAGCAGAAGTAATGGATCAGTGTTGAGAGAATTATGTACATCACACAGTGACGGCCTCGGACCAGAAGGTCAGAATGAGTTCACCCAGACCTAGTGGTATTTGCAAAGGATGTTGATACAGAAATTGTCAACAATTTCCAGAGATACTGTGTAATTTATATCAGTAAGTCAGTCTAAGAAAGTGCCTGGACGTTTTGCAGACACGATGAACAGCATTTGTTTGTATGCTCAAAAAATAGAAGGTCCACCCTTTTGTTTTCTCAGGTTTGTCCTGTTTACATTGCAACTGAAGACAAAGGCCCATAGTACTTCTGGGTTATTGGGGCATCCGAGTCTTCATTATGGTTGCACAAATTTCCTGTTGGTCATGGGTATGTGGTGGATTGCCGGCGTCTTGGGCATGCTGTATGGAGGAGGATGCACAATAACATTCGTCAGTGGCAAAGCATTGCACTGTTCTTATCCTTTGCCTCAAGACTTAACTGTGAAGTTAATTTTCTTCTTGGTTTTGTACTTGCATTTGCCTGCTTCTAGTTACTTCATGTAAAAAAAATTGTGCATTTTATTCCAGTGTATTCAGAAAAAAAAATCAGATTTTGTGCTTAGAAATAAGATAAAAAAATGAATAAAAAATTGAAAACCTCAGATAAAAGTATGTGTCTGTTTTCCACCTTTTGAAAATTGTTCTTGGAAGAGGTATGGTTCCTCCCCAGCAGAGACCAGTATGCAAACTTTTCCTACTATCTTATAACAATTAAAGCACACACATAAATTTTGCTTAACATATAGCATTGGTAGCATCCATTCCCAGGACATAAACAAAGCGGAGAAGGGCCGATTTCTGGGTAGAAATGGGTAGGATAGCCCCTTGAGCAGCTTAAGAAGCATGACAGGAGGAAGGGACCTGATACTCCTACAGAGTCCTCAGAATGAAAAGGCTGCTCTCTGAACAATGAAACTCACAGGGAGAAGAGGAATTTAATCCTAACACTTCAGCCTTGCAAGCTGCTCAGGGCACGGACCCCAGGAGAGGTAAGTCTTGCTGGCCTGCTCTCTACCTGTTGGCACCAAGCTCTGGCTTAGAGGGCTGCTCTGGAGATGGAAGCCTCGGGGAGAAGGCAGCTAATAGATTCCTCCCTCTAGCTCCTCCGTTTCCCATCAAGGAGGGGAGACGTTTTCACTCTTCTTGGAAAAACTTTGAAATGTAAACTGTTTCGATTGATGGCTCCTTCTGGCCCTGGCAACTCTTTTTGGTAGCTGGTGCTCTTTCTGTAATACTTGTTAAAAACGTCTCTGTAGCAAAGATGTTGTTTTTTATGTGATTTTTTTTTTTAAAGTCGGCGCATGTGTGAGTGCAGACAGGCTCTCGTCTTGCGCAGCGGAGACTGGCAGGTGAGCGCCCCCCCCCCCCCCCCCCCCCCGTTGTCCTGACTCATTTGCAATACTTTGTAAGATTCCTCTCTTGGAAAGCTGTTTTCAGTCGAAACTGTCAATCCGCTTCCAATGTGGTCCCTCTCACTGGGAATGACTTCTCACAACCTGTGAGGATGCTGTGGCCAGGAGTCCCTTTCCTAGCCTGGATGTGTTCAAAGTGCCAGATAACCAGCTCCTACCCCTTCCATGGAAAGATCGCAGAGACGGTTCTAAAGAAGCAGATAGACATGTTTATCTTAAAGATCATGTTTAGTGTTTAAACCACACATACATTACCTCCAACCCCCTCCTCAATCTTAATCATTTTATTTTTTTAATAAAAATTCCATTTTATTCAGTCATCTATGGAATGACCGTGTGCATGGGATTTTAATACATCTGAGAAGAATTCAGGAGGTAAAGCAACTGGTTCAAATAGTGGAATTTGTTAAACCACACAAAACAGGATGAAAAATACCCATGTCGGTCTGAATTTTGACTCCTTGTGTGGCTCTGATGGCCTTCTTCAATGATGCGTCATTCTCCATCCTGTGTTCTCCAGGAGCTGTTTGGTGAGTTATGGATTGTTATTTGTTGGGACCTATTTTTCTTTCTTTGATCATACCAGATGCATTACAGTACAATTTGCTTTCCCTAAAGATTGAATTTTCTTGTGTGTTCCAAGCCTAGTGGGTCCACCCCCCCACCCCAACCCCCACCAGGATTGTTACCTGATCACCATGAGTTCTCCCATTTGCCAACCACTGTGTCAACCAAGAATGCATTCTGTAACCGCGAGGCTACGAATCAATAGAATTGTGACTTGTCAAGTGAGTGGATATTTGACATTCCGGAAAGAAACTTGGGTCTGCTGTAGCTGTCTTTAGCCCCATGTCTGTACAGGGGGTCAGAAACACTTCTTTCCCTTTGCTCCTACAGACAGACAGAAGAGTGACAGACAGATGTACAAACACAACAGGAGCACATAGGCATACTTTCTCTAGTTCTGCATGCTCCCTTATATATATGCATGCGTATATAAGTGAATGTATATTTATGAATATGTATGTATATATGTGCATATGTTTACATATGTAGATATGTGAATAACTATGTATATACACACACAAAATTAGGTTGGAATTACCATACTGTTATTTTTAGTTTTTAAAGTTATAGATTAACAAGAAAGAGTGGTGTGATGTTATCAAAAAAAATTTCAACAGATTTTCAAATTATTTACTGAAAAGTAGGTACATTAATCTTTCCTAAATAAATAAGACGTATCTAATTCTCTCCTTCTGCACAGGGTCTCTTGCTAACCGCCTCCGCTGCATCCCAGCATGTGAAATCCTATATCCTTGGTGCATCTTGAGTCCTAGAGAGTGAGTGTGAGGATTGTGTCCAGGCCTCTGCCTTCAAGACACCTGTAACTGACACAAAAACCTGATTAGAGCACCATGAACCACATAGTGTAATTAGAAATAAAGAGAAAGCTGCAAACAATGTAATTATTCTCTTGCATTGAGGAGAACAGTACTAGGTGGTATTTACCTTTCATAAGTGTGTTTTTGAATTCTTAAGTATAATTCTTACTTTGTTGTTTTTTAGAACATAGAAAAATTCAAAGGAGAAACTGACAGAACCCTTTGGTAAGTCTGGTGTCTAGAGTCTCTTTTCTACACCTGCTCTTCTCTCTCCTGGCCTGTAGGAGTCCTAGGAGTTATGTTGAAATTCATCTCCATTACCACGGCCAGGGTTAGGACCAAGCAGAAGCCAAACCATATAACCGTTTTGTAGACTCAGATGGAAATCCTGGGAACACTGGCCTTTCCAGGAAAGACTTAGCCGCCAGTGAGTCCTTGCCACCATAGAGCTTACCTCTTTCATTATGATAGGCTTAAACTTCCTAAACAGAATGATGAGAATGGACTGATGAGAGACAAAGTCTTACTGTGCAGTACTGGTAGGCCTGGAACTCTGCATTTGCACTTGACTGCCCTTGAACTCAAACAAATCTCCCTGCCTCTACTTCCTGAGTGTTGGGATTAAAGGTGCGCTCCACCACGCCCTACCTGGTGATTTACTTGCAAAGATACAAACACACTCCTGTTCACAGAGTGAAGATGAATCTGTAAACAATTAGATATTATTTAAGATCCCTTCTCAAGTAAAAATTATGATTTTTTTATTTTTCCAAATGGTAGAAAAAAGAAGTTTTAGTTTTTCAATAAATATTTCTATTATTTTTCTGTGAGTTTAATACAATATATTATAATATTCATTCCAACTCCTTTTCTTAACTCTCTCCAGACCCAACTTGCCTACCTACCTTTCCTAATTTTATATCCTTTTTAAAAAAATGTAGCACCCTATCAACTTTGTTTTTTGCTGTTCATATATTTCTGGGTGTGATGCTGTTCAGTGGAGCATGGTTGATTTACCAGGAGCCAAACCCTCAAAGAAAACTGACTCTCCCTCCCCAGAAACCATCAACTAACCATGGCTCCTTGTTATGAGTGGGAACTCATGACTTCCCTTCCATCCCATGCTTGAAGGTAGTCTGGCTTGATCCTGTTCAGATAACCACAGGTGCTATGAGTCCATGAGTCCTCCTGTGGCCAGCAGACACTGTTTTCATACAGTCCTCCTCAACCTGTGGCTCTTAAAATTTTCCCGTTCCATTTTCTGTGACTGTCCTTGAGTTTGGGGAGGGGTGTGATGTCACTTGTGACTGAACATTGCATAATCACTTGTCCTCTGTACTTGGACTAGATGTGAGTTTCTGCAATAACCCTGCATCCATTCCACAAAGACACTTCTTTGATGAGGTTTAAGAAATGCGATAATCTATGGAACAGAGGTAAGAATGGAGAGTCCATTTTGATACTATGTCCCTTTAGCAACAAAACAAAAACAGCAATCTTTCCAAGCAAAAAAAAATAAGCATTAAACAAAGAAAATCCCCCAAGCCTGTGTCTTGCTAACTAATAGGCCCTACAGGAGGCTCTAATGCTGTTTTTCTGCTCGACGGGCATAATCATAAACTGCCCTCTAAGTTCCTGTCTTTATAAACGAGATTAGTGCATCTCTCAACCCTCACTGGAGAAGCTGTTTTTTTTTTTTTTCCCAGTACATAGTAATTAGTATAGAGACTTACAACTGGTCAACCTTCAGAAAACAAGAGACTGTGTTGTGCTCAGTTCTTAATGGACATCTATGTAATACCCTCACACCAAGAATCATTGAAGAAAAAGAACAGTAGATGTCTGCAGTAAAACAGCATTTGCTGGACATGACAGCTCCATCACATACACAGACTCACAGTGGCTGTGACTGCATGTACAAAACTTGTACATGATCAACCAGCCAAAATCCCAGCATGAATGTTGGAGGTGCTCATGAGGCCCCACCCTTAGTTGAAGAGTTCTTGGCAATTGAAGGCTTCTGGGGAAGGGAGAGTCAGTTTTCTTCAGAGATGCAGCCCCAGAGAGGCTTCTACATGCCAGCAGATGATCTTATACTCATTTACATATAGGAAGCACTCAGCAGACGTGGTGGGTTTTAAATAAGAAGCAAGTGAGGTTGGGAGGGAAGGTGGTCATGGAGAGATAGGGCACAGACTGGGAGAAGGAAATGGGGCGGGGTGGAGCAGAACACACTGTGGACAAGTACAAAGTTTCCATCCAAATAGTGGGAATGAAAATGATTTTTACTTTAGGACTTGAAGAAATAGAGAAGGGAAGGATATACTTGTATCTGTCTGTTTATCTACCTATATCCATCCATCCATCCATCCATCCATCCGTCTATCTGTCTATCTATAACCTGTCTCCCTGCCTACCTACCTACCTACCTACCTACCTACCTATCTACCTACCTACCTACCTACCTACCTACTACCTACCTTCCTACCTATCTGGTCCTGGAGAGATGTGTGAGGGAGCACAAGGCAGAGGAAGCAGGAAGCAAGTCTGCTGGAACTTCTTTTGCCAGTCAGTAAAGTTTGCTATTATTTTCCAAGTTCTTAGCTAGTTCTCTGAATTGAATAACTTGCTTTTCTGACATAGACATGGGAATGGAAAATCGAAAAGTCTCTTAACCCCCAAGGTATAGAATCAGCGTACATCATTATAGTTGTGTATACTGTGTAAAAAGAAAGGCAACAATTTTAACGTGCAAGTGAGAAGATTGGGATTATGATCTAGTACTTTTAGGTCACATGAGAAAATTTATGGTTTTTAATTAAAAGTTTTAACATGCTGAGTTAACAGATACAGTTTTATACATTTATGATATAAGCATTATATATTTGTATATATTCTGAAAATTTTGACTCTAGCTAACAAATGCTTCCCATAATGATCAAGTCTGTGGTGACAATGTTCACCAGCCACAAGGCGTTGCCAGGGAACACACTCTCACTCATGTATAGTTACCATGTCGCACACCAGATTTCTAGAATTCATTCCTCTACTCTGGGTTATGTATGTAATCTTGGACCTAAATCTTTCTCAACCACCCTCCCCACTGTCCATCCACCCACACTGCTCTCCCTCTGCTTCTGTCAGGTCAAGGCTTCCCGACCCCTCCTGTGAACAAAATGATCTGCATTTTTCTTTTTGTCCCTATGTTACTGTACTTCATGTCTTCCATATTCATCCACACTGCAAAAATTACAGAATGTCTTGGGTTTATGGTGAAATAGTGTTTCCTTATGTATGTTTTTCTTTTCTTCTTTTCTTTCTTTCTCTCTCTCTCTCTCTCTCTCTCTCTCTCTCTCTCTTTCTTTCTTTCTGTCTTCCTTCCTTCCTTCTTTTCTTTTTTTTTGAGACAAGGTTTTTCTGTGTTGTTTTGGTGCCTGTCCTAGATCTTGCTCTGTGGACCAGGCTGACCTCGAACTCAGATCTGCCTGGCTCTTCCTCCTGAGTGTTGGGATTAAAGGTGTGTGCCACCACCGCCTGGCTTATGTATGTTTTTCACGTTGGACTTGAGGTTCTACATTCTGGCTTTTGTAAACATTGCTGCATGGATCAAGAGAGTGCAATATTCTTTCCCTGCATTTCTTTTGGCTATATTCTCAGGGTTCTTGGTAATTCATATGATAGTTGTTAAGGTTTCTGAAGACTCTCCATATGGTTTCCATAGCATCTGTAATAGGTCATATTTTCACTAGTATTTACCATTTCTGTCTTTTTTCTTGTTTTAGCTCTTCTTCAGTGCTGGGGATGGAACACAATCTCTCACATGCTAGGCAAGCACTCTAGTTAGCCACACCCCCAACTTCCATCTATTTTTCTCTTTTCTACCCTAAAAATTCTAAATGAAAATGTGGTAATTGCTCATTGTGGATTTGATTTGTGTCTTTTTAATGATTTAGAGGTTTTGAACTTAAAAAAAATCACTTGCTGTTTCTGTCTCGAGAAATGCCTAGCCTAGAATATTCTGCCCATTTGCATCTTGTATCTTCTGTTCTTGCTACTGGACAGAGTCCACCACGTACTTTGAGCATTGACCTCTTACCAGATGACTGGTTCACAGAGCCTTTCTCCCATCCTGTCACTTGTTACTTCACTCTGTTGATTGTTTAATCTGCTTTATGAAAGCTTTTTAGTTGGATGTAATTATACTTTTCATGTCTTTTGGTTTTGTTGCCTGTACCTTGATGGTCATGTTCAAAAAGTTATTGCCCAGACAAACACGATGGAGCTTTAAGCTTATGTATCTCTCTACTATTTTGTATAGCTTTGGTCTTTACACTGAAGACTTTCATTTGCTTGTGTTTCTCCCGCCTGTGGTGAAGCTCATGGGTCATCTTCCCATTCATTCCTTGTTTTTCAGACAGGATGCCCGCCGGTACCCGGGCTGCTCAGGACTCCTAGATCATCTCTTTCGGCCTCTCTAGTTTTCTACTACAGACTTAAACCACCACACCCTGGTCTGCTTTCAGGATGTAGCTCTGTGTGGAGCTGGCTAGCCTTCCCCAACATTATTAAGTGGACTGTTCTGTTGCTAGAGAGCTTCTCTCCAGGTCCCACCAAGCCCCTGGGAAGTTAGTCACTGGACGAAGCTCTCTGAGGACAACTGGGGTAGTTACCAATCTGATTAAAGAAGATGGCCAGTGCGGGCTACTTACTCACTGTCGCCAGGAGTCTTAGCTGGGTCTCCTTGTAGATTTCTGGGACTTCCCCTTGCACCAGATTTGTCCCTGACCTCCAAATGCCCCTCCCCCACCCCCATAGGAGCTCACAGACTCTGGACTGACAGCTAGGGAGCCTGCATGGGATGGATCTAGGCCCTCTGCATGTGTGTGACAGTTGTGTAGCTTGACCTACTTGTGGGACTTCTAGTGATGGGAGCAGGGCCTGTCCCTAACTAATGCTTTGGCTTACTTCCAGGAACCTACTCCTCCTACTGGGTTGTCTTGCCCAGCCTTCATACAAGGGGAGGAGCTTAGTCCTACCTCAACCTGCTATACCAGGCTTTGTTGATACCGATGAGAGGCCTGCCTCTTTCGGAACAGAAACAGAGGAGGAGTGGGGTGGGGTGGAGGTGGGGGGGAGGGAGTAGGAGGAGAGGAGGGAGGGGAAACTGTGGTAGAGATGTAAAATAAATGAATAAATTTAATTAATATAAAAAAAGAATTTCTTACTTGACTTTTTTTTCCAACTTTACTATTAACAGAAACCCTCCTGATTTGGGTTGATTTGTACTTTCCAGTTTTACAGAAATTGTTTATTAACTAGTTTAAACAGTTGTTTGATGGACTCTTTCCAGTTTCTTAAAGTATAAGATGCATCTGCAAAAAAAGACTATTTAATTTATTCCTTTTCTAATTTTTATGCCTTTATTTTTACTCTTGCTAAATTTCTCTGCCTAAAACTTCTAGTGTGTGTTGCTAAACATGATCAAAGAGGGCACTCCTGTCTTGTTATAGGTCTTAGGGAGAAAGATGGTGGATGTAAACTTGATTTGTCATTATGATGAGAGGTTTAATTTTGTCATTTTTCCTGCCTCTCCTGAAATGAGCATCTGACATTTGTCATGTTGAGATGAAGGGCTGTTTCTATTTATTTGCATATATTGAAGCATCCTTCCCTACTTGGCAAGGATTTTACTCAGTCATGGGAATGATCTTTATAAAGTGCCACTGAATTTAGTTTGGTAATACTTTTGGCCTGTGTTCACCAGGAGTTTTATAGTCTCTTTTTACAGTATCCTTGCTTGGTTTTGCTCTCCACAAACAAACAAGCAAAGAAACAACCAGAACAAAATCACAAAAGATTAATGAAACAGTTCAGTTTTTTTAAAAGATAAACAAAATTGCCAGCTCTTTAGGCGGCTTAAATATGAAGTCATAGGCGAGAAAAAAAAATCTTATGAACATTATCTGAACAATGTCTGCATCAATTAGTAATTCTCTGTTGGGACCTCATCCAATTCATGTGGGGAAAGTTGAGCAAATTTTGACAATTTAAAACAAATCTAGGAACAAAGTACTGCACGTGAAATGAAAGCTTATTAAGGGATTCAAGTGATCCTGGAAGTGCGGCTTATTACCCTCTTCTTCTGGGTCCATGACTAAGGAAGCTCCAGCTCACAGTTTGTGTGGACCAGGCTGTTTTCCTCTCTACTGTTTCCATGGGGCCCACTTAAGGGTACGGTGTCAGTAGAAATGACACATAGTGTTTGCCACATGATTTATTCTGTTAAAATACCATAATCTGTTTAGTGGTACTTGATGGATTAAAAATTATAACAAACATTGAAAACATATCTATATTTATGCAAACAGAAAAAAAATCCAAGTCTTCAGAAACCTTATCTGGCACTATTAATATTGTCTCTACAGAAGATTCTTCCCCTTCCTCCTCCCACTCCCCAATTTAAATCAACTAATTAAGAAAGGCTGTAACTAGGAAGGAATGATTAACTCATTAACTTAATCATTGTCATACTTGTGGATATGGACTTGCACCAGAGTTAAGAGGTTAATGAATTCAAATATATTGTCAAAGCTGGCTATGAATTCAAAGAGGAGGATGTTACGTTCTACACAGTTTCTATGCTAGAGAAGCAGGGTTCAGCTGTGCTAAAGTTTGAACTCACAATAATGTGCTTAAATTATATGATGGATGGCAAGTAGAAGATAAATAAGGATTCTTCTTTATCACTATTGCCAATGTCACTGGTTCCTTCAAAGCCTCTGTCACCAACATCACCATAGTCACATGCTCAAAACTTTATTGCAAGTGGGGGTGTTGGCTTGCTTGGGCACAGGCTGCTCACATGTAGAGATTTTTATTTCTGGAATTGCTTCTGGATATTTTCCTTTCTACAAATGTTTTACAGCCATTGATCTGTTTGCTATACATTAAAACCCTCTAAAGAACTATCTCTAGCATTGCGCCCTCGGAACTTATCATGTGCCTTTTCAGCCACCTTAAAGAACAGGTGTCATGCAATTGCATAGGTTCCATGTGTTAGTGGAAAAGTCATGACTCCTGTATCAGCAGTATTAAAATCTGGGCGGGGAAAGTCAATAGAGAATGAAACCAAACACCTAAAGCAACAGCACATTCAACTGTCTTGACACGGGAAAGAGCTTGACAATCTAAAGAACATGAAAGTAGGTATTTCCCTTTGTGTGTGTGTGTGTGTGTGTGTGTGTGTGTGTGTGTGTGTGATAGATGAGAGATAGATAGAGGTAGAGATAGATACATAGATAGGTAGATAGGTGATAGATAGAGGATAGATAGATAGATAGATAGATAGATAGATAGATAGATAGATAGAAGATAGAGATTTTGACCACAGAGGAAAAGAAAAGCCTGTATAGAGGTTTTACAGGCCTTGAGAATCAGTTTTGTTTCAAGACAATAAAAGACAGTAAGGAACCACGGACGGGTTTTAGGGAGAAGGTATGTGGAAGAAGCGCTGGTATGGAGAATGTAATGGAACCACAGCAACACCAGCCTGATAGACAGTGTGTGGTGCCTAGAATAGAAAGTGAACACAGAGAAGACAGGGATTCAGGGCAGAATTTGGAGATAAAATTGATAGATAGATGCCTACCAAGCAATGGGGAGTTGTTATGGATTTGAAAAAAGTCTTATTTGTCAGTAAATGCAACTATACTAACTCCACACAAGGTTATTTGACAGTTGAGTAGAATATTTTGAGGAGAGATACCTCTGCATGCCGTGACTCCAGGGGGACCATTATAAATTTTCGTATGTATGGTATACCCTGGAGTCATGTAATAGTGCTCCTGTGGATGCAGAATATTAAATGTGCTTTGTTGCTTAGAATTATGCAATGGGATGCTGTGTTGAGTGTTGCCGTGCATAGTTTGTTTGCATGGGAAGCTCTGGACTAGAAAGTGTACTGGGATGTGCAATTGTATCAGTCCCTAGGAAGGAGATACCTTTTGCTAGTTACTTTCCCCCCAACCAGGACACTTAAAGGGTCACTCTTTGCTACAGTGAAATTATTGTCCAGTGGTTTGCTATTACACAATTCCTATGCCTGAATTTCTACGTCTGATCGTCTCATTGTACGTTGGCAATAACCCTGTTTCCATTAGTGAGCTATAGATCGGGAGAATGGGTCAAAAGAGAGTCATGGTATATTCAGGGCAGTGTAAAAAGGGTAGTATGAGAAATCTCAAGATGGATTAGACCTCTTAACATCATATGCAATTATGAGTAGATACAGTAGTGAGTACAGATGAGGAAAAGAGAAAGGTTCACACAGAAACACATGTGATCAGCGTCCAGGCCTGTTGCTGATGAAGGGCTGTGTTGTTCAAAAAACGACATTATATTTTCATGGCTATTATCTTTGCTTTGACGCCTTTCTTTAAAATAATGTCTCATTCTGCAGCCCAGTCTGCATTAAAACTCATAATCCTCTTACATCTACCTCCTGAACTCTGGGATGACAGGCATATGCCGATTACACCTGACTAAAAGGACAATTTAGATGTTCTGTAGAAGAATTGATTGAACCCTGACTGGAGAAGGTTGGACTTTCCCATTGACTCAAAGTGCCCTATGTAAGTGATTCTGCCCTTAAGTTGGAGGAAGAAGATGAAATGTGAGAAATTTACTCTGTGGGTCTGACACACGACACATGCCATGTGGACTGCATATGTTAACCCTGCCTATCAATATCACAAACTTTAATATACATAACTTAATACATCATATGTCACATATACACTGACACAAAGAAAATTATCCCCAAACAGAGAAATGATCAGGTGTATTCTTTTAAAAATGCCAACATGTAAAAGTGCTCCTAGGTATCCCATGGGCTTTTGTGGACACTGTTTTATCAGTGTGTAAGTTAATGATCTCAGAACCGAAGTTTTCTTCTCCCAATGTATAGGGAAAATATTACCTCTATTTTAACAAAGTGAACTTCCCAGATAAAGGAGAAGGAAACATTCCATATGTTAAGGTTCTGCCAAAATGGTAGAGGAAGACATGAGGAAAGATGTGTGTCCCTGTTTGAGGGTTTCCTTGTGAATTTGACAAATGCTACCCGGCAAAGGTGTGTTAGACCCGGTCCCAGTCACTCTGGGATGCTGCTGTCTGAGGTGTGGTTGTTCTGAATGGAACGCAACTGCAGTGGTCTCCCTCCACTTTCCACAATGCTTGTCCAACTCAGTCATAAGGAGTTATGATTTCACTTCATGGAAACAGAAAAACAAAGCAGGCTCTGAGAGCAGTCACGTGCAGGTTGGTCAGATATTACCATCAGCATGCCAGTACCTCACTGCAGCCGACTGAAAGGTGCAACAGATACTCAGAAGGTGAACGAGCGCTTACGTCAGCAACTGCTCGCCTTGGATTGTCCGCTGTCTGGGAAACTTGTTGGAGCGCCAGTCAGACCTTCCTGCACGTTCACACTCTCTCCACCTTCAAACTTTCAACTCAGTAACTTCTGTTTACTTTTTCAATCAGCGTGCGTGCCGGCTTTCGAGGGGAGTTTTCCTGACTGCACAGTAGGCTGAACCCCATCTGTGGGAAGCTCCCCAGCACACACTTGTAGCTGCTCAAGGGATAGTTTCCCTGCCATGAAGTTCATTAGGATAATTCTGTGTCTTGTTCAAAATTACACTCTGCAATCTCCTTCTGAATACTTGGAAAATACTTTGCATTAAAGACCTTTGAGATAACTGGAAATTGAAAATAAGTTGCCCCCAACATTGATCTAATAATTTAAAAAAAAAAGAGACATAATAGTTCTAGAAAACATTGGCATATTATTTTAAATGGCATATCAGTTAGAGAAAATCTTTTGCTTGGAGACTAAACAAAATGAAAAATTTGACTGAGGGACAGTGTCTTACATGTACCCTCAGGATCCCATTCACTGCCCTGAAAGTTGATGTTGGAATTGTCTTTGAGGATGTAGCCTTACACCAAGGCTCTAGTCACATTCTGCCCTATGTGTCTTGAGTACACACGGGATCTCCAGCTTAGTTTGAGATTTCAGCTATTTGTCCTAAATCGCCTAAGGATTTATTGTAATAATATCGATGCTCCCAAGAACCCCTGCCACCGTCGATCCCTTAAATAGTTTCCATTGTCCCTACCCTCTCTCTCTCTCTCTTTTTTTTTTAAAAAGAGATTTTCTATTCATTTTACATATCAAACACAGACTCTCCCTCCCTCTTGACCAACCACAGTTTCCCTGACTGGCACAGAGGAAAGTTACCGCCCTAAACCAAGCATTGAAGCCTCTGTTTGTTCTGAGTCTGAGGAGGATGGGAAGCTAGACTCCTCCAGACCATGAATCCTATGAATCTACAGGAATCTCCATGCTTCCAGTCTCACTGTGCAGACTCTCCAGGCAATGTCTGGTCACCCACTTTAGTCACCTGGATAACAAGCTTTTCATCACTCGCTTCTGAGCCTCTCATGGATCTCAAACCATGACTCAGAATAGTCTGTTGCTAATAAATATGAAGCGGATTTCCTCTCTGTTTCTCAGGGTTTGGATCAATGCAGCTCTATTGTACAGGGCGTCTATTTGAGCTAACAGAATAGGTCTCCATCTGGAAAGCAGGGACTGGACTAAGAACTTCTAGAGCCTCTTGCTTGTGTGCTATCAGCAGTTCCGAAAGTCCTACAGAGTCACTTCTTTCTATACACCCCACAAATAGTAGCCGAATGGCTGCCTTTCTTCATCTTTACTGGATGCAACATCAATTCTCATGCAACAATCTGAATCCTTGGGGGAGGGGGAGGTGAGATGTGAGTAGGTGATTTCTATTTCTATGCTCCATTATACATATGCTTAATCAGCCTTGTAGTCTGAATAAGTAGTAGAAGCAATGCTATATATTTGAGCTATTTTGAGATACTGAAAACATTCCGTCTCTTTCAAAATTGGCCACATCTTTTTTGATACTTTTCCCACTCTGAACATAAAACAGGTGCACCAGCAATCGTTGGCACAAAGTGGAAACTTTTTGCATTGAAGACTGATCATTTTCTGTAGTTCACTTCATCTTAGTCATCACTGTTGATTCAGAGATATTAAGTATGGTAATAACTTGAAGCCAAATTAGTCAAGATTTGGCCAGCATTAACCAGGGTTTGCTTTAGCTGTGGGAGGAACTTGCAAAAGGCAATATTGATTATGTCTGGGATATGCCAATTATAATTTGACATTCTGATTTCTGTTTTTTGTTTAACTTAGAAGCAGATTCTGCTTTGCTCTGTTTGTGAAAGACAACTGGATGAGTGAAGATTACTCCGCAGTGAGACTAGGAACGGATCTGAAATCAGACGCAGAGAGAAAATGGTGCCTCATTTATGCTGCTTCTGGTTGGGCAGAGATGAGGAATTCTGTGAAACGGTGCCATTTAGGTAAAAAGGAAGGATGGAGAGAATACAAAAGGCAGGGGGAATGCCCGAGATAGAAGTACAACAAAACATAATTAAGTACTTGAAAGACTTTATACAAGATTTTAGTGATGACAGCAGTGAGGAAATTCTGTCACCATGAGAGAAAGTGATTGGGAACTGAAAGCATGCAGAATGGGTTGTCACGTAGAAAACTGGTGTTTTAGAGAAGTTACACATTTTGATCAACTCGGTCTACATGCATGACACAGACGCTCCTAGCCAGAGGCAATAGTATTCTCCCAGCAAACAGGACTCTCTCTCAGTTTTGGATGAGAAATGAAGATACTTGGGGCTCCATGCAATAATGGATTATGAGGCTGTTTCCTCATCTAAGGACCCAAAAGACAATCTTGAAACTTTTATTGAGGATGAAGAAAGTTGGGAGAGATCAGAATTTGTGGAAAGATTTTAGAGAGAACTCTGACCCTGGAGGGCAGCCATCTTTATGGATAATGCAGGAGTGTCTCAGAGAGGAATCTTTGCTTCAGTCCTACAACAAAGGTTTACAGATTCAGAAGCCCGGAGAGCTTCAGATGCTCTGCTTGGAGTCAGAGAGTGTCTAAGGGAAACAACCACACTGGGAATGTTTCTACATGTGACTCTGCTTAGGGAACAAAGGTTCATTAGCCAAAGCCGTGGGCAAAAACGCAGCAGAAATCTTAGTCTGGAGTCATTTAAATGAGAGGCTCTGGAAACAAGGATGCTGCATCTTATTTGAGCACCCTGGAATAAGCGGCTACAGGCTACACCATGGAGGTCAGAGGTAGCAAAAGGAATAGCCTGGGTCAACCATGGGTAATGTACTGCCTCGGTCAAGGCAAGGGTAGCTGGAGGTTCCCAGAATGAAAGTATCCACAGAATCTCCAAAAAATACTGGAAGCAGACAATTCTGTTGTTATTAAAGCTGGAAGGACATGGGGCCTTTACATGACAGTGTAGTTAAGTAAGAACTGTCCTATCTCTTTTGTCCTTTTGTCATGACGTCATACATTTAGTGTCTATTGAGTGTGGGAAAGAGAAAGAAAGGAGAGATTTCAAGTGAAGGCAGGTGGCATGTGTGCCGTAGGCTTAGCAGACAACAGTGAGGAGACTTGCTTGTGAATGACACCTGAAATGCTAATTAATATGATTACACATTACAATTTCTGAATGAAAGACTAACACGATCCTTTAGAAATAAGGAATTTGTGTTATTGACAAGAGATTAAAAGTTACAGGGCCTGTCTGACTTTTAACGCAGGGACATGATAAATGTTCTCCCTATGGTCAGGCTTGAAAGACAGAGAAAGACAGAAATCGTGAAATACGGTGAGTATTATTCTAAAGTACAGGCTTCCCAGGAGAAGGCAGAAGAACTGTTAGAGGTTTGTTTTGCTTCCGTGATTGGATGATATCATCATTGAGGGCACTATGTACAGACAGGAGGGGAGAGCTCTCTTGCTTTCTGACAATTTAAATTCCTTCTTCATTTACGTGTTTGCACGTGTGCACCAGCATCTACCTCATGCATGTTACCTTTTCCCTTGTCCCAACATTTCGCTCACCTATGTCCATGTTGAGTTAGTTTTTCTTGGGGAGAAATGAATAAAAGTCTATTCACTCCAGATACAGCATTAACAACAGATCAAAGAAACAATTCCACTCACATCTACCTTGGAGAACAAATGACTTCATTTATCCACAGGAACATGGACAGTTTTCTGGCAGCTATACACTACTGAAAAGTTTCTCCTTTCATCAATTACTATTGCTTATATATCTTAAGGGAGTAGCGGAGACACCTGTGAATTTCCCCCTGTGTCTCTTGTGGACTGCCCCATGAGCCTTATGAGCACCACCCTCCCCTCCACAAGGGAGTGTTAGCAGGTCCAATCTGGTGCTGCCCTGTGTGAGTAATCACAGCAGCTGTGGTTTCAAGGCAGCAATGAGCATGCTATACTTCAAGGAGAGCATTCCACAACAGCCCGTGTGCCTGCCCTGCCAAATGACCTGTGTTTTCCTGATAGTGAACCACAGAATGGGCAGCCATGGACTTTTTGAGGACCTCCCATCTTTGATAAGCTTTCGTGGATCTGCCTGGCATTGGTGACTTCATTAGACTCATTGGGGAACCAAGCAGACCTTTATGTCTTAGCAGAGGACATTGAACATGACCTGTTAGCTGGAACAGATACCAGGCTGCAGCTGTGGCTGGGAAAAAAAGATGATGTGCTCCTTCTGAAAAGGATTTGCCTTTGAGCTAAAATAGTATGTACTTCACAATTGTCTTAAAATCTTAAATCTGACTCTTTTTTCTTTCTTTTTTTGATTTTTCGAGACAGAGTTTCTCTATGTAGTTTTGGTGCCTGTTCTGGATCTCGCTCTGTAGCCCAGGCTGGCCTCGAAGTTACAGAGATCTGCCTGGCTCTGCCTCCCGAGCTCTGGGATTAAAGGAAGGCATGCATCACCACTGCCTGGCACCTCTTTTCCTTTTAACGCTAGCACCTAGAACAGTTTAACTTCACTGAACCTAATCTGTAAAATGGAGTGAACAATATTCAACCTTAATATTTATGAAGATCCAGCTAGTTTTATAATAAGTGTATGATTTTTTTCATACCTTTATACTATTTTGTAGATAAAAATCTCAATCAAAATATCTCATGCAATATGGGCAGTAAGCAATGTGAGATACAGAGGCATAAACAAAGATGCACACAACAATAATTAAAACTCTCACAAGTCTTGAATATTGTTTGTGGCTATATCATGCTCTCTAGAAGGAAATGATGCATTCCTTAAGTACAAGGATAGCTATGAGCCAGGCGGTGGTGGCGCCTGCCTTTAATCCCAGCACTCGGGAGGCAGAGACAGGAGAATATCTGTGAGTTTAAGGCCTGACTGGTCTACAGAGTGAGTTCTAGGACAGGCTCCAAAGCTGCACAGAGAAACCCTGTCTCAAAAAAAAAAAAAAAAAAAAAAAAAAAAAGGATAGCTATGAAGAATAGCAGAAAACACGATAACAAATGGGAACTTTTAGAGTTGAAAAGAAGTACTGCCAGCTTTGGACATAGTTGCATGATGTGACTAAGAGCAACTGAGTGCATTAAGATTAACCTGGACCTGACCTTGTGGGATTATAGCACAGCATCTAAGTATAGGTAATAGAATTTACAAATAATTTTACATGTAAAAATAGTATGAGCAGACATGGAAGCAAGCAAAAAATAAATATCAACCAATGAATTGATACTCGTGAGAAATTAGGGGTATTTGGTAGGTGTGGGTATCTGGTTGAAGGAAAGGCGCCAAATCATGGCTGATCCTTATGAAGCTGAATGTCTTCTTCCACATGAATCCATTGTCAAGAAAGGACCCCCAAAGACTGGGATGGCAGCAGCCTGTTGTTTGAGGAAAATTAACCAGCTCAGACTCCAGATGGGCTAGTTGAAGGGAGGAACTAGAATGTGTAACAGTATTTAGGTGTTACCAGGATTCCCAGGCTGCAGGATCCCCAGCTAGAGAGGTAACGGTAGGGAGAATGGAAACTAAGTGTTGACATCAGAAAAGAACAAAGCTATGGCATTATCACTGAACAGAGGCAAAGATGAACACACAGAGAGACAAACAAGACTCAAAGACAAAGGTCAAATTCCAGCATGTGGTAGACTGACATGGGGTGATCAGGAGTTCAAGGCAGCCTCAGTTACACAGTGAGTGTGGGCTACATAACTCTTTTCTTCCTTCGAAACCCAAACCAAACCACAGAAAGCAACAAGAAGAAGACAAATATAGCATATGTTCTCTCATATGGGGGACCTAGTTCTATAAAAAAAGGTATGGCAGTAGAATGGGAACTATCTGAGGGAGGAGGCCAGTGGGTGTTCTGAGGAGAACGAGGGAAGGTAAAGGGTTAACAGAGACTGAAGCATGTTACATTCCCATGAAAGAGCACAGCGAACCGATTGCTTTGTAAAACAATGCATGCAAATAATGATAAAGGCAAAGAATTGACTAGAGTGAGGAAACACCTGCACTTTCAAACTGCATGGAGGTATCCATAAACTAGCTTTGCTTATGGAACTTTCTGTGATAGACATGCTCTTTTCACCATCCAGTGTTGTAGACATTAGCTACTGGACTGCCGTGTGGCCAATGAGACTGACTTAAAATTTTTAGCAGTGGTTAATTATTTCAAATTATATTTATAGAGTCCCCCATGGCTGATGGTTACTGTATAAGACAGTGACAACTATTCCAAGACAAACTGCAGTGTCCACACTTGATCGGTAACTGGACATGGTGACAGTTACATCGGCGGTGATGCCTCCTTGGTCATCCTTGGTTACCACTACATTCAGTATTCTATTACATTTCTGTTTGATAAAAATAGAAAAAAGGAGATTGGCATTATTAGCCTTAATAAATGTGGGCTTCATAAAGTTGGTATAATTAATGCAAAGATGGAAATCATTAAGTGTCCCAAAAGTGGTAAGACAACTTGTGGTATAATTATGAAGAAAATATATAAAGACTGTGTATAAATTATGAAGTACAATACAAGATTTACATAAGTTTGTAACCATCATCATTAGTAGTGATTTTTGAAATGGAAGATTGATTATCATTTAGTAATCTTATGTTCCATTTCTGCTTACAATTTTAGCAGTAAGTTATATATAAATACAAAGAGTTTCTTATATAGTGTTTCTGGGATATTGGAAAGTATTTCCATTCTTATTAATTAAGAAAATATAGCTATTTTTCCATAGCCACACAGGATTGTTTTTTAAATACACACAGAGCTGATCCTTAAATTTCCATATTTAGAGGTAGATTAAAAATGGTACATAAAGTTTTGAAACTACCATATGCAATAGTCTGTGAATAATTTTGATATGTAATTCAGGCATATTCTCTCACTATTAAAATTAGACTTAATCATTTATGTTTGCATCATTGGCTGTCTGATGATTAGTTATAAAGTATAATGTATTATTGGCAATTTTGTAAGTAACATTTAGTATTTACTAAGGAAATAAAACTTAATTTATTAACCTAATACATATATTTTCTTATGAACTATAATACTAAAAACATCATTTTCAAAAATTTTACTTAAACATAGCAGTCACTATTCATGATTTTTTATTCCCAACTAAATGCTGCTATTTTTCAAGTTAATGGTAAAAAATACAAAATGGATATTCTTTGGTCCTAGCTCCAAACTGTACACAATGACCATAAAGCAAGTTACAAACACTTTGCAAACGATTAGCAGGAACCATGTTGAGCAACCGTGTTTCTGAAAGTCAGCCAATCATTAAACTGCTCACTGAAAGTCGGTGCAGATACACTCCCACTCCCTAAAATCATCCAATCCCTGAACTACATAGCTTTCTCCACATAAATGCAATGACGGGTATTTGCTTTGTCGTAAGCCTTGGGTGCAGGTGAGTGACTTTGTCACTCGGTGTTCTCTGATCTCTTAGTGGGTGAATGAAGTCTCCTTCCTCCACTCCACGATTCAATGTATTCGGTAAGAGAAAAATGATCGAGAAGTTACGTAAAATCCTGGTGACAAACTCCCCATCTCCTTGACACTCTGTTCTCATCTTTCTCCTTGGAGAGACGAAGAGACCTTGTGAAAAACTGCTGAGTACTGCGGCGGATACAACTACACCCATGAACTATTAAGTTGCCTTTCTTATCGCTTGTTGTTTCTCCAGTATCCATTAAAGATGGGCTAACGAAACATAAAATCTACAGGACTCCTTGGCTTCAAAATAAATTTGTTAAAATTTGATTTCTTTATATAAAGTACATTAATTTACATACTAAACAATTGGTTGTACTTTAACAGCAATCCCATGGGGTCACTGTTCTAGTGTCCCTTTTGTTGCTGTGATAAAATACTCTGACCAAGAGCAGCTGAGAGAGGAAAGGATTTATTGGGTTACAATTCCAACCCATAGTCCATCACGGAAAGCCAAGGAGGCGCCCGAGGCAGCAACTTGACGGCAGACCTACCTGGAGCTCCACACAGCATTCCTTCCTAACAAGGAGCCCGGTTGGCAGCCAGCGAAGCACGTCAGTGGGCCTAGAGCGTGCGCCTGGATAACTAGCCCATAGGTTTATGCTCAGCTAGCTTCTTCTACAGTTCAAGACCACCTGCCCCGGGAACAGTACTGCCCAGAGGGGCCCGTGTCCTCCTACCTCAACGACCAATCAGGAAAAGCCTCTCCATACATGCTTTCAGGACAGGCAGTCTCAGCAATGCCTCAAATGAGGATTTTCTCTCAAATCCCCATAGGCTGCCTAGAGCTGTGAGAGTTAACCAGCACAGCCAAATAACAAAATATCACCACAATAGAAATTATGAAATCTATTGTCATTTGTATGGCAGAGCATCTTTCTGCTGTGTGTGGTACCTAATGCGAGAGTCTGGAATGTTACTCTCTCCTTTCACTGTCTGATGGTGGTACTCTTGGAGGAGCTAGCTCACTTCTGGCTGACTACTGTCTGCCATTACATTTTCATATGGCTCTCTTAGCTTCCTTTTTTTCATGTGTGTGAGTGAGTGTGTGTGTGTGTGTGTGTGTGTGTGTGTGTGTGTGTGTGTGTGTGTATGTATTATATATTTGATCAGATGATAGACAATGGATTACTGGATGTTTAGTTCAGGATATCCACTTTCTACGGTGGAAATCTGATAGGCAGTTGTGTGTGTGTCTTGTTCCCCTTGATATAAAGGAAGACCTGATGAGCATCAGTACATCTGGGGAAGATCAAACTTTCAATATTTAGGTTATTATTCACTTTGAATAAAAAGCTATCAAACTTGACCTGTATCTTTAAAAAATAGAAACGAATCCTTGTGTGTAACAATGTGTCTGTTTTTGTGAAGAAAGGAAACTAGGAAGAGAGCCTTAAGCAACTTTCCTACTGTCGTTTTATCACAGCAAAGGACCTTGGAGGGCATTAAAACTCGACTCTCATCTGTTGACCTCCTGACAGAGGCCGCTCCTGTTAAACATGGCTGTTTTGCCTTTGCTCTTGTTCTTCTGACCCGTGTGTACTTCCTTTCTTTCTTTTTTTAAAGCCCCCAGGACACGAGACAAAATGGATGCCATGCTCTGGCGACTGGTATAGACCAGAGAGCCAAATTCACATGAGAAAAGTCCTTGACAAAAATATTTCATGTAAGATGTTTCCCAGCTGAGTTGCGTTTGCATCCTGTTCCCACCACATTCTCTGAATGGCATGGTGGAAAAGCTGAGGCCGTCAGCTTATGCTCTGAGAAGCACTGGGAACTCAGGCACGGACAACCAGGGCAATTTCTCTCTCTTTTCTTTTTTGGCTGCGTTTCTGCAAGAAACTAATTCTTATTTCCAAAATCATTTATGCAAAGAAAGAAAAAATTTAGGAGACATTTACTTTCTTTTAAATGTTGTCAGCTCCACAGTTACAAATTCCCATGCTGTAAAATTGTACCTTGTTATTGAAAAAGTATACAGAAGAAATGAAAATGTCCTGTTAGCTTTGGTTTGGATTTATGCATGTTGCCAGCATAAAAAAAAGTGAGTCTCATGTTGTTGGTAAAAATATTTGTTAATTACACACACACACACACACACACACACACACACACACACACGAGAGAGAGAGAGAGAGAGAGAGAGAGAGAGAGAGAGAGAGAGAGAGAGAGAGAGAGAAGAGAGAGACAAATATGTTTTATTGGGAACACATTGTCCAAATTTTGGCTGGTATCAATCTTGATTATTTATACCAAGTCAACAGTGTATGTAAAACTCTAAAAGAAGCATAATGTTTCTTCCTTAAATGATTCCCATGGAAATTTCATTTAATTCAGCAGTATATCCAGCCTGACATGAAAATGTTGCCAAATTTCTCTGTGTTCATATTTTGCTTTCTTTTCTAACCTGTATTTGACAAAAATTACATTCAAATCTCCCAGTTCTTAAAGAACAATTGTTAAAGTACCATCACCTTATGGAGGAATTAGAAAAGTTAGAAGAGCTTGCTTAAGGAATAAGAGCCTAGGAGAAAGACCACCACAGAAGGATGATTGTCCTCACTAAATGTTTATCACTCCCAGTACATGTACATGTAACATACCGTACTAGACCCTGATGCAGGGACACATCCAAAGAAATCATAGTCCCCTAGAAGAAAAAAGATAAATACAAATATTCATGAGACAAGTTAGGTCATGAGCAATATCTAGTTCTGTTCCTTGTTTTGTGTGTAAGCAGTTATTGTAGGGAGTTTCTATGTCTGTAAAATTAGAACATGGACTCTTTGTTTCCAAGATTCTTCCTAGTCTCTAAGCATATGTTATTAGAGAGAGGACATATTTATGTAATGTAGGATTTCAGTGCATAGACATCATAGTTATTCTTTACTAAGAAATTATTAAAAAGCTGATAAGAAATCAGTGCATCAAGAAGATCTGGCAGACTCTGACCCAGGAGTCGGAGTGTGAGCAGCAGAAGGCAACCCCTGTGGGGACTCTCTACTTCCTCCTGGTGTTATTTTCTCCAGACTTGCTCTTTCATTCCCCATATCCCCTCATCTCTGCAAATGGTTTGCCTTTTGAGGGAATCCTTCTCTGACCCACCTTCTCATAAAAGTCTGTTGTAGAAGTAACCGTCTTATTAAATAAGAAACACAGAACCAATGCAGAGATGAAAGCCAAGAGATCAGAGCTAAGAGCCTTACCCTTCCTCTGCAGCTGTCCTCTTCAGCCAAGAG
Source organism: Peromyscus leucopus (assembly GCF_004664715.2). Classification (NCBI taxonomy): domain Eukaryota; kingdom Metazoa; phylum Chordata; class Mammalia; order Rodentia; family Cricetidae; genus Peromyscus; species Peromyscus leucopus. The sequence continues at coordinate 65,749,647 of NC_051072.1, read as the reverse complement.
AACTACTTCCTGTGTGTTTGTCTTTATAAAGACTTTCTGTTCTGCCTTCTCATTGGTTGTAAACCCAACCACATGACTGCCTCGTCACTGCCTGTCTGTACAGACCTCTAGGTCTTCTATGGTTGGTATTGAGATTAAAGGCATGTGTCTCCAATGCTGGCTATATCCTTGAACACACAGAGATCTACCTAGCTCTGCCTACCAAGTGCTGGGATTAAAGGTGTGCACCACCACTGCCCAGCTTTTGCTATGGCTCTAATAGCTCTGACCCCTGGGCAACTTTATTTATTAACATACAAATCACATTTTAGTACAAATAAAATATCACCATATTTCCCCTTTTCTATTTTAATAAAAAGAAAAAAGGAAAAAAGTTGTAACTAATGTAAGAAAAACTATATACAAAAGCACAATAACTATATACCATATATACAAGTAATAAATACCTAAACTATGTTTAGTCCATTTGTATTTGACAAATTCAGAGAAAATAATTCCATTATCTATTCTATTGTATCTAATTCACTTTCTATCCTAATTAATCTTCAACTATAACTAATCTTCAACTCCCTCAGAGACCCAAGAAGGAAATAACATTAGCTAACAAAAATAAAAACAGGAAGTACATGCAAGCAACTTCCAAAAAATTTTGAGTTGACAGAAAAAGCCAGCTGCCTGGACAGTCACCTGAGGTTTCTCCACAGTGTTGGGGCATCACTTCAGCCTATAGGCTTAGCATATCTGACAGACTCATTTGTGAAGTAGGATGTACACAAGGTCAACAGTTCAACCTCACATTGGGTGAGAGCAGTCCATGTACCAGAAACACTTGAATTCCACTAGTGTCATGTCATGATTCAGGATTTTAAATTCTGGAAATTGTTAATGGTTTTTGAATTCAGCTGTCCATTCTTCTTGGCTGTGTATATGTGGCTTCATCTCAGCATCCTGTTCTTCTTCACATCCCTCTATTAAATGCCAGTCTACTATTGAGAGGCGTGAGCTTAGTTACTCTTCAAGAATAACTGTTTCAGCGGCTGTTCCATTGCACATCAGAAGCCATCGGCCCACTGCCTGTTCAGCTGCCTTCGAAGAAAAGAGCACTGTACCTTTTCCAGATTGCGAAGGCCATTTCAGGGATGGTGTCATATTGTCCTGGCCTCAGAAGATGCCTTTTGATAAAGCCATAACCACACTTGTTTTGGCAAGAATCAGTAGTCCTTTGTTTCATGTCCTGTCTGTCCTGTTTGTCAGCAGTTGATTTGAGGATACTTTGTTGTCCAGTGGCTAACTTTTGCCACAATGAAAGTTAACTCCATATGCAGTTTCTTCAATGCTCATATTTTCTCTGAAGTAGATTGGTACTGCCAGGAGCCGACAGGTCTCATAGTCATAAAAGAAAAGAAAAATTTTCTAAGTTATTAAAACATTTTAAATGCCATATTCTATAGATCTCTGAAGGGTCTGAAGATGACCTGTCTATCTAAAATATATCTGCTCAATCTTGAAAACATACTAATATGACTACAAGTTCTATTGTAATGTCTAACTACTAACTTTCATTTCTTTATATCCTAATAGTTGGTAATAATAACATTCAAGGATCAGAAAATTGCATTACATTGTTAAATGAACGGTATAAGTACAATTAGAAATATACATATAGCATTTTCTAACAATATCAATTTCAATATATATAATTTGTATATAATATAAAACAATCCAATCAAATGTTAAGTATTTAAAACTAGTAATTGTCTTTTTCTTTTCTTTTCTTTTTTTTTTTTAAAAACAAAAACCTTAAATCTAATCTCCTTTGCTTAGTCCTTTTCCTAACCCTTGACAACAACTTGTAACCAGCCCCCCTAAACAATGAAAATTATCCCAGACCCAAAACCCATTAAAAGACCAAAAAACCACCCGCCCCACACCACCTCTTCTGGAATGTGTGCGTCGTATTCTCAAAATTGTTTCCTGCTGGATATGGGTGAAGGTATCTTTATCCTGAAAAGAAAAATTTTAGGTTAATTGTCAAATTCTAGGAAAGGTAACTATATCCTTCATTATCCAGTCTGTGTATAATGCTAAAATTCAGGGCTTATTTACCAATGTTTGTGGTACGAATTCATGAAAAAGCTTTTTGCCTGTGGCCTTGTGGGCCCCAGATCAGGCCCGAGCTACACTTGGCCTGTTGTGTTGATACACTGGTAGGATTTGCTAAACGAGGCAGAAGCAGAAGGATCCCGAGTTTGAGGCCAGCCTAGGAGGTTTGCTAAGGAAAAGCTTCGGCCTGGGACCAAGCCACAAATGGTAGTGGTGGGACCATGGAGGCATCGGCTGCTGCGAGTTGCTGGCTTCTTCTCATCATATTGATGACTGCAGTGATGTTGCTACATGGGAAGAAAGGTTTACTGCTACTTATTCAGAGAAGAATTGCCAGGACTATTGTGTTACAAGAAAGCATCAACAAAGGTCAGTTTGGAAAAGTTTGGTGGGGAGAAAATGCAGTGAAGATTTTCTGTTCTAGGGAAGAATGTTCATGGTTCCGAGAGACAGACATTTATCAGACTGTGATTACTCCAAACCACAGAGGACACACACACACACACACACACACACACACACACACACACACAAAGTCTTCAGGGAACCATGACCATATCTAACAGCACCTTTGAAAGCTTTGAAATGTTCAAAAAGATGGGATCCCACAACGACAATTCCACATGGACTATGATAAAGCCATTAAGCTGATTAACACCACGGAAAGATCTACTTTGGACTACAGACTACTCAGGACAATTTTGAGATGGCTAGCTGAGATGATCCAGCCTAACAGACTACTCGAACAAGGACTTGTGACAAGCCCTGAACTTTCCCATTATGTAAAGACTGAACAGATGATACAGGACTTGACAAGTAACTCAAAATTTTCTTTTCAAGATTCCCTAAAGATATCTTCACCCCTAGAAAGCAAAAAGAAAAAGAGAATATACATATGAAATAGATCATTGAATCTACTCTGAGAAAAAAAGATAAAGAAATAATAGGATCAATAGGTAGATCACTGAATCTACACTGAAAAGAAAAAGGGGAAGATATAAAAATGACAAAGGTAGATTATTAAAACTTTTATGAAAATATGAATATGGTAAGATAAAAAGGTCAATTTTTGAATCTATTTTTTAAAAAGAACTACTTGTTTTAAATAGGATGAGTAATGAAAATTTTTTTGTCTGAGTTTATCAAATGTTCCTGGACTGGACATTGTTAATATATTAATGGAGTTTATCTGAACCTGTCAAATGTTAATGGACTAGACATCATTAATGTAATCTTGACTGTATATATTGTATATACTTATTGGATATAGTTTTTCTTGTATTAGTTATAAGCTTTTTTAAAATTTAGACAAAAAGAGGGGAAATGTGGTGGTATTGTATTCCCCAAAATATTGTGCACCCTAATAAACTTATCTGGGGTCAGAGACAGAACAGCCACTAGATAAAAAGACTAGAAAATGGTGGCACTCACATCTTTAATCCTAGCATTTCAGTAGAAATCCCTCTGGATCTCTGTGAGTTCAAGGCCACATTGGAAACAGCCAGGCATGGTGGCACACACCTTTAATCCCAAGAAGTGAGCCTTTAATCCCAGGGAGTGATGGTAGAAAGGAAAGATATATAAGGCGTGAAGACCAGAAACAAGAAGCATTTGGCTGGTTAAGCTTTTGGCTGGTTAAGCTTTAAGGCTTTTGAGCAGTAGTTCAGCTGATAGCCATACACAGAGGCTTCCAGTCTGAGGAAACAAGACCAGCTGAGAAGTTGGCTAGGTGAGGTTAGCTGTGGCTTGTTCTGGTTCTCTGATTTTCCAGTTCACCTCAGTACCTGGCTCAGGTTTGTTTTATTAATAAGAACTGTTGAGATTCCTGCTGCAGCCTGTGTCCCTCCTCCTATTTTTACGGACCACTGAAGTGCACATGGCTTCATGTAGCTCCTGATCGGCCTCTCCCCCGATTTGTCAACTCTGGAATGAGAGACATTTATTTAGGTGCTTGATTGGTGCTTCAACAACTCTCAGACCAGTTTCTGACTCACTGAAGGGTCTTTGTAAATATTTGTTAACAACACGAATTTCTCTGTAGTGGCTCTATGTTTTGAACAATGGCACCTCTCTTTTTTCTACATATGCATTTTCTATCGGCAGTACTTAACTACCTAGTTTAACAATTTGCTCTAGCCTTTGCATCTCACATTTTTCTTCTGTCTCCACCCTCTCTCTCCCTTGCTTCATTTTTCCTCCATTTGAAATGTGGAAAGGATTTTTGAGTTCAATAATCAAGAATGTGGAGGCTCTACATTTCTTAAAACTATCAAACCGCAAACCTTATGACAGTGGGTATCCTCTAGAGCTTTACATTTCCTGGGTTTATCAAAGCAGAAGGAAGGAACAATTTTTGCGTATTGTAACCCACTTGTTTGCCAGTGTTAAGATAAATGTACATGGAAACTAAATGCATATAAACTCCACATTAAATTAGATATTTGGCCTTTGTAAATTAGTTGTATCTGCTTAGGGCAGGACAACAGATTTCCCTTCTATTTTTGATTAATTCAAAATAAGGTATGTGTATAGTAAAAGCTGAACTCTAAATTTGGCTCACGTCATGAGTCATTAGAATAAATTGACAGTCACATTGTCATCTTTACAAAGTTGATGAGAGCAGTTTTATAGGATAAGTCAATTATAAGGCGATTTACCCTTGGAATGTTGCAAGTAAAAAAACATTTTTTTCTATTATTTTGAGAAAAAAATGCGTTAAATTATTCACATCAATAGTTTCATTCCTTCTAAATAAAGACAAAAGAAGTTGAAACTAAGGCATAGAGGTTACTCATATGAATCTAAATTATGAGTTTATAGCAAAAAGACATGATTTAGGTGACGTTAAACAAGAAACAATTATGGCCATTTCATGATGTCTTTGCTTTTAGAATATTAGAAATGTTATTGATGTATAGTTTTTCTTACTACATATAAGTATTCTTATAAGTCCTTTGTAATAAGTTATTTATAGTATCACACATTTATTACCAAATAAAACATAGGTATAGTGTTTTGAGTTTTGTGTTTTGAGTTCCTGTGTTAATACAATTACACAGGCAATATTTTAAGTAGATTGGCATATTAATTTTTATTTTTGCTTCTAAGGCTGATGCAATATGTACTATTCTACAAATACATTCCTGATTTCTGCTAAAGAAAGAAGTCCTGGACAAATGTACTTTGTTTAATTTTTTTCTACTTGACCTATTACTGTTTTAATGTGACTCCTGGCTGCAGGGTGCTTTCATGGATTATGTTCATAGTACTACTGTCCGCTGTTAACACCATGGAAAATTAAGGGCCCTGGTTCAAATAGCAGGCTTCCTAATCTTCACAAGCACAAGAGTCAGTCACAATGAAGCACTTGTTTTTGTTGGTATTGAGCTTATGTATCATTCTTTCCAAAGCTGAGCAAATTGGACATGAATCTAAGGTTAGGTTGATACAGCCAAAATAATCATGTTTGTGCCAGACAGCGATCCTATTTGTAGCTCTATTATTCCAAAGTCAGCTCACAGTTGAATTATCAATGGGACATTGGCCTAGAATTCACAAAAGAAAAATCTTGGGCTAGTGCCTTTTGGTTGCAGCAAAGACAGATTTTATCAGAATATTAAGTGGAACTTTTCATTGTGCTTGGTTACTCTTCTGAGAGAGAAGATCTCTCTTTGATTGGAATCCTAGAGCTCTGCCTGGTGTTTGGCTGTGGATCTCTGCATCTGCTTCTATCAGTCATTGGAGAAAAGCTCTGTGATGACAGTTGGAGTATTCACTGGCCTGATCACTGGAGTAAGCCAGTTCATTTCAGGCACCCTCTCCACTATTTATAGTAGTCTAAGTTGGGGTCATCCTTGGGGATTCCTGGCAACTTCCCTAGCACTGGGTTTCTCTCTATCCCCATGGTATCTCCCTCTATTATGATATCTCTTTCATTGCTTTCCTACTCCATTCCTGTTCCAGCTCAACCATCCCATTCCCTTATGTTCTCATCTTCTATCCCCTACCCTCCATTGCCCACCTCCCATGCCCAGTTTACTCAGGAAGATCTCATCTATTTCTCCTTCCCAGGGCAATCAATGCATCCTTCTTTGGGTCTGCCTTGTTAGCTAGTTTATCTGGAGTTGTTGTTGTCTGGTTATCCTTTGCTTTATATCTAGTATCCACTTATGAGAGGGTACATACCATGTTTGTCCTTCTGAGTCTGGGTTACCTCACTCAGGATGATGTTTTCTATTTCCATCCATTTGCCTGCAAATTTCATGATGTCATTGTTTTTCTCTGCTGAGTAGTACTCCATTGTGTATATGTACCACATTTTCTTAATCCCATTCTTCAGTTGAGGGGCATCTAGGTTGTTTTCAAGTTCTGCCTATTATGAATAATGCTTCTATGAACATAACTGAGCATATGTCCCTGTGGTGTGATTGAGTATTCCTTGGGTATATGCCCAAGAGTAGTATAGCTGGGTCTTAAGGAAGATTGATTCCCAGTTTTCTGAGAAACCACCACACTGATTTCCAAAGTGGCTGTACAAGTTTGCACTCCCACCAACAGTAGAGGAGTGTTCCCCTTGCTACACATCCTCTCCAACATAAGCTGTCTTCGGTGTTTTTTATCTTAGCCATTCTGACAGGTGTAAGATGGTATCTCAGAATCGTTTTGAATTGCATCTCCCTGATGACTAAGGATGTTGAGCAATTCCTTAAATGTTTCTCAGCCATCTGTGCTTCTGTTAGGAATTCTCTGTTTAGCTCTGTAGCCCATTTTTAATTGGATTGTTCAGTATTTTGATGTCTGGTTTCTTGAGCTCTTTATATATTTTGGAGATCAACCTTTTGTCAGATGTGGGGTTGATGATGATCTTTTCCCATTTTGTAGGCTGTTGTTTTGTGTTATTTACTGTGTCATTTGCCTTACAGAAGCTTCTCGGTTTCAAGAGATCCCATTTATTAATTGTTGCTCTCAGTGTCTGTGCTACTGGTGTTGTATTTAGGAAGTGGTATTCTGTGCCAATGAATTCAAGACTACTTGCTACTTTCTCTTCTATCAGGTTCAGTGTAACTGGTTTTATATTGAGGTCTTGGATTCATGTGGACTTGAGTTTTGTGCATGGCGATAGATGTGGATCTATTTGCAATCTTCTACCTGTTGAAATCCAGTTATGCCAGCACAATTTGCTGAAGATGCTTTCTTTTTTCCATTGTATAGAGCTATAGTAATAAAAAAAGCTTAGTGTTGGTATAAAACCAACATGAGGACCCATGGAATCAAATTGAAGACCCTGACATTAACCCACATACCAATGAACACCTGATTTTTGACAAACAAACATATTGTTATGGCCATTTCTGTCTGGGTTATGGCATCCTAAGACAATCCTACCAACTTCTACAACTTACTGGGTTAATTTGGGCCATTGCATTTTGAGGTTTAAATACTTCAGATGTTTTACGGTGTAGTTCTACCTTCTTTCTACCATGGTTGAAGAGTAGTGAGAAAGAAATACACGTGTGTCCTCACTCTAGCATTTAGGAAGGATCTCATACTGAGAGCCTGTGTCACCAAGATGTCGTATTTAGCTCCTTCTTAGACTAGGTCTGTCCCACCTGACTTTGAGAGGGGTGAGAGGAAAGCTGAGGGAAAAGGTGAAATAGCTTCCATCTGGCTTCCAGTTAGCTCTCACTGCTGGAATGGCTTACATGGGAGTGGCCCAGCACTGAAGCTTCCTGAACACTGACTCTTCTAAGGGCACCAGAGGGACTCAAATAGCTCCAGGAGTGGGTGTTGCCTCACTTACTCTTTGCTGCTTATGGGTTCAGGTCTGATAGCAGCCTCTCTTCAGCGTGGATTGAAGACTTAGCAGCTCTACCTTGGTCCACCTCAGTGTTCCCTTGAATCTCAGAGCAGATCTGTTCTTTCTTATACAGGCATATAGGTCAATGTGCAAGAATACCAGTCCTTGGAGGACAAGCTGCTTGCCTCCCTTTTCTAGCCTCTTTGAAGCATCTGTGGGATTTTCTTGGATTTCTCTAGATTTGGTGAAAGGAAAGCCTCCCTTCCCCTTCCCCAAAGGGAGCTGAAATAGCCTTTTCTCACAGGGGTACTGAGCTCAACAACTCTTTTTCCTTCCTCCTAGCCACAGCTAATGGAGCAGGAACAGCCAGTGATAGGAGGCTGAGGTAGCCTTGGTAGGGTCCTCTTGACTGTCCTCCAGTGTGAAGGGACTTGTCTGTCTACTGGGATGAAAAGCCCTTTTGAAGTTTGAGGGAATTGAGCTCTTCCTTTCCTTGGCTTTGTCCCCTTCTTGGTCATTTGAGGGTCGCAGGGAAACGAACATTTACTCAAATATCAGTGAAGTCTCACTTCATGTTCAAAATAGAAAGTAATGATTCCTTTTGAATTAAAAATAAATATTCTGCCAACATGTCATTAATCTGAAATGATGGGTCAAGTAGACCAAGCAATTATTTCTTTGTTTCTACATGGGCATGACATTTTAAATAAAGAGAGTATTGCTGCCTTCCTTTGTCATTTGTGAATTGCAGGAGTGTTGAATTAGGCAAAGTTTTCATTCATACTCTATACAAAATGTGACCAGTGTATAGTTCTTAAGTATCATAAAATTAATGGATAATAGAAACAATATATCGCAGATGTTTGAATAGTCTATATTTTACATAACTAGATTCCATGAAATTTGCCTCCAACAATTCTTTGACTACAGCCTCAAAATTAATACTGTTATAATCTGAAAGCTAAATATAATCTACATATTTATTCAAATCACAAATTAAGAAAGGATGTGTTAACTGTATTTTCATGTATTTTGCTTTTGCCTATGTCATTTTAGTGCCTTAAAGAAAAACACAAGTAATTTGAGAAAGTTACGTTTTTTTTTTTTTTTTTATTGAGGGCTATGAAGGCAGAATCGCATGGGGATTATCTTGGCAGAATATTTAAAGAAAAGGGCAAGCTATTGATGTCTAAAAAGGCTAAGACACTGGTTTAGGAAGGAGAAAGTCAAATCAGAGATACATGGAATAACTAGTGTCAGAAGAGAGGGTGGGGCAGAATACACAAAAAATGACATATCTGAAGCCTGGGTGTGGATGTGCATGGGAAAAAATTGGACTCAAGTCAAACTGCTTAATTCTTATGAGAACTGAGTGTGGTAGTATATCCTGTTAACCCCAACACACTGGAGCAGAGGCAGGTAAATCTCTACAAGTTCAAGGCCAGATCTCTAGATAGTATTTCCAGGCCAGTGAGACCCTGTCTCAAAAACAACAACAAAAGAGCATAATAGGAGATTTGTGTTAAGAGGTGGAGAGCATAAAAATAAAATGAAGAAGCTGAAAAATTGTAATGGACACTGTGCTACACGTCACACATGTGTGTTATACACACACACACACACACACACACACACACACACACACGTTGTATAGGTTTACACTTTCTCCAGACCTATTCAATGTGGTACTTCAAGTCTTAGCTAGAGTAATAAGACAACTAAAGGAGATCAAGGGAAAATAATTTTGAATGGAAGAAGTCAAAGTATCATTACTTGTAGATTATATGATAGTACACATAAGTTACTCTAAAATTTTCACTGTGGAACTCCTAAGCTGATAAACATTTTTTAGCAAAATATAATAAAAGAACTGCCAGATGTATTACCATCCCTGATCTCAAGATCTAGTACAGAGCTATAGCAATAAAAACTGTATGGTATTGGCATAAAAACAGACAGATGGATCAATGGAATCCAATCCAAGACCCAGACATAAATCCACACACCTATGAACACCTGATTTCTGACAAAGAAGTCAAAATTATACAATGGAAAAAAGAAAGCATCTTCAGCAAATGGTGCTGTCATACTGAAAGTCAGCGCACAGAAGAATGCAAATATCTATCACTCTAAACACTCAAGCACAAAACTTAAGTCCAAGTGGATAAATCAACATGAATTCAGTTATAGTGATACTGATAGAAAAGAAAGTGGGAAATAGCTTTCACTGCATTGAAACAGGAGACAACTTTCTGAATAGAATGCCAGTAGCACAGACTCTCAGACAATTAATAAATGGGACCTCATGAAACTGAAAAGCTTCTGTAAGGCAAAAGACACTATCAATAGGCTGAATGCCAGCCTATAGGATGGGAAAAGATCTTCATCAACCCCACATCCAATGGAAGGCTGATCTCCAAAATATATAAAGAACTCAAGAAACTAGGCAACAACAAACCAAATAATCCAATTAAAAATGGGATGCAGATCTAAACAGAGAATTCTCAACAGGAGAATTTCAAGTGGCAGAGAAACACCCAAAGAAATGTTCAACATCCTTAGCCTTGGGGAAATGCAAATCAAAATGACTCTGAGATTCCATCTTACACATGTCAGAATGGCTAAGATCAAAAACACAAATGACAGCTGGTGAGAATGTGGAGCAAGGGGAACACTCCTGCACTGCTGGTGGGAGTGCAAACCTGTACAGCCACTTTGGAAATCAGTATGATGGTTTCTCAGGAAATTGAGAATTGATCTACCTAAAGACCCAGCCATACCGCTCCTGGGCATATACCCAAAAGATGCTCCATCCTATTCCAAGGACATTTGCTCAACTGTGTTCATAGAAGCTTTACTCATTATAGCCCCAAACTAGAAACAACCTAGATGTCCCTCAACTGAGGAATGGATAAAGAAAATGTGGTACATTTGTACAGTGGAGTATTAGTCAGCTATTAAAAACAATGACATCAGGGAATTCAAAGGCAAATGGAGACTGGAGAGCAGAGCATATCAGGGCCAGGTAGAAATCTGGTGTAAGGGAGATCCCCAGGAATCTACAAGGATGACCCCAGCTAAGACTCCAAGCCACAGTGGGTAGGTAGCCTTAACTGGCCATTTCCTGTGTTAAGATTGGTGACTACCCCAATTATCAACCGGGGGGCCTTTATCAGTAACTGGTCGAAATAGATGCAGAGATCCTCAGCTACGCATTAGGCCTAGCTTGGGGAATCCTGCTGAAGAGAGGGAGGAAAGACTGGGAGGAGCCAGAGGGGGTCAAAGTCATCACAAGAAAACCCACAGAAATCACTAGCCTGGCTCATAGGCACTCACAGTCTGAACCGACAACCAGGGAGCCTGAAAGGAATTGACCAAGGCCCTCTACATATAGGTGACAGTTGTGTAGCTTGGCCTACTTGTGGGACTCCTAACAATGGGAGCATGCGCTGTCCCTAATGCTTTGTCTGGCTCTTGGGAGCTGACTCCTCATACTGGGTTGCCTTGCCCAGCCTTAATACAAGGGGAGGTGCTTAGTCTTACTGCAACTTGATATGCCATGCTTTGTTGATACCCATGGGAGGCCTGCCCCTTTCTGAACAGAAACAAAGGAGGAATGGATTGAGGGGCAAAGGGGAGGAGGGAAATGGGAGGAGAAACTTTGGTTGGGATATACAATACATAAATAAAATTAATAAACAATGAAATCATTAAAAATAATTTACATCAGAAAGACTACTATTTCTTTCTTTTAAAAATAATATTGCTCGATTGACTTATTGGCTGATTCTCTCTTGCGTATGTGTTTGTGTGTGTGTGCACAAATATATGCCACAGAACAAACGTGTTTGTCAGATGACAACTTTGGGGAGTTGGTCCTCTCCTTCTGCCTTGTTGAGGTCGGGTTTCTCTTGCTTCTGCTGCTGTGCTATATACATCAGGTTTGCTTTTCTGAAATTACCTGCTGATTCTCCTGTCTACTCCCATCTTAACACCAAAGAACTGGGATTAGAGATGTGAACCATCATATCCAGCTTTTTACTGGATCTAACCAGGGTCATTATGCTCACATGGATAGTGTCTTCACCTGCTGATCCATCTCCCAGGCTGAGGATGACTATTTTAGGTTGTTTCCCTTCTGGGAAAGTGTCACATAAGAGATCCTTGTGGTGGTATTGTGTTCCCCAAAATATTGTGTACCTTAATAAACTTAACTGGGGTCAGAGAACAGAAAAGCCACTAGATACTTAAGATAGGCAGTGATAGCACATGCCTTTAATCCTAGCATTCCAGAGGCAGAAATCCTTGTGTTCAAGGATACAGCCAAGCATGGTGACTCACGCCTTTAATCTCAGAAAGCAAGCCTTTAATCCCAGGGAGTGGTGATAGAAAGCAGAAAGGTATATAAGGCGTGAGGATCAGAAACTAGAAGCATTTGGCTGGTTAAACATTTGGCTGGTTAAGCTTTTAGGCTTCTAGCAGCATAGTTCAGCTGAGAGCCATTTGGATATGAGAACACAGAGACTTCCAGTCTGAGGAAACAAGATCAGAGGAGAAGTTGGCCAGGTGAGGTTAGCTGTGGCTTGTTCTGTCTCTCTGACCATCCAGCATTTCACCCCAATACCTGGCTCAGGTTTGATTTAATTAATAAGACCTTTTAAGATTCATGCTACAGGTCCTGAAAGCATAAACAATCACAGGACCCATGATAATTGAAGATCATCAGCACTGTGCTGGTTCAGGCCACAGAAAAGTGATGAGCTTTATTGTTTTATATATATATTCGGGACAGAGTCAATTTAGAGAGTATAGTCTCTTCATGTGCATGTGCTGTGGAATAATCCTCTTGTACACTATAAAGATTTGTCACTCAAATTAATTTAATAAAATGCTGATTGTCCAGTAACCAGGCAGAAAGTACAGGTGTGGTGACCAAACTAAGAATGATGGGAAGGAGAAGGGCAAAGTCAGGGGTCACCAGCCAGATACAGAGGGAGCAAGAGATGATCATACCATGCTAATAAAGGTACCACCATGTGGCAGATCGTAAATAAGCAATATGGGTTAATTTAAAATGAAGAGCTAGTTAGTAATAAGCCTGAGCTATTGGCTGATCATTTACAGTTCATAGAAGCCTCAAAGTGGTTGTTCAGGAATAGGCAGTTGTGACAAGAAACTTCCATATACATATGACGTTCCAATGTGAGGCTGAAATTTTCACATGAAACCTCAAAAAGCTTAAAAAAGGATTCTACACACACAAATGGATTAAAATGCAGCTTCTTGGTAGCTGTCTTTTTTCTGGTAGCCTCTGTTTGCTGGCAGTGAGCAGAGAAATGGCTCCTTTAAGAGATGGCTTCCTGACTCAGCGTTAGTGGCAAAAACCATGTGGCTCTTTTTAGAGGCCCTGCTACCAAACACTTAACTGGGGTTTATGAGCAGCAGGTGGCACACTCCTCGGTTACAGCATGGACTCAAAAAAACTACCCAGAGTTGGGGCACTAAAAATGGCTTTCAGAGCCTAGCCTCTCAAGGAATGAAGGAATGGAGCAGTTTAAAGACTCATGTGGTCAGCAAAAGGTAAAGAGATGCGACAAAGATAGATTCAGACACACAAGAAAAGCGTCTCTAAATGTGTTACAGTGTGTATCAGTATATATGTAGGCTTGGGAGAAAAAAGAAGAAGGGTAGAGAAGGTTTTTAAAAAAGGAATAGAGTAATAAATAATATAATAAGCCACATAAAGATGGAAAATACACAGAAAGTCTGGATTATGTATATTATTGTGTTGACTCTAAAATTTTTGGCTGCTAGGAGAATTGGATTATGAAAACTGCTATATTAAACCAACCTATATATTTTAAAAAAATTATCTTGACTTTAAAATTTAATTCAAATATATGTTACTTTGGGGGAGAGGTTATGCTTTTGTTTCCATAGGAAATGAGAGCTATGGATTCATTCCAGGTTAAGGAAAATCAGGTTTGATCAAGGAAGACCCCCCTGAAAAATCTCTGATTGGATGGCCCAGATGATCCAACATTTCAGAGTACCTCTGTTGCAGTTTCCTCTGAGTTCTGCATTCAGAACAGCTTCAAGGCTGCTGGCTGAGATGAGCCAGCCTCACAGAATTCTCCAGTCAGGACTTGACCATAATCCAGAATTTTCTTAGGGTCCTCTGTAGTCAGAAGTTTTCCTGTGTCCTGGCTTGCTGGTGGTCAGGACAAATCTCTCCCACTTGCATCCCCTAAGTAAGCATACAGAGGCTTATATTAATTATAACTGCTTGGCCATTAGCTCAGGCTTATTACTGACTAGCTCTTACACTGAAATTAACCCATAATTCTTATCTATGTTTAGCCACATGACTTGGTACCTTTTCTCAGTTCTGCCTTGTCATCTTGCTTCCTCTGTGTCTGGCTGGTGACTTCCTCTTCCCAGAATTCTCCTTGTCTGCTTATTCTACCTATATTTTCTGCCTGGCTACTGGTCAATCAGCATTTTATTTATCAACCAATCAGAGCAAAAAACATTCACAGCATACAGAACAACATTCCACAGCAGTCTCTTAAAGATTACCAGCACCCTCAATCAATTGGAAGTAGTCTAGAAAACTATGCCCACATTCCCCCAAAAATGGATTATGGATTTTTATTATCATTTTATGGGTCATTGGTTACAAGTTGTTATGGATAATGGTCAGGAAATATGCTGAACAAGGGAGATTACATTCAGGGATCTAGTTCTAAAAAGAAAAAGGGAGATATAGATATAGGATAAAAGGATAGATTATTGAATTTACTTTAATTCAAAAAAACAACTATTATTCTTACATATTTTATATTGATATGGATTTTAGGTTATTGATACAAATTTAAAATTAATTTTGTTATTATGTATATTTATACTCTTATTTAAGATATGTTTATGCAACTCATTTAAAAATGTAATGCATAATTAAGAAATATAGGTTCATAGTCATCTATAATAGTCAAACTTACAGTCATGTTAGTTAGGTTTTCTAGGTATACAGAGATATATTTCAGAGAGATAGGCAACCTTAAACACTTCAAAGAACTACAGAAAATGTCATTTAAAATGTTTTAAGAACTTAGACTTTTCTCAACAATGAGACACATCACTCCTGGCAGAACCAATTACTTCAAAAGAGATGATGGGCATAAAAGAAACTACATAGGGAGTTTGTTTTCTTTATGGCAAAAGCTAGCCATGTGGGCAAAGAAAATGCTCTTTCCTAAATTGCTGGCAGTTACACACAAAAAAGGGGCTTCTGAATTTTGCCAAGAAAAGGTAGGACAGTCCTTCAAATTTCCATTTCACAGGAAAGTCTGCCAGACATGCTAGGCTATAGGCCAAAGATGGATGCCCCAACATTGCAGAGAAACTTTGGGTGACTCTCCAGGTAGCCTGATATCCCTGTCATTAAGGAGCATTTCATCCTTCTTGAGTCTTTGATGGAGATTGAAGATTAGATAGTCATAGTGATAATTTTTCTTATTCATGATAAAAGGATAAATTAGATATAAAACTTTGGACTCACCAAGATAGGATGGATAATTAAATGTTTTCTCTGATTTTGTTAAATACAAATAGACTAGATATTGTAACTGTAATTCTTATTTGATAACTGTTTTTGTTGTATATCATCTTACTATGTTAAAGTTAAAACCTTCCTTTTTAATTGGACAAAAGGGGGAAATGCTGTGGAATAATCCTCTTGTACAGTGTAAAGATTTGTCACTTAAATTAATTTAATAAAATGCTAGTTGGCCAGTGCCCAGGCAGGAAGTATATGTATGGTGACCAAATGATGGGAAACAGAAGGGCAGAATCAGGGGTTACCAGCCAGGTGTCGAGCGAACAGGAGATGATTGTGTCATGCTACTAAAGATACTTCCATGGGGCAGATACTCTGCCCTATTTATACTAAATAGGGAATATAGGTTAATTTAAATGTAAGAGCTAGTTAGTAATACGCCTGAGCTATTGGCTGAGCATTTACTATTTATATAAGCCTCAGAGTGGTTATTTGGGAATAGGCAGTTGTGACAAGACACTTCCATTTATATGCATGCGTAAATGTGTGTATGCATACACTTATCCAGCTTGCATGCACTTATCTAACTTACAAAGTTGTGAAGTTTTCATGTGAGTTTTCTAACAACACATACAATGGTTCCAGAAAGTGAATTGTCACACAGAACCTAACAAAGACCAGAGATTTAACTTTTTAACTTTTGGAACTCAGACTCTAAACAAAAAGTAAGGAGGAGATAGAGAAGCATTCCCAGTGACATCTCTCTCCCCATAAGAAGAATAGTTTACTTCTGCTTCAAAAATTTAAAAATTTCCAGAGGTGCAGATCTGTATTTGTTTATACTTGGCATCTATATTTTTATCATGTAATGTTTTAGCTTGGGGTATAAGAAGAGGGTGATTCACAATTAAAAATGTACAGAAATGAAACCTTTAAGGAAAATTCATGACCAAGGCACAACTTTTGCATTACATGTTTGTAAACAACTCCTAATGCCATGGAACTCTGTTAAAGGCAGAAGCTTCTAATCAGGTCTGTCCCTGCTCTGTGTTTCCCAAAAATCTCTTAAGGATTTTTTTGTTTTTTGTTTTTCATAAAAGAGATGGGAATATCTATTTGGATCAGTGATAATGGGAAGGAGAAATCAGCTACCTCTCTCTATGGAGGGTAGAAATGGGAGGTTGCAGTGAGGACAACGTGAGTGAGCGGCATGCCAGGCTGCTTGCAGAGAACTCAGATGCCAGGGTTCAGTGTTTGGCCTCAGGCCACAGGCTGCAACTAACAGAAAAGTGTCAGCACCTCAATATAATTGCATGTCCTGGAGCCTATTATTGCACTAATAAAAATGCTTTTCAATAAATCTGAGAAAGGAAGAGGGAGCAAAAAAAGCACCAGGAAGAAAGGAATTGCCCAAAATATTTTATTATATTTAATAAAATTCTCATTAATGGAAAGAAGAGCTTTCTGCTAAATAAATGTACTTTAATTTTATTTTCTGATTAATTTGATTTGGAGGGAAATGCAAGTAATATGTTTTTTTTTTTTGTTTGTTTTTAGTGTGCTTTCTTAAAATACCAGTTAAAGGCAAGTAGGCATCATGTGAGACAGCGCTTTCTCAGGGAGAGGAGGAGCAGGGCCAGCACTCCAGATACCCATGGGGCTATGTGATTATGTCGTGGTGTTGAGTGGCCCTGGGGAAATAGTTTGACCTTCAATATACCACATGTTACTGTTTCATGCTTACAACAAACTTGGAAATAATAAGACTGTCAAAGACATTTGACACTCATAGTATCATTTATCATGGGTATCACAGGGCTTACCTGCCTACTAACAGCCATAATGATCACCGCACAGAAGAGCATCTCTGGTAAGTTTTTTCTTAAATCAATAATGAGAAGTTGAAACTTCCTGTGAGGCAAGTCACCTCTGTGTCCTCATAGGAGCAAGCCTTAATAATGTTAGTGCATGAATGCAATCGATAATGAATTTTTCTTTTGTGCTTTCAATGACATCAAGAATCACAAAGGAAAGGGAGAGGGAGCTCTCCCTGAGTAGTGCTGGGAGGCCTGGCACTGCGAATTTGCTATGGAGACCAGGTGTTCCTGGCCTCACAATGACAGACTCTCCTGCCCCTTACTCTAGACTCCTGCCGTTGATCCATAGTCTCACATATGCCAGCTTCTTTTCTGAGTGTTTAGGGAAAATTCTGACACATAGTAGGGCTTAACAAATTATTTGATGAACAAATGTACTTGTCTTTTCCTTCCTTTTTCCCCTTCCTTCCTTCCTTCCTTCCTTCCTTCCTTCCTTCCTTCCTTCCTTCCTTCCTTCTTTCCTCCCTTCCTTCCTGTGTCTGTCTCTCTCTCTTTCTTTCTTCCTCTCTTGTTCTCGGTATCATTTTTTAAAACAAACCCATTTTACAGAAGAGTTTGAACAAATTTGAATTTTTTTTAATCAATACTGCACAATTAGTAGGTGACAGAGCCCAAACTGGAGGACTGGTTGTCTTACTCTAAAATGAACGTTCATAACAAAGGGATTTAGGCAGTATTTTGATTAATACAGATTATCATTGCAGAGTCTAGAGTTTTCAAATGTTATGATCACTTTAATGAGTGAAAAAGAAGGGGACATGATGCTCTCTTCTACACGGGGGCTCAAGGGCTGCTTAGTGCCATGTGCACAAGACTGCTTCTCAATGAACATATAAGATGAAGAGCACGCTAAATTATACAATTATGCTTCCTGGTGGAAAAGCCAGTTGGCAGGCATGGCTTCTTTGGGTCCTTAAGGTCACAGCGGGAACACAAGAACTTTCTTTTTCTTTAAAAAATATTAAATTCTCTTGTTGTATGTATTCATGTGAGTTCACATACATGTGTATGTATATGCATGTGGAGACCAAAGATTGATGTTGGGTATCTTAATCATTCTTCATTCGTTTGTGTGAGACAGTGTCTCACTGATGTTAACTGGTTGTTTATACTGGCTGGGCAGCAAGTCCCAGGGATCCTTTTTTTTTACACCCCCCCCCCCGCAGACCTGGGGTTACAGACATCCATCCCACCCTGACTTTCACATGAGAGCTGGGGGAGCAAGTTCAAGTCCTTATACTTGCACAGCAAACTTTCTACCAACCGAGCCATTGCCAAGCCCCACAAGAGCATACCATGAATCCGAGGAGCTGATGCATGGATAGTAAAATCAAGAGAGCCAGGAAAGCTCAGACTGCAGATGAGGTTGTGAGTGGATGATATTTGAACTGGGAAACCTTGAGCAAATGTGAGGAAAGAGTAGCCGAAGGAGGCTTGAACAGCTCCCAGCATAAGGTTGCTGCCAATTATGACTGAGATTTCCCTTCCAAACCATTACTTGCGTTGATAAAGAGGCAGGTGGGAATAAAGCCTTTTGCACAGTATTGATAGAAGGCTGTTAGCCCAGGGAGAGGGTTTTCAATTTATGGCCTCTCCATTCCTAATCTACTCTCTCTTTACTCTGCTTTGTACCACTTCAGCTGGGACCAAGAAACTTGCCTGGTTAACTGGCTGACAGACAGCAAGTTAACCTTCATGAGTAGGAAATGCTGGGAGGATACTGCAGGAGAACGGAGTTTCTCTTGGCCTCTCTGGCACAGTTGTTCCTTACTGATCCTGCGGTGTGTGGAGTTAGCACATGGAATGTCCACCCCAGTGCTGGCTTTGCCGGCACCCAGCTGAGACGACATTCCAGCATGTTTTGTAATGCTCCACAGCAGCTTTCTGCCAAGTTTTGCCCACGGTGGTGGAGTACCAGAAATTCCCAGGATTTTGGATATTTGAGCAGCACCCTAACAAGCGATTTCTAGGAAGTCTGGCTGGCATCCCAGTTGGGGTTTTCTCAAATACCTTATTGGTACTCACTCTATGGCAAACTCTTACTAAATTTTGGGGCATTCCAACAAGTAGTTTACAGATGGTGGCCCAAATAACACGGGTTCTCAGCCACGGGTGAAGAGAGTCTTCCAAGGTCGTTCCATTTTGGATACTTTGTCTTAGCCCTTGAAGTGGAAGCTGCGTCTTTACCTGTGTTCCCCATTGTCTCTTACAAGTTAATAATCTTTATATTACTTTTTTAGGTTCAAATTACTTGTGTGGTTTCTGTTTCCTCACCAGACCCTGATCAATATTCCAGATTGCCTTCAAAACCGGAGCCCAAGGCAAAAAGCCTTCCTGGGAGTCGTTTTTGTGGGAATGTAATCTTAGAGATCAGAGCAAGAAGACAAGGGAAGAACAGGTTGGAGGCAGAAGCAACGCAAGGGTGAGGCTCAGAGCTGGTCATACCAATGGGCAGGACATGTCCAGACCTGAGGACCTTCTCTGGAGTCATAAGAAACACGGTAAAAACAGCACAGGGAGAGGAATGAAGTATGGGGTCCTCTCCACAGAGACGTTCAGAGCAAGGGCTGTCCTGACTGCATTGGTCTGGACATGGCGGAACTGTCTGCAGAACCCTGCTGTAGCAGGAGCTGGGATAAAAGGTGAAGCAGAGTAAACAAATAAAAACATAAATAAAATGAACAGGGGCATAAGAGGTGTTTGGTCTAACTATTAAGATATGTTCTAAAGATATTCTATGAAATTCTCAAGGAATTAATGTAATAGTGATAAGGAAAAAATGATGTTTAAAATATTTTCTTGCCGGGCGGTGGTGGCGCACGCCTTTAATCCCAGCACTTGGGAGGCAGAGCCATGCGGATCTCTGTGAATTCAAGGCCAGCCTGGTCTCCAAAGCGAGTTCCAGGAAAGGCGCAAAGCTACACAGAGAAACCCTATCTCGAAAAACCAAAAAAAAAAAAAAAATATATATATATATATATATATATATATATATATATATATTTTCTTTTAATAGGTAAAAATTGAGCTGAACTCGAGGTCATAGAACTTAAATAGTATTTTAATAATGCATGAGCTATAAGTTGGTTTCCTCGATACTTACTTTGAGAGTTGGCAAGAGTGGACAGGAGATTAGTTTTATGTAAAATAAACATCAAGCAAGGTGGTATTCAACAGATACTATGTTAAGGCATTTTGTTATTGGAATTCACTAGAAGGTGGTAGGTAGTTCATCTTCTTGGCATGAGAAGCTGACTAGCTCAAGGAATGTCATCATCTCTACTAAAGCTAAGAGGTCATAGGTAATTGGCAAAAAAAGAGTATGGTAAGGTAAGAAATCAAGACTACTCAAGAGGTAAACGTCATTAAAATTGTTCACAATCAGGGTGCAAGTGAAAGCAGGTGTCCCGAGATTATGCATGCCTGGGGCTGTGAATACAATTACATGGGAAAATGGCAGTGCACGTGACCGCTGATGCTGAACCGGGACGCTGTGGGGAACAGTAGTGCCCTCTGTTCCCCTGCCCCTTCCTGTCACCTCTTCCTGTCCCCTCACCTCCTCTGCCCACAAAATTGCTTCCCAGCTCATTGAGAGAGGACTGGAATCAGTGTCTGCCTGCCTCATCTTCCTTGATCCACCTCCTGACATTAGCCCTGTAAGTTCCGCCTCTCTCGTCCTCTGAAGCCCAAGATACACACGCATTTCTATGAATGGTTTCAATTTATCATCTCTTTTTTTCTATTCTAGGAAGAAAAACTAAAATGGATAGGTATTTATTTCAAAAATATATTTTGGATTTAGAGTTCTTCAAGATATTTTTTTTTTTTTTCGGTTTTGGAGATATTGTCAAAAAGAGTACGTGTTTGTTCATGCTTGGAAGCTGCAGAGTTGTGAGAATCATGGGGAAAGGCTTGATTCTGCAGGAGGAGTAACTGTTCCAAGTAATGCAAACTTCGAAGGGAGGAGATTGGAAGGATTTAGAGATGCCCAGAGGAAGCAACTCCAGCTGAGAGGTCGTGCATTGCACTAATGGCATTTTGTTTATCTCCATAGGAATCCTAACAGGAAGACGTGGAGTTAAGTGCAGAGTTGCATGGATAAACACACCGGAAGGCCTTTCTGTGTTCCTGAGGCCACACCACTTCTTTCTTCTCTGGAATCCTGTTGCACATTTCCATGTAGCACGCTCTTGGCCCTTTCGACATTCAGATCTGTACTGTCAAAATATTTTAGAGCTCAGCCTCTTCAGTTAAAGACAGGAACATTTCCTTAATACTGTGAGTGTTAGTGATGCTGAAGGATGATGAGCTCCGTGTGGTGCGGGGAGCAGGGGAGAGATTTGGGGACTGATGCCAATTCTGTCACTTACCAGCTGGTGACTTTAGGAAAGTCACTTAAACTTCCTATGTCTTAGCTTCCTTAATTTGTAAAATGAGCATAATACAGCCTCTCTGACAGGGTTCTTAGGATGATTAAACTTGATTCTGCAGCTTAACAATTCCCAAAGTGTGTTATTTGGAATACAACCCCAAAAGATGATCCTCTGTAAGAAAACTCATTGCTTACACTATTTTGTGAAATGCAGTATTCTGCAGAATCCTCTAAATAAACCTCTGTGTAAGTGTTTCTCCTACACATCTGAACAAGTATTCTTTTCCTTAATATACAACAACGTAAGTTGAAGGCACAGTGAGAGACAGCCAAATGTAATCACTGTGCCTTTGTTAAGGTGTGCAGATTTTAGGACGTGATCACTGCAATGAAAAGTTAGTAGGGTTGCTATGACCAGGCAGAAATTTATAGATAATACTAAGAAAATGTCAAGGTATAATTCTTCCAGTTATTTTACACACACACACACACACACACACACACACACACACACACACACACACACACCCTCCATTGTATTGAAAAGTTTGGGCATGATGCAATAAATTATTGGCAATAGCATCCTCTATGATGATGTCTGTAGTAGAGAAGAATCACATTTAGATGCCTTTCTTTTGTACCATAAGGGTTTTATTCTGAATAAATACTACATAGGGAGATATAGTTAAATGTAATGAAGAAGATGCACTAAAATTGCACACTATTTGATGAGTCAATAAGGTAAATCTTTTTGTAGTGTTCCATCATGATACTTATTTTTATAAAACCTACTTTATGGTTAATGGACCATTTCTATTTTTCTCGTGTGAGTATGTCAGTTTGATAACGGAGTTCATAAGAGTTTTGTATGCTGCTACATGTCACCTTCAACACAGCCCATTTCCTGATCACCTAAAGTACAGAATTCAGTACTAGAGAATCTTACTAACATTGATCTGTAAAATAAAGTCCACAGTTCACCTGGTGACTGAGAATCAACTTAATGTATGTTGTCATCAAGAGCCTTAAAGTAAGTGGCCAAAATCTTGGTGCCTGTTCCAGTTTTAGTCTAAAGTAAATTCTAATTCATTACAAACTCAAGCTCTGGGTTCATGTTACACGATGACATTACATGTTTGCCGTGACTGTCGCTGCTGCAGTTGTTATCACGGTGGTTGTGATTTTGCTCGGTTTGAGGCCATTTTTGTTTTTCTGTTTAATAGCTTTTCTGAACTTATAAAAAGTAAGCTGAGAGTACATTTAGGCTAATAAATTCATCAGAATGTTCACAGTGTATGACATCTTAGTCTCAAATCTGAAAGGCACGAAGTGTGATAAAGTACATCCCATAATCAATTGCTTACAGTGCAGAAGAGGTAGGTTTGAATATGCAGTGATCAATACATAATATAAACAGGAACAAAAGAAAAGGCTTCACTTCCTATCCACAACACAAGGAAGGTAATTTGCAGTGTATTTCCAGTACATGAGGTACTTAACGCACATTTGGCAACACTCAGCAGTAAGTGGGGAAACCATTCCTGCCCCTCCGTACCTTTACACACCCTCGTTCGTCCGGTTTTGAGGCATTAGAATAGTTTTGTGGTTATATGTGTTCTGCAGCCTTGCTGGTGCTTTGATTTGAAATTGTGATTTAATTAATGCATGTGTGGTTTTTTAGAAGATGTGCCTAGGTACACGTGAAAGCTACTAGTTTCATCTTTTGAAGGGAAAATGGCAACAAGATGACCCTTTCCACAGTCCGTTTGTCCATCCAACCTTCCTCAGCTCAGTCCACTATTGATTTCCCTCTGATTTTTATTTAAAAAGTTCATCATTTCTTAGTGGACTGGAATTTCCTGTTTGATACTCATCTAAAAACAAAGCCAGCAGGAAAGAAAAGGGAAGTTTAAAGGTCCAAAAGAATGTGCCCAGGGATATTTCTTGTTCTCAGAAATGGTTGATTAGCATTTAAACCAGCAAAGGAAAAAAACAAAACAATGATTTCTTCAGATACTTTCCAGTCTCTCTTCTTGTTTCTTCTCCAATAGTCACACTTTGTGCACTGGTCACCAACCCCAAATTCTCAGGAACCAAGAATAATGTGCACACAACATTGAGCAAAGGAATCCTAGAATAGCTTATGAAGTTTTGTAGATGGGAACAATCTGGTTTTTATTCCTCAAAGTTGTAGACACTTTAAAAACAATTACACATATTTATCTTACATGCATATGAATCTTGATTGATATCTGAACATTTTAGAAAATTTAAAGGAGAGATACACAAATGATAATCTTTATTAATTTGTTCTAAACCATGTAGTAGATGCTATAAGAAACACTTTACATCTCACTGTCTTGTGAACATAATACATTTCCATACTGCTAAAATCACCCTCAACTCATGATAGAAAATATAACATAGAAGGTTGATTGCCTTGGCCTCATTCTCACAGCTAGTGAAGGGTAGATCAGGATCGGGTCCTAGGCAGCCAAGCCCTATTTTCATACCTGTTAGACTGTACAGTGCAGCTTTCTGGTGTAAAAATGTGGGTACAGAAACATGTTATTAAACAGCACTAGTATGATTGGCATGTGGCATTATTTATAGTGTCATACAACCTCCTAAGAGAGTAGTAATAAACACTGTCATTTAGTGCCTAGGAAATGCTAGGACAATACATGCACAAAAATGTGGAGAGGGTTTGCTGTGGATATTGCTCTGTATGCTATGATTAGTTAATAAATAAAGTGCTGATTGGCCAGTAGCCAGGCAGGAAGTATAGGCAGGACAAAGAGAGAGGAGAATTCTGGGAACAGGAAGGCTGAGTCAGGAGTCACCAGGCAGACACAGAGGAAGCAAGATGTAAAAGTACTGGTAAGCCACAAGCCACGTGGCAACTTATAGATTAATAGAAATGGGTTAATTTAAGATATAAGAACAGTTGGCAAGAAGCCTGACATGGCCATACAGCTGATAAGTAATATAAGCCTCTGTGTGTTTGCTTGGATCTGAGCAGCTGCAGGAGCCGGGTGGGCACAGGAAAACTTCAGCTACAAGGGTTGTTTATTCTCTCCATCTATTTGTGTGCTTTGAGCAGTTTAGGTCAGGAAAAGGGCTAAGTAGTAAACACTTTAGACTTTACGGGTCCTGTCCTCCTGTTCTGTTTCCTGTTCCTGTCCTCTCTGTCCTCCTCCTGTCCTCCTCCTGTCCTCCTCCTGTTCCTCCCCTCCTGTTCCTCCTCCTGTTCCTGTTCTCTCTCCTGTTCCTCTCCTGTTCCTCCTTCTCTGTTCTCTGCTCCTGTTCCTCCTCCTGTCCTCCTCCTGTCCCTCCTCCCGTCCTCCTCCTGTTCCTCCTCCTGTTCTTCCTGCCTCCTGTTCTCTCCTGTCCTCTCTGTTTCTGTCTCCTCCTGTTTTCTGTTTCCGTCTCTTTTCCTGTCCGTTCCTGTTCCTCGTCTTCCTCTGTTCTCTCTGCCTACCCTGTGCCTCACTCCTCGTTTCGTCCTGCTTCTCGTCTAGCACATATCGCCCCCTGCGCGTGTCTCCGCTGTCTCCTGTCCATCCTTCCTGTCCCTCCTCCCGTTCCACTGCCTCACCTTGTCACTCCACTCGTAACCTGTTCACTTGGCCTGCCCGTTCCTGCTCCTGTCCTCCTTCCTGTTCCCTCCTCTGCGTTCCCGGGACGCGATCTCACGAGTAAGCCTGCGAGCACTTGTTACTCCTGGCCTACGTCCTTTCCTGCCATTCTCCTCCCTCCAACCCTCCCTCTTGTCATCACTCCTGTTCCTGCTCCTGTCCTCCTCCTGTCCTCCTCCTGTCCTCCTCCTGTCCTCCTTCCGTCATCCTCCTGTTCCTCCTCCTGTCCTCCTCTTGTCCTCCTCCTGTTACTCCTCTTTCCTCTTCTGTGGCCTCCTGCTCATCTTCTTCCTTCATCCACATTGTTTTGTCCTTCTTATTGTGTTAAGTATCACATCACATAACAAAATACATCTTTTCCCCATTTTATTTATGAGTATGGATGTTTTGAATGCATGTATGTCTGTGCACCACATGCATTTAGTGCCTACAGAGGCCAGAAGAGGGCATTGGATCTCCTGGGACTGGTTTACAGACTGTTGTGAGCCACCATGTGAGTACTGGGAATTGAACCCAGATCTTCTGGAAGAACAGGCAGTGATCTTAATTGATGAGTCATCTTTCCAGACCACAGAATTTAACTTCTTATAAATATATTCAAAATATATAATCAGTGTTGGCCATGGTAGCTCATGCATGTAATCCTAGTACTTGAAAGGTAAAGGCAGGAGAATTACAAACCTGTGACCAGCCTGGGCTATCTAATGTCTCCAGACCAGCCTGAGCTCCATAGAAAGACTGTCTGTCCTCCTCAGCAAAAATAAAACATGAAATTGCCACCACCATGTTCATGACTATTCATTTTCCCAAACTGAAACCCTATACCCATTAAATAACATTTTTCATTCCCCAAATACCTTCAGCCCCTGGAAAATGTCATCCTGCCTTCTGTCTCTATGATTTTTGCTATTTTTAAGCACTTCACATAAGTGGTTCTATAAAGCTTTTTATTTCATTTTGTGGCTGACTTCCACGAGTAGAATGTTCTCGACTTACAGCATTTGTCAGACCTTCCATTACTTTTAAGGCCAAGTAATATTCCATTGAATGTGTATTCCAAAGTTTACATACCTGTTCATCTGTCTGTGGACACGAGTTGATGCCAGGATTTAAGTGTGATATTGTTGCTATGTACATGTGTGTACAAATATAACAAAGAAGTAGATGCACAAAGTGAAAGAGAGTCTTCTGGCTAATAAAAAGCCCAAGCATAGACAGATTCACAGCAGAATTCAGCCCGGTTTTCAAAGCAAAGCTACAACCAGTGTTTCTTATGTTAAAGAAATAAACAAACAAATAAGAAACAGGAACACTTCTGAACTCCTACAAAGCTAGTAGTATTACTCGAATACCCAAACCAAGGTCCTGCTTTAAAGTTTCGTTGTATATTCAGAAGCAGAGTTGCTAGGTGTTGTGGTAATTCTATTGTTATTATTTTTTTTCTTTTGTGAGAAACTGCCATACTTTATTTTCATAGTAGCTATACTATTTAGAGTTTCCTTTAAGTCAATTTAAGCGTTCAATTTCTGTCACATCAATGTGACCCTTGGTAATCACTGCTCCTCATTTTTAATCTTTTTGACAGTAGGTGTGAGGGTGGATATGAATTGGTGTGCCATCATAGTTTTGGTTTACATATTCCTAATGATTACTGGTGACAGTGTTTTAATACGCTTATTGGCCATATGTACATCTTCTTTTAAGAATATGTGTTAAAGTCTTGTCTCATGTTTTTATTATCTGTTTTCTGATGGGTGCCAAATCTTGGGCCTTGCACACACTAATCAAGAATTATTTCACCTGCTATATCCTTGGGGACCCCTCCTCCATTTTAAAATTAGGTTGTTTGGCTTTATGTTATTGTTTTGTGCATTACCTATATATTTTAGCATATTAATACTTTACTATATTTAATTTTTTCTTCTGCTTAGTAGGTTACTTTTTACTTTTACTGTTCTTTGGTATACAAATTAAAAAATATGGAGTCCCATTTGTCCATTTCTTTTTTCTTTTTAAGATTTATTTATTTACTATGTATACAGTGTTCTGCCTGCATGTGTCCTTGCAGGCCAGAAGAGGGCACCAGATCTAATTGCAGGTGGTTGTGAGCCACCATGTGGTTGCTGGGAATTGAACTCAGGACCTCTGGAAAAGCAGTCAGTGCTCTTCACCACTGAACCATCTCTCCAGCTCCCATTTATTCATTTCTTGTGCCTTCGATGTCAGTTACAGAAATATTACTGTGAAATTAAATGGTGTGAAGTTCCCTACCTCATACATTTTCTTCTAAGAACTCTGTAGTTTTAGAATTCACATTTAGTTCTCAGATTTTGAGATAATTTGCTTAATTAACCTGAAGATAATATGATATTCATAAGCATCTAACTTCTCTCCTTGGCATTTAGATATCTAGGTTTTGTAACACCATTTTTGAAAACTCAGATTTACTTTGGATTTTTCTTTTTTAACCTTTCTACTTTCATTTTATTCATACACTTTGTTTGAGATTCTCTCCTTCTGTGGTTGTTCAAGCATCCTTAAGATGTTTGTTTTTATCTTCACACTGGAAATCTACATCAACCTTCCCAGGTACAGTAGCCAGGGATTCATGTTACTTCTTTGAATGATATAAACTTTACTGATAGTCATTGCAACATTGTTGCTTCTAATCAGCCATTTAAATCTAGTAGTGGGTTAACTATGTAAATCAGGTTTTGCCTCTTTCCTGGAACTTACTGTTTTTAAACCTGACTTTTGCTACTCACTTCACGGCTGACCACTTTGGAAATGGGTATCTAATTGGTGTGATCCTCACTGAGGAAGACTCTGTCTCCTGCTCTCAGCATTCCTTACTTGCCTGTAGTTCTTTGTCTAGGGTTGAGGCTTCCTGAGCTTTCTCCCTTCCACATTAACATGTCTATTGGTGCTGCCCTTATTCACATCATATTTAGGAGCCATGCTGGTGAGACTTCATGTCTTAAAAAATCCCATAAAAACAAAATAAAACAAAAAAAAAACTTTTAAAAAATGAAGAAACTTTCTGCTTGCTAGAGGGTCCTTAGATACCAAGAATAAGTCTGCAGTATAACTTTAAGGCATTCTCAGCTCTCTTCTGAGCCTGCCCCTTTCCATGGGTGCACATGGCTACTTTTTATTTTTCTCTATAAATGTAGTTATTAATGTTCTAGCTATGGATACTATGCTAAGAGCTCAAATTAGCTACAGTTAACACAGCTTACCTTGCAAGCTTCTCCTGGAAAGTTTAGGCCTTGCATATCTTGGAGCAGTCCACAGTCATTCCACTGAATGGACTCAACAGTGCACAGATTGTCCAGGCAGAGAAAGATGCTAGCTTCCTCACAGAATCCTTTTTTGTCTCCTTTTACTTTTTAAAAATGTGCAAATCCTTTCTTGACTCAGAGAGAGAAGTCACAGATCTGAAACAGATTTGTTCATCTGGTCATATGTTCCCATCTGCATCAAACAATACATTTAACTTGCTTTCTAAAAGCCTAAGATGGTCTTGGAAGGCAGTGGATCACTGGGTCTGGCTTCATGCTTCTGTGACCCTCTGAGGCCTCATGATACAGTTGAACATTCACAGTTGACAAATCTGACCTCTGAAATGTTCTAAAATCTAATTTTTTAAGCACTGTTGGTTAGTGAAGAAAATCTAGACAAATATTCCAAATCTGAAGAAATCTGAGACCTGAAACACTACTTCCCAGAATCTAATAAGCAATGATCACTGCTAGGTTTATCCTCTGGCTTAGTTTGTCACCATTTTAAGACAGCGTCCGGGGCAGGCTTCTTTGACTCCCTGTACCTACTTGATGTATGTTGTGAGGGATTCCTATAAGCAGAAGTCACAAATCCCAAGTATCACTGGTCAAATAATCTTATGATTTTGCACATTTAAAAATTATTATTTTTGTTGTTGTTGTTTTCCAAGACATAGTTTCTCTGTGTAGCCCTGTCTGTCCTGGAACTCACTCTGTTGTCAAGGCTAGCCTAGAACTCACAGAGATCTGTCTGCCTCTGCCTCCTGAGTGCTGGGATTAAAGGCATGTTCCACTGTGCCACCTCTGAAAGTGATTTTTGAGAATAAGAAATTATGAGTCACACTGGCTCACCCCTAAGTTTTGTGAATTCTTGAAGATTATGTGATGGGTTACCTGTAGTTCTGACTTAGCCAGAACAGGCCCTGGCTTTGAGTTTTTCTGTTCTTTTCCTAGTGAATCCCCATGTGATATTGAGAATTGCTGGCCCATGAACCACACTTGAGTAAGAAGGCTTATCAAAATCTAAACAGCATGACTACACGAGAGATGGATGGAATAAATGTTGGATAGGTAATCAAAATTGCTGGGAGATTTTAGAATTGTGTTTCCTGTGGCTGTTGGAAATCACACGCAGGCAATCTGTAGATGAGAAAGTCAGCTTCCTACCATCAAGTTATGAGTAATAGCTATTGCCAACGTTTTACATTAAAATAGATTGCTCTTTATAACAGAGGAAGAAAGACTGAGAATTTCCAGACCAGTCCTACAGGGAGGCATGGGATGACAGAGGAGTGTAAGCCAGAAAGAGAATGACATACATGAACCACATTTGTGATTATGCATTTAATTACGAGGACATGAAACAAGGACACCGACTTTCACAGAGAGCAAGACAGAGATGACTTGTGAGGAAGACGGAACCACAAAGGCAAATAACACCAGTGTGTGTCACTGAAGAATTACAGAGTTCCTGAGATTCTCAGGGTTGGCTATGCCCTTTTCTATCTGATAT
This sequence comes from Peromyscus leucopus, assembly GCF_004664715.2. Classification (NCBI taxonomy): domain Eukaryota; kingdom Metazoa; phylum Chordata; class Mammalia; order Rodentia; family Cricetidae; genus Peromyscus; species Peromyscus leucopus. The sequence goes on along the minus strand of NC_051072.1, from coordinate 65,719,508 downwards.
ATCCAGTATTGTACTGAGAACCCCAGTAACTTTATGCGGTGAATAAGCCCAGGCATATTAAAGATACTGCTTGTGTTTTCAAAGACAAAGATGTTTATGGGTTTGGCCTGTGATTGATCAACATAAAATTCATGCACAGTTGTGTCCGTGAGCCATTTAAAATCATCATCATCATCATCATCATCATCATCATCATCATCATCATCTGAGCACAAAGCAAACAGAAAAATCTTTAAAAGAAGAAAATAACAGGTTGATCCAGTGAGAATTTGGAACAGACGTGATCTGTCTGGAAGGATTTGTGGTGAAAGGACTTCAGTTTGCGTGTGTTTGTGCAGGATACACAATTTCTATTTCAGTTTTGTGTCCCTTTCAGATGTCCCAAAGCCAGCTACACAGCCTCTCCAATCCGTCTTTCCATGGTGTTCCACTCTGGGACCTGAATAGATAATGGAAGCAAAATTGGACTTATCTCTCACTTTCTTTGAATCATCTCTATAGAACATTAAGTGAAAACAATTATATAAATGAGAAAACAGATCAGAGATTTGAAATGAGCTCCAAGGTAACACAGCAAGTTAGCAGCTGTTAGTGTAAAGTCTGTGAAAAGCAAATGCTTAGAGACCAATTTCTCAAATTTGTGTTTAAAGTACACATAAAAATTTAAGCAGCGCCTGAAATGTTGCAGCACTCACTCGGGTTTGGGAATTCTCCGGGATTACAGCTTCCCTGTTCTTTAGAAATGGTAATGTGTGAGGCACACGGCACATTTGATTTCCCTTGACATATCACAGTTAATTGTTCAGTTTTATTTTAAAATGTTTTAGTTTGTTGCATTATTGTAGTTTTGAAGGCTTGGCTAATGTTTCATATGAGAAAATATTATATTTCTTTTAAATACTTGATTTTTATGTGAGCTACCACATTCCTAATTATAGATACTACTATGTACAGTGGCCAGATTTTTGCCAGCAGAAAATACATATGAATTTGGAATAAAATCAATGGCAAGTTAAAAGAAATGGCCTTTACATAGGGCTTCTTTTCTTGTAATACATTACTTAAACCAAATGCCATGTGTTATGCTATTTGATATTACAACTAATTACATTGATACATATTGCATCTAGATCCTTATTATAAAAGTATCTTTTAGAATATTGAAGAATAAAATCATCTGAATTCAGTATTGACTGTGTCTTCTGTTTGGCTTTCAGCCAAAATATGACTCAAATGCTCGAATACAGTAGCTGTGGTAGTCTAATAGCCTCACCCCTGGCAATCCTCTGGCATGGAATGGCAAGTCAGGGCAAGGGGGCATGTGTTGACAACAGTGCCTTTCACTGGCGCAGACGGTCAACGAAAGGGCAGCCTACAGTGTTACAGGCGAGGTCTACAGTTTTAATGGTCCAGCTATTTGGCAGGAAGCATCGTATACATAAAAAATCAGGAAAGCCAAATGAAAATAAAAAGTTCATGTTACCCCAGATCTTGGCCCTTGAGCTAGCGCTTCGATGCATAGCTGGTTTTGAAGAGGGAATGCAGGGCAAGTTTTAACCGACTTAACTTTCTATTGACAACTGTGATATTATCATGATCCAAAGCAACTTCGGGAGAAAAGGATTAATTCACCTTACAGCCTTTCGTCCATCGCGAAGGGATGCCGGAACAGGAACGCAAGGTGGAAACCTGCAGCCAGGGATTCAAACAGAGACCATGGAGGAATGCTGTTCACCGGCTTGTTTTCTGTGGTTTGTTCAGCCTGATTTCTGACACCACCCAAGGGTGGCACTGTTCACAAAGGGCTGGGCGTTTCCACATCGATCACGAATCAAGAAAATGACCCATAGGCCAATCTGACAGAGGCACTGAGATTACATTTTCTCAGGTCACTCTAGCTTGTATAAAGTTGACAGAAACCAGCCAGAACAAGGACATGGGGTGGGGGTGGGCGGTGGGGTGACACTAACCAAACCTTCAAATTAATAAAAAAAATAAAATGGCAAAAGTTGTTATCAAAATAAACAATAAAACTATCCTCCGACGTGAGAAAGTGTCAGAATAGCCCTCGCTGTTCCTTATATGACACTGCTTTTATGGAAAGAGCAAGTGTTGATTCTCATCTATTCTGCTGACCTCACAGTACCCCAGTAGTTCAGGTGAAATTCAAAAACTGTGTTTGTCCTGGTAACAAACACTGAAGAAATTCACCTGTGTCTAAGTGTTTGCGCTGCCTGGGCCTTGGGGCGACTGCTGAGAACTTGGACTGAGAACTTGCTTTGAACTTCTGCAATATCCCATCTTTCTCACAGTGTGGCTTGCTCCCTTCCAACCCTGCAGCCATCATTGGAAGAGGCACAGGACTTGTTTACCGGAATGAAGTAGAAAATCTCCTCCAGTAATTGCTCTGAAATAGATTGCTTGTTTATTTTTGTTTGTTTGTGTTTGTTTTTTTGTTTTTTTCCCCCAGTAATATATAAAGGACTTGTGGAATTTTTATTAGGAAAAATCTATGCACTTATTTCCTCGCCCCACAAGTATATTAGAAACTATAATAATGAAATGTCCTCTCATCCATAATATAGTATTTACTTATAGAGCACAAACATCTATCTATCTCACCGTTATTTTATGTGAATGGGAGTTTATATCTGTGTATCATGTGCATGTAGTTCCTGCAGATGCCAGAAGAAGGTTCCAGACCCCTTGGAACTTGAGTTACAAGGGATTGTGGTCCTCCATATGGGTGCTAGGAATTGAACCTATGTCCTGTGGAAGAGCAGGTAGTGCTATGAGCCACCATTACAGCTTTCCAGAGTATAAATGTCTTTAATTTGAAAGTCTGTGATATCCATTTCTATAATTCCCTATAGGACATGATATGAGAAGATAAAAACAGTAAGCCAAACAATTTAGGGATGTGCTGTTTTAATCAATTAATTTATAGTTTCAAATCCTTGAATATTTGCATATAAATTTACATAAAGTATAACAAAGAGCTGTTGCTTCAAAATGACATTTCTCTTGAAATTAAGGCTGTTTGAGTTCATATTTCTTTAGTTTCTCAGTTTCTAATATGCATGACTGTGACTGGAGAATTCCTCTCCAGCTCCCAACAAGCCCCGACAGTCCAACAGCCCACTTATAATATAAACACACAGATGCTTATATTATTTACAAACTGTATGGCCGTGGCAGGCTTCTTGCTAACTGTTCCTATAGCTTAAATTAATCTATTTCCATAAATCTATACCTTGCCATGTGGCTCGTGGCTTACCGGCATCATCACATGCTGCTTGTCATGGTGGCGGCTGGCAGTGACTCCCTCTGCCTTCCTGTTTTCTCTGTTCTCCTCTCTGTTAGTCCTGCCTATACTTCCTGCCTGGCCACTGGCCAATCAGTATTTTATTTATTGACCAATAAGAGAAATTTGACATACAGACCATCCCACAGCACATGACTTTCCCTGTCATTTTATTCCTAATCTGCAAAACTCTAATTGTAACTTCTTTTGTGCAAGAATGCTTATTACTTATGTGTGCTAGGTAACTATGAGATCAACTTGGTCAGTATAAGAGTTTGAATTATGATATGAAGGTGACTGACATGTAGTTTAGTTTTTAAATTAGTGCTATGTTAGGCTACCTGGAGATCCAATATAGGAAATAAATTATTTTGCTATATTAAGTTCCCCTTCCCCTGTGCCTCCTGTGGATCATACCATCTTCTTTTGTTAGTTTTTTCTTTCGCTGATGATGGGGACTAACTCCAGGGTTTTATGAATGGTTAGCACACACCTTTACCACTGAGCTCCAGCCATAATGTATTTCTTTATAAGATAAATAAGACTGCTCATTGAAGAGGCTGCAGTGAATCTAATGCAAAGATCAGAGAGCCACCTGAGTTCTATTCGATTTATTCTGATTTATCAAGGTAATTGAGATGTGGATATAAATGTAGGAAACACTGTGTTCATGAATGGTATGATGGTGTTGTTGTTTTAGGTAGCTATAGTTTAGGGATGAAGCAGTCAACAGCTAGGGCATCTGTTTAGGAAGGCACGAGCCAAAGAGAGTGCGGGGTAGGAGTTCACTGAGAAGGTGGAGCACAGAGACAGCTGAACAGTGGAAAGGATGAAGAGGAGGCTTTCTTGTAGAATGATGTGGAGATCAACTGGGCTTTTGGCTTACATAGTTGCAGGTACATGGTGCTCAGGGAGAAGAGCCCATCCTCATCATGTCCTGCTGGTGGTTGAACACATTTCTGCTGTCATGAACATTTATCATTTCAATTCAGCTTTTACATCTTTCAAAACAAGACTAATAATCTGTCTTACAATTCCATTTATAAATCCATTCAGATGGACTTGCTGCATGTGGCTTTATTACAGACACCCAGGAACTGGGGAGAGGATGATCAAGAATTGTAGGGCAGCTTGTGTTGTGTGCTCAGTGAATTTCAGGCCAGTCTGGGCTACAAAGCACAACTCTGACTCAAGCAAAAACCGACCAATAAAGCAAAATGAAACCAAAAGAAACTCCAAGCAACAAAACAAGAACTCCATCATTCCATTCATTAATTCTAGTTGATTTTTTTTTTATTCAGAATCCCTCCTTTCCTTTCTAAATTCAACTTGAATTGCAATATTCAATGGGAAAACAGACGATATCCTGAGTGAACAGAAACACAGCAGCTCGACACAGGTCTCATCTTGTCTATGAGAACTCATGTCTATTTCTCACAACAGTATTTAATAAAGTATGTCTGGCACAATATTCGAATATATTAAAAGTACTCATTTATAAAGCACACACAGACATGTAAACATTTTTTAAAATGGACTTTTAAAAATCCATTAATATTAGACTATAATGCTATGATGTTGCAACAATATATTTTTGGATCTGACTCTTATAGTAAAATTTAACAGAGGTACTAGAATCATGTTATCTCATTGGGGGCCCAGTGAGAACCCATTTTCCTGATTATTTTTTTCACCTCTTCCAGATCATTATTTCCAGATGGAGGCATCAGAAAACTAAGTACAAAGGTTCAAAGGTGGAGGACCTTGGCTTCTACTGAGCTGATAGCTCTCTATTTGGAGGGAATAACCCAATCTGATTGTGTGTTCAAAGGCTGTGGGGCCAGAATACCTGATAATTCTCACCCAAGGTTTAAGGTTCCATGTCTTTAGAACTATATTTTATTACCATTCCATTTCAGGGGTTTGACATATTGGGAATTAGGTTCTTTACTCATTCGCACATTCCTGTCCAATCTCCTTCAGCAAGGATTTTTGTAGCTTCATTCTGACAGATAAAATGATTTCTACTCTCATTAGAGACCAATACGGTACCCTGAATTGAAGAAAAAGGCATTGCTTTTCTCCCAAACTCATCTCGCTAGCTAGCTGACCTACCAATTGTCTACTTGACTATTCTTCCAGAAGAACAGCTCACTGTGGATCCCAAACAAATTTTGCATCATGAACTATCACTGCAAACAAGGTACCCTTCAAAGGCTTATTTCTCTTTACTTGTTGTCCCTGAGAACAAAACAGTAACAGCCTTTGGCCAAATGTAGCAACTGAGCACTTTTGTATTTAAAATAAGATAACATAAATTCTAGTCTATGTCTAATGTGATGAAGGTCCAAATATTGTTTATTAATATTGTACTGCAATTATAAATGTGTTTATTCTCAGGTCTAAGAAAAAAACCAAAGACTGCTTAAAAATAATATTTGCTAGTAAGGTAAAAAAGGATACCTTGACTTTTCCTCAATCTTTTAATAATAAAGATTATCTTTAAAATCCTCTAACAGCTTTTCTTTATTAGTAGCTGAAAGAAATCTTGAGGAGAGGTGGATGCTTTCAAAATAAAAGGAGCAGCGCTAAAGGTGCTTATCTTCTTAAAACCTCCATTGTTCATGAATGCCTAATGTTAGACATTAAAGGTTTGCACGTTCATCATCATATTTTATTGAAGTTGGTAATAATTTACTTATTATCTGCAATGGGTTTCTGAAAAATATTTCTCTTTCCATTAAAGATTTCATTTCAGCATTTACTTGTCAGTTAAATCCTCACATCATTAATGTAACTTCTCATCACAGGCAGAATTGAATATTCATGCCTCACTCAAATCACTGTTATTTTGGCCTCTTGCTTTTTTTTTTTTTCATCCCTGAAAGTGTAGATTATTAACCCATCACTTTACAGCCAAGATTTCCTGAAGGCTTCACCGGTTTAGAGATGGAATTGAAGTTTACACTGGGTCATTTTTTTTTTTTCTGTCATTGGTAGTCATTTCTGCTTTTAATTGTCCAGGTCCCAGAAAGTCACTTAGCTTTCTGTTCTGTTAGCTATTTGCTTAACCCTTGGTAGTGTTTCAGACTGTAGAGCTATCCCATCTCAGCTCTCCCTGCAGTGCGTGGTGAGTAGCACTGTTTGGTGATGATCACTCAAGTGTCCCCTACACCCATGGAAGACACTTTAGAGTATTTTCAATGGCCAATATAGGCCGGTTGACCGCTCAAGACCGTTTCACCATAAAGATTGTAAGACTACTTGGAAATTATTTACCTTCCTTTGGAACAATCAACATTTATAAAGCTAGTCTTCAAATGCTTTCTTTTGAGGCCAGGGGTTGTTACATGTTCCTTAACCAATATCCAGCAGAGTGCAGTCCCTCTTGGGTCCTGTCTCCTGTTTGAGTTACTGCTTTTAGACAGGTCAGCTTCAGACTGAAGTAGGAAAAACAGTTGGAGGCCATGGATGACATAGTACAAAAGGAAGAAAGGGACAAAGATTTTGTATCATAGCTCTCAGGATGCCTCTTGGCCTTTAAAAAGTCTCATTGTACTGTATCCCTTTGACTTCAAGTTATGAACAGTGAAAGCTGCTTTCTGCCATCTCCTCAGGAAGAATACACCTCAACCACCACACAGACACACACACACACACACAACACACACACACACACACACAGAGAGAGAGAGAGAGAGAGAGAGAGAGAGAGAGAGAGAGAGAGAGAGAGAGAGAGAGAGAGAGAGAGAGAGAGGCTACTAGAACTTTTAAAGGGCTGAGTTAGAGGAAGGAGGTCCATGAAATATAGGAGTTGAAGTGTTAGTGAGGAGGAAAAGGATTTCAGGGACTATAAGACTTGTCATGGCCCTTCAGGACAATGGTCTTGGGAAGTAGGAGAGACTGCAAACCTGCATCACCACTGAGAAGGAGTTCTAGGTAACAGAGATGAAATGGTACAAATAGAAGCCATCTAAAGTGGACACTGTGGATTAGAGTGTAGGACTTGAGCCTCTACATGTTGGGAGGATTTATGCAAGAACTATTTGGTTAACAGTATAATAACATTTTGCCAGGGAATTACATAGTTTTGTTTTTCTATGAAAGTATAAGGAGGGCTACTTTGATAATCTATAATCAGTAACAATTTAGGAGGCGCTTCTTTGAAAACACTTCATGTCAGTGATGGATGCTAGAATTGAGGATGGAAAGAAGTAAGCAGCAAGCAGAACTGGGTATTGATGGAATTCAGCTAATCCAGCTCCTTTTGTATCACTCGGTGGTGGGGCACTTATCCTTGCAGGCCACACTTAGTCATTTAACGGTTGATTTACCATCAGAGAGTTACATGGGGAAGCCACAGGGCAAGGGGACCTAATTAGTATTAAACACTGACAGGAATTTGGGCCTGTTTTCATAAGTTGCTTGGTAAAGGAACACATCAGCTCTGGGTTATCAGTATGAATTAATGGTGGCTTCTTGTGCTCCTGGCCAAGTCATTATAAACTACTTAGCATACAAATTATTATGGGAAATATTTTTGATATAGCAGAACTCAACTTATTCATCTCACAAATCTGCAGATCCAATAATTTTCAAGCTAGCATTGGCAGTCTTTTCTCATTCTCAGTAAAATTTATTAATAGGGAACTGTCATAAAATCTCATATTGCCAAGACTTCATTACTTCCGCCAAAGATACTGCTGTAGAATTCCTAGTCTATTTACTACAACATAATTGAATAAAAGATTAAAGTACCAATCTATTTATCAGGTGAAGAAATATTTTTGTATGACATCATAGCAGTCTGTCCTGAACACATGCATAAAAATTCTCACCCTGGCCAATTTTATTTTCTTTTTAAAGTCCTTCATTCATGTAGTAGAAAAACATTAGAGGAACATTGAAAAGAAGAATTCAAGATAGCAAATATAGAATCATTTTCTTAGTGTCTGGAAAGCATATAGTTCTGACTCATATATGTCTAAGGTCCTTGCCTTCTATAACCACTTAATGCAATTTCTTACTAAGTTTTCAGTTCATACAAAGAACAGACTGAAAAGGAGTCTATAAATGGGAAACTTGTAAGGAAATTTTCATATAAACTATGGGTTAACTATCTAGTGTGTTGGGTAGAAACTACCAGGCCAAAATAATAGTGATTTGAGTAGGGCATGAATATTCAATTTTGCCTGTGTTGAAAAGTTTCATTAATGATGTAAAAATTTTACTGATAAGCAAATGCTAAAGATGAAATCTTTAGTGTGAAGAGAAATATTTTTCAGAAGTGTACCATAGATAATAAGTAAATTATTACCAATTTCAATGACACATGATTACTGTGTGCTAACCAATTCATTACATGCTACTTAAACTTCAGATCAACAAAGGTACTTCCATCTAATTCAGTTTCACAACTCATGGTTTGAATGCCTACTGTGTGTCCTGTGCATGGATAGCTTAAGGTGGATCAGAAAGGAATGAAACTTCTCAGAGTTCACAATTTTGTTTTAATCAATTGAAAGAACTTTTGTCAATGATATAATTGCATAATGTTCATTCAGCTGAATTGTGATTATGTAACAAGATATTAACTGGAAATTTTGATTTAGATACTGTATGATTAAAAGTGCTTTCAACAGAACTATTGAGGATTAGCTTTGTGACTTATGCCCTCTTTACTTATTTTGAGAATTTAAAAAGGACCAAATTTGAAAATTAGTGGGGTGTGGTGATACTTTGTTTGTACGCTAACAAATAAATTTGCCTGAAGATTAGAAGACAGAGCCAGCCACTAGATTAAACACAGAGGCCAGGCAGTGATGGCACACACCTTTAATCCAGCACTTGGGATCAAATGCCTTTGCTCCCAGTATTTGGGAAGCAAACTCGCCATTAATCCTAGCACTAGGAAGGTTGAGGCAGAAGGTGACGTGGCTGGGTGGAGAAAGGCATATAAGGCGGGAGGAGACAGGAACTCAGTCCTTTTGGCTGAGGACTCAGGGGCATTCAGACTGAGGATTTGTGGAGACAGGATCTTCCCCTTTAGGCTGAGGAGTTGATGAGGTGAGCATTTACACCATATCTGGCTCTGGGTTTTTATTATAAAACCAATTAGGATTTGTGTAACATCTGCTGCCCAATGTGGCACACAAATTCAAGAAAAAGCTGCTTGCCTGTGCCTTTGCTGCCACTGGCACAGGCCAGAGCTATAGAGGGTTGGAGTCTCCACCCTCCCTGGGCTGGAGTCCCTACCCTGCTGTTTAGGTTTTTGTTGCATCCTCTCTGCAGCAGACTCCACACCAGGAATTGGTTGCTTTTGCATGTTCCCCCACGCACACAGCTGCATCATTCACTTCTTTCCTCTCCTGGTGGGTTGTGGCTTGCACTGGCACATTCCTCAGGCTGCTGCCACACTAGGTAACTGTCTTGGTTCACCATCATCTGAACTGTCATTGTCAGCAGATTTGGTGAGTCAACTGGGATTTCTTAAAAAGGGGAATTAGTTAAACAACAACAACAAAAAAAAGTCAAGAGTTTTTTCTGACATTTAAAAATGGGAAACACTATTACAATGGAGGGAGTTTGCTCTCTGTTTGATAATAAACTAGATGGTTTGAAAATTGAACAATTAAATGAGAGGATAATTAACTTAGATGAGATTTATATAATGTCAATTATAAATATTATCAGTTTGATTATTCTTGTTTTATCTCTAAAAAAGTTGGTTTATATGAACCAATGCCAAGTTGGTTGATATGAGTGCCAAGGTATAAGTCTTAGAAAACCTTATCATAGAAATATTCAGACCCAGATAGAAGAATTTAAAGGAGAACAAATCTCAACATTGCATTATAAGGTTACAGAGAAACAGCCCAAGGCTTTCAAATAGCCAACCTTTTTTTATCCAGTAACCTTACAGGAACTACCAAATGATACATATCCCCCAGACTGTGTACAAGCTGAATGGACTCCTGTGCAAATGTTAGATTTGAGGAGATTCAAGGAAGTTATATTCTTTTTTTTTTTTTCCGAGACAGGGTTTCTCTTGTGTAGCTTTGCACCTTGGTAGCCCAGGCTGGCCTCGAACTCACAGAGATCCACCTGGCTCTGCCTCCCGAGTGCTGGGATTAAAGGCGTGCACCACCACCGCCCGGCCGGAAGTTATATTCTTATACGGCATGCACTCACCTTTTGTAAAGCAGTTTTTAAACTCATGGTCAACTTGTAATAGAATTATCCCTCAAGACTGGAGAGATTTGGTTATAGCAGTCTTGGAGTCTGGTCCCCAATTACAATGGAGGACCTGGTGAAAAGATGAAGCTAAGACTATTGAACAATGGAGTAGGGCTAGAGGTATTGAAATTTCCCAAGATCAACTTTTTGGGGAGGGAGATTATGCTAATGTAGAAAGACAACCTTTATATGATGACCATACCTTGTCTTTACGTCACACAGCAGCCTTAAGTGCTTGGGACAGAATTGAAGATGTAGGAAAGAAAATAGAGTCATTTACAAAAGTTATGCAGGGCCCAAAAGAAACCTTCACTGATTTCTTATAAAGATTGACTTCAGCAGTAAATAGAATGGTACCAAATTCAGAAGCTAGACATATAATAATTGAATCTCTGGCTTTTGAAAATGCTAATTCACAATGGAAAAGGGTAATTAGGCCTTTAAAGGCAAGATCAGCACCCTTGAAGGAGTGGATCCAAGATATAATCTATATTGAATCTCATGACCATGATGATGCTTGGATAAGAGAGGAGATTTCTAGAAGTTTGAAGAAATATTGAAATGTCAGGTGTTTCAGTTTCAGTAAACAAGGTCACTAAAAGGAATTGTAAACAGGGTATTCCTAGAAACAATGTTTCTTCGAAGAATAATCCCAACCAAATGCACCTCCCTTCTGGATTATGCAGGAGGTGTGGCAAAGGCAGACATTGGACTAATGAATATAGATTTAAATCAACAAAGGACAGAGAAGGTAATCCTTTGCCTTTGTTGTTAGGAAATGCTTAGAGGGACCTCCAGCAGGCACCCATGTCAAATTCCATTTAGTCCTTTCCTGTCGTCATGGAAGAAACTCCTTCCCAGAGCAATTAAAGAACCTAATGCCTGTTGTAAAAACCATATAACTCTGGATGATAAAACAAACTATAGAAGAGAGAACAAAAATTTAAGGAGAAACCATAAATCAAAACTGATAAAGATTAGATTTGGAACTTCCCCAAAGTTAGGGCTGGGTCAGGGTTTTGTTTCTGTATTTCCAGGAAAATAAAAACAATTATCTTGAGGAATTTAAAGACCTCTGGACAAATAAGCATCCAAAAAAGAAGGGAGAACTATTCTGAAAAAATTACCAAGAAAAGGAATAATCTGACCTAATATGGTCTCTTATACTCCAAAAAGATGATGAGACCCTACAACAATGACTCCACATGGACTATGATAATGGCACTAAGCTGGCAAACACCACCTAAAGATCAGCTTTGGACTACAAACTGCTTAGGACAATTTCAATTTGACTAGCTGAGATGCTCTAGCCTCACAGACTACTCTAGCCAGGACTTGAGACAAGCCCTGCACTTTCCCATTATGCAGAGACTGGACAACAATGATATAGCTGCCTCTCCCAGGACTTGACAAGCCAAATTTTTAATTTCAGGATCCCCTAGAGATACCATCACTCCCAAACAACAGGAAGTAAATTTAAGAACAAGATACCCACATTCCCAAGAGGAATGTGGTATGGTTTTTGGTTGTTCAATGAGTTATGGATATTTGTCACTGTTTCAGTGGTTGATTACAATTTGTTATTGGCAATGTTCAGGAAAAAAAGCTAAACAAAGGAGAATAGATTCAGGTTTCTTGTTTTGAAAAGAAAAGAGAAAAAAAGGATATATATATATCATATATATATATACACACACACATATATATATATGATAAGATAAAAGGTAGATTACATATATAATATATATGATAAGATAAAAGGTAGATTATTGAATCTACTCTGAAAAAAATATAGAAATGATAGAATAAAAGAGTAGATTATTGAATCTACTCTGAAAAGATAAAAGGGATAATATGGATATGATCAGATAAAAAGGTAGATTATTGAATCTACTTTTAAAAAGCAACTACTAGTTTTTTGTTTTTTTTTTTGAGCTGAAGATCGAACTTAGGACCTTGCACTTGCTAGGCAAGCGCTCTGCCACTGAGCTAAATCCACAACCCTGCAACTACTAGTTTTAAATATTTAACATTGGATTGGATTTTGTATATTGTATACAAATTGTGTACATTGATACAAAGTTGAGATTAATTTTGTTAAAATATACTATACATATATTTCTACTCTTGTTCAAGGTCTTGTATCTATGCAACTCATTTAACAATGGAGTACAAATTGCTAGTACCTGAAAGTTATTATTACAAACTATTAGGATATAAAGAAATGCATGTTAGTTGGTAGTCACCTATTACAATGGAACTTGTCAGGTTAGGCATGTTTTTCAGGTCAAACAGAGATATTTTAGATAAACAGGTCATCTTCAGAGACCTGCAGAATATGGCATTTAATATGTTTTAATAACATAGATTTTTTTTATGACTATGAGACATGTCTGCTCCTGGCAGTACCAATCTACTTCAAAGAAGATGAGGGGCATCAAAGAAACTTCATATGGAGTTTACTTTCTTTATGGCAAAAGTTAGACATTGGGCACGAAAATGTCCTTACCTTGACTGCTGACAGTATGCTGTGCAAAATGGACAAGCAGGATGCAAAATAAAGGACTGCCAAACTTTGCCAAGACAAGGTAGGACAGCCCTTCAGAACATCCTGCTTCATAGAAAAGTCTGTCAGATATGCTAGGCCTGTAGGCCAGAGGGGTGTGTAGCATTGCAGGAAAACCTTGGGTGACTGTCCAGGCAGCCAGCTGTTACCGTCATTTCTCACATTTTTTGGAAGTCCCTTGTTTGCACTTTCTGCTTACTTGGTTAATATTATTTCCTTCTCGGGTCTCTGATGGAGTTGAAGACTAGAAAGTTATAGTTATAGTTTTTGTTTTTAACAAATTCAGGAAAGATACTCACTAAAGAGGTGTAAAGTGTATAAATTTGAAAGACATCAAAAGAGAGTTTCCAGTTGGTAATACAAGTTAGATAGAAAGTGAATTAGGTACAATACTTTGGACTGACCAAAACAGAATAAATAATGGAGTATTTTCTCTGAATTTGTCAATTGTTAATGGACTAGACATTGTTAATGTAATTCTTGTCTGTATATATCATATATAGTTATTGTACTTATTGTATATAGTTTTTCTTGTATTAGTTATCACCTTTTATTATTTTAGACAAAAAAGGGAAATGTGGTGATATTTTGTTTGTACTCTAACAAACAGAATTTGCCTGAAGACCAGAGGACAGAGCCAACCACTAGATTAAACATAGAGGCCAGGCAGTGGTGGCACACACCTTTAATCCAGCACTTGGGATCTCATGCCTTTGCTCCCAGTATTTGGGAAGCACGCATGCCTTTAATTGCAGCACTATAGGAAGATTGAGACAGGAAATGATATGGCTGGGTGGAGAAAGGAATACAAGGCAGGGGGAGACAGGAACTCAGTCTTTTCGACTGAGGACTCAGAGGCGTTCAGTCTGAGGATTCGTGGAGACAGGATCTTCCCCTCTAGGCTGAGGAGTTGGCGAGACAATAAGTGGCTGTGGCTTGTTTCCTCTGATCTTTCAGCATTCACCCTGATATCTGCTCTGGGTTTTCATTATAAGACAAATTTGGATTAGTAAAACAGAGATTATTTGGTGAGTGGAAGTTTTCTGAATAAACTGAGTTCTTACCACTTTCTTCCCTTTCCCCTCCCTGAGGACGGACAAGTGCTTTATGATTCTTTCTGAAGCTGAGAGACACACAGTAGACTAGGTCTTTCTTATATCTGAGAAAATACAAATAGTTAAAAAAAATTTTAAGTGTTCATTAGTCATCAGGGAAATAAAATTAAAATAATGTTAAGATTTCATCTTATTCTAGTCATTTGGCCCTCATCAAGAAAACATGACAATAAAAGCTGGCAAGGATAAAAGGAGAGGGAAAGGCTTGTTGACTTTTAGTGGAAATGTAAAGTTGTGCAGTCACTACAGAAGTCAGTGTGGAGGTTTCTTTAAAAACTGATAACTGATAGAGCTGGTTATAGTATTAACCAGCTATATCATTCTTAGTTAGATATATTGCCAAAGGACAGAGATCCTGTACAAATAACTAGGAAATGGAATCAGCCTAGATGTCTATCAAGTGGTGAATGAATGATGAAAGTGTGGTACATATACACAATGGAATTTTATGCATCACTAAAAAAGAGTGAAATTATGAAATTTTCAATAAAATGGATGAAATCAGAAACTATTATACTGAATGATATAAGCCAGAGCGAGGAAGACAAATGTCACATGTTCTCTTTTATATATAGATTGTGGTTTCAATTTTTTTTTTTATTTCTATGTCTAAATTGGAGTAAAGAGCCATGTTGATGGGGAAATGCAGAGGCCTTAAGGCGAGGCTAGTAAAGCACATGTAACGGGAGGAAGGTGGGAGGGATCGGTGTGGATAGGTTTAAGTGGGAATGGAGCAGAGGATGGGCCAAAGGATAGAGTAGGGTCAGTCAATCAAAACTGAGGAAGCATAAAAATCATATGTTTTATAAGTTAACCGCAAAATATAATTTATTAAAAACAGTGGAAAGAGGCAGAGCTTGGAGAGATGGCTCAGTGGTTAAGAGCCCTGGTTGCTGTTCAATCTCAGCACCCACATGGTGTCTCACAGTTGTCTCTAACTCCAGTCCCGGGACATCCATCGTCTTCTGGCATCCAGGGGCACAGCATGCATAGGGTCCACAGACGTCCATGTCTGCAGACACTCATACATGTAAGGATAAACAAATGAATTTTTACAAGTACAGAGGAGTTTGAACAGCGGTACTCTGAATACTAGATAATGTTGCTCCTAGAAGCCAATGGTAGGCTATTAAACATACCTTTCAGTGTTGTTGGTCAGGGAGGCTCCAGAGGGTCCAAAAATAATATGTTCTTGCCATTATTTTTGTTTGCCCCCCCCAACATTAGATAGTAAGGCCCTGTTGTTGAAGATATC
The DNA here is from genome assembly GCF_004664715.2 of Peromyscus leucopus. Taxonomy (NCBI): domain Eukaryota; kingdom Metazoa; phylum Chordata; class Mammalia; order Rodentia; family Cricetidae; genus Peromyscus; species Peromyscus leucopus. The sequence continues at coordinate 65,704,032 of NC_051072.1, read as the reverse complement.
GCACACTTTGGTTGCAGGGCATAGAGAAATAAGTTTGAAACTGGGTTGAAAGATTCATTTCCTCCAGCCACATTTGTTAGTACCAGAAGACCCTGTACAAGCTGCTGAGGGAGGAAGGCCATCCACTACTTTAACTAGGATGGGATCCTGCATGTAAACATATATATAATAATATAATACAAACCTGCCAGGCAAGACATGCTGTCTCTCCCACACTGAGTACTCTTCAGGTCCCTGGAGTTCTTTGTCTAGGGTTGAGGCTTCACAAAACCTCCCCTGTCTTAGTTAGGGTTTCTATTGCTGTGAAGAGACACCATGACCATGGCAACTCTTATAAAGCATTTAATTGGGGGTGCCTTACAATTTCAGAGATTTAGTCCATTATCATCATGGTGGGACATGGCAGCATGTAGGCAGAATGGTGCTGGAGAAGGAGCTGAGAGTCTTACTTTTTTTTTTTTTAATTTAAAGTTTTTTTTTTCATTTGACATACCAACCACAGTTCCCCCTTCCTCCTCTCCTCCTGCTCAACACTCACACCCCATCCCCCATCTGCTCCTCAGAGAGGGTGAGCTTCCTTAGGGAGTCAACAAAGTCTGGCATATCAAGTTGAGGCAGGACCAAGACTCTCCCCCCTGTATTGAGACTGAGCAATGTATCCCTCCCTAAGGAATAGGCTCCAAAAAGTCAGTTCATGCATTAGGGATAAATCCTGGTACCACTGGCAGTGGCCCCCACAAACTGCCCAAGCCACACAAGTGTCACTCACATCTAGCAGGTTCCTCAGCTGTCAGTCTAGAGTCAGTGAACTCCAACTAGCTCAGGTCAGCTGTCTCTGTGGGTTTTCCTATCATGATCTTTACCTCTTTGCTCATATAATCCCTTCTCCCTCTCTTTGACTAGTCTCCGGGAGCTCAACCCAGTGTTTAGCTGTGGATCTCTGCATCTGCTACCATCAGTTACTAGATGAAAGTTCTATGATGACAATTAGGGTAGTTACCAATCTTATTACAGGGGAAGGTCAGTTCAGGGACCCTATTGCTTGGAGTCTTAGCTGGGGACATCATATGGGTTCCTGGGGATTTCCCTAGCACCAGTTTCTAACTTCATAATGCCCCCTCTATCAAGATATCTCTTTCCTTGTTCTCTCTTGTCCTTCCCCCAAATTGACCTTCCCATTCCTCATGTTCTCTTGCCACCTCCTCTTACCTCCCACCCCCCATATTCCCAATTTATTCAGGAGATCTTATCTATTTCCCCTTCCTAGGGAGATCCATGCATGTCTCTCTTATGGTCCTCTTTGTTATGTAGTGTCTCTGAGGTTGTGGATTGTAGCCTGGTTATCATTTGTCTTTTGTCTAATATCCACTTATGAGTGAATACAAATTGTCCTTCTTGGTCTGGGTTACATCACTCAGGATGGTTTTTACTAGTTTCATACATTTGCCTGCAAATTTCAAGATATCATTGCTTTTTACAGCTGAATAATATTCTATTGTGTAAATGTACCATATTTTCTTTATCCATTCTTCAGTTGAGGGGCATCTAGGTTGTTTCCAGGTCTGGCTATTACAAATAATGCTGCCATGAATATAGTTAAGCAAATGTCCTAGTGGTATGAATGTGCATCCTTTGGATATATCCCCAAGAGTGGTATTGCTGTATCATGAGGTAGATTGATTCCCAGTTTTCTGAGAAACTGCCATACTGATTTAGAAAGAGACTGTATAAGTTTGCATTCCCACCAGCAATGGAGGAGTATTCCCCTTACTCCACATCCTCTTCAGCATAGGCTGTCATCAGGGTTTTTGATCTTAGCCATTCTGACAGGTATAAGATGGTATCTCAGAGTCATTTTGATTTGCATTTCCCTGATGACTGAGGATGTTGAACAGTTATTTAACTGTCTTTTGGGCATTTGAGATTCTTCTGTCGAGAATTTTCGGTTTAGATTTGTACCCTATTTTTTAATTTGATTACTTGGTATTTTGATGCCTAGTTTCTTGAGTTCTTTATATATTTTGGAGATCAGTCCTCTGTCAGATGTGAGGTTGGTGAAGATCTTTTCCCATTCTGAAAGCTGTTGCTTTGTCTTATTTATCATGTCCTTTGTCTTACAGAAGCTTCTCAGTTTTAGGAGGTTCCATTTATTAATTGTTCTTAGTGTCTGTTCTACTGGTGTTATATTTAGGAAATTGTCTCCTGAGCCAATGCATTCTAAGCTACGTCCCACTTTCTCTTCTATCAGGTTCAGTGTAACTGGATTTATGTTGATGTCTTTCATTTACTTAAACTTGAGTTTTGTTCAGGATGATAGATATGCATCTATTTGCAGTTTTCTACATGCTGCCATCCAGTTATGCCAGTACCATTTGTTGAAGATGCTTTCCTTTTTCCATTGTATATTTTTGGCTTCTTTGTAAAAAAAATCAGGTGTTCATAGGTGTATGGATATGATGCCTTGCTCCATGTGTCTGTTTTTATGCCAATACCAAGCTGTTTTTGTTACTATGACACTATACTAGAGCTTGAAATCAGGGATGGTGATGCCTCCAGAGGTTCCTTTATTGTATAGGATTGCTTTGGCTATCCTGGGGTTTTTGTTTTTTCTTATGAAGTTGAGTATATTGTTTTTTCAAGGTTTGTAAAGAATTGTATTGGGATTTTAATGAAGATTGCACTGAATCTATAGCTTACTTTTCATAAGATTACCATTTTTACTATGTTGGTCCTACCCATCCAAGAGCATGGGAGATCTTTCCATTTTGTAATATCTTCTTCAAATACTTAAAGTTCTTGTCATATAGGTCTTTCACTTCTTTGGCTAGAGTTATGCCAAGATATTTTATGTTATTTGTGGCTATTGTAAAGAGTGATGTTCCCCTGATTTCTTTTTCAGTTCATTTATCATTTGTATATGGGAGGGCTATTGATTTTTTTGAGTTAATCTTGTATCATGCCACATTGCTGAAGGTATTTATCAGCTGTAGGAGTTCCCTGGTAGAATTTTTGGGGTCATTTATATATATACTATTATATCATCTGCAAGTAGCAAAAGTTTGACTTCTTCTCTTCCAATTTGTATCCCCGTGACTTCCTTTTATTGTCTTACTGCTCTAGCTAGAACTTTGAGTAATATATTGAATTGATATGGAAAGAGTGGACAACCTTGTCTTGTTCCTGATTTTAGTGGGATCACTTTGAGTTTCTCTCCATTTAGTTTGATGTTGGCTGTCAGCTTGCTGTATATTACTTTTATTATGTTTAGGTGTGTTCCTTGTATCCCTGATCTCTCAAAGACCTTTATCATGAAGGGGTGTTGGATTTTGTTAAAGGCATTTCCAGCATCTAATGAGGTGATCATGTGGTTTTGTTCTTTCAGTTTGTTTATATGGTGTATTACATCGATATATTTTCATATGTTGAATCATCCCTGCATCTCTGGAATGAAGCCTACTTGATCATGGTGGATGATTTTTTTTTTTTATATGTTCTTGGATTCGGTTTGCCCATATTTTATTGAGTATTTTTACACCAATGTTCATGAGAAAGATTGGTCAGTAATTCTCTTTCTTTGTTTACTCTTTGTGTGGCTTGGGTATCAGGGCGACTGTAGCCTCATAAAAAGAGTTTGGCAGTGTTCCTTCTGTTTCTATTGTGTGAAACAATTTGAGGAGTATTGGTATAAGTTGTTCTTCAAAATTCTGCTTGAATTCTGCACTAAAATCATCTGGGCCTTTTTTTGGGGAGGGGTTGGGAAGCTTTTAACGACTGTTCATCTAGTCTTGATTAAATTTAGTAAGTGGTACCTATTCAGAAAATTGCCCATTTCTTTCAGATTTTCCAATTTTGTGGAGTACAGGTTTTTGAAGCATGACCTGATGATTCTCTGGATTTCCTCAGTGTCTGTTGTTATGTCTCCCTTTTCATTCCTGATTTTGTTAATTTGAATATGGACACACTCTCTCTACCTTTTGGTTAGTTTGGATAAGAGTTTTCTATCTTGTTGATTTTCTCAAAGAACCAACTCTTTGTTTCATTGATTCTTTGTACTATTCTTTGTTTCAATTTTATTGATTTCAGCCTTGAGTTTGATTTCCTGATGTCTGCTTCTCCTGGGTGAGTTTGCTTCTTTTTATTCTAGAACTTTCAGGTGTGCTGTTAAGTCACTTGTGTGAGATTTCTCTAAATTCTTTATGTAGGAGCTCAGTGCTATGAAGTTTCCTCTTAATACTGCTTTCATAGTGTTTTCATAAGTTTGGGTATGTGTAGGGCCCTGGCCCTCCCATTTTGAATAAGCTGCGGCCTGCTTGTTGACCTTGACCAGATTTTCTTCCTATGCTGATTCCCTGCCTGTTTCCTTCTTCCTGAATGCTCACCAGAGGTTCTTTGTTTGTGTATCCTACATTTGATGTAAACAGCTTAGATGCAAGAACGTAGAACATTGAGTAGCAGGGTTCCTCCATTGTGCTGTAAGCCTGTATTTAAGGCCTCCTCCCTCCTTCAATAAACAGCATTTGGCATTCTGTTGGGGTGAATGACCCGCTGTTTCTTGTCTCTATTTTTTAATCCACAGCCCTCTCTTGGACATGGTGATTGGGTGGCTGTAGCATGGGCGCTACCACAACAGGTATGTTGTGCATTCATTTTTAATGAATTCTAGGAAGTTGTTAATTTCTTTCTTTATTTCTTCCTTGACCCAGAGGTGATTCAGTAGAGAGTTGTTCAATTTCCATGAGTTTGTAGCTTTCTGTTGTTTGTGTTGTTGTTGAACTCTAACTTTAGCCCACGGTGGTCTGATAAGATACAAGGGTTATTCCAATTTTTTTGTATCTATTGATATTTGCTTTATGACTAATTATGTGGTGAATTTTAGAGAAGGTTCCATGAGATGCTGAGAAGAAGGTATATTCTTTTGTGTTTGGGTGAAGTGTTCTGTAGATGTTTATTAAGTCCATTTGAGTCATAGCATCTGTTAGTTTCCTTCTTTCTCCATTAAGTTTCTGTATGGCAGACCTGTCCATTGCTGTGAGTAGGGTGCTGAAGTCTCCCACTATTAATGTGTGGGGTTTGATGTGTGATTTAAGCTTTAGTAATGTTTCTTTTTCAAATGTGGGTGCCCTTTTATTTGGGGCATGGATGATCAGAATTGAGACTTTATCTGGATGGATTTTTCCTTTGATGAATATGAAATGTCCTTCTCCATCTCTTTTGTTAATTTTAGTTTGAAGTCTATTTTGTTAGATATAAGGATAGCTACACTGGCTTGCTTTTAGGTCCATTTGATTGGGAAATATTTTGCTAACACTTTATTCTGAGGTAATGTCTGTCTTTGAAGTTGAGGTATGTGTCTTTTATGCAGCAGAAGGATGAATCCTCTTTTCATATCCATTTTGTTAGCCTGTGTCCATTGATATTAAGAGATGTTATTGAACAGTAATTGTTAATTCCTGTTATTTTTTGGTCTTGGTAGTGGTGATATAGTGTGTGTGTTTCCCTTCTTTGGGTATTACTGTAGTGAGATTATCTATTGCCTGTATTTTTGTGGCTGTAACTGAGTTCTTTGGGTTGTAGTTTACATTCTAGTACTTTCTGTAGTATTGGGTTTGTGGACAGGTATTGTTTAAATCTTATTTTGTCATGAAATATCTTGTTTTCTCCATCTAGGTTAATTAAAAGTTTTGCTGGGTATAGTAGTCTGGGCTGGTACCTGTGGTTCCTTAATGTCAGTAAAACATCTGTCCAGGACCTTTTGGTTTTGGAGTCTCCATTGAGAGGTTGGGTGTAATTCTGATAGGTCTGCCTTTATATGTTACTTGGCCTTTTTCCTTTGCAGCTCCTAAAATTCTTTCTTTATTCTGTATGTTTAGTGTTTTGAATACTGTGTGGTGAGGGGACTTTTTTTTTTTTTGTCTAGCCTATTTGGTGTTCTATAAACTTCTTGTAACTTTATAGGCCTGTCCTTCTTTAGGTTGGGAAAGTTTTCTTCTATGATTTTGTTGAATATGTTTTCTGTGCCTTTGAGCTGGGATTCTTCTTCTTCCATCACTATTATTCTTAGGTTTGCTCTTTTCATTGTGTCCCAGATTTCTTGGATGTTTTCTGTTAGAAATTTATTGGATTTAACATTTTCTTTGACTGATGAATCTATTTCCTCTATCATATCTTCAACACCTTAGATTCTCTCTTCCATGTCTTGTATTCTGTTGGTGATGTTTGTATCTGTAGTTCCTGTTGGCTTCCCTAGCTTTTCCATTTCCAGAATTCCCTCAGTTTGTCTTTTCTTTATTGTTTCTATTTCAGTTTTCAATTCTTGAACTATTTCCTTCACATGTTTGATTATTTTTTCTTGGATTTCTTTGCTTTCTTTAAGGGAATTTTGATTTCTTCCAATATTTTGTTTGTCTTTCCCTCGACTTCTTTAAGGGGATTTTTCATTTCCTCTTTAAGAGCCTCTATCATCTTCATAGAGTAGTTTTTAAGTTCATTTTCTTGTGTTTCAGCTGCATTGGAATGCTCAGGTTAGGCTGTTGTAGGATTGTTGGGTCTTGGTGGTGTCACACTGCTCTTCCGGTTGTTGAATATGTTCTTACAGCAGTGTTTACTCATCTCTTCTTCCACTGGTGTGGCTTGTGCCTGTGCCTGTTCTTCCAGCTCTTGTGTTTTGAACCTGAGCCTGTATAGTCCACTGTTTTTCCAGCTTTTTTGGTTTGTGCCTGTTCCTATGTAGTCTACTGGGTTTATGGGGAGAGCTGGCCATGAGGAGGGTGTTCCTGTGCTTGCGATTGAGCAGCAGAGAGGATTTTGGCAGGAACAAGTCCATTGGGTGGCAGGGCTAGAGGCACAGGTAGCTCACCAGCCTGCAGGCTGGCAGGGACTGCACCAGACCAGTGGAGTTCCTCTTGGGGGCAGGGACCAGCTGCCTTGCTGGTGCTGAGATGGGAGGGGGAGGGACACAGAATGTGCCATGGGGTTTAGTTAGGGTCTGGACTTTGGGGCAGTCCAGCTGAGAGGCCAGTCACTTATCTGTTTTTCCATCTGGTGTGGTTTGTGCCGGTGCCTCTGTAGCTTGAGGGGTTGTGGTGGACGGCTGGCCATGGGAAGGGTGTTTTCATGCTTGGGGTTGAATCATGGAGTGGGTCTCAGTTGGACTGCATCCAGTGGGTGGAGGGGGTGGGGGCACAGCCTGCAGGCAAGTATCTCACCTGCCTGTAGGCTGGAAGGGACTGCATCAGAGCAGTTGAGTCCTACATCCTGACCCACAGGCAGCAGAAGGAAAAACTGAGTACTAGGTGTAGCTTGAGTGTATATGAGACCTCAAAGCCCACCCCTGCAGTGACATACTTCCTCCAACAAGTCCACACCTACTTAAACAAGGCCACACCTCCTAATAGTGATATTCCCTATGGGCCAATCATCAAACACATGAGTCTATGGGGGCTATACTTATTCAAACCACTACACCCTTCCATCCACTTCAGCATGTCTATTAATGTCTTCCTTATTCAGGTCATGTATAGGTAGCCATATTAGTGAGGATTCATGGATATATATAGGAGATACAATCTCATAGCAAACTCTTTGTTCCTCTGGTTCTTATAATCTTACTGCCCCGTTTATACAATGGTGCCTTGTCTCAAGTTAAAGAGTTGTGTTGTAGATGTATCCTCTTGGACTGAGTACTTCAACTACATTTTGATTTGTTGTGGTTTTCTATAATGGTCACTGTCTTTTGTAAAGATAAATTTCATTGATGAGGGGCGATGACTACATTAATCTGTGGGTACAAGGACAAATTGTGCTGATTGAGTAAAGTAGTGGTTGTAGGTTCTTCACCAACATCCATGACTTCATTAGCTCTGTGCATGTGGCTTAATTTCTAATACCAGGCATGATTTCCCTCTTGCTGAGTGGGCATTTACTCCATCTCCATTATCAAGGTGCTGGTTACTACTAATGTATGTATGACCCTAGTGCACCTTTAGTGTTATGGTGTCATGGTGGTCACTGTGGTTCATGGCATAGGCATCATAACTGGGTGGGACTCTTGGTGGCTTCCCTCCTTTGGAAGCTTGCACAATGTCTTCTGGTACCATGAAAGCTAGTCCTTGTGGAGGAAGCTGTCCTGTCAGGTCCAGCCCAGGTCTTCTGGGTCCTGTGTCTGAACTGTGCAATGTTTCAGCAATAGAGACTTACCTTCTGCCTCTGCTTGGTAGCTAAGGACAATTGGAATAGCCTATAACGTTTTGGGAATTTCTTGGGCAACCCTGACTAACAACTCAAAAGAGGGCTTCCTGTGCCTGGTTTTGGGGCTTTTGTCAGATAGTCTATGGCTCTGAGAGGGAGTATTGTCAGTCAGATAAGAAAATTTCATTTAAACTATATATGCATACTTTTACACAGACTCATGTACATTACATGTATTTTTAGGTAGATAGTTAATAGTATGATTCTTTATGATGGTTTCAGCCATCCTTACTGTTCTTTTAATCCCAACACATTAAATCACAAAGGAGCTGAGATTGCAGTTTTCCAGCTGGGAGAAAAGTGGAATGGAAAGAGAGGGAAAAGAGAGAAAGAAGAAAGGAGAGGGGAAGAGAGTAATATGGAGGGATGGAGAGAGGGTGAGGAAGAGAGAAAGAGAAAGAAAAGACAAACTGAATTGTTGGGGAATACTATTTTAAGGTCAGTTACTTTTGTTTATGTTGCAGCTGTATTACTGTGCCTGTGTAAAACACCTGATGGTCTAATAAAGATCTGAATGGCCAATAGTGAGGCTGAAGAAAGGATAAGTGGGGCTGGCAGGCAGAGAGGATATACAGAAGGAGAAAGCTGGGAGGTAAAGAAAGAAGGCATGTGAGAAGGAGGAGGACTTCAGGGTCCCAGCCACCCAGCTATACAGCAAGCCACAGAGTAATAAAGAAAAGAAGAAAAGAAAGGTATATACGAATAGAGAATGGCAAAGGTAGATGGGATAATTTAAAGTTAAGGAAAGTTGACAAGCAACAAGCCAAGCTAAAGCCAAGCATTTATAATTAAGAATAAGCCTCCATGTGTGATTTATTTGGGAGCTAGGTGGTGTGCCCCCCAAAAGAGCAAAAATGCAAACAACAACACTGAATAATTTGAAACATCAAGGTGTGTGTAGTTTACAGAAGCTTTGCTCTCTGAAAGATGGAGTGGACATACTATCCCTTTTCATGTTACTGAATAGGACTAACACCTTATCACCTAGTCATTGGGTGTAAAATAAACAGGCATGGTAGGTTATGGCTATGATTCCAGCACTCTAGAAGCTGAGGAAAGAGAATTGTTTCCAATTTGAGGCCACTCTGAGGTATGTAGTGATTTCAAGGCTAATAAGTGGTGCATAATAAAAACTGTCTAAAAATATGAACCAATTTGGGAAGGTGGAATGGCTCAGTGGATTAAAACACTTCTTATGAAAGTTTAAAGACCTGAGCTTCAGATTTAGAACCCAGGTAAAATAAATGTGGTGACCAGCATCATAATCCCAGCATTCCTCTAGGAGGTGGGTGCAAGAGAAGTACCTGGAAGCTTGTGAGTCAGTGGCCGGGGGTATGCACACAGAAGATGCAATTACAGGAACCTATCCTAACAAGGTGGAAGGAGAGAACTGACTTCCCAAAGCTGTCCTCTAGTCAGTCTATGACACCTCTGCACTCCCTCTCTAACACACACACACACACACACACACACACACACACACACACACACCACATGCATATGCTAAACACAAATAAAAAATTAAAGTTATCTCGAAAAACCAAAAAAAAAAAAAAAATTAAAGTTAAAAAAAAATCAATCTATCAAACCAAACCACCAAATAATGCTAAGAATGTCTGAGAACCCAAACCAGGTGGAGGACTTTGGACCTGAGGAATGCCATAGTGATAATTTCCTTGGCCCCTTTTCTGCTCATGCACCCCACAGTAGATTCTGATGCTCTACCCTATAACAGAAATGCTGGTGCCTACACAAAAGTACAGGGAGGGCACGGTCTAAAGGCTGAGTCTTAAGACTATTCTAGTCAACCAAGTAAGTGGCATAGGAGGAACTGTTGTTTCTTCCCTATTAGCAAAGGTCGTGTAGATAAGTGTGAGCAATATACAAAAGAAGAAAACTGAAGATATTTATAACTAAAGGGTATTTAGCAAGATTGTAGTGTTCAAGATAAGAAAATCCCAACTCTGCCCTAGGTCCAAGTCTTGTGAATGAACACATAAAAACCAAAATTTAAAAATATGATGGCATCTATAAACACTATTAAAAAATAAATACTTGGTGAATACCATAAATCATACTTGGAACTCCTGTGTTGCAAGGACCAAAACATGAACAAAAATTTCAGCATTAATTAACAGAAATAGTGTGTTCATGAACTGGAACATTCAACCCAGCAAAACATTGGTTCTCCTCAACCTGCTATAAAACTCTGAAATTTTATCAAATTCCACATTTTTATCTACACATAAAAATCTTATAACATATAGGAAGGCAGAGATACTATTACAGCTTAAATGGTTTGAAAGAAGGCTGAAGTGGGAGGAAGGATTGTAACTGATGTGAAGCGTTATCACAGGATTTAGAGTTGAAGAGGATATGGGGCAGGAAGAGAGGCAGACTTCCAGATCAATAGAATAAACAGCTCAGAGCTATCCTGTATTAATCTGAAGATTGGGAGGTACTCAACAAAGGTGCAAAACTCTTCAGTGGAGGAAGAAGAGTCATTTTAAATAAATAATGTTGGCTCAGTGGCTACCCATAAATTCGGAAATAACCTCACATCTTGTAAAACCAAACCAACTAAATAAATCTAGTTGTGAATTTCACATCTATAAAATTTAGATGGTAAAATAGATGGAAATCTTTGTGACCTTGGACTTGGTGAAGAGTTCCTAGATTTGGCACCACAAATATCCATAAAAGAAAATAATTGAAACTCATTAAAATTCAAAACTTCTGATTTTGTGAAAGACTGTTGAGATGGTGAAAAGTCAAGGCAAGACACAGGCTTGGTAGAAATATCTGTAAACTATACATTTGACAAATGATGTACATCTGCGGTATATGAAGAACGTAAGAACTCAGGAATAAAAAACTATGCTCATTGGAAGCTGGCTGGCCACGCTGTCCAGAGAATCATGTAGATGATTGTCACTCTCCTTCCCATTCTCCAGTTCCAATTCCTCCAACTCTTGCCTCCAGTTTTGCAGCAGAACACCTGCGGGGTCTGTCTTCTTTCTCTTCATTCATTCCCTGTGGACTCCACAGACCCTCACTGCAGACCTAGCCTTCCTCTCTTCTGTCAGGCTCCTGTTCCTGATACCTAGAAACAAATTCTTCAGGCAACCCACAGCCACCACACACTTCTAAGATCAAGAGTGGGCATCAAAAACCTAGGAACAGAAAACCCACACAGCAAAAGCAAGAACAAACATCAACAACTAGAATTACAATAATCCCAAATCCAGATGCCTAGAAGCCAGCATAAAAACATAATCATACCAACCAGGACAATATTCTGCACTATAGTTCAGCAGTCCTAGCAGAGCAGAATCTTCAAGATGGAATATTGCTAAAGCATAAGATAAAAACTTTAAATTAGCTATTATGACTAGGCTCAAGGACTTTACAAAGATATGGATCAATCCATTAATGAAATCGATTAAAACACAAACAAATAGTAGAATTAAATGAGAAAAACTGTTGAAAATATGAAAGTGGAAATGGAATCAATAAAGAAAACACAAACTGAGGTAAAACTGGAAATGAAAAAATATGGGCACTTGACCAGGAACCTCTGAATCAAGCCTCACCAACAGAATACAAGAGATGAAAAAGAATTCAGCATTAAAGACAAAGTAGAAGAAATGGTACTCAGTCAAAGAAAATGTTAAATCTAAAAAAATATGGGCACTTGACCAGGAACCTCTGAATCAAGCCTCACCAACAGAATACAAGAGATGGAAGAAAGAATTTCAGGCATTAAAGACAAAGTAGAAGAAATGGGTACTCCAGTCAAAGAAAATGTTAAATCTAAAAAAATTCAGGCACAAAACATCCAGGATATCTTGGACACTATAAAAACACCAAATCTATAGATAATAGAAGTAGAGGAAAAAGAAGAAACACAGGTCAAAGGCACAGGGAATGTTTTCCACAAAATAATAGAAAAAAAGATTACTAACTTAAGGAAGGAGGTACTTATCAAGGTACCAGAAGCATACAGAACACCAGTAGACTCAAACAAGCAGAAAAAAATACCCATGACACAAAATGATAATAGTAATAATAAACATACAGAACCAAGAAAGAATATTAAAAGCTACAATGGAAAAAGGCCAAGTAACATTCAAAGACAGACCTGCCAGAATAACAACTGATTTCTTATTGGCGACTCTAACAACTAAAAGGGCTGGACAGATGTTCTGTCATCAATGGAAAACGCACCAAGATGATTTTTGCAATTCTAATGTCTATGCACCAAACACAAGGGCCAATCAGCTCCTAAAACAAACACTATCACAACTAAAGTTACATATTGACGCTCACACCATGATAGTGGGTACCTTCAATCCCTCACTCTAGCCAATAGACAGGGCAGCCAGACAAATACTAAATGGGAAAATGCTAGAGCTAAATGACATTATAAACCAAATGGATCTAACAGATATTTATAGGGCATTTCACCCAACTCCAAAGACTATATCTTCTTCTTAGCACCTCATGGAACTTTCTTCAAAACTGACCACATACTCAGACATGAAGCAAGTCTCCACAGATACAAGAAAATCGAAATAACACCCTGAATTCTACCTGGCCACTACTTGTGAAAGCTGTCTGTCAACAACAATAGAAACAACAGAAAGGTTACAAACTCATGGAAACCGACTAACTTATTACTGAATGAAAAATGGGTCAACACAGAAATTATGAAAAAAGTAAAAAAAAATTAGAATTGAATGAAAAGGATATCACAACATTCCCAAAATTGTGGGACACAATGAAGGTATTCTAAGAGGCAAGTTCATAGTGTTAAGCGCCTATACACAAAAATTTAGAGAGATCTCATATTAACAACTTCACAGTATACCTGAAAGCTCTAGAACAAAAAGAAGAAATTAACACCCAAAAGTAGTAGACATCAAGAATTAATCAAAATCAGGGCTGAAATTAAAACAACAGCAACAACAACAAAAAGGAAACAATACAAAGCAACGATGAAACAAAGAGGTGGTGCTTTGAGAAAGTCGCTAAGATTGACAAGCCCTTATCCACACTAACTAAAAGGAGAGAGAGAGTATCCAAGTTAACAACATAAGAAAGAAAAGGGGGATATAACAACACACACACACACAGGAAATCTAGACAATTATAAGGACATACTTTGAAAACTCTCCCAAGTTGGAAATCTAAAAAAAATGGATAGTTTTCTTGAAACAAAACATCTACCAAAGTTAAATCAAGGTCAGATAAGCAATTTAAACAGATCTATAATCCCTAGTAAAATAGAAGCAATAATTAAAATTCTCCCAGTTTTGCCACCCTCCCCCCCCAAAAAAAATTCTAGGACCAGATAGTTTTAGCACAGAACTCTGAGACTTTTTATAAAGGAATTGGCACCAATACTTCTAAATTATTCCACAAAATAAACAGAAGGAACACTGCCCAATTCATTTTATAAGGCCACAGTTACCCTGATGCCCAAACCACATAAAGACTCAACAAAGAAGGAGAATTACAGACCAATTTCCTTTATGAATGTAGATGTAAAAATATTCAAAAAATACTTACAATCGGAATTCAAAAACACATTAATATGCTCATCCACCATGATCAAGTAGGCTTCATCCCAGAGGCAGGGATAGTTCAACATACAAAAGTCAAAAATTTAATCCTCCATATAAACAAACTGAAAGACAAAAAACACATTATCATCTCATTAGATGCAGAAAAGGCCTTTGACAAAATCCAACACCTCTCATGACAAAAGTCCTGGAGAGATTATGGATAAAAGGGACATACCTCAACTTAATAAAGGAAGTTTAGCAAGCCTATAGCCAAGATCAAATTAAATGGAGAGAAACTTTAAATATTTTCATTAAAATCAGGAATAAGACAAGGTACACTTTCTCTAGTCTTATTCAATGTACTACTTCAAGTCTTAGCTAGAGCAGTAAGATAACTGAATGAGACTAAGGAGATAGAAATTGGAAAGGAAGAAGTCAAAGTATTATTACTTGCAGATGATATGATAGTATCATATCACTGAAGAAAGAAATTGAAGAAGGTATCAGAAATGGAAAGATCACCAATGTCCATGGATTGGTAGAATTAGCATTGTTAAAAATGGCCATCTTACCAAAAACAATCTACAGACTTAATGTAATCCCAGTCAAAATTTTAACACAATTCTCTAAAGAAATTGAAAGGACTATTTTAAGTTTCATACAGAATATATATATCAATCCTGAATGAGAAAAGAAGTTATGGAGGTATCACCATCCATGATCTCATACTGAATGGTATGGGCACAAAGACAGACACCTTGATAAATGTAATTGAACTGAAGACCCAAATATAAGTGTACACACCTATAGACCCATGATTTTTTATAAAAAGGCCACACACGGGGAAATAGATAACATCTTCAACAAATGGTAGAGGTCAACTTGGATGGCTGTATGTAGAAGACTGAAAATAAATCTGTACTTATCACCTTATACAAAACTCAACTGAAAAGGGATCAAAGACCTCAGTAATCTGATAGAAGAATAAATCTGATAGAAGAGAAAGTGGGGAAGAGTATTGAACTCATTGGCACAGGAAAAGACTTTCTGAACAGACCACCAACATCACAAACACTAAGAACAACAGTTAATAAAGGGGACAAAATAATTTTGTGAATTATTCCACAAAATAATAAATTATTTTGTGGAATAATTCAGAAGTATTAGTGCTAATTCCTTTATAAAAAGTCTCATAGAGTTCTGTGCTAAAACTATCCAGTCCTGGAATTTTTGTGGGGGAGGGTGGCAGAACTGGGAGACTTTTAATTATTGCTTCTATTTCACTAGGGGTTATAGATCTGTTTAAATTGCTTATCTGATGAAACTGAAAAGCTTCTGTATGGCAATGATCACTATCATTTGAACAAAGTGGCAGGCTTTTCAATTGCAAAAGTTTTTTTTTTTTTTTATATCAGCTACACATCTAATAGTGGGCTAATATCTAAAATATATAAATAACTAAAAAAGCCCTGGATATTAAGAAAACAAGTAACAAAATTTTAGAATGTGGTATAGATTTAAACAGAATCATCAAAAGATGCAACACAAATGGCTGAGGAGCCCTTAAAGAAATGTTCAAAATTCTTAGCCATCAGGGAAATATAAATCAAAACTGCTTTGAGATTTCATGTTACACCAGTCAGAATGGTCAAGATCAATAAAACAAGTGACAGTTAATGCTGTTGAGGATATGGAGTAAGGTGAACACTCATCCATTGCTGGTGGGAGTGCAAATTTGTACAGCCACTGTGGAAATCAGTGTGGTGATTCCCCAGAAAGATAGGAATTAATGTACCTCAAGATCCAGTTATGCTACTCTTGAGCATATACCCATGAACTCTACATTCCTCTACAGAGACCCTTGCTCAACTGTATTCATTGGTGCTCTATTTATAATAGTCAGAAATTGGAAAAAGATTAGATATTCATCAATGGATGAATAGATAAAGAAATTATTAGACATTTACATTAAAGAATATCACTCAGTTGTTAAAAATTAAATCATGAAATTCACAAGTAAATGGATGGAGCTAGGAAAAAACCATTCTGAGTAAGCTAACCCAAACCCCAAAAGACAAATACGGTGTGTATTTGCTTATATAAGCATTTTGCTCTTAAGTCCATATAAATCCACAGGTTATGTATGAAGCAAGGTACTGGGACAAAGGATTAGATCACTCTAGGAAGGGAAAATAGTTATATATGGATTGGAGGTGGGGGACTAAGATGGAAGGGTCAAATGGGAACGGGCGGGGGGGAGGGAAGAGGAGGTGAAGGCGGTGAGGGAGGAAATCTGAGGAGGAACAGCTAAAATAGTGGCCATCTGAGTGGTTGTATGGAAAGCCAATATAGTAGAAGCTTCCTAAACATATCCACATATAAAGGTGATTTAAATGAAATTGCCAAATTATGGGGCAGGGGAGATAGAACACCAAATGGACACCTGTCATCACCAAATGAAGCCACCAGTACCAGGAACTGGTTAATTATAATCGAGTTACTCACCAAATTGGCCTCATGGGAACCCCCAAGCAATCAATGCTATTGCTAAGGCTATTGGTTGCTCTCCACAGACTGATGGAAATGTCCTACTGCTGAAGACAACAGCTATACAACTCACTGAACAAGGAAAAGTCAAGTTGGTGCCTACCTGGAGCATTCACCTCTCCTGTTGCGACACTACCAAAGGACAAAGGTAAACACCAATCTAGCTATAAAACCTTCAGTTTACAATGGCGCCCTTCATGCAAAATGTGCTGGTCAATAGAGGCACAAAGATTATGAGTCCTCTCTGATTAGATTGAAGTTCTACTCCATGAGATGGAACCAACAGAGCTGGGGTGGTCAAGAACCCGAGACCTAGGGGTAAACCAAATACTACTGTTCTATTAAAGGAACACAGCAATAAAATGATTCTCAACAACATTCTGCTATATTCATAGAGCAGTGTCTTGCTCAGCCATCACTAGAGAAGCTTCCTCCTGCAATAAATTGAAACAAATATGGAGACCCACAGCTGAGCAGTGTGCAGAGAATGAAAGAACCTGGAACATCCATCCCAAATGGAATGTCTCCATTCAATTCCTCCCCTCAGGGCTTTGGGGATCACTGCATAAGAGGAGACAGAAAGACTGTAAGAGCCAGAGGGGATGAGGACACAATGGGCACAAGACCTTCCAACCACAGCAGACTGATGTACATGTGAGCTCCCAGAGACTGAGGCTGCATGGGTCTGGACCCGATGGGGTCCCAGCTCTGAGAAAGGAAGTAGACTCAAACCCCTGTCCCTAACACAGTAGCTGTAGCCAACTGAGAATTGTTCGCAAGTGAATATTTAGTTTTCTCCAGGAAACTCACTGGGTATACAAACAGTTCTTAAGAGAAGGCTCCATGCCCAGCAGTAGATGGCTAACACAAAACAAACTCAATGGTGTTTTTGGAGGTTCTTTGCCTCATAATGCCTCCTCAGTGATTGTTTTCCTCATAGGTTCTTTGTGTATATGCTATGTTTTCTAGTTCTGTGTCTTACGGGGTTTCTATGTGTGCGAATGTGTCTCTGTATGTACTATGGTTTCTAGTTCTGTGTCTTACAGGGTTTCTATGTGTGCGAATGTGTCTCTGTATGTACTATGGTTTCTAGTTCTGTGTCTTACGGGGTTTCTATGTGTGCGAATGTGTCTCTGTATGTACTATGGTTTCTAGTTCTGTGTCTTACGGGGCTTCTATGTGTGCGAATGTGTCTCTGCAGCTGTACATGCTTCCTGAGCTTTTCCTTCAGCTCCTTTTTCCTGCGCTTTGTTTGTTTCTTTGCTTCTTTTGTCCTATTCTGGTACGATTTTTAGTTTATCTAATTTTATTTTGTTATTATTGTAATTTTTCTAGATTTCTGTCTGTATCCTAAGGAGAGAGGAAGGAAGGGCATGTATTTTCGTGAGTGGGGAGGTAGAAAGGATCTGGGAGGAGTTGGTGTCGGGGAAACCATAATCAGAATATATTACATTTTAAAAATCTATTCCCAATAAAAAATTGGAACATCTCCACATCTGATACCCAGAAAAAGAATAAAAATACAAACATGAAACAATCTAGTTATATACAAATATAAAAATAGCATAATTATATACAAATATACAAATAGCACAAACAGAATCCACTGGGGAGGATAAATTTTAGATAATATATGAAAATATTCAACACTATTAGCCATTAGTGAATACAAAGGGGAATTGCAGCAAACTACCATTGCATGCTCATCAGAAAAGTAGAGAAACAATGACTGTACCAGACGCTGTGTAGCCCCTGCATCTCTTGCATACAGTCTGTGCACGTGTAAAAATGGTTTAGGCATTTTGAAAGAGGGTTTTGAAATTTCTTTTCAAAGTGGGACTTCATAAAACTTAAAACAAAGAAACAAACAAACAAAACAAAACAAAACAAACCTGTTTAGAAAGAACATCATCATTTAACTGAAGAGGTAGCCTACTGAACGGGGGTGGGGGGACATCATCTTACGCCATCATTCAAGTGAAGAGACAGCCTACTGAATGTGGGGGGACATCATCTTATGCCATCATTCAAATGAAGAGACAGTCTTCTGAATGCGGGGGGTGGGGGGGCATCATCTTACACCATCATTCAAATGAAGAGACAGTCTTCTGAATGTGGGGGGGGTCATCATCTTACACCATCATTCAAATGAAGAGACAGTCTTCTGAATATGTGTGTGTGGGGTCATCATCTTACACCATCATTCAAATGAAGAGACAGTCTTCTGAATGAGGAAAAAACCACCACAACTTCACCAGCTGTGGCCCGGACAGTGGGCTAATGCTTAGAATATACAAAGAATTCAAAAAACTAAACTTCAGGGAAAGTAATAACCCAATTAAAATTGAGGAATGTGTCTAAAATTCTCAAAAGATGAAATATAAATTGCTGAGAAACATTTAACAAATGTTCAGCATCTTTAGCTAGCAGGCAAATGCAAATTAAAACTACTTTGAGATTTTTATCTTACCTTAGTCAAATGGCTAAGATTTAAAAAATGGTGACATGCTGGCAAAGGTCTAGAGAAAGAGAAACACTTCATTTCACAAACTGGTTCAGGCACTGTGGAAACTAGTGTGGAGGTTCCTCAAGAGTCTAGAAATAGATCTATCTCAGGATTCTATCTTCCTTGGGCATCTACCAAAAGGATTATCTCTTTATAGAGATACTTTCTAATCTATTTTTAATTTGCTATTCTCTTTACCATAACCAAGAAATGGAAAAAGCTTAGATATCTGTCAACTGAGAAATGGACAATAAACACATATTACACAAAGGGCTATTACTCAGCTTTGTTGTTGTTGTTGTTGTTTTGTTTTGTTTTTGTTTGTTTGTTTGAGACAGGGTTTCTCTGTGTAGCTTTGGAGCCTATCCTGGAACTGGCTCTGTAGACCAGGTTGGCCTTGAACTCACAGAGATCTACGTGCCTCTGCCTCCTGAGTGCTGGGATCACAGGCATGTGCCACCACCGCCTGGCTTCTCAGCTGTTAATTTAAACAGTTATGAACATTTCAGGTAAATGGATGGACCTGGAAATAATCATTCTGAATGAAGTAATCCCAACACAGAAAGCTGAAATCACTAGTTTTCTCTAATTTGTGGATGTTACCTTTAAATCTTCAGATATTTTTGTTTTATTTGGAATATCTGTGGAGATAAGTAAATTAACAAAGAGCCATGGGGCATGGAATGGGATTTCAACAGCGTAGAGATGGGAGGGTAAAGCAGAGGAATATGGGGAGGCATAACTAACACTAAAGATATTTTGAAAGAGTCATATGGAATTCTCTTAGTCTAGGAGCTTCATATATATATATATATATAATATGTAGAAAAAGAAAATTTATGTAGCTCTACCTTACAATGAGGTGACAAAGTCCCTATTAGACCCCCACAGGCTAACCAATACAAAGTTCAGGGCTAGGAATCAGTCACCTCTTTTGTAGTTGTTGGTTATTGAGGTTACATAGACCTCCCTCCAACCATTACAGGCTACTGCCCCTGCTGTTGATTATCCTCCCTCCCTTAGAACTTGACGGTAAGACCCGATTGCTCAAGACATCGTACACATAAGTCACTGAACATGTAGAAATCATTTTGTTACTCACCTGGAAGCTCTGTTCCTACTGGCTGTCTTTCATGGGGATGGAAGGTGCAATGTACAATAACAGAGAAAAGCAATCATCAATCATACCTACCTGTGAACTCTAAGAACTACCATAATGACTGGCCTGGGAAGACATGTCCACTGGTACAATAATGGCATGAATGTTATGGGTATAACCTACTATTTTCTGAGTGGACTTACGGCTTGTTTCACAAGATGAAATGTGTACCCGGCACTATTATCAAAGCCAAGAATCTGTGGCTAGACAAGTCCTAGTCTTGTCTAGGAGAGAACTTAGTATAATAATTCTGCTAAATGGGCACAGTGTTAAATTGATTCATAATGACTTATCCTTAGAGTGCATCTATCATCCTCATAAATTTCATTCTTTAGTTGATGATGATGAATACAGAGACCCACAACTAGTAAAACTGCAGAGAATAAGAAACTGGAAAACTCACCCCTAAGTGGACCGTCTCCATCCTATCCTTTCTTTCAAAGCCCCAGAGATCATTGCATAAGAGAGACTGGAAAGACGGTATGATTTAGAGGTGGTAGATTTCTATAAGGACACAGTTTTGGGGTACAGCAAGGAACATATGAACTCACAATGGTTGTGACTGAATACACAAGATCTGTGTAACACAAACCCAATGAAATGCCAGCAAGGATGGGGAATGTGGTCAGGAAGTCACATCCCTGGTTGAAGACTTATTGGTAATTAATAATTTTCTAAGGATGTCCCTGTTGGGTTGACCCCACTCCAGTGGATGGCCATATACCTAAGAATCTATAGGTAGCAATTTGGACACAGTGTTGGGTGGGTATAGAGTTGAAGTGGGGTGGTTCTGCAAGAAACGGGGTGGGGGGTAGAATAGTGAAAATGGCCAAACGTAATATATATATATAATCAAAGTATTAATAAAAATTAAAACATGAAATAAAAACTGAACACCCATTTACTAATATTTATTATGTGACCCAACAGCTTTATGGAAACTTGTGTCCACACAAAAATTTGAATATAACTGTTCATATGAATTCCATTTGTCACAGTAGAAAACCAGAAGCAACCAAAGTAGTCCCTTGATGAGTGAATGATTAAATAAACTGTGACTTATCCACATCATGTAATATTGCTCAGCAATAAGAGAGAACAAACTACAGCTGCAACCCTTCTTCCACAGAGCACAAGAACATTGCATTGGGTGGGACAAACAGCAATCTAAGTAAGTGACATTAAAGTGTTTTCAATTACAAAATTTTGGAGGTAGGTGGCAGAATAATGGCTATTTAGAGATAGTGGCTGATAAGCTTAGGTGTGGTAGAATAATGTAGGACAGTGTGTACATATTATTCCAATACTAATTTCATAGTTTTGAAATTTGTTGTAGTGAGTTATTATGGGGAAACTAGGAGAAGCGAACTTGGAATGTCTTCCAGTTGAGTGTTTGTGGTTAAAATGCTTGTGACCTAAAGTGATTATCATTTCTAACACCAGAAAACAAAGGAATTCATAAGATTCCCAAGTTTTGCAAAGAATAAAAGTGGCCTGTGAGTGAGCTTGAGGGAACAGAGACAAAATCAAGGGGCTTGTTGACTGGGTCTCTGTGGTGACTGCTTGACCGGTTTCCTCATTGCATGCAATAGTGTCTTTGTTTTATTCTCCTGCTTTCGATGACACGATTCCCTCTTCTTTTACTTACATTTCTTCCCATAAAATCTTTATTGTTTTCTTTGTTTGATTCTCACTATTATCGTATGAGACTAGTGGCCACCAGCTACCCACTCATCATAAACCTCTGGTTCATTTGTATCAATTTCTTTCCCATCTGCTCCTGTCCTTGCCCATGTAATCATATATCAGTCACGATATTCTATTGACCTTATTTGTTAGCATTTCCTCTACTACCACTTCCTTTGTATTACTTTCATTTTCCTCTCATATGAATTAATGTATACCACATCCCATACCCTCTTACTTGCCATGAGGCTGGTTCTCCATCCTCTGACATGGAGTTAATGTGCTAGCTACTTTTTGTCAATTTGACATGAGCAAGAGTCATTTTGGAAAGGGGAACTTCAAATGAAAAGGCTCCAACCAGAATGGTCCATTAGCAAACATCTAGAGCATTTTCTTGCTTGATGATTTGTAGTAGGACTGGCCCATAGGGTCGAAGAAATTGGCTCAGACAAGTTGCCAAGGCATGCACATACATACTCCTTATGAGCCAACCTGGAGTCTGCCTGAGGGTTTAGCAACACTCTGTCAGAGTTCCTGATCGTGCCCAGCCAATGAAGGAAGACCACACAGACTGGGTGCTGGGAGGAGGGTATATAAGGCCTTCCCTGTTATTGAATAAATAAGTTTGTTATTTGCCTTCAAAGGACTCCTGGTGTCTGTGCCATTGACACCATGCCTTTTTACACCTTCTCCTGAGGGAGCCATTAGAATCCAAGCAACAATGATTGATGTGGGAAGTGCCTCCCCTGGGCTGGTAGTCCTGTTGTTATTAGATAGTAGGTTGAGCAAACTAGGAGGAACAAGCTGGTAAGCAGCACTCCTCTATGGCCTATGCATCAGTTTCTGTCTCCAGGTTCATGCCTCGAATTCCTGTTCTGACTTCTCTTCACAATAGGGACATGTAAGCTGAAATAAACCCTTTCTTCCCAAGTTGCTTTTGGTCATGGTGTTTTATCACAGCAATAGAAACTCTAAAATAGTCTAAAATAGAGTGACTTATCTAAAATGTATTTGACCATAGCATTTCTAAACTAAAGTCTTTAATACATTACAGCCTTTAATACATTACAGGACAAACTAGACTTGCCGAGGTTTTGACCTAGTAACATTCTTGATGTTCTGGTCTGTGCCAGCCCCTTCAGGCTAACTCTTCTCCATGGCCTGATTCATAGATGGTACAGTTTCCCTGATCCATCATTCATGCTCTGTCCTTCAACTTGAGCATGATCTTTGCTTGGAGTCCTTATACACAGACATACACACTATTGTGGTGGTAATCTAATTGTACTGAAATATTATTTTGATTGTATGTTAATAAATAAAGTGTCCGGGGGTCAGAGCTATTAGAGCCATAGCAAGAGTGGCGGTGGTGGCACACGCTTTAATCCATAAGATCTCTGTGTGTTCAGGATATAGCCAGCATTGGAGACATATGCCTTTAAGACCTAGGGGGCTGTACATTCAGACAGTGACGAGGCAGTCATGTGTTTGGGTTTACAACCAATGAGAAGGCAGAACAACATACTATAAAAAAACAAACCGACAGGAAGTAGGTCTCTTTCGCGAAGCTGGGACAGCAGGAGGAAGGGTGAGATTTTAGCTCTGAGCTCTGACCTCTCGGCTTTCTCTTTTACATTGTTTCTGTGTTTCTTATTTAATAAGACGTTTGGTTACATCAATACACTATTTTACAACTTTGAAGACTCAACTCAAGATTTGATAATTCTAGGAAATCTTCTTCCCTGAGCCTTTTAGATTAGGCCTGTTTCTCCTCTCTATGGTTCTTAAATTGGTCTTTTATTTTTTTTTTTAACTTTGGTTTTATTGTATTCTTACTTCACAAATAGCTAGATAGAATTATCTCAAAGTCTCTCAAAATTTATTTATTTTTTGTTTTTTTGAGACAGGGTTTCTCTGTGTAGTTTTGGTGCCTGTCCTGGATCTTGTTCTGTAGACCATGCTGGCCTCCAACTCACAGAGTTCCGCCTGGCTCTGCCTCCCAAGTACTGGAATAAAAGACATGCGCCACCACTGCCCATCCTCAAGATTTATTTTTGTTTCTGTTTCTGTTTTGTTTTTGTTTTTCGAGACAGTAGCTTTGCACCTTTCCTGGAACTCACTTGGTAGCCCAGGCTGGCCTCAAACTCACAGAGATCCGCCTGCCTCTGCCTCCCAAGTGCAGGGATTAAAGGCATGCGCCACCACCGCCTGGCTTCAAGATTTATTTTTAATGAGCCTAGAAGACATGCTATCTAACATCACTTATTTTTCACTTACTCAAGTTAAACACTAGTTAGTTGCTTCCACATAGGGTGGTGTCACAGACAGGCAATATTTGTAAGTGAATCATGGTTTGCCTCTCTTTGTGTTAAGCTATACAATATGCATTGTTACTTGATGTCAGGTGGGAAAGTAGCACAAGTTCTATTGAGTAAATTGTTTCTTTTTTTGTCATTTATTAAAAATATATTTTTCATAGAATATATTCTGATTACATTTTTCCCTCCCCCAAATCTTTCCAGTTCCTTCCCACCTCTCTTCCCACGCAATACACACACTTTCTGTTTCTCCTCAGAAAACAAACAGGCATCTAAGGAATAGTAAAATAAGACTAAACCAAAACAAATTAGAGCAGGACAAAACAAACAAAAGAAAGAGCCAAAGAAAAAGCATAAGAACCACATGTACATGCAGAGACACACACGTTTACACTCACAGAGATCCCATATAAACCAAAAAAACAAAACAAAACAAAAACAACAACAACAAAAAAAAACAAACAAACCTGGAAGCCATAATATATACAAAAAAAAAAAAAAAAACCCTGTAAGGCAAAAACAAAACAAGACACAAACAATACAACAAAACCCCAGCGACACAGCATCACGGGACACAGAACCTCCAAAGATGCTGCTGAGTTTCATGTTGGTCCATCTACGGCTGGGCATGGGGCCTACCCTTAAGAGTGGATTGTTTCCCCAGTGAGACTTCACTTAAGAAGACTCATTTCTCATTTGCAACTGGAGATAGCTTCTGGGTTGGGGATGGGGCCGCGTGTCTGCTTCTCTCTCAGCGCTCAGGCCCCATCTGATGCGGACCCACGCAGGCCCTGTGCACCCTGCCTCTGTCTCTGTGAGTTCGCGTGTGCCCTGGTCCTGCTGGGTCTAGGAGGCCTTGTTCCTCTGGTGTTCTCCATCCCTTCGGGCACTTACACTTTTTCCCTGGAGTTCCAAGTTCTGAGGGGAGGGATTTGATGGAGAGATCCCATTTAGGGCTGAATGTAAATTAACTAGTTTCTTAAGTGATGTTAGCAGGAAGATGGGCTATAATGTGCTCTACTATTGTGCATTCTGTGGAGGGACTCCCATGTGCCGCTAACAGAGTTATTCTGTGCTTAACACACCTACTCCAGTTACAGCTTTGAGAACACATAAAATCTAGATGCTAAGAGTAAGTGGATGCCAGTTGATTCAAATTAAACAAACATTCAGTAGTGACATCAGATACATGGTGAAACATTCATAATTCTGAGCTTGCTCTGTGATGCTATGCACTGTAGAATGGAAGAATGTTCTGGAACCTGAAGAGGCTTGAGCATAACTGGGTGAGGCCAGAACTCACAGTGGTTTCAGTCATCACATAGTCACGCTGGTAGCTCTTTAACGCCATTTCCCCCACCCCACATTGGTTCTAAACATCATTCTGTTTTATTGTTGTTTTGGCTGTAAAGGATTAGGAACTGTTATAGTAAAATGTTGTAGGGCTGTATATGGCTCAAAGCTCTTGGTATGGTGCCTGCTCCTTTGTAATATTAAACAATCAGTGTACAGAAACAAAAAAGAGTGTCTGTGCAATTTTGTTTGATATCAAAAGACCCTTTGGAAGACAAATTGGAGAAGCAGTGTTGCCTCTTTTTTTGTAATGTGACAAAGAGCTAATTCAGCGTGTTTAACAGAAACTCTCACAAGCACAGCCCATTCAAACAGCTTTCATGTTCAATGTAAAGAAAAACGTGTCTTCAAATCCTCTGAGCTCTGCTTCCACTGGCTTCACCGGGAGCTGTATATTCAGAGCCAAGTGCTAATTCTGGCCTATGCGATTTCCGAATATGTTCTCTTGGGTGAGGGTTTTAGCTTCAGCAAAGCATCTCCTCTAGCTATTATAGCTAGTGTTTGAAAGCTTAAAGGAGTGTGAATAGGCCAAAATCTGAATCAATACTCTGCACTACAAATAAAGACAAAAGAGATTTAGGCTGTAGATGCCCAGCGCATGCTCCAGTTCCCTGGTAGGCAGGTCAAGAAAGTTTCACAGGAATTTAAAAATAAAAGGACCTTAAAAAGAAAAAAACACAGATGTTAACAAAACTCTTCTCTAACCCTTAGTAAGAAATGACTGGTTAGGTTTCCTATCAAGACATTGGGATCAGGAAGGGAGATAGCACTGTGCAGTGTGTCAAGTGAGCACTGAAGGGCAGACAGACATTAGATCAATAGCCAGGGAGCTTATTTATCTTCTCCAATGCCAAGTATCTAAACAGTGTTTGTATTGACGTCGCAGCTTTTAGATATATTACTTTGGTTGTGGCGGCAGTCTATGCGGACACTAAGCGGTGTGAACACTGTCGCCGCACATAAACCCTGTCTACGGAAACTCTTGGGAGGGCAGCTGGCCTTAGGTCTCAGGACTCTGAGGATCACTCTTTATTCTTGCCCCTTTGTTAGCTCCAAGTGTTTTAGCTTTAAACCGTTGACTGGAAGGGAACACCACATTAAAAGAACACCCAAGAGAAAGTTTAGCACATGCTCAACCTGTTTGCAATACTTTGCTTCACTTTAGCAACAATCTGAGATGTCAGAACAGAAAAGCTTGGGCTTAGGGTGATCAGCATATTTTAGTACACTTATTTATTGTGTATGTGGAGGGCGCTTGTGTGTCGGGGAGCAGGAGCAGAGGTCACAGGACAGCTTGAGGGAGTTTGATCTTTCCTTCTATCACATGGGACCTGGGGGTCAAACTTAGATCAGTGGGATTGGTGGCGGATGCCTTTATCCACTGGGTAATCCCACCAGTGAGACTCTCTGTATTTTAAAAGGAAAGTTCATTATGAGATAGCTTAATCGCTAAACCCCCAAAGAAAAATGTACTCCTTAAGACAAGCCCGAAACAACTGCAGCAGTAATAAAAACAAACAATAAAAGTAGAGAATTATGTCTCAGAGTCTATTTCACATGTTTTATTTCCATAACTTCTAAAGCCATCGTACAAAGACTTCATAGGTCTATCCTCAATGTGTCCCTAATATTAAGTACCAAAGTCCAAGCAAAGAATTATTGAGAAAACTGAACAAAGAACATCCATTGAGGAAAAACTAGGAAGTCTAAATTACAAGGTAATCACTCAAAAACACACAACAGTTCTTATATATCTTTGATATGCATATATTCATATGCAAATTTTTAAGAATAACAAGAACTCATGGCAGTTACACCTTAAGTTAGATATGCCATGACAGGCTCAGCAGATGCGTTCTTCTTGAGGGTTGATGAGTTATTGCAAGATGTCATAGGTTCCCCACATCCCTTCTCCTTTCTTTTTGTTCTTTCTCTTTTGTGGAAACTATACATTCACTGATGTTTATGTTAAGATTTTAATAACTTTATCAAACAAGAAAATGCATATGAAAGTTCCTAGCAATATGAACTGTTTTTCGTTCTAACCAATATCATGTGCCATGTTTGTAGCTTAATTATAACCATTATAAAGGTTGAACAAACACACAAAATTATGTTAGACACATTTGCTGCTATGTTAGGGAGAAAATATGTAAATAGGAAAAAATCAAATTGCAAGATAGTGTATGTCCAAAACAGTAAGAATTTAGTAATAAATCCAGCATGATGGAAGACTTTTGATAAAGGATAAAACACAGAGGCACGTGCTCGGTGGGTGAGCAGGTGCATGATGAGCAGGTGCATGAGCGGGTGGGTGATGATCGGGTGGGTGATCGGGTGGGTGAGTAGGTCACATGATGGTAACAGGGGTGGAGGAGCCGACAGGACTACTTAAGGCAGGGCAGCAATACAGACAAACGTGCCCTTTGCAGGCTGAGGGGGATTAGCCTGACTCATCAATTTGGCAGGCAGGGCAGCATGAGATCAGAATCCAGTGAATAGGGAGAACCATGACAGAGAAGATATTTGGGGCTGGGAGTCTCTCTTTGGAAAATGGAACGTTAAACCACACAGCCTGGCATTTCTTGGCAAAGGAACTAAAGTTTCTGAGGATGAACATGATTCTGAAGGATAAATTTTGAACAAATACAGGAAGTAGTTACATGCAGAAAAGGAGGAAAACAGGATCAGAAAGAGCCACTGAGGAGGCCTTTGGGTATTCAGGTTGTGGGAGGTAAAGACTTATGTGCAAAAATCCATAGTTCTCTATCAGGAAAAGCAAAATTTCCAGGTAGTCACAGAAATTCATTAATCTCAATTGCTTTAAAAACAATGAGACCTTTAAATTTCAGTTATAGGGAATGCATATGTATTCCCCATTGGTTACTAAAGAAATAAAACGACTATGGAGACCAGTTTAACTGAAATGGAGAATACCAGATGCTTAATACAATCCTTTCAGAACATAAGGAAAAAATGACTGCCTTTTCTAAGAGACAAGAGGTCTTCATCTCACAGTTTTGGCGACTAACAAGGCTTGTCTTCGTTGGGACTTCTGTGCCTTCCTGCAGCCCTCGACTTAACCACGAACGACACAGAACTCTCACATTCTCCAGGGGCTGCTTGCCATGGCTGATGACTTCGTGGCGACTTTCTTGAGGGATGGTCAATCATGTTCCTAGCTAACACCTCAATTGACTTGCTGTATGTCGCTTCTTATTTACTTTCTAAGGGCTAGTCCCCAGCCGCAGCCCCCAAAGGCATTACTGTAGAGCACAGGAGTCTCACCAAGCAGGAACCCTCACGTTTCTAAAACCCCAGTGAACTTCAGGATTTATAGTGATCTGAGGGTCCCTCTCTTGGCAGGTGTAAGGCTCTTTGTGGCTCACCTCCTCTGCTTTGAAATGCTGCTCACTCTTCCTGAATGTCTGTCTAAGTCAAGATGTTTAGACAACAGTGGAGCTGGCAGACTATGACATTATATGCTGTATTATTCATTGTTTGGTGACTAGACTTCATATCTGTGGTAAAAATAAACATGATGCCTCTCAGCTTATTTCAATCCATTCAGTACTTTCCGGAATTGTTTCCTATAAAAAGCAGCGGGGCGGGTGGGGGCGGGGGTTCATTCATGAACTATTATGACACAGTTTTTAGGAGCAGGCTGAATGGAATTTTCAATTTCCAGGGAAGTGTAACAGTTGTCTTAGGGAACATAAAGTATTACTTTTCTTCCACATAGACAATTTTCCTTCCAATTCTTTGGTTTAGAGACAGTCATTTTTGTGTTGTTATATCCCGTGTTGCCCCTTTGCTCATTAAGATGGAGGAATAGATTTCTGGCCGTGTTGGTTCTGACTTCCTTCATAAATGTACCAGTAGGTGTTGCTATGTTAGCACCAAAGTTAACTCTACACAAACTAGCTGGTCACTTTGTGGTGAGTTGGTCCCTCAACAACCTTAACATGTATGTGTCTACTGCATCCTGTGGTCAAACGCTGCCACTGAGTACAACAGGCCTGGAGGGGTTGTTTGCTCGTAAGTCAGTGTTTAAAAAGTAGAAGGAGGATCTTCCACTCGCTGGGTCTGTTTGCACGACAGGAAAATTGAGGACTCCATGCCAATCGGAACAAATAAAATTCCTTTGAGTTTTTTTTTTTTTCTTTCTCTTTCTTTTCCTATGAGACCCAAGTGTCCTAAACTCACATTCTCACATTTAAAAAGGTGAAGGTCTCTCTCTCTCTAAGTTTCCAGGCATAAACAAAGTTTAGGACATTTTTGTCAGCCCAGGAACACTCGTACAGGACCCATGTTCAGTGAGTGTTTCACACACTCCTTGTCCTCTTAAGTGTGTTTACACTGAAGTGTTCTCATGATCCCAGACTTGGGCAGCAGTAAGTGATGTCTTTGTATCAACTCTGTGATGCTGACACCTCTGCTGCTTATCAGGTGGAAGCAGCAGGCGTTGCTATTTTTATTTTTAATTCAAATTCCTAAGAAAACTCCCCAAGATTTAAAACAATGAAATATTTGCTATTTCTACTTTCAAAGTTAGAGTGTTAAAGGTATCACAATAACTTAATCACAGGCCATTACCCAAGTCTTTCCATTGTGCTTTGATGAGGTGAACACAGCTTTGGACCTTAGGTTACTTTTACATCTTAAGTTTCATTAGCTGAGCAAACATGCAAAATTGAAGTTTGAAAATCCAAACTATCAAAGCATATTTAGCCTTTTTTAATGGCAAAACACAGCACAGACATGTGACACACTGGTGTCCATAATGGGAAGTGCATTCTGGTTCACAGGGCAGAGAAAGGCAGGGCAAGGAAGGGGGCATAGAGCTTTCAAGAGAGACAGGAAACAGTGCCAGGAGAAGCATGAACCAATGGCAACGGGAAGCTGTTATGGTTTGGTTTTCACAGTTGCAGTCAGTAATCTGAAGCAATAATCACTTACTGAGCCTTTAATAGGTCTGGATGGATTGCATGAACCTGAAAGTATGTATTTTTCTATAAGTTACTCAGTGTACATTT
Source organism: Peromyscus leucopus (assembly GCF_004664715.2). NCBI lineage: Eukaryota > Metazoa > Chordata > Mammalia > Rodentia > Cricetidae > Peromyscus > Peromyscus leucopus. The sequence goes on along the minus strand of NC_051072.1, from coordinate 65,673,613 downwards.
TAAAGTAATCTTAATAAAGCAATGAAGTACTTCCATTGTAGAAATCTCTTAGCACTTTCTAAGTAGCAAAACAATAAAGTGCCGTGAAGGGTAGACTTTGGAGCCAAGTAAATGAATCTAAGCATGTTTCTATATTATCTTATACTGGATTCTTTTTATTGATTTTAGAGTCACATGATTTGTGATCTGTGATCTTTCCTCCATCTCCTGTCCTTCATCCCCACTTCCTTTTTCCTTCTCTCCAGGCTTCCTTTGCTCTGTATTTCTCTGTGGTGACATTTGGGGGCAATGTCAGTGTGTGCTGGATAGTGGAGGGAGATTCCACCCGGTGAAGGAAAAGCATCAGGAATGCTTTCTCCCTACAGAGCTTCATTACTGAAATGCTCTGCGGTCATGGCTGGTGAGTAGGAAAACGGGGAGCTGTAGATTGCTTGGTAATCAGCTCAGTGTTTGTAGGAACTGGAGAGGAACCCTCTGCTCATTCTCAGAACCATCCCACAGAAGCTGACTTTAATTCAGCTAAATGGGGCTTGATAAGAATTTTACTCCCCTTCAATTTGGTTTCTCCCCTCTGGCAAGTTCTTAATCAGAATTTCCTACTATCTAGTAACTAAATTAAAAAGTCTGTAAATTGTAGGCAACTTCATGTAATGTAATGATACATCCATAAGCATAGAGATACACAGAACATTCTATATAGTGAATATTCTAACATACTAATAAAAAGTTAGAGTTCTATAGTGAAATATTTTTAGATATACCAACAAAACATAAAGGAATGCATTATTTCTGGAGAAAAAACTTTAAGGTAATTTTTTTCCAGAAAGAGTTGATTTAAAAGGAGTTAGGGGCAAAATACTCACTCAGCAATAAATAATTGAACTTATCAACTGGATGCTTGTTATGCATGCACCAGGTGATTTTTTGAGTCTCTCACATACCTTATTTAATTTAATCTTTACAGCAGTGTAATGAGGCAGGTTTGCTCTTACTCAGTTCTTATATACCAGAGAACCGAGAGTCAGGTAGGTCAAATAACTCTCCAGCAACGCCCACTGCGTGGCTGTGTGGAAGCTAGGCTACAGATCCTGTGTCACTCCAGGGCCCTTCACACTCTGCAGAATGGATAGTTGGTATGTATTTATGTATTTAGTTTTTTATTAATTTGACTTCACTTGTGTTAAGTGTTCATCTGAAACAATGACCAAACTAAGGAGATAACACAGTTTACGTCAGATGCTTTCCCTGGAGGCATTTGTAATGCCAAGTTCAGTGTCAATACCTGAGAATATCAAACAATGTAAAGAAAATTGAGAGAAGATTAAAGGAACAATGAGAGAAATTTCCTGAAGGAGGGACTCTGTACTAATGAATGTATGTACAAGTTACTCAAACAAGAAAGTAGAAGACGGTGGAAATACTATTATAAAAAATAAATCCCTATCACAAAAATCCAGGAAAATAGACCAGCCAGACACCAGATGCACACCACAATCTTCTAGATTCAAAATACAGATGCTTAGAATTCACCTGAGTAATTGTATTATAATCTCTGCTACAGGAACTTGGATGATAGGATTTCTTTCAAGTTCTGCAGGAAATTTAGTGGTACCACAGGTGTGAAACATGGCAGATTCAAGTTGTGTTGGCATGCTGGAGTTGGGGTTCAATAAGAAATTTAATTGAATGGACACTATGCAGACATAAAAGATGGTAAGATTCGGATATGTGACTTGATATAGGAACATGAGAGTAACAAAGAATCCTGTGTAGAAGTTAATTCAATTCTGCTAATAAGAAGTGTGATCATTTATAAGATGGTTACCACAATGACGTAGACATTGAACAACATCTAGTCTCCACATTTTTTGAGCCTCATCAAGATAGTAGAAGTATACTGAGAACTGTGTTAAGCCACATCTTTGCCATGGGCCTAAAGTACAGGCAAATGCTGATATTATGTAGAACTAGACTGCTGTAAATTGAGAATAACTAATGATCTCAAGTGGAGAGGATATTTTGACTAGAAGTAAAATATTAATGAAAAAAGCCATGGTGCTTGATGGATCCGAGTTCAAAGTGAGTGAGAGAGTGGGAAAGTAGGGTGAGCAAGTGCAGCAGAGGCCAAGGCTAGAGTGTGGTGATGCCCATGTGAAGGTCGAGTTACGATCCTCTGTTAACTTCTCTCCAAGCCAGTTTTGGGAAAACTTAATCCCACCATGATAATACTTAATTTAAAATGTGGCTCCCAGCATTTATTAGTTTTATTGGCTTCTACCCATGAAGTTCTAGTTCTCCTTTAAATTGTGAGTTTCTTAAGGAAAGGCCTACTTAAGTAATCATTAATATGATGTAGACATAGGTGTATGAAATGGAAAGTAGATTGGCTTGTCTGGAACAAAGAGTTTAATTTCTTTTTTAACAGTTCAAACCATAAAAATTGAAAGTATTACATTGAGCCTGTATATGCCACACTTACCACTCTAGTGCACCCTTCCCATAAACCCCCAAGACAAGCATTATTTCTACATTGCAGATAAGGAATCGAGGCTTAGAAAGACTATATCACTTGATTTAAGTCACACCGTCAGTTGCTTGACTCTGGTCTCATCTGTAACTGATACCTGGCAGAGTAGTTAGCTCTTCTGCATTTTGCGAACGGCAGTGTCCCCTGAAGACCCAGCCTGACACAGTGTTAGGAAGTAAAGCCAAGTGTGACCGGAAGTCACATATTTGTAACATGGACCAGGTGACATTAACAAGAACTAGTGTTGACAGCCACAGCTCTGGATTGTGGGGATCCCTGGCCGCTAATGCTGTCCTATTTTGGCTTCAGTTCAGAAACAAGAGGAGCGTAATGATTGATGGTGGTACTTTATGGTTCTGAGAGGAATATACGTTCGCAGTTTTGATAGACTGGCTGTAGTAGAGAATGGGAGATATTGAAAGTTGTGTCTTGGTGCTGGGAGATAGCTTGGCTGGTAAAGTGTTTGCTGTTGAAGCATGAAGACCTGAGAACCCATGTGAAAGCTGAGCATGGTGGCTGATGCTTGTCAGCCCAGTGCTGTGGAGACAGAGGCAGGCCCTACTGCTCCTAGCCTCTAGCTAGTCCACTCTTCCATTCCATGTAAGTGAGAGGTTTTGTTTCAAAAAACAAAGCAGATGGCACCAAAGGATGAAACGTTAGATTCATATGATGTTTGATCTTGGTTGTCACCTTGAGAGGATCTGGAGTGAACCCAAAGGCAAGCTTCTGGGAACTCCTGAGAAGAACTTTCTTGGTCGAATTATTTGAAGTAGGAAAATTCACCCTGAATGTGAGCTACACTTTCCAGTGTCTACCCAGATAAAGCAGATGAGAGAAGAGTCTTTCCCTCCCCCCTCCCTCCACCCTCCCTCCCCACTCCCTCCTCCTTCCCTCCCTCCCTCCCTCCTCCCTTCCTCCTTCTCCCCTCCCTTCCTTCATTTCTCTCTTCTTTTTAAATTTTGGCGGCTCGCCTTCACTCATGTTGGTAACTTCATCTACTCTGTGGCTGCTATTGTTGCATTTCTTTGCTGACATCAGAATCTGCTTCTTCCAGGAAGACCAGTGACTATCCAGGAATTTTCCAGGCCTCCAGCGCTGGATTGAGACTTATGAACTGAACACATGGCAGATATGAGACAGCCAATATTGTCCTACCAGAGTGTATTGTGTAAGCCCATGTAAACAAATCTAATCAATTCTTTTTTAATATGCACTCATTCTATTGGTTCTATATCTCTAGAGAACCCTAATACAGTTAGCTGACTTCTGGATTCCACACGAATGTGCATGTGCATGGATGACCCAACACCAACAACCAACCAACAAACTTGTATCTTTCCTTCTTTGGCATTGTGTACACCCAGCTAACAAAACAGATCTTCTAAAATGGTTTCTGTGAAAATTGGAAGTGCTACTTAGCTGTCTACAGAACCTCTAGTCTTCTACTGACCTCAGAAACCTAGCGCTGCCTTTTCTATCAAGCTCTGTTTTGTTTCCACAGCCCTATTCTGGCAGGCCAAGTTTGTGCACCAGGCCAGACTTCCAGAGTGTTTTGCCCTCTCAGGCCTTCTCAGTTTTTCTGATGTGTGCTTTCATATTGTCTGCCTTGCTGAATCACAGTCACGTTGCTCATTTGTTTACTGTAAACATTAGGAGGTAAAATTAGTCCTCACAGGATATATGAACTCCTTTTTGTATCCTGGAACAAAATACCTGATGGGAAGTAAGTTTAGGAAGAAGTGTTTAGTCTGGCTTACAGTTCAAGGGATACATCTCGTCACGGTGGGGAAGTCATGTGGTCATGAAGCACATGAAGTAGATGAAGCAGGTCAGCTTGCATCTGCAGGAAGCAGAGAATGACCATGGCTGGTGATCCTTTCAGCTTGCTTTCTCTTTTTTCCTCTATCCAGGACCTCAGCCCATGGAATGGCTCCACCTGTAGTTAAGGTGGGTCTTCCCGTCTCAATCAACCACATCTAGATAACCTCTCATAGGCATGCCCAGAGACTTGCCTTCTAGCTGGTCTAGAGCCTGTCAATTTGCCAGTCAATTTTAACTCTCACAAGTCCACCCCTGTCAACTTGATATTCAGACCCACCATACTTATGCCATAACCTTATACCTTTAATCGCCGTAGGTTTGTGGCCATCTCATAATGTACAATCCATTCAGTCCAACTTCACAACTCCGCTTATTTTTCAACAATTCCTACACCGGTTAGAAGTATAAGAGCAGACTATGATCTCAGATACAGGCAAGCTCTTAACTGTGAGCCCCTATTACATCAACAAGTGGCATGCTACCAATATGCAATGACATGGAGTCAACATTCCCATCGCAGAAGGGAAGAATGAGGCATAGCAAGGAATGATCAGACCAAAGCAAGGCCAAAACCCTGCAGGAAAGACACCAGATGCTGCAGCCTCATATTTGGAACTCATGATGGAGTCATCTGGGCTCCAAAGCACTTGAGTAGTCCTCCTCTGTGGGAGCCCACAGAGGCTTCCTAGTGAGAACTTACTTAGAGTCAGAGAATCTGAGCTTGCTTTACCCAGCAGGGCTGCATAAGGAGATGATTTGGCCATGGGTGTGGTTACCAGGTAATTGGAAGTGTCTACACTTGGCTGTATTGTGTGCTTTGGTCTTGCAAGGGGAAGTCTTGTGTACCTCCCCTTGGCATTGTTATAAAAAGCCCCCCCCCCTTTTTTTTTTGTTTTTCAAGACAGGGTTTCTCCATGTAGCTTTGTGCCTTTCCTGGAACTCACTTGGTAGCCTGGGCTGGCCTTGAACTCACAGAGATCCACCTTGCTCTGCCTCCTGAGTGCTGGGATTAAAGTTGTATGCTGCTGCTGCCACCACCACCCCGACCCTTTTGAATAAACAAAGTGACTGTTGGGTATTGATCCATGCCCTCCTGGAGCTATCCTGTGTTTCTTTCTTCTATTCGGCTAGCTCTCTCTTTTTATCTGATATTTCCTCATTCCTCTCTCCTCCATCTAAGAACCCTTCAAAATGTGGGAGCAGGCTCCAACCCCTCATCTAGCTATGATGCCTACAGCTCCTTTCCATGACTGTGGCTTTCCTCAGCAGATGTCTCATTAATCTAGCATCTCCTGGATCCTGGGATCCCCATTACATGTTTAACTTCACTTTCATAGCTTCACTCATTTGTCCCTTGGAGCCTCATTGAGAGCCTCTGACCCTGTAACGTATTGGTTGGCCTCAGCAGCTATCTGGATCCATGGTACAAGACCCTATGACATCCTCCTCCATCCTTAATCTTTCATTCATTAAATGATGTTACCATTGACAGCTCAGAATTTCCCCTCAGGCCACCACCCTCTTATGCCAATTTAAAACACCAAATTTCCTTTTAAAGGCACTCATCTTTCTAACAGTTACAGGTGCTTTTCATCTGCATTCTTCTTGTCTCAACTTCAAGCTTGTTCTCACGCCTTTCATTGCTAAACTTCATATTTTTCTTACCTTTCTGCAGGGTCCGTGGCTCTCTCACATAGTCTTGGATGAGAGCAGTGAGCAGGAATCACAACATTAATTGAATGCTGCCTGACTTTGAAATTTTCTCCACCAAGTAAATTAGTTTGTTGTTTTTAAATTCTTTCTTGCTCAAGTTCTCAGGGCATGGGCAAAATGCTGCTAGATAATTCACCAGAATATCACACAAAAGGCCCACCCCTCTTCTAGTTCTTTATGGAGTCCTTGTTTTCTTTGTAGACTTCTTGGGTTGGACGTTTTCAGTTGACGTTTCTCCCAGCATCCTGTCCTTCCTACTACAATGGCCCATGAGACTGTGCTTACAGTATTCAAAGGCTTTTCTACTACCTATGGTTGGACACCTCGCACAGCCTTGAGGCAGGGGGAGGGGCTTGGACCTGCCTCTATTGAATGTACCAGGCTCTGCTGAATCCCCACATGGGAGGCCTTACCTTCTTGTAGGAGGGACTGAGGGGTGGGTTGGGAGGGAGAGGCTGGAGGGGTGGGAGGAGGGAAGAGGGGGTTCTGTGATTGGTAGGTAAAGTGAATAAAAAAAATTCTGGTTCAAACTCTGCCATGTTTTTCTGACAAGCTAATTCCAAAGAACAAATGGTCTATCACAGGAATGGGCCCACTCTCACCAAGTTTCCATACTAGTCACTTTCCCAATTGTTGGAGCAGAGTTTTTGACAAGAGGAAATCTAGGGAAGGGTTTATTTTGACTTAAGCTCTAGGGAACACTCTCTATCATGGCATGGGGGGTATGGTGATAAGAGTAGGAGATCAACTGATCAACTTGCACCCACAGCCAGGAAACAGATGGATGAGCAGTCAGCTTGTTTTCTGACTCAGTCCAGGAGCCCAGACCACGGCATGGTGTCACACGTAGTGAAGGTGGATCTCCCCACTTCAATGAGCCCATCTAAATAATCCCCCACAGGCATGCCTAGAGGTTTGCTTCCTACAGTGGTCTAGATCTTATCAAGTTGACAATATTGACCAATATTAACCAAAGCACACAGTACTAGTGGGAATAACACACACACACACACACACACACACACACACACACACACGCACGCACGCACGCACGCACACACGCACACGCACGCACACGCACACCCACACACAAAACCAAACAAACAAAAGCCAAACAAAAACAAAAACAAAAAAACAACCAACCAACAAACAAACAAACAAAAACCTGGTTAAAAATATCTCATCTCTCCCTGATTCCCCAACTCCTCAGCACTCCTTCTTAGATAAAATAATCTACCATAGAAGCTGTGGAGCTGTGTAAGTGTGATTTCTTATTTGCCTCCTGCCCCGAAGAAAGCATTGTATATTTTCATTTCCCTCATCTACCTACCTCCTCTCCATAAATATAACATATTTTATAAAATCAACTTTTATTGCTATTATATGAATATTATTTGGTCCCTAAAGAGTGTTATTCTCTGTTTACAGTCTTTTATCAGTTATTATTGCCTGCCTATCTTTTTTTTTTCCTGGTACTTCCTCCTTCTAATGACATTAAATTTATTTTAAAAGTCCTTTACCAAATTAGGAATTTTAAAAAATGTTTTAAGATATTTGCTTCTCTTTGTGGGACTAATCAACCACTATTTTATTGGATTTAAGACCCACTCCATGAGAGATGGGACCCATGCCTGACACTGCTCAGGCGTCCAAGAACCTAAGACTAGATAGGCCATACGCCTAGGGACTAAACCAAATACGTTTGTGCTGCTCCATGAACACAGCAATAAAGTGACTCCTAACAACGTTGTGCTCTACTCAGAGATCAGTGCCTCTCTCAGCCGTGGCCAGAAAAGCTGCCCCCTGCAGTACATGGGAACTAATATAGAGAGCCACAACTGGACAGTGTGCTGAGAGTGATGGACTGCATTACTCAGAGTTCTCTAGAGTAACGGGACTTATAGAATGAGTATCTATATATAGAAAGGAGATTTATTAGAATGACTTACAGGCTGTGGTCTAGCTAACCCAGCAACAGCTGACTATGAAACGAAAGTCCAAAAACCCAGTAGTCGCTCAGTCTGAGGCTGGATGTCTCAGCTGGTCTTCAGTAGACACTGGAATGCCAAAGAAGTGGGCTCTCATGGCAGTGAAGGAATGGACTTGCTAGCAAGGTGAGAACAATCAGGCAAAGAACAAAAGCCTCCTTCTTCCATGTCCTTATTTAGACTTCCAGCAGAAGGTATGGCTCAGATTAGAGGTTTCTCAGCTGAAATGATCTGGATTCACGGTGTGTCTTCCTATCTCAAAGATCTGGATTAAAAGTGGGTTTTCTTACTTCAAATTGAGCAAAAATCGCTCACAGATATCTTCTCTATTTTTGAGTTTTAGTTAATTCTAGATGTAGTCAAGTTGACAACAAGAATAGTCATCAGAGAGTGCTTGGAACCCTCAGTCTTAAATGGAATGTATGTCCGTCCACCAAGTACTTCCCCTCAGGCCCAGGAAGCTTTGTGGAAGAGGGGGTGGAAAGAATGTAAGAGCCAGTGAGGATGGAGGGCGCCAGGAGAACAGTGTGTTCTACACACCTCAGGACTGACACACATATGAACTCACAGAGACTGTTCAGCATGCACAGGGACAGCACGGGTCCACGCCAGATGGAGTCCCATTGCTGAGAGAGAGATGTGGACATGAGCTTCCATCCCCAATCAAGAAGCTAACTCCAATTAACAACACTCACAAAGGAAAAATTAGTTTTCTCCGATGGAGTCTCACAAGGTCTATAAAGTACAATGAACAGTAGGCAGGCCCCATGCCCAACAGAGATGACCAACACAAAATGAAGTCAATGGTGTTCTTGCCTATCTTTTTTTGTCTCATGTTGCTTTGTTTAGGAATTTTTATCTTACTGTTATTTTGCTTGTATATTATGATGTCCAATTTTGTGATTTTTATTTTAGTGTGTGTATGTGTGTTCCTCACCCTTTTTTGTTTTATTTAATTTTTTTATTTTTAATTCTGGTTTAAAAACCTTTATTTGTTCATTTGTTATTTTAATTTGCCTGTTTGTTTTCTGAAGAAAATGTGGAGTTGGATGAGTAGGGAGGTGGGGAGGTGGGGAGGTGGGGAGGTAGGGAGGGAAACTGTACTCAGAATATATTGTATGAATTTTGAATTAATAAAAAAGAAAAAAATATATTTGTTTCTGCTGGTGTTCTCATTACTCATCATCTTGTTTCTATGTGGGAGGGTTATTGCCCAACCTGGGATGAGATTGTGATCTCAGGCTGCTCTTGCTGCCTTCCTGGTTTGAGGAATTGCTTCTTTTACATCCTCTCCTCTTTCTCAAGCATGTTCTCAAGCAACTTCCTGTGATAGATATGTTTGAGGAAAACTGAATTTGTCTTTCATGCCTGATAGAATCTTTATATTTAAATATTTTATTTCTAGTTTGGCTTGCATTTAGAAAAACTAGTTTTGACATCGCTTTGCCTCAGAAATTTCAAGCATTTTTATTCCTTCTTTTTTAGTGCTGTTGAGAATTGGCATTCTTTTAAAAAAATATTTCATTTCTCCTTTCCTCTTCTTCCATCCAAACCCTTCCATATATCCCTCCTTGCTTTCTTTAAAATTCATGAGCTCTTTTTCATTAACTGTTCTTAAACACACACACACACACACACACACACACACACACACACACACACTCCTCACACCCTGCTCAGTCTGTATAATGTTACTCACGTACATATTTCCAGACTGATCATTTGCTATTAGATCAGCAATGGGTGTGCTCTTCCTTGGGGAAGACTGCTCCTCCGCTCTCAGCACTCCCCAGGTGCCAGCAGTTCTTGGTGTTCCTCCAGTCAGAGCTACTACGTCTACTGGCGTTGGCCTTGTTCAGCTTGTGTTGAAGCAGTCATGTTGGGGAAATTTCATGGGTGTAAATTTTGACAATACTAGGAGACACAATCTTACAGAAAACTCTTTGTTCTTCTGGCTCTGATAATATTTCCACCTCCTCTTTGTAGTGGTTCCTGAGTCCTTGGTGTGGGAGTTGTGTTGATAATTTTAACTTCTGTGTAAGAGACATGGGTCTTCCTTCATGTTGGAAAAATATTAGAGTACATGTGCATATGTACTATGCATTTATTCATAACAATGCATTATTCATAGTGCCATGAAACGTTCCTAGGACTTCCTTCAGCGTGGTTATTTTCATTTCATAAATAATATTTCTGTTCTTTTGGTGGAGTGTTGGAAGCTAGAGATCGATTACATAATGTTTGAAAATTTTACTTTGTTTTCTTTGGTAACTTTCCTTTTCCCAGTTTTTCTGTTTTCTTTATTATTAAGTGTTGACTATCCAGGATCAAAGCTTTATATTTTATACAGTTTTGTCACTGTTTCTAACTATTTTCTAGTTTTTGTTGTATCTTTTTATAGTTTGCCTTTGTTTTCTGACCCAATGCTTAAGTTTTTGTCTCATTATCATGTATCAATTTCTGTTTTTTCTTCTTAACTTTTTCAAAACACCTTAGTCATGTGAAGAAGCAGTGCACACATTACATGGTTTGAAAAATATCTATACTTTTCTGTCCACGGTGTTCCATATCTCATTTCTTCTTAACTCTGTCACATGTAGAAAATTTTCCTCAGGTCTGATGGTCACGTCTATTATTTAAAAGCAGAATTTCCAGAAGTTGGATGAGAGGTTTGGGGCCTATGTGTTGGGAGGGAGTCTGTGGTTATTAGTTGCAGTTATAACACTCATCCCAGAAGTCCTGCATGTGAACAGCCTTTCTCTAGCTTGTTCCATTTTCCACGGGAAAGATATTCATCCCTTCCCCAAGGGCAGAGAGCTGCTTACTGGGCTTTCTAAGGCCCGTGGGATGTCAGTCTACAGATGGAGTAGGTCGTCCTCTACATCATTAACTGTCATTCACTGCGTTCCTCAGTTTCTCCTCTGTGGGTTTTTCTGTCGCAGCTATCATATCTCTGCTTGCTAAACATTTCCAGAGTTTCACTGAAGTCTCATCTGCTGATGTAGTCTCCAGATTCAATGGTGGGTACCTGAGCAGTTAAGTGGGATTGTTGTGGGTCATTTCCTCAGTGGAAAAATATTAGAGTACTTGTGCATATGTACTGTGAATTTACGCTCTATTTATACTGACTATAGTTCATTTCTTTCATTTCTTTTACTACTATTTTAGTGAGGGCTTGAGCAAAGCTCAAGATAAACTCATGTATATGATCCACATCTTGGGTCCAAACTGAAATCCCAATTGAATTTGAAATTCATCTGTGAATTTCTCTTTTTATGATTTCTTGACATTTAATTATAGGTCTTAGTTTAAATACCCCTTACATTATCTAGAATTATTTATCTCTACATGTCAATTTCAGGACTTTCAGCTCAATCACTATTTATATTTCTCCTGGAACCTTCTGACATCAGTAATCTGCTACATATGCAGTGGACAACTTCAAAGTATCTGTTGCTGAACCCAGATAATTAAGGAGAAAAAAGATACGCATACTTTCTCTCTGAGAAAGTATGGCATTTGTAAAAAGACAAAAATTTTAGAAAAGACAGAGATGTTGGGAAAAGGAGAAAGGGAGTGAACATGATGGATATTTTCCATTCCTTTTTATTTAATATGCTTTCTAGTTTTATAATATTTCTGTTTTTTATGTTTTTATTACTTGTTTATTTTTTGAGATTAATGTAAGTACAACATTTTCCTCTTTCCTTTTGTCCTTCCAAATCTTCCCATATACCCTTTCTTTTTCTCTTTCAAATTCATGGCCTCTTTATATTAATTGTTATTACATGCATATACATATATATTCCTAGATATAACGTGCTCAGTCTGTATAGTGTTACTCACGTGCATGTTTTCAGGGCTGACATTTGGTATTGGACAACCAATTGGCGTGCTCTTCCCTGAGGAAGACTGGGTCTCCCACTCTCAGCGTTCCTTAGTGGCCTAAAGTTCTTTGCGTAGGATTGGGGCCTCACGGGCCATCCCTGCCCACTCTGGCATTGTCTATTGTTGTCCCTGTTCAGGTCACATTTAGGCAGACATGTTGGTGAGACTTTATGGATGTAACTTCTGACATGACTGAAAGACATCGTCTCTAGGCCTGATGACAGCATCTTATGTGTCCAGCCTCCGTGATAGATGTGGGGCCATCATGTACCTGAGTCATCACTGACTGAGGCTCTGAGGGAGACTTCAGAAATGACAATAGAAAGAAACTCCAATATGGGTAGCTGCTTCCTGGTGAAGGTGGTTTCAGAGATAAATGGCCTTCTAGGGCAGAAATTTCTGATGCCTTCTCGTGAGTTCCCTGGCAGTATATGTCGTTCTGTGCTGATCAGTGTGTTAGCATGGTGTGAACATTGCTCCTCAGTGGCCGCTAAACCTGACCCCTAAGTAGTCTTAGAGACTCAGCAGATACGCTTTCCTCTTATGTCTCTTCACACCGGAGAACCTAGATGGAGGAGGCAAATCAGAAAAAGTTTGTGACTGAGAACTGAAGCATAAGAAGACAAATGTAATGTATCTTTTTTGAAACATGTAAGCATGTATAAGAAATAGTCCAAGAACTAAAATTAGAATCTGAAATAGAACAATAGACAGTTGGCTTAGCATTAACCACATGCAAGGCTAGGGGAGGAAACTTACAGTGTCCCATTTTATAGTAACAGAAATGGAAGTATCCAGGAATACTGCACTGATTTTGCTCCAGGGTAACAGTGCAGAAGGGTTACACTGAAGAAATCTGTCTGACATAACGAACAGGTGTGGGAGGTAGAGGCCTTGAAAAGAAAGGGAACTTTGTTGTTGACATTTCTAATTTTTTCTCTTTGTGAGAAGGTATCATACAGCCCAGAGTGGCCTCCAGCTTGTGTGCTCTCAATGATGACCTTGAAGTTTTGATCCTTCTGCCATTGTGTCTCAGATGTTGGCGTCATAGGTGAGCACAACCACATACAGTTCACGTGAACCCAGGGCCTCATTCAGGCCAGGCTGGCAATCGACCAGCTGAACTGCATCCCAGCCCTCCTTCCGATGCTTGACAGAATTGATGTGCTGCTATGTTATGCTACGTTATTCTTTCATCCCTTGCCTACCTACCTTTCCCTGCATAAAAAAAAAAAATTAAAAACATCCTCCAAGAGAAGGCAAATGACTGTTTCCTTTCATGATTGAACTTGGAGGAATTAGTGCAGCCATGGAGATATAATAATAATAATATTGTATATTAGATGGAACTTCTGCTTTCATCTTTGTCCAGGAATATTGGTTAACACCACAAAGAAAGATAAGAACATTTGTGCATAGACTTGGGAATAGATCAGGGGAACATTCTAGGTGGGTTATGAGAATGAAAGTAAATTTATTTTAATTCTGGACATGTTAGGATTTTATAGGAAGCGCCTCAATCAGGAACAAAGGTGACACGAAGCTGAAGTCAGTGTGAAAGTTCATGCACAAAGATGGATGAGCATCATTTCGATCAAAGACGGTCTTTGAAGCTGAGAGATCTAATGTTATTTCAAAAGGAGAAAACACACAGAGAGAACACCTGGTATTGAACGTCGGAGGAAACCTTTATCAGGGAGCACTGAGAGACAACATCAACCTAGTAAATGAACAGAATAATCAGAGCAGTAGGGTGGGAAGCATAATGATGTGTTTCCATGGAAATCAAGAGAAAGTCAGGGAGATTCTTTAAAACAGTCTAATACTACAGAGCTGTGGGGAATCTTCAAGTGCTATGCTTTGTATCCTAATCTGTGTATTTCACAATGTATGGGAGAGGGGCAATAACTGCAATGTCTAAATAAGTCATGCCAGAACACAAATATTAAGGAAGTGGAGTAGTTATCATGCATTGCTTAATGGTGGAGATGGAGTTTAAGATGTATTCAGCTGGCGCTTTCATCATTGTTCAAGAAGCACAGAGGACACCTGTGGTGATCTACTCTCTCCCTATCTGGCCGACACGGCATAGCCGCTCTTGAGTGTGCAGTTTGTTGTTTGCTCGCTGTGTCGTGATGCACTTGTGACTATATACAAGGTGAAGTGCACACTGACAGAGTCAACGTCCTGATGTCCCTTTCGTGTTTGTTAGTTAAGGTACAGGTTAACTTACTATACCAAAGTGAGCTTAATCTCTAGTAGGTTAAGAATGATACTTAATTTCTCCCATGAAAGAGCACATATGCATGCAAGTCATCCCGGGTTGTCAAGGGTAAGCTGTATTACCCAAGGCTATTCTTGAATAATCAGTGTAGAGTCTTTATTCTTCTATCTTGCAGATTCACACTCAGTCCTATAATGATGCTGAGCTACAAAGGTAACTGAGAAATATGTGCAGAGTTGGGTCTTTATTGCTGCTCTTGAGGTTTTTTTTTTTCTTCGTGACTTTGGGTAAACATCACTGTACAACGCATAGTTAGGTGTTCAGATGGGAATACCGAGGCAACAAAACAGACAAGCGAAATGAATCCTTAATGAAACATCACAACATATTGAATAAATATGAGAGAGATTAAATACAAATTTACCGCGGCATCTATTTAAATTGACAATTCTATTTGGGTGTCTGTTTGAGTTCTCACCATGCATCATTTTCAGCCACTGTGTATCTGTTGTCTCTGGGCAATTAAAATTATTCAGCATCAAAATCCTAGCTCTGGGACCAGGAAAGAGAATCGAAGAAGCATTCACTAACAGTGTGATTCAGAACTTCTGCTTTTCTCTTTGGTCTATTCATGCATATTTCAATTGGCATCAATGGAAAGTACCAAGCAGGCTCTCTTCTACATGAAATCGTTGTTCACAACTTGGCAGTAATCCTGGCATTACATCCTAAATGGTCATTCTGGGATGGCAAATCAGCAATCCTCAGCCGATGGGCCTAACAATGAGGAGATTGCTGGAGGCAGGTGTTGTTGGGAGGCCTAATTTTGTTGGCATTAAGTGACAATTCATATTTGCTGCAGGGGCAGTAAATTGCACTGTTTTAAAACAGGAAATCTGAGTTAAAAGCTGTGTAAAACCATTATTCTGTAGCCAGCACTCCAGGCTCTTCTAATTAGGTCATTTGGAAAAAGATGACCTTTGAGTTTCTGGGCCTCTTGCTAGGGACACATGTTTCTAATGATCATTTGTATTTTACTTTGCTAAAGTTGTTGACAAGCTGAGCATTTGTGTGTGTGTGTGTGTGTGTGTGTGTGTGTGTGTGTGTGAGAGAGAGAGAGAGAGAGAGAGAGAGAGAAGAGAGAGAGAGAGAGAGAGAGAGAGAGATTGCATGCACACAGTTGGTGAGTTTAATGGCATTTCTGTGTTCTATTCTTCATAAAGAAGATGAGAACAATGTGTACAGTAATTTTACTATCAGAGCAACCAAAAGCCATATGGACTGGAGTGCAGAGCACTCTGAGGGGGCATTTCTCATGTCCCTGGTGTTTTAAGAAAACTTCATACTAACTTTCTTGGAGGTTATTCTACTTATTCAGATTTGGTCTGGCAAGCATGCATGCAAGATGTGAGAGAGAAATGAACTTCACTCTAGGTTATTACTAGAAAAATAGCTGCTGGTAATGTTTGAAATTCTGTCTATTATCCAAACCAAAATTCTCATGATGGTCTTTTGAGGCTCAGCTCTCCTTCTGCACACTGCCTTTGCAATGAATATAAATGCAAACAAATATTGCCTTCCAATGACCACTTCCTGCAAAATAACTAAAGAAATAAAGGTCAACAGCACTACCTCGGGTTTCAAAGGTTTCAAATCTTCCGTATTTTAGAGGACTGTTGCCCAAGTTGTAAAGCTATCGCTAAGGCAGGCTCCCCTGATGACTTCCTTTCTCTTGTGGGGAAAGTTTCTGAATGCTATCAGGTCTTCATCGATACCATAAAGCCATAAACTCTCAGAACTGGCAAGCTTCTGAGAAGGCTTCCAGCTTCATCTGCCTCGAGGCCTTTCATAGCTTCAACGCTCCTGGAATATAATGGTCTACTTTGAAGAATCTTGCACCAGGGAGAGCTGACAAGGAAGGATAGTACTATCTAAATGTTTAATATATAAATTACTCTGGCAGTTTGAAGAAAATGTATGGAAGATGACTTGAAGTTTATTATGAAATTGCTAATAATTTATTCAACTCAATTTTCCCTTAGACATTCTTTGGTGGGTAATGATGGGTCTCTAACAAAGTAGTTCTAAGTCTGGAAAAGGGCTGGCAGTCATTACATGACAGAGGTTGGCAACATGCCAAAGTACCCTGAGGCAGGGTTCTCAGCAGCGGGGCTTGGGCCATTGCCAGGGGAAGCTATCATCCGGGTGAAGTGCTTCTTGATCTGGTCAGTGTCTGAACCTGCCTGCTTTCTCCTCTTGCTGTGGTCACCCTTTGCTTTACTTCTTTTCTCAGTGGCAGCTGTTTTATTGAGATGTGAACAAGTAACCAGGGGACTGAGTGCAAGTGACAAGAAAAGAGGACTTGTCAAGACACAACAGGGTTGAGCCTGAGTCTAGAAAACATGTCCGCTTATCACTGAAATAGCTCCACACAAGCATCTTGTGAGGGGCTGAAAGAACAGACCAGGCAGACCTTTAAATACAAAAAGGGACTGTGCCGGACAAGGGAAGAGCTACTGCATTTTGAAATCTATCCTTCTGCTTGCTATAAGGCCCAGATGGAGTCAGGACACCAGGGAAGGCTCCTTCCTGGGCGTGACACCCTCATCCTCTGACAGGATGGCCTTGAAGACTTCCGCGCTGTCTTGCAAGACCATCCTAAGACTGTGAGGTGTTCCAGATGCTGCTACCCAGTCCCTTTCCCCTATGATTCACTCACTGTGCCCCTCAGAGAGTTCTTGCCCCTCTCCCTGAGTCCCTTGGTGTTTTCACTTTATCTACAAGATCTCTAGTGAGATTCCTGAGTGAAGAATCCACAACTTTCTCAACATAGCAGGCAGGAGGCTGGACTTTTTAAAACTTTGAAGGCTTGAAAGTATTATAAGAGAATGAGAGTAATTTGAAGAAAGAAACCTCCAACCTGATCAAGTCCCACCAACCTCAACGCCGTCTGAGACGCTTACTGTGGAGAAGCTGATTTTGTCCGGCCACTTAGCCTGTTGCCCACTGAGTTATCTATCGCCGGGATCATCTTGTCTCCTTCAGAAGGGTCTTTCCTTGGAAAGTCCTTGGAAATCTAGGCCACTGCTTGATCCCTTCATTTCCTTTCTCCCCTTCCTTCCTTTTATGTAGCTCTGGCTGTTCTGGGAACTCACTATATAGATTAAGCTGGCCTTGAACTCACAGAGATCCGCCTGCCTCTGCCTCCCAAATGCTGGGATTAAGGGCATGCCCACTATGTTTGGCTCCCTTCCTAATTTTTCACACCAACAAATGAATTCAAAAGAAAATCAGCATTATCCTGTTCTCTACAGAGATGCTGTTTTATGCAAGTTGTCTTTAGATCTTGAGACTGGAATTATCTATTTTAAAATAATATTTTGGCTTTCAGGAATAAGCTCCCCCACCACAAATCATTAAAGTTATTTTCATCAAACAAGAAGCAACACTAAAATTATATACCACATTTTCTTTTAGAACAGGGATTTTCAAGCTCGGTACAATTTTGAAATTTTGAAATAATCAGTCCCTGTTGTGTCACGTGATCCCACTCATTGTTTAACAATACTCCAGTAGCACGTTCACTCCAGCCATGACAATCGACATGTCTCCATATCTGTCCAAAAGGATCATTGTTGCTGAATAGTTGGTGACCAAAAACAACAGTCACAAACTGGAGACAATTTCTGAAGTAGCGTTTTGCTTCCATGTGGATGAACATCTGTCCAGGATATTAACTGCAATGTCCACACCAAACACAAAGTCTCTGGAAGACTATGTGAATTAAGTGTGTGTGTTTGTGTGTGTCTATGTATGTGTGTGTCTATGTGTGTATATATGCATGCATCAGCCTTCCTGGAAAATGCTTGAAGAAGTTAAATGATTTCTTCTCCCAACAATATTGTTATCTAATACAGAGAAACACAATGAGGGCCAAAGGTCAAATCATTTACATGTGGATAGAGCTATCTCATTTCCTTCAAAATGCTTTCTGCTCTGTCCTTTTATTTATACTGAGCATTTTGTTATATGTGTGTGCCATTTCAAGATCCTGGCCCCCATATGGGTCAAAGCAGCTTGGGCCATGTGGCCCTTATTGTGATACAGACTTGTGAGTGGAAATATCAGCCACTGTCAGAAGGTAGGCATCAGACAAAACAGCAGATAGCAATGTTGTATCACACATGGAGCTTTTGGCTGCATTTGCTGACCAAGTTCCCTTTACATAGAAAATAACTTGATGCTTAATAGCCTGGTGGATGAGTCCCTGTAAGGACGGTCTGGAGGACCTGAGTTTTATTTTCATTTCATATGAACCTTAAAGGCAAACAGCTTTGGGGTGCTTCTTGTAGAGGATGAGTCTGAACAAAACTCTCTGTATACAAAATTGAGTGTTTTATTCTTTGTGTTGTATCTGTTTCTTCCTCTCTGTGAACTTTGGACCAAACTGAAGATCCAAGACCTATGACACACCCACTGAAATAATTACATGCTGCAAAGCACTCAAGCTACATACTGGAATGAAGGTCAATAGAACAGCTGCTGTTAGAATTCTGCAAGGGTGTTAATACTGAGTGTAAACTGAATATGGAAAGTGCTGTGGGAGACTTTGGGTCTTAGTGTAGGCTATGACAACTGGACTGAGAGAAGCATTTGTGCATCACAGACTTTGGTCACAGACATGCTAAAATCATGTGAGCAACAGCTCGGAGGCAAAAGTAGCTCAGAATGCTGCTCAGGAGGTAGCCTTGACTCGGGTGAGTAGTGTTTGGGGACAGACTTGACAGGTAAAGGTGGGGACTGGCCCAGAGCTTCAGCCTGGGAGTATTCCATTTACAGTGGAAATAACAGAATTTCTAAAATCTGAGTTTTGGCGGATCACTGTCCTAAGAACAAACTTCTCTCAAAGGACATTCCAGGAAAACATTATTTTCTGTTATGATAACAAGAGAACGAAAGTGTAGTTCTGGGAGCTTTGAAGTCACCTCAGATGAGCAGCCCTAGAGCAGGAGGAAGCTTGTTTTCTGAGAGTGGTGGGCATAGAAAATGAGCTACCAAGAGGTTGAACTACTGCTCTCGGGCATTGCGTGACTTAGAATTCACAGGGTCTGACACCCCCCAGTGCTGTGCGTTAAAGAACTACATCAGAAACTGGGCATGCTTAGAACTCTTAGAAATTCTGTATTGACATTTACACATTATTGATCTGAAATTATCATAAGCTGTTTTTATAGATACAAAGAATGTTGGCGAGAGTGCTTCTGGAATTTCAGATTATGCTGTCTTAAATTCATATAATTAGCTCTGGAAGACTGGGAGTGAGGGTGGCTTATGATTTTCATGTTCTTTACTTTAAAAAAGAATCTGGTTGCTTTTCATCTGCTTTGAATTCTCCCAACTTGAAAAAGTGGGTTCATACAATTCCAAAGAAGCCTGAAAAGACCAAGTCCCAGTTTTAAAAAGAAGACATAATTGTGACTTTTAAACTTCACTCAGATAACTGGAGGAGTGACTTCATCCAAACCTGGCAAGAGAACTTATTATTCAGATCCCAGCCAGTTCCATATGATGTATGAAGAGACAGTTTAACACCAGAGAGCTTCCTCTGAGGTGTGTGTGTGTGCGTGTGTGTGAGTGTGTGTGTGTGTGTGTGTGTGTGTGTGGTGTGTGCGCGTGCGTGTGTGTGTGTGTGTGTGTGTGTGTGTGTGTGTGTGTGTGTGTGTGTTCCAACATATGTACTGGAGAGTTTGTATTTAATAACTTCAATATGGAAACAACCGAGTAGACTGAGTATCAATACAGAAAATGGCGGATGGATGCAGAGGGGAAGGACACATATTGGTCATCATTGCATTCTCCCTCCTACCTGAATTAAGGCATTGGGAAAGAAAATGAGCATATTTGCTAGATGTCTGTCTCTTGGTTAGGTAATAGTTCAATAGCAGTCAGTTTCCTTATTGCTAGCCCTCTAAGGAATCACCTGCAAGTGGATAGCGAATCAGGATGACTGGTTTTGGCTGAGGCCAGCTCTCTTCCTTCATGACTGTGAGCACTGGGAGCATCAGGAAAGAATGAAGGGTAGACCATCAATGTGTAGAGTCTGAAGTGAAGCAGGAGAGGCAGATTTGTCAGTAGCCATCCTGGATTGTGTCAGCTGGCTGGATAACTCGTAGCTTCCTCCTCTCTTCAAAGCTCTTTTCATAGGTCACTTCTATTTTTATTTTGTGTGTATAAATGTTTGCCTGCATGAATGTGTATGACTCATGTGCCTGGTACCCCTGGAATCCAGAAGAAGGCATCAGATTCCCCCTAACTGGAGTTATAGATAGTCATGAGCTGCCATATTGGTTCTGGGAACAGAGGCTGGGCCTTGGACAAGAGCAGAAGGTGTTCTTAATTGTGGAGCATCTCTCAAGCTCCTTGATGAATACTTTTTATCCTCTTCACTTGTGCTTCTGATATGCTTTGAAATCTTCTATTTTACCGTAAAACATCATAATCTGGCAGTAAGTGCTTCTCTTATTCTGTGGCTTCAATAACCTCTGAGATATAAAAATGTATCCCCAAAGGAAGTTCCATTGGAGGAGGAGCAGATTACACATCATGAGTTAATTACAGTTCTTATCAACAGTAAGGTAGATTTCATGGTGATATGTTCTCAAGACTTCAGTGACCTAAAGGAACAAAGGCAAAGAGGGTGGGTGGCTCACTTCTTCTCTCTGGCCCAAAGCCCTCAGTATTCAGTTGCAGAACTTAGTTCTTGTTCTGGGTCGAGGGGGAGGAAGGCCCCATCTGCGGGCTTTCATGACCCACGATGGTAAGGCAAGTGAACAGTGAAGCCAGATGGACTCCTGCTTCAATCACAGTCATTGGCCAAAACAAGTTGCAAGTTTCTGCCCAACTTCAAAGGACAGGAGAATGCTATTTATTCCACCATGTTCCAGAAGGAAGACAATCCCACACGTTCAGTGAACAGAACTTATTACTTCCATATCAGCAAAAATCAAGAACAAGGCAGAAAAAAAAAAAAAAAAAGACTTCTGGCTGTGCTTGGGCCAAACATCCTGCCAGCTTTGAGTTTCTTTCACGTGCAGGATGTTAGCCGACCACTGAGCAGGATTTTCTGGGCGTATCTTTTGTAAACAGTACAGTACTAGGGGCCATGAAAACTTTCAGGTAAGCTAAGATAGACACATTTTTAAGGCTCTTAAAGACAATTTCAGTAAAATCCTGCCAAAACAGAATCAAGGTAACTGTTAAATTTAAAGTCGTTGTGGCTGGTGAGTCGGCTCAGCAGTTAGAAGTCCCTTGCTGCCAAGTCTAATGACCTGAGTTCAGTCCCTAGAATCTGCATTGTGGAAGAAAGGAACCAACTTTTGCAAGATGTCTTATTATCACCACACTTGTGCTATGGCAAGTACTTGTGAGTATACACACACACCCCAGCACAAATGCACACTTGTGCACATGCACACACACACACACACCCACACACACACCAAATAAGTGCAAAAATACAGGTTTTGGACAAAGTTCTCTCTTTAAAACTACTGCAAGTACGTTGATAAAAGTATAGATGTAACCTTATTTGATTATATCATCAAAAATCTTTAAAAGGAACCCTCTAAGTTGGAGATCTGTTTTGAATATAAGGCATGTGCCAAATGGTCCTCTTGGATCCCATCTCCTTATCATTCCGGTGATAGGCCCTAGCAGTAAATAGAAAACATTCTGTCTGCCCTTGAGAAACTCAAAATCAATTTGTGGAGTCAGAATTAAAAATACAGCCCTGAGACTGAAACAGGTAGATATACAAGAGAGTGCCGGCTTGGCAGAGGATACTGCATGTGCTTTGAAGTGAACAGAAAATGGAGAGACCACCGAGACCAGAGTATTCTGGGGTGGTTTCCCACGAAGGATGGCAAGGCTGCTCTAGTACAAAAAGGACTGTAGGCACCAAGGCAGCAAAAGGTATCGACATTCAAGGCCTGGCTCTACCTCATCAGCGTTTACTCCACCCATTACCTCATCAGCACTCTTCTCCAATCCGATATAATTTAAGCTCTGTGTATTGTGCTGCTTTGAAATATTAGAGTATGGGTGCCAACAGCCACCAGACTTGAGGAGCCAGTGAGGAACTCTGTTCCCACTTCCCTTTGAGGCCGGGAGGGAGCTAATAGCTTTCCTCACAGGGCATGAAAAACCTGGCAGGAGATGAGCAGTCTGGATGGCTGAGTTGATGCAGACAGACCTTCTGGGGGGCTTCTCAAGCACTTATGCCTTTGAAGTGAGGAAGAATACCTCACGTGGCGCTATCCTGAGGGTTGATGGGCCCAGGCACAGAAACCTCCTGGCTGTCACTGGACTATGAACATAACAGCCCCTATGATTTCTCCGCAGACAGCTGAAGCCTGGGAAGCAACCTCGTGGAGTCATCAAGTCTGTAGGAGCAGTTACCACCCATTGAATCTTCTCCCTGCTGCCCTGTCGAGTGTGGGGGGGGGTCCTGACCAGACGGAAGGTTCCTCTCTTCTAAGAGGATATGTTCCTCCCTGCTCAAAACCAAAGTTAGAATTTTTGTTTGAAAATGAATTCCTAGACTCTGGTTTTAGTTATAAATTTCCATAGGGAACAATAGAACTATAGTACATTTCTAATTTAAAACTTCGCATTGTTGATGAAATTTTGAAAATAACAGGACTAGGCAACCCAAACATCTGTTACTTTAATTCTTTCCTCCCTCAATTTACACCAAACTTGTGGCACTCGTATTGGAATGTGGGCCTTGTCTCTGATCAGCATTTTGGAGAATTTTGGAACATACAAGAAAATAGAGATAAGATTCTGTGCTTAAAGTTTATAATGCTTTGCAGATTGCATTGCGGCTTTCAGAAACAGCGAAATGTCATGGTGGGTTTTAATGCAGCTCAGAGGCACAGCATAGCTCTTTGATGCAGGATATTTAAATTAACGTTAGTCACAACAGAAAGCTCAAGTTCAAAATCGGAGCCCCACCCCCCTTACCACACATCAGACTACTTGAGATGGCATTTCTCTTGGGAAAATGTAATGCTATTTTGATGATCAAACACACTGAGAACAAAGGTCCTTGTTTGGCAATGTTGGGTGTGGTGTAGGGAAATCTGAGTTAAGTTGTCTGTGGGTGAGGAGTGGGTGGTGGCTGAGCAGGGTGGCCGCTGTTGGGAGCAGCCCCTGGAGGAGAAGGTGGGGACTGCGTCTGTTGGAGGCAAGAACAGAGCTGCACTCAGTGAATTCCAGCATGACGCTGGGAGTCTCTTAGAAAGGACAGGTCACTTCTGCAGCCAGGAGAGCTCCAGTGTCCCCACGAAGATTGTAAAGGAGGACATTAGTCTACAAGACTGTTATTGTCTTCATCATCACTGTGATCATCCCCATCATTTTAAGGGAAAGACTTTGAAACAACTGTGCATTAATGCACAGTATTTAACCAAAATATTATTACAACATGACCTATCAAGAAATCAACAACCTGTCAGAAGGTAAAGGGTCATTATTTTCTTCTTTTAAAAATTCTGCTGACCCAACCTATCTTGGGCTTGGTAGAGTTGGGGCTAGGTTGTGGGAGCCACAGGGAAATGGTACAGGGAGTCCAGCTGTCTATGCAAGCTATCCTTTGACTGACCAATGGTCCATCAAATGTGAAGCCATTTATCACAGAATATTTGGTGTTATACAGATTTAATATTCAGTTGTGCCTTGGTATGAATTTCTTGTGCTCATAATTCCCATAAAACGTGTTTGTATGAGCATCCTGCTCAGGCCAATGCTTGGATAAGGTCACTAGGTAGGTCTTTCTGCCTCTGAGATCCCAGCTCCCTTTTTAGCATTTGAATTGGGTATCTGCCTTTTAGCTACATCCAAAGATAGGGCCAGCTCCAAACAAAGCATTGAAGGACAAGTGAGGAACAGAATAGCTACCAGACCACCTGTTAGGTGCTTGAAGCCCCTGAACTAACCTGGTTCCTAGATGCATAGCTCTGTTTCTTGTGCAAATGAAGCTCAGACCATCCCCTTCCTTCAGGCCTAGGGGCATGGCAGAGAGACTGACTGAGGACAATAGTGCTTTTTGCATAACCAGGTACAGTAAAGACTGGAGCGGAATTCCAGAGGCAGACACAGAACTGGTGGCCAGAGAAATGAGAGGAAGACAGAGATTCTGTAGAGGGTCAGGCAGATCTTTGGTAGAGTTTATCAGGGCCAGGAGTACAGAGCTAGGAAGAATAGATGGAAGATGAAGGAACAGAGGACAAAGATGAGACCAAAAGCATAAGGGCTTAGTTATTACCAGGGCTATGAGGGGACAGAAAAAGAATGGACAAAGAGGAACTGAGACCCAGGATGGAACTGAAGTTGTGTGAGAGTTTTGTCACAAAGGAATAAAGTAAATGGACAAAAAGACGTGGTGTATATAGATTCCTTTCTGTCAGAAACCCCATGCTGGACATATGTCTTCCCTAGGACTCTGGGAGGGATTTTCTCAGGGCAGTACTTGGGAAAATTCCGTTACAGACAGGGAGCGGAGGGTGGCTGGGGGTGAGGCCCAGATGGATCTTCTGGTGGAACTATTGAGAGGATTGTGATGAGGATAGTGGATCGTGTAAGTATGGTTGTCTGGCTCCAAGTCCATAGGAGAAGGTACTGGATTCCCAGTGTTTGGATTTAGATGGCTCCAGGGAAGCTCAGAGTTAAGGCTAATGAATCACCAGAGTCTGAGCCTATGTCCTGTCAGGTGCCTTTCTTGGCTGACCAGGTTTCACTTTTCAGGTCGATGAGCTGTGGGTACCAAGCAGTTGGATCTGTTTGACTCCTTTGGCTTACAGTTTTTGTTTTTTCTAGTGGGCCATACCCAGTGTTAAAGCCTCCTGCTCTGGAAGCAGCAGTAGAAAGAATGTGGGGTCTATTTTTTATCTTGTATTTTACCATTTTTTTAAATCTTGTATTTTGCCATCCATTCTGCCTAAAAATGAGATTTTTAAAAAGTATTTTTCTTATGGAATAAGCAGCCCCTAATATGTGCTATATGCTTGTCACATTTTCAGGCCAGAATTAAAAGCTGGCTATTTATTGGTTTGGAAACTTAGGGCTTGGCCTTACCAGTGACTTAATCATTTTCCTCTCTATAGAACTGATGGTTTGATACTCAAGCCGTATTGAAGTTTCCACCCTTATCATCTGAGGGTGCCTGTAGCCACAGGCTCACTTCCACTCACATGCTGGCCTCTGTGGAGGACTGCTGTACGGGAGGGCTGTTCTTTCTGCCACACCCGTGAGCTGTTCTCTACCTGGAAACACAGCAATTCTACGGTATCTAAGGTGTCTTTCTCAGGGTTCTAAAGGACAGTAGAACTAGAGATTTGCCAGCAATTGAGGGTAAAAGTTAATGGTGAGGCCTCTAATTTCTTCTACTTCAGAACTAAAATAACAGCACCAACCACTGTTAATTACAGCTGAAACAGCCACAAATTTCAGCAGCCTTCCAGGCAACTTCAGAAATATTTTAAAATAATCATTTACTTTAAAATGATAAACTGAAGCATGCAGGGAATTCCGAATTTCAGTAATTACTTTCAATTAGTCACCCAACCTATCTTATCTCTTCCATCTTTCTCTCCTGTGTGTTCCCACGGCAGGGCGGGCTATCCACCACCAGCGACATTTTTCTGTGGTAGAGGCTCGTACTATTGAATCCATCAGGTCTCACCTCCCATTCCCATTCTTATCTCCAACAGCAACACTCATTTGTAGCCTGCTCTACAGGACAGTTTCTGCTCATGTTATGTGGTTGGTGTTTTCTTACATGAAAATGTCCCGTTTTTTTAGGCCTTCTTAAATTTTCTCTCACAGATGTATTATCATGCTACCCTACAGTCAGGTAGGATGTGCACATACCTATCATGATACACAAAATCACACTCCAACTAATTATAGTGCTAATTGTACACAATAAAACTTATTAGACCAATTAACAAACACACAGTGTGAGGAGGCCATGTGTAGGAGATTTGTGTGTGAGTGCTCTGTAGATTGTGGAATAGAGAAGCTGTCTTCTGTCTCCACACTTCTTATTGTGAAACTTCAGAGACATTCCTTTCTGGATAATTCATTTTCAGAAAGTTTGAAGAAAATTTACACAGCAATTTTGAATTACTTGTAGGTGGAAATAGGATAATTTTTTACTCTTTATGGCAATTTGGATTTTTCACATGTGGATAATTTTATGATCTTTCAAAGAAAATGCTTCAAAAGTTCCTATTGCTTAGATGGAAATGACTGAGAGTAATGATACACTGTTGGCATTTTGCATTTTATAGTTATTACAATATATGCACATTTATATATTCATACAAACATTACACCACCACTTTGTAATGTTTAATTAATTGATCAGTTCATTTAATCTATTATATAACT
Organism: Peromyscus leucopus; assembly: GCF_004664715.2. NCBI lineage: Eukaryota > Metazoa > Chordata > Mammalia > Rodentia > Cricetidae > Peromyscus > Peromyscus leucopus. The sequence continues at coordinate 65,646,999 of NC_051072.1, read as the reverse complement.
AAAAGCTATGTATCCTAGGAACAAAGAAAATATTCTCTTTATTTTTAAGTCTCTGCTAAAGTCCATCTATTTGCTTTTAACACTGCAAACACTAATTTTTTTTTTTAAAGAATGCATTCATTTTGAATTTAAAACCAAATACACTTTGCTATCGATTGTGAGCTGGCAGTGTGGATTGGGTCTCTGCATCTCTGACTCATGTCACTTACCTCAGATGGTAAGGCACTGCCCTTTTAGCACACCCAAATCAGCAGTTCTCTGCTTACAGAGTTAATGCATATAAAATCCACTACATTTTTACTCGGATCATGTCTTACCATGAACAAAACAGAAGGACAGAAAATGTGACACATGTTGGGAACCTGGCTCATGTTTCTGGTGTATGAATTGCTATCCATGCCCAATAAGTTACTTCCTAGTGAAGAAAGGTAATCAATGGAGATTTAACTTGACACTATAAGTTTTATGGGTTGGGAATTTAGGGAAGGCTTATTTGGAAGGTTTTCATGTAGAAGTCTCTTTGATCATAGCCTCAGGGAGCCAGGCTGAGGCCACCTGATGACTGGAGTGGAATGGGACAATGGAATGGCTGGTGGTCTATGTTGGCTGTAAAATGGTGTGATGTAGAATAATCTTGAAAGAAAGTATCAATGAAGTATTGATTAGATCAAGGTGGCCCATGGACATGTGTATAAAGGGAAACTGTCTTGATTATGTTAATTGATATGGGAAGACCTAACCTAAAAGTTGCTGGTACCATTCCCTGGGTTGGAGACAGCTGGCTAAGCACAAACATGCATGTACCTATTGCACTGTTCCTCTAAGTGGGAACATCATGTGACCAGGTCTCTCAAGGTCCTGCTGCTTGACTTTCCTGCTGTGATAGACTGTAATCTAAAATCTAAGTTGCTTTGGTCAGGGCATTGTATCACATCAACAGGAAACAAATCTAGGACAGATGGAAACTTAGCGGATTCACTGTGGCAGTCCCAGAGTAATCAGACTTCTGTGGTCCTTGTCTCACCCCAGAGGAAGCGTCTAGGAAGTAAGGGGAAGTTGCATAACCTAATGTGACCTGAGAAGTCAGTAGTCTGAAAGTCACAAGTTTTCCCACATTCCCACTTTCAAACAAAGTGAGACGTGAACTCTGGCTTCCAACAGGAGTCCCAAGCACTTGTGGCCACCTTTTAAAGCTACCACATCTAACTTCAGTGATTAACTTTAATATAAATTTAATGGAACTTGAAACTTCAGTATTAGATAACTATATGAGCTATTATATTTATTAAACAATGTTATCATAATTAGGATCTTCTCAGACTTCAAATAAAACTGAAAGAACAAATTAGGTTGATTTCTAAGAAAATATATTACTTATAAGATTTTTAAAAAGATGTACTGCAACACCTTTGTCTTTATAAGGCTACATGTTATCCTTCAAGATGGAGTTGCATTCATTCAGACTAAATGAGCACAGATCAGATCTCAGTTAGTGAAAACATTGAATTCTAAGTGTTTAATAAGGTAATTATTTTTAAGTAACTGAGATCGGTTATGAAAGACATCACTAAATAGAATAAGTCACCTATTTAACATATACCTGCCAAGAATTTACCTGTACCAGGCATTATTATCCATGTGGAGGATACAGCAGTGAAAAAAGACAGAAAAAATGTTAATCTGGATTATTAGATATTAACTATTGGAGGTGGAAGCAGATATTAAACAAAAGATATATTTTTAGTCATATTCCGACAAGTGTGATAAAGAACGAGTGTGATAAAGCTATCTAAAGAGGTAGCTGTGAGATTCAGGATAGGTTGTTACTTAAATAACTTGATTGAAGAATGTGATATTTGAATGGAGATGGGGAAGACAAGTCATGTGATCTGGAAGAAGGGCAGACTTTGAATGGACTCTTAGAGGAAGTAGAGGCCCTGGAACAATCAGTCAGGAGCATAGTAAGAGACTCTTGATGGGACCTGTGGTGGTGACAGGGCAAGGGAGTACATGTGTGGACCTTACCATACAGGAAAAGATGTTCGTATGCTTGAGTAAAGTTGGAAGTCATTAGAGGGGTGATATATGTTTACTTCATTTTTAACAAAATCATTCTGGGGCTTTTGTAGATAACAATCTGGATTTTCAGGTGAAATGGAAGTTGAGACAGAGGAACAAATTAGTAAGTGGAATTTCACATTATTCCTTATTGCTTCACAAGATGCTTGTGGGCTGGAGTAGAGTCCTAGTGGAAGAGGGGTAAGAAGACGGTCCCAATTCAACAGATGAGTAAAGGGAGGTCAGCAGTTTGATCGGTTGGTCTAGAATGTATTCAAAATACAATAATTTCACATATCAGCGTCACCATGTGGATTCAAAATAGTGTCAAAATCAATGAGGTTTTAATGTAATTTCAAAGGACTGAGCTAAACTAAAAGTGAATAAATATCTTAATTTTTAGGCATGCTCCGACTCTAAGCCTTTATTGTCCCCATGGAGTAAATTTCGGAATCACATTCTCATTGTGTTGCATGATTTCTATGGAAAAACGAGGCAGTGACTGCAGGGACAGAGCTTATAGGTGCCAGCATTCATTTCTTTCCAGATGTGGAGGCCTCTTTTCTACATGAGATGCAACTGTCAGTCCAGGGAACTGGTGAGTTATCAGTGATACACCAAACATATTTTCCTAATTTTGATGAAGATGGAAAATGCTGGGAGCAATTTGGAGGGCACACCTTCCACTGGAGGGAGGCTGTCACTATAACCCTCCCCTGGACCCCACACTCAAAGACTTTCTTCTTCTTCTCACTTAATTCCTTTGGGAAAGGGATGGCAGAGGGACTCTGTAGTTTAGAAAATACATATTAAGGGATAATGTGACTTTATTTTTTTTATCATCATCTTCATGGAATCCTTTTGTATTTTCACCGCCCCTCTCTGTGTGAGCTCTTGAGTCTCTGACAAGGTTATTTACTTGTGGCTTCAAAGCCTCTCTGCTCTTGGATTTGTAAGTTGCATTGTTATTTGTTCCCTTCCATATGATTGAGTTCTTCAAAGTAAGCATCTTTCAAAGTAGTGACAAGCAGATACAGCTGGAGGATCAGTGACTCCCTGTGAAGCAGCTTTGCCTGCTGTCATTGTTGACTGCCAGGGGGTGGTGATCCATGTCAGTCACTAAAATGACACCTTAGCACGACTGCAGTCTGCTCCTGGGGTGTGCCTCTGTGAAAACACCTTCAAAGTAACTAGAGTCTCACATGTCCCTGGCACCTCACATACTGCATGGAACACAGTAGGTACTCAATACGTGTTTATTAATATTAATTATGAAACCATCTTTTCAAAGTCATGCACATGGTAGATATTTGTCAAAACACATGGTAGGCATTTGTCAGAGACTGCAGCAAGGCAAGGATTCCTTACAAACCTGGGTGAAGTTTATTAATAGGAGAATAAATAACCTTTCAAGCAAGCAGAGACTTTTAGTGAGACTCAATGGATTGATATAAACTTATATTTTTAAGCCATCAAAGTAAGAAGAGATTAAGAGTAACGTTTACTTATTAAGATAATTTCCTAATCATTCTTATAAGAACTTAATGAGTGACAAACTGACGCTGGATATAAATTTATGATTTCCCAAAATAACATTTGATTGGTTTGAGTGATGTCTTACATCAAGTAATCATAGTTAATTTTTGCTTCTGGAGAGATTTGACTTTACCAGTCTATCATGTCATCAGATGTATTTCAGGAATGATTTCTTTGTCTGTTGACACAGAGTTAAAGAATTCCTATGGAGATTTTCAAATACATAACTCATATTTTATAAGGGTGGACATGCCTGGGATCGTGGTAAGAACCACAACTTCACTTGAGAAATACTGCAAACATCTAAAGAATTATTTTACATTTAACAGTATTTTTACTCATGTAAATCAAGAACAAAGTTTGATCTTTCCTCTTTGTTAGAGTTGATAATGGAGCAAGAAGCAGTAGGTCAGTTTTAAATTTTCAAATAAAGTTTAATAAATGTTCCAATCTCTATGCTATTGTAATTATTCACAGTTATGATAAAAGAAATGGAATTATAGTTATACTGCTAAAATTGATGTGAAAAACCAGCATTTGCTTGTTATATGCATTTCTGAAGTATTCTATACAAATAAAGAAGGCTAATTATTACAAACAATACATGTCTAAAAGAAAATTTCAGAGAGAAAAAAATCTAAATATAGAATGGAAAGAATGAAGTTATTAGGCTTTACTTTTCGGATTCTTTACTGATGATGAACTTTGAATTACTGCCCCACTGTTTTTTGGGGGTGGTGACGGTAATAAACCAATCATCTCAACAAGCAATGTCTCAGCAGTGCATCCATGGCGGGCATGGGGAAATTTGAGTACAGGAGGAAATAGGGCTGGAGAACTTAGGGGGTAAAGGATGCTTTCACCACGCGCTTCTTGCTGCCAGCCCTGATGTGAAGAATCTGGGCTGGCTGTCCATTAACTCTACTGTCCATCCTCCTACCCCTCCCCACAAGCCCCAGACTAGTCACAGCTCAGTTCTTCTGTAGGTTTCAGGAGCAACAATGGTCTCATACTTTGTGAGCTGCTCTAAGTTCCACCTTGCTCTTGTCTTTGAGATCTGGTAGTTGGTTCTCAGACTCTGGCTGTACTTTGGAAGCATTTGTAACCTGCTGTAACCTGTAACACCTGTAACTTTGCCTGTAACGTGTTGCAGCCTCCAGAAAGTCGGATTGAATTGGCCTAGGGTGGGGCTCCATTTCTTCACTTGCAGACAACTATTAATCTGTGTCTAAGATGCAATGAGTGCTGAGAATCTCTGGCGCAGAAAGAGAAAATTCTGCCTTAGTTTCCATCTTTGGCTTATTTTCTCACAAATTTCTTAGGGAATTTTGGAAAGCCCAGGGCACCAGAGATTACCATGAACAACAGTTCTAGCTCTTTCTTGGAAATTCTTTCTTGATTGCTTGCTCTTAATTGATTTTTAGGCAGGAAAAGAGGCAACAGAAAGATTCGGAATCCTGATGCTACTTGGTGTTGTTTTGTGCAACATCGAATGTGCTTTGGTGAATGAGTTTGGAGAACTGGAGAGCAATAAATGGAAAGGTAAATCTAAATGTGTAAAAGCACAACACAAATACTTAAATTTAATCAACAATATCACAACAAAGGAGCTTTGGTATGGGATTGGGTAAGCTTTTGACTGAAATCCTGGCTACTTGCTTCCAGCTGCATGGATTTTCTGATTTATTATTCTTTCTGACATACAGTCTTCTTATCCAAGACACAGAAATGGCATCCTCCATACTCCATGCAATTGCTGTATATTGGGATAAGTTTAAATTACAACAGTTAAACAGCATTTTATAGTACATGTGACATACAAATATTATCACTGCTGCAGGTTGAACTTCCTTAATATGTATTTATGAGAACATATTTTATGGTTCACCTTTTTCTGTAAGGCAACAGTTCTGGGAGAAACAACGACTTTAAAACTGTAATTAAATAGGTATGTAATAGTTATCTAATCTGATTGTGTGCTAAGATTATATAAAATAAAGAATGAATCTGTTATAAACCTAGTATTTTAATTTTACACAGGATACAATTGTTTACTGGTTTTGGAATGCACATTTTATATATTTTTCTCATCATTTAATCTTATATTTAAAGCTTTTATTCTAATACTTGTTGTGCCCACAGTAGCCATTAAGAAAAGACAGTTACATGTGTAGAAACATTTCTGATATATCAGTGGCAGAAACCTTAGTTTCATCTTAAGCTGTGGTGTTTAGTGAGTTTGGGCAACTGCAGTCAATTATCATGGATAGAATGGCTTGGGCTTTACATTATCTCCTACAGTTTTGGGGGATGGGAAGTCCAAGAACAGGGTGGTAGCATGCCCAATTTTGTTGAGGGATTGTACATATGCTGTCGTGCAACAACTTCCACTTCTACCACAGTAAGGAAGCTGGCTTTTCTTGCCTAAAGAGCACCCTGAGTATCTTTCAGAAATAGTTAATGTTGGTTCAGTGCATGGAGCCATGGTGGAATTGTGTGGACAGAGGGGCTGTGCATCCTAGATGGTGACATTGTTCTCACCAGCTAGGATAAATTGTTGGTTGAAAGGTCTGTGGCTGGCATTTCAGTTCCTCCGCTGGAAGTCTTACCTGCTTACAGGAGATGGCTGGAGCCTGAACCAAACATGGCTGGCAAAAACAAACAACAACAACAACAAAAAAAAAACCAAAAAACACCCAAAAAACCAAGGTCAATGAAATGATTCCTAATGATAGTCTTCTGTACTCATAGATTCCTGCCTCGCCCGCCTGTTATCAGAGAGAGGCTTCACTCAGCAACTGATGGGAACAGATGAGAGACCCATAGCCAAACATTAGGCGGAACTCGGGGAAGAGAGGGAAAAAGGATTGTGGTGTCAAGGGCACCCCAAGATAACCCACAGAACCAACTAACCTGGGTCACTGGGGCTCACAGGAACTGAACTGACAACCAGGGATTCTACATGGTACTGACCCGGCCTCCTGTATATATGTTATGGTTGTATAAACTGGTCTCCTTGGGAGGCTCCTAACAGTGAGAGTGGAGGCTGTCTCTGACTCAGTTGCCTGCTTCTGGAACCCATTCCTCTTTTCAGGTAGCCTCATCTAGCCTTAGTAGGAGAGGAGGTGCCTAGGCTCACTGTAACTTGATATACCTTGGCTGACTGGTATCCAGGGAAGGCCTGCCCGTATCTGAAGAGAAACCAAGGAGAAGGAGTAGATAGAGGAGAAGGGGGTGGAACTGGGAAGAGAGAAGGGAGGGGAAACTTTAGTTGGGATGTAAAAACAAAAAGATAAATAAACAAAAACAAAATAAAGGACAATTTCCACCTATTTATACAGGAGTCAACTGTTGAATTATTGGGAGTTATATATTCATAAGAACCATGGATGATATTAGTAAAAACAGACCCAATCATTTTGTCAGAATACTGAGGTATAGCATGACCCAGCATACCACACACTGTACTAGCTGATCCCAAGATATATGAATGAGCCTTCCTGAGATTTCAGTTGCAGAAACCATCTTTCAACATCAGCCTAGTTTGACTCCAGAAACATATTTGGCCCAGCCCTATGACTCCTTTGCCTGTGAAGCCGGTTTATCTCTCTGTTAACATCTGCATGTCACCTAAACATCTGCTTTATTCTTATGTTCTGGTGCTGCTTTTGAAAGTTTGGACTTTTTTTTCCCCCCGCTGTGACAGAAGTCTGCTTTGGTAATCTGTTTGTAACTATAGGCTTTTTTCTTGTAAATCTTGAAATGGTTAAAGAACTTCCGAATAAGAATGTAGATCTTGGATGTGTCCACCACCTAATGGCTCATGTATTGAAGGATTAGTTCCCAGCCTATGGAACTATAGTGCGTATGTGGTGTGTGTGTGTGTGTGTGTGTGTGTGTGTGTGTGTGTGTGTGTGAACATACAGGAGGTGGGACCCAGTGGAAAGGTGTTAGGTTATCTGACATGAGCCCTTGAAGCGGATGTTAGGACTCAGGCCTCTTCCTAAATCTTTGCTTCCTGGACACCATGAGGGGAATGGCCTTCTCTGCCTTGTGTTTCCACCATGATCACCATGATGTTCTGCCTCACCATATGCCCTGCGCCCAAAATAGAGCTAAGCACCCAACAACTAAACCTTCTCCAACTCTGAGTCCAAACAAGTCTTTGTTTTTATTTGTATTATTTATATTTTCTTGTAATAATGGACGGCTGACTAACTCATCCAGTTTGGTGACTAGGAACTCACTCAAGGTCCCCTGTCCCTGTCTTTATGTGACCCATGATCATTTCTGTTTCTGGATATTGCTATTCATGCATAGAAACCAGCTGTCTGCCATTGCTGGGGTTCACCATCATCAGTTTCCATAAAAATCACTTGATAAGCTTTATAATGTAGATTCTAGGCTGCACTCTGAGAGCCACGCCTGGCTGGGGATGGGAAATCGGTACCCAGAACATCTCCCCAAGGTGGGACTCCCCGGTGGAGAGAAGAGCACAGCTGGGCGTGGAGGGACACCACACCACTTCACTGCCTGTTGTCACACCAGTGCTCAGCAGGTACTGGACTTCCTGTCCTGCTGAGGGATACTGTGGTGGCTTGAATGCACATGGAACCTCCACAGAATCACACATTTGCATGCTTCGTCGCCAGGGAGTGGAACTGTTTGAAAGGTTTAGAAAGATTAGGAGGTGTGGCCTTGTTGAAACAGTTGTGGTCTCATTGGAGAAGAGTGTCTCTGAGATTTCAAAGGCCCATGCCAGCCCCCCCCACCACCACATCTCTCTCTCTCTCTCTCTCTCTCTCTCTCTCTCTCTCTCTCTCTCTCTCTCTGTCTCCGCCTGCAGATCAGGATGCAACTCTCAGCTACTGTTCCAGTGCCCTGAGGGCTGCCATGCTCCTGGTGTGGTCCTCCATGATGATGATAATGCACTAAACTTCTGACACTGTAAGCAAGCCTTCGATTAAATTTTTTTTTTTTAAGAGTTGCCTTGGTCATGGTGTTTCTTCACAGCAAAAGAGCAGTAACTAAGACAAAAGTCCTTCCATACAGTAGAATCCCTTGTCCTATGCCAGTGGTCATCCAACTCTCCTCTTATATGTTATTTCCACAGGATGCCTACTTCAGTCACTCAAGACTGTCTGATGCTTCTTTATTCTACTGTACCAATCCTTATCTTCTTGCACAGTTCTCTATACCCTTTTTTCTATAACTATTAGACTATGAGATATAAAGGGAGGATTATGTTTTGACCATCTTTGAATCTTCTCTACCTACTACTGTACCAGGCATGGGGGAGAAGGTCAATGAATACTTACTGAACAATCAAGTCTAAACGTTTCCAGGTGGTGGTGGGATCCTCGTCAACCTTCTCAGCTGAACCATTTGGATTGCTTTGAGAATGCTTGTCTAGACATGTCTCTGGGATGCTAAAGAGCCGAGTTAGTTAAGGACACAATCTGGCCCAATCTGGCCTGCTGATTACTAGTCTGTGGTAGGACTTGTAGCCTTGGTTCTCAAGTAAGCATCTGCCTCAGAGCAAGACAAGCAGCCAAACCCATGTTACTTCTTAGAATTCAGAGCACTCTGATTTTCACTGTGACTAACACATTCTGGACATAAGGCACTCCATGTTAGAAAAAATGAGAAGTCTTTTTGGGGTCGAGCCAGTTTTTTTGAGATGGTTGATGATAAATTTCAGAAAGCAGCATTTTCCTTATCTGTAAAATGTCCTGCTTGTCTCTGATGACACATTACAGAAAGCCTTACATTTTAGAGACGCTGAGTGCTAGTCCTTGAGAGGAAGTGTGAGACTATTTTACAGGTGAGGAATGCTGCATCAATATTCAGTGTCTACACTGTGTGAGAAAATAAAACTGAAGGGAAGAAAACAAAACTCACTCCTAGACTGGAGGCTGACACAGACTCATGTCACTGCTTGGTTCTATATTTCTATCCTGTCCATGTCATGATGAGCCCAGAAATGCCCATGCTGAGGTAGAATCATGAGTGTAATCCTACCTTGAGTCCATAGTATTCTGCTCCTGCTGGCTTTCATGACTTCTTTTTTATCATGTATTTATTTCTCAATGCCTTGTATTATTTTTATAGAGTTGGCCTGTTTAGTGTGTATATTTCAGGGCTAATTATCTTATTACTTATTTAAGACACACATCTGGAATTGGCAATAAGGGAACATTTAAGTGGTGCTTAAGGAGGAAGCGGAGGGCACTTGAGAATGGCTGTGCATAGGCAGTTAGATAACTTCAGGCTTATGTTTTATGAGCATGGATTTTATGTTTTTGTCCACTTCCTAAAATATAATTAAGCTGTTGCCAATGGACAATGGTTTTCTCTAATGGAAGAAAGCTGAAGATTGGGAAATATAACATGGAGAATAGCTCCATAATTTACAAATATTTGATATTTGAGTTGGTTTTCATCAAAATGTTTCTGTGTACCTGTTTTGTATCTGGTACTGTATAACCATTGGAGATGTTTGTATTCATCTAAATATAATCATGGAAACCAAAATAAAATTTATCTTAAACAGAATGTCTTAAAATAATTTTAGAGCAGACATAGTTATGGGGGTTGTTATTCCGAATTTTGTACCTCCTATGTGTCTACTCTTAGTGAGGACTTTGTTGCTTATCTACTGGTTGCTATTTTCTTGGTTATGTCTTTCTCTTTTTCTTTCTCTCTCTCCCACACAGACACATACATACACAGACACACATACCCACAGTCACACACACCCATAGACAAACACATACACAGACACACACATACACACACACACACAGAGAGAGAGACAGACAGACAGACACACACAGACACACACACACACACACACACACACACACACACACAGACCTGGAGGAAATCTCATGGATTAGCTGGTTCCTTCACCTGCATATTTGTGTGGAGGGATTTGGGAGGTCAGTGGAACTGTGGTCATGTATATTAAATGCTAGTGGCTCATGCAATTTCTTTTTTTTTTTTCTTTCTTTCTTTCTTTCTTTCTTTTTTTTTTTTTTTTTTTTTTTTTGGTTTTTCAAGACAGGGTTTCTCTATGTAGCTTTGCGCCTTTCCTGGAACTCACTTGGTAGCCCAGGCTGGCCTCGAACTCACAGAGATCTGCCTGCCTCTGCCTCCCAAGTGCTGGGATTAAAGGCGTGCGCCACCACTGCCCAGCCCGTTCATGCAATTTCTAATGTCCAACCTAAGTAAGTAATCAGATAGAGTGTGTGTTTTTAATACTTATGAAGTCTTCTCAGCCTGGATAAGCCATTTTATCTGGTCAGGAGATTAAAATTGAGAACCATCAAGGAAAAACCTCAGAAACTATGACAAATATGTAATGATTTGGGATTTGTGCACACTTGGAGCAAGAATGGATCCACAGGGCCAGTGAGAGGATCAGCGGAGAGAGGCGCTTATGCAGAGCCTAAGAACTTGATAAGATTCTAGGATTCCACAAAGTAGCAGAAGAAAACTCTTGATGTTGCAATCCGACCACACACACACACACACACACACACACACACACACACACACACACACAAATTGAAGGAATGAAGTCACAGACAAAAACAACAAATGGTATTAGGTGATTTTCTTCTGATTCCCAAATTTGGCATTTCTAAATTGTTTCAATAAAGATACAGGTTTTTGTTTTGAGACAGGGTTTCTCTGTATAGTTCTGGCTGTCCTGGAACTCCCTCTGTAGACCCGCCTTGCCTTGAACTCAGAGATCCATCCACATCTGTCTTCTGAGCATCTGGGATTGAAGATGTGCACTAGTACACCAGGCCTGATAAAGCATTTCTGATACCCTTAGTCTTTCCAGGATTCATATGGATTGGCTGTTAATTGACAGTGAAAATAGAGTATACCAAATAAAACGTAACAATTCATATGCAATTATAAAATGTAAGGGTTACACCACACACATTAGGTCTACCATCTGGTACATATTCACTTTAAGTTTACGTAGTGCTGTTCTTCTGCTTCCTTGGTTTAGATAATCGAGGAGAGTGGAGGCAGTAAGTGCAGTTTCATCGATTCCTGCCCAGGGCCCCTTCTCTGCTAGACAGACTCACAGTGGAAGGTAAACTTATAGTGCCATAATATCATTTCAGAGACATCCCCCAAGTCCTCCTGCTTATGTTATTATTCTTACTGTTATACTAAGGCATCATCTTCAGAGGGTCTCTGTCAGATATTAACACAAGGTGACAGGTCGAGTCTATTAAACAGGTAAAATAGACATTTTTTTTTCCTGTTCAACCCAATGCTACTCAGCATATAAGTGAAGACACGGGACTGAGAAAGATAAACAAGCTTGACTTGTAGGCTGATAATTTAAAAAAAGTTCTAACATGGAGGCAGTCCCAGATGATTTAAGAGGGGTGATAGGAGCAGGTATGGACAGCAAGACTTGGACAATGGAGATAGGAAAGCTCCCCACTCTAGATGATGAGGGGAGCCAGGACTCAGTCAAGGGACCTGGGACCACCCATGGCATACTGGCACTGAACTTTGTCCTACTCATATTAAATGGGGCATTTAAAATTGCAGAGCCAATAGTTTACCTGCCTTATGTGGCCATTTTGAAGATTAATGAGATAATGCTTAAAAAGTACTGGCCATGAAGGATTTACTATAGATGTTTGTGTATTGCCAAGAAGAGCTCCCTTCCAGAGCTGCTTTTTTAAAATAAGTCTGTAAACAGCCAGTGTTTTTGATGCCTTCATCTTTTGTTAGGAAGCTACCACACTGGCAACTGGACAAAACATTGGTTTTTGTCTCTTTTTTGATGTTCTCTGATCATTTCCATGGAACTTCTCCATAGAGACAAACCATGTTAGGCTGAGCTAGTCAATTAATGAAGAAGTAAAATCAGAAGGCACATGTCCACCTAGGATGTACAGGCAAGGCTAAGTTAGGCATTAATGCTGAGAACTCCATTATTTAGGACCTCAAAAAAAAAAAAAGCAAAAACACATGTACCCATATCATGTGTGGTTAAAAAGAAAAAAAAAGACAAATTTAACATTTGCATATATATGAATACAAAATAATCATTCTAGGTGGACTATAATAAACAGGACACAATGAGATCCCAAGTCCTTAGGTTTCAGAATAAGGGATTTTTTTTTTTTTTTTTTTTTTTTTCCAGAAAGTGAAGACAGAAGGGAAAAGTAGACATGGGAAATGGTCTCTAGGACTGAGGTGCTTTTTAGGGTGGATCTGTAAATCCTCCTGGAAGTCAAACTCGGAGTCCATCTCTACATTCATGCTGTTCTCGTCTGTCTGCGGAAACCTCTCTTCACGATCCCAGAGAGAAACCCAAGAAAAGCCAGTCCTGTCAACCGCGGCACACACAGCTTCAGAAGCCCCTTCGTCTAGTTTGTGTGAGCTTGAGGAAAGTAGCGGACTGCTCAGGAAAAAGTGTCCACCCTGCCGTGGCCACGTCATGCAGATTCCTAAGTGAAGAACGGAACGGGACTGAACAAGAGGCGTGTCTGAGAATACGGATCTTCTCAAAGTCCTGTGCTCGGGAGACGAGGCAGGGGCTTGACACAGGCTCTCGCTTCCAGAGCTTTTCCGGCCAGTCCTCACACCAGCTTAACACCTTCCTCAGACTGGGATCATGCTCTCAGAGGATGCGGTACTGTGCTCTCAGAGGATGCGTGGATGGTGTGGCTCCTCAGAGGGATGCCGGTGGATCATGCATGGCTCCTCAGAGGATGCGTGGATCGTGGCTCTCAGAGGAGCTGATCGTGCTTCAGATGCCGTGGATCTGCTGTCCTCAGGGGGGTGGTCGTGCCTCAGAGGGATGCCGGTGGATCGTGGTTCAGGGGTGCGGGATTGTGCCTGAGGGTGCCGGTGGATCATGGTCTCAGAGGATGCGGTGGATCGTGCTCGAGGGATGCGGTGGTCGTGCCTCAGAGGGAGCCGGTGGAGGTGCTTTCTGTGTCCTTTGCCTTTTTCTTTGCCATGTGCCTATCATAACTCCAACACACTTCCAATGAAGCCAAGGATCCCCAAATGGAAAACCAATGAGAAGCACTTGTATTTTTCTAAAGCCGTTTGATGTTTCAATAGCTCTCGTGAGTGAGCGTGCAGAGGTGCTCTCTGTAAGGATTATGTCCTTATTGTGTCACCAGCCTGCGGTGGTGTCCCAGCCTCCCTCTCTCTCTCTCTGTCTCTCTCTCTCTCTCTCTCTGTCTCTCTCTCTCTCTCTCTCTCTCTCTCTCTCTCTCTCTCTCTCCTAATTAAGCTCTAAAAGGTAACCGAGTCTCGTGATTCTCCTGCCACCGCCACATCCAGCGCTCTCTTCCTCGGCATGGCCGCCTCGGCCCTGGCCCGCGACCAGCACCGCTGTTATAACCCCTTCACTCTCCACACCACTGTTCACAGGAAAGTTAAAGGACTTTGAAGAGAGATCTTTTCTTGTGTGAGGTTCTCTCTGGATTAGTAGCTTATTTTTTCTTTTACTGGATATGGGTAGAATTAGTCGCAAGGTCACCTAGTGAATATTGGATAAAATAACTCAGGGAAAAAACTTCACCACATTCTAAGTCCACATGTAAATAAACCCAAGCATGTTTTTCTCCCTTCCTGGTTTTCACAGGAAGGATCCAGGCCATGTCTGTCAAAAATCTCTCAGCTTATTAGAAAAATAGATTTCCATCTTAAATGATCAGTTAAACCTTGGACAAGTGATTTTTAAATAGAGAACACATTTTAAAAATAAGTATTTTAGGAATAAAAGTATTGATTTTGTTCAGTAAGCATCATACACAAGGCTCAGTAAGTTCCAAATTGTTCAGTGTGAGTGAAGACTCAGTGAAGATATCATACTCACATTTTACAGCAGGAAACTTTCACACAACACAGTGCCATTTTTTTTCTTTTGGTTTTTCCGAGGCAGGGTTTCTCTGTGTAGTTTTGGTGCCTGTCCTGGATCTCACTCTGTAGACCAGGCTGGCCTTGAACTCACAGAGATCCACCTGGCTCTGCCTCCTGATGCTGGGATTAAAGGCGTGCACCACCAATGCCCGGCTCACAGTGCTATATTTTTTAAGACCAATTATATGAATCAGTTCAGGATGCTAGGGCAAATACTATAGCCTGAATGGCTTAAACAACATAAATAGATTTTCTACAGTTTCAGAGGCAAGGTAATAGTTTGTTTGGTTCCTAGTCAGATCTCTTTTTGGCTTGCCAATGACTAGCTTCATTCTGAATCCTCATGGGATTGAAGAGGAATGATTCCTGTTATTTCTTCTTCCTTTTTGGTTATACCAATTCTATTATCACAGGACAATAACCTTATAACCTAATTTAATTCTAAATGACTCCATAGCAGGTTTGTTTCCATTAAGGTGGAACTGTTGGAATTACTGGCCACACCCCCAGCTACATGGCAGTGTGATCATAAAATCTATGCACATGCATGGCAAATCTCCATAAGCCCGTATGTGCCACTCAATGAATAACACTGTGTTGCTACGTAAAACCAACAGGAACACTGACTTCGACATAGGCATTTTGAAAGCTCAGTCATTCAGTGCATAGCACCTGTCATAGATAGCATGGGACCTTTGATCTGGCTAGCACAGAACTTTCTGACCAGCAAATAGGCACTTCCTCGAGAAACAGATTACTCAAGGGCCACATAGAAGGAACAAAGTGATGTAGTCTTGCTGTTTCCTTTGAGGGGAAATTGACATAGTTGTACACCACAACATCCACTAGAATGCTGATGCATGTTAAACTAATCACAGGGCATATAAAAATAACTACTATTTCAATAACTTATTTGAGCTCCATGTAAGTTTGATACATACAGAGAGAGAGAGACAGACAGATGACAGACAGAGACACACAGAGAGACAGAGACAGAGAGAGGCACAAAGAGAGAGACACAGAGAGTCAGAAAGACAGAGAAAGCACACAGACACAACACACACAGAGACAGAGACAGAGAAAGCTACTGACACATACATACACGTGCACACACACACACACACACACACACAGAGAGAGAAGAGAGAGAGAGAGAGAGAGAGAGAGAGAGAGAGAGGAGAAACATTGAAAAAGGAGGAGAAATTAGCAGACAAACTAGTCTCAGAGGAGAGTGGGACCTGATGTGGACTGAAGGATTGGCTTGGTGGTTTGAATGGGAAATGTCTCAGGCATTGGAATACTTGGTGATCGGTTAGTGGCACTGTTTTGGGGAGGTTTATTTGGTGCAGTCTTGTAGGAGGAGGTCTGCCGCAGGGGTGAGCTTTGAGATTAAAAAACCTCCATGTTTATTACTTGCTCTCTTTCTACTTCATGCTGTGGTACAGGATATGAGCTCTCAGCTTTCCGGTCCCGGGTCCTGCTACCCTGCCTCCCCACCGTGCAGGTGACGGACGTGAACCCTCTCTCAGCCCACCTGAGGTCTTTCTTCTGTCAGTTGCCTCAGTAGTGACGTTTGCCGGGGCAACCGGAAAGTAACTAACGCTACGGGTAAATGCGGAGTGACAATGCGGAGTGACGCTGGACCTCAAACATGAGGCTGACTCAGGAGTTGCCGGAGGTTCTGCTGTAAAATGACAGAGTTTGAAACCACCTTCTGTCCTACCAGTTAGCTATTCATCGTGTAGCTTTAAGACAATCGTTTCATATTTTGTGCCGAGTTTTTTAGTTATAATGCTTTTCTCATAATATTTAATAAGGAATAAATGACGTAATTGTCAATGATGTGTGACAAAATTTTTCCTGAGGAGACCCAGCACACACATTTACTCACCCCAGATAGGGATCCCACGACAGAGCAAAGTATGGATACCACCAAGGTCCACGTTGGTGAGCCAATGAGCTCTCTCTTGGGGTTACGTAAAGAAATACGGGTGAGGGGCCACTTACAGGAGCAGAAATGACTCAAAGACAGCTGCATCACCAAAGCCCACCTCAGCATGCGTGACAGCTCACCTCAGCTGGGACCCAGGAGCACCGGTACAGCCTGCAGGCAGCTCAGCAGGTTGGAGAGTGTCCTTCCTAGGTGCCTCAGTTGGTCTAAACCTCTTCCAGGCAGCTCGGGGTGGGGGTGGGGGGGTCTTGAAGCGACTTTGAATTGTTTACCTTCTGGCCTAAGGAGCCTGGCTGTAGGATGGAATGTTTCAGCCTCTGAGGAAACTGTTTCACAACAAATGGCTGATAGAAAGAGTCTGGTAATAGTTAGCCATTCATGGTTACCCTTCCCCCAAGTCCTTTTACATGCTCTGTAGCCGATAGTTCTTCACGTGGGTATCGGTTTCCTATTATTTTTTCCTCCATGCAGGTTGTGGATTCTGAGGGATCGTGTATGTGTTGTCGAAAGAGGTCGTATGATTTAAAGCAGACCAACAAGATTATAGCTATCTGGTAAGATCCTCACTGCATGTAGCTTGTTGGAGTCAAGGCTTAATGAAGTGACTGAGTTCTCTGGACTGGGGATGTAGCTCAGTAGGAGAGTTCTTGCCTTGTAAGCATGGGGCTCTAGGTTCAATCCTGATTCCTAAATAGACTGATATATCTGTTCTAAAGAAAGTGAATTTGATTGTTTGATGTGAAGCACTTTGAATCAATTTGTGGTAAATGTGACTTGGGTAAATTAAACATTTTCGTGAGCTCAATATCCCCTTTATTAAAAAGAGCTTCAAGCTGTTTGTGAGATCTGATTCTCAAGAGAACTGAAGTTCCGTGTTTGCTTATTTTCCTTGTGGGCCTTTGTGTCTCAAGCTCCTGTGCTCCGGCAAAACGAGGAATTTCATCTTTTAACTAGAACAGGAAGTATCAGAAACCTCATGAAATGACCAGCCTTTGAGAAATTTCCAGTCCGGGCAGATACTGCAGCCAGGAAAGGGGTCAGCAGAGGCAGGCTGGACAGACGGCTGCCACTCAGCCCGCAGGTCTGCCATGCAGCGCTGGTAGCGGACGCCGGGATTTCTGAAAGGTGGACAGACAAGTGCCGCACAACACGCGATCCGGCTTCCTTTACTCTCCTTTGTTCTTTTATGTTTCTTTCCACTCTGTGTTCTCATTCTTATTTTCTCATGTTTCCTTTTTCTCTTGGCCTTCTGTTCTGTCACTTACTGCCATATTTCAGGGAACACGGCCTGTTTGGATTGGAACATTAGTTCTGAAAAGGGACTTGTAGCAGGCAGTGGAGAGGAGGTATGTAGACGAACACAGCAATAAAAAGTCTATTTGAGTACGCACGAAACTAAAACTACACTTCTGGTTACTTTCTGCTTCCATTGAGACTTCTTACAGCATATATTTTACAGTTTTAGTTTACATAGCAATGCTCCTATTTTTTCTCTTTGACTTTTAAATTTTCTCCTCCTTTCTGTTATTGGCCAAACTTGGGATTGCATATTTATTCACTATTACCATATCTGCATGAATAAAGAGACCTCTGTTTTCTTCAGTGCAACTCTCTTCAAACTGAACTATTGCAGCCTTGAACCTTGTATTTTGCTACATTCTACTATAATCCACCTGAGTCTTAACTGAAAGTGAATGGTACTATGAAGGGGATGCACTTTGCAAAAGTTATGAGGGTCGAGGCAGGGATGACTGGATCCCAGAATACTGTTATCTCCTTGAAATCCAAGCATCCTCATTATGACTATTTACATCTGCTGCACAGCCGTACTTTTCCTTTCTCACTTTTTCAGCCATGCTGCTGATCAGACCGATCCAGCTGCGGGTTTCTGAGGTGTTGCTCTGACACTGCTTCTCATCTGGAGAGCCTCCACAAGCTGATGGTGTCTCTTCACGAACATGCTCACAGGCCATGCCTTCTTTCCTGTTAGTAACCCGTTCAATTAGGGTTGCATGGAAGGCCGAGGTAGTGTCTACAGCCTTGCTCAGGAGTGACAGCAGAAAGCTGCTTTTTGCCTGGTGACCCCACAGGGACTTTTCCATCAGGACTTGAATCTCCGGTGCACAACTTTCTGCATCTCATTCCTTGCTCATTTGCATCTTAAGCGAAGCATCCTACTTTCCAGTCATCCATATTTATGATCTATCAGAGTACATGGTGGCTCCTTTCAGTGTGATTTTCCAATGCCATTAGTCTCTGGATTCCAAATTAGGGCTACCATTATAAATAGACAAATAGTTTATCAGATTTCACATAGACTCTATATAAGCAGGGGTAAATAAGAATAAAAGAACAAGTATAGTTGAGCCACCTTGGAGGGAAAAGGTGGTCATTTTGCTTTACAAAATCACTTTAAATACAATAGAGTAATAAAATGTGCCTTTATTTGTATAGCATTTTGAAGTATACTAAACATTTTCACAAGAAGTTTTGATGTGTTCGCCTTTAAAGAAATGTGTGAACTTGGTGGCTATGAATATGGGCGAGGAGAGTATCAGAGAGATAAAAGGTTCATCACACAGTTCCACAGCAAAGCTGCCACTCTGACTTCCTGTGTCCTGGCCCTGTACTCCTGACATTGCACTGTCTTGTTTGATGGAGTAATTTTAAAGATTTTAGGCCATTTAAACTTAGACCATTTAGTTCAATTCATCAATAAAAGCGGGAGCTCCACAGTACTGTGTTATGTGCAGGGATTCAAAGGCGAACAGAGCTGAATTCCATTTCTCCTGTGTATTAGTTTTTGCCACCAGCATACACAGTAAGTGACTGTCCTGGCTTATGTGGTGATGTCACATGATTCACCCTTTCTCTATCGGCCTTCCAGAATGAAACTAAATCCCAGACTGGAGGAACAACTTGTGTTCTCAGCTAAGCTGCAGTATGGTGCTATTTCTGGGGAGGTGTAAACAAACATCTGCCTACACCAGACAGGGAACCAATGATGCCCCCAAAGTCAGTCCGAATTTGTGAATGAATCAGTTTTATCATGGTTACTTACAGAAGTAGAAATGACTCAAGACAACTACATCACCAACATCTCCATCATGGGTAACTACTCATAAAAGCCAGAAACCCGAAGGCAGCTCGATGGCTTGGAGAGCATCTTTTTCAGATAGCTCAGGTGGTCTGAGTCTCCTCCAGCCATTTCAGCCGATCCTGCCTTCTTCCAGGCAGTTGGGATCATCCCAGTCTTCTTTGTAGCTTATTTGGTCTAAGGATGATTCTCAGCGGTCTTTTTATGTACTCTTAGGGAGGGTTGGACTGAGTGAGTCTAGTCTGTTTTAGGGACTTCCTGAAGCTAATTTGAATTGTTTACTTCTTTCTACATAAGCATCCCTGTAGGAGGGACTCTTTCAGTCTTGAAGGAAACTACTATACAACGTAAGCCAAGAAGGGCTGCATCATAGGCTAAGCTCCGTGTTCTTCGATTAATCAGGAGAGCTCTTTCCTATGTCCAGGAGAGGAATCCCAAACTCTCAAAGGGAGATTAGACAGTATGTATTATACAAATAGGGCCTATTGGGACAACCTGTTAGTCTTTGCCTCAATTCTACTAGATAGTATGATTCTAGGAGGATGAATCTGATGTATTTGTGTGTGTGTGTGTGTGTGTTGTGTGTGTGTGTAAGATTGAAGGAGCTATGGCTTTAAATGATACTATAGGATAATTTTTAACCATAGAATTTTTAAAAATTACATTTTAATATTTATGGTATGTTTGGGTGGGGTGTGTACATGCCCTGGTCTCCATGAAGATAAGAGGACAAAGGAGTTGGCCCTTTCCTTCAGTCATGTGGGTTATGGACACAGAACTCAAATTGTCAGGCTTGGCAATAAGTGCTCTTCCTCTCTGAGCACTCTTGGTGGGCCATTACCACACACTTCGCAGTCACCTCTCACTGGAGTGCTCACCCCTGTCTGGAAAAACATAATTCCTGTCTTGGCAGTGAATATTGGATCTTTCTTCTTTGCTGTTTTCAGGTTTGTTCTATATTTCTAAGGTGGTTTTTAAGCTTTTAAATCTTTCTTGTTAGAAAAATGAAAAAAAAAAAAAAAAAAAAAAAAACATGGTCTCCCCCTTGTTTCTTACTTACACTGTCAGTGGTTCAAATGACCTGGTTGCTCAACACAATATGAATATGTTTTTCTGTTCTCACTGTTGACCTTTGGACAATAGCAGGTAGAAATGATGAGACTCACTTTCTTAAAACTATTTTCTTTTGGCTCACAAATTCTCTATCTCATATTTTTTTTTCCCACCTCACCACCCATTGCTCCTGTGGGCCCCAAATGTGGATAACTACAGGTCTGATTCACTCTCTATTCCCTCATTGGACAAATGTATTTTTCTCTACTGGTACACTTATCATCTATATGATAATGGACCACAGATTAGTAAAGGTTGCTAAATCACCTTAGAGGCATCACTGGCAACTTCATCTAAAACGCATTTAGCAGTTGTCCCTCTTTACAGAGGGACTCTGTGTCTACGGACTACAAACCGAAGGAGCCACGTCCTTGTATCTGCCTACATGTGTTTTACCACCTGTCAATAGAGAATAGTGGAGAATCAAAAAGTTGTTTGTAATGAGTTTATATAGACATTTTCTTTTCATTATTCCATCAATGATATCACAACTATTAACATCATACTCACACCATGTGAAATATTACCTGTAATCTAGAGTGGACTCAATATATTCCAATACTATGCCATTTTATATATAGGACTGTAGAAGCCTTGGATTTTGGTATCCACGGGGTCTTGGAACCAACTCCTTTCCAGGATAATGAAGAATGGCTGTATTCAAAATGCCCTTTGGGTCAGAGGATATACCTCCCTAGTAGAAATATTTTCCAGGGCATATTTGATTTGATAAAAAGTACCCAAGGTCTGATATTAAAGAGAAAAACAACAAAGTGGATTTAAGCCATTATATTTCCTGGCTTGACATTTTTGTGCCTATATTCTGTATCTTAATGCAATCACTATCCAGCTCAAGTTAGTAATTAGTCAACTTCCACTTTTCTCATCCTACAAATGCAGTTATTTAGTTACAACGTGCTTATTACTTCCATCTCATCATGCCCAGTTCTACAATTCTCTGCTAGTCTTTACCATTTTCCCTTAGAATATTACTGATATCTACGTATAATTTACATTCATCTCTTTAGTTAGGGTGATAACAACATTATCATGAAAATATCTTGCTTCTTGTGATAACTAGGAAGGTTATACACAATACAGACTCACTAAACATTTGTTAATTGATGTTTTTAGCTTAGTTGTGTTTCTTTTAAGTTAAGAAAGGCCAAGAGGTAAGCATTTTCTCACCAGTCAGAATTTAGATTGAATTGTCCTTATCTTTTGTTCTGGGGAAACAAGTTTAGGATGCTACTCAGGTTACACCTACTCTGGCCTTTTCAGTATGGTAGGAGAAGGCTCCTTCAGTGAGCATCACCAATAGATGGTTAGCATCAACTTTTTGGGCTGTACTTTGGTATTAGGCAAATATCAAGTTGCATTATAGATATGTTCTGCTTATGAGAAACCTGCCGCAAGATTTAAATATCCATATTTACAGAGATTTGCATATTAAAATCAAGTTGCATGATGAATATGTGATGCATTATGGGTATGTGATGCTTCCATGAGAGATGTAAATATTCAAAAATTATCTACTTGGTACTGAGGAAAAATATATCTTGGCATCCGGAAAAATCTTCAGAATCTATGTAATAATAGATGCCTAAAGTCAGCTTAATAGATGCAGCACGAGCTTCTTTTCTATGTGGATCAGTTTCTTAAATGAACAAGTAAGTAGAACAAAAACTACACATAATCTAAAACTGCACTAAAATTGCCTGTAGAAGATGTGACATGGGAGAGGGACATAACAGAGTTTGGTGGAATACAGTACAACAGTATTTTACACATACCCCTACATATAAAATGTGCTCTTTCCTTAGTTAAGAAACATTGCCTGCCAGCTTTCGCTTATAGGATTTTCCATAACAAAAATGCACACCCTGAAACATCAGGATGATGCCCAGCTTTGATTACATACTATTTATTGCTTGATCTGTGTTCATACATGTCCTAAAACTTGAAATAAAATAATGTTTTTACTTCTTACCTTTATCAGTGAATCTTAAATATTAAACAATATTTAGATACTTCAAAAATTAATGATCATGTGGTCTTTATCTTAGACATTAAAATAAAGGATGGATGCTTTCCATGCCTCCCAGCACTTAGGTCACATATACACAGGAGAGCAGTTGTGTTCTCTAAAACTATTTTAACCTCATGGGTTTTGGAGAGGTGAAACTATTGACTTTGTCTTAATTGTACTCTCTAGTATTTTTGTGGGATGTTGTAATTTATGCTAAATGATTTATATATTTTGTCTCAAATTCAAGAAATGAATATTCAAGTTTGTGGTAGTCCTACATTCACAACATTTGCTACTAAGGAATTGTTAATACAATATCCATTTTAATTATCTAAGCAACTTTTTAAGACGGTCAAATTTTCTTACCATCTGTGGGTGTGAGGTTCTGCAGGATCAAAGGTAATTAATGTTTTCTAGCAGTAAGTGTGATAAATACTTGCTTGTTAAGTCAATTACCTCCAGACAGAACTTGAATGTGAAGTAAGGTTGTAGTGTAAGTAACTTGCAGATAGCATTCATATAACAGATCCACTAATTTGCCACTTGCTATTCCAGTAAGATTTGAAAAATTAGGTAGCTGAGTGCTGTAAGAACACAATTTGCTGCACAGATGCCCGAGAGAGAACTTTCGACTTCAGCTTTGCTTGTTGATTTTTGCCAAGTAGTCACCCGGGGTCTGTTTTGGAACAGTCGATAATTCATGCAAAAAGCAGTAATTGTATAGAAAAACTAGAAACAATTAAGAAATTTGCTTAAGATTCTCAAGAATTAGTAGCAGATTATCACTGGCATTGGTATAAAATACAAGAATAATGGGAAAATTGGAGGAAAAAATGATGGAATTCCCCATTGAAGTGAAATTTAATGAGGATGGTAGAGAGATGTAATGATGTGCTCTACCTGACTCTACTTTTAATTTATCTAGAATTTGAAATATGTGTTGTAAAGTTTCAATTCTTAATAAAGTAAGTTATGACTCTTCTTTCTCCCATTTCCTCGCAGCTAAAGTAATACTTGAACCAGAAAAGGAAAAATTACTTTATTACATATTATTTACCCATCATTCACATAATGAGGAATATTTGAGATGCAGGTTTCAACTTATTTAAAAGTTTCTTATGGTTTATTTCCTAGTTCCATAAAAGAAACATTTACATTATCATTGTTTCAATTGTGGGGCATTGCCACAGTGTAATATATTCTTTTCAAATTAAAGAAGTTAGTAATAATTAATTGTGTGTGTGTGTGTGTGTGAGTGTGTGTGCTTTATGGTCTTGTTAATTTATTCACTTGCTTACTTGTTTTTGGTAAATTTGCTTAATGTTTCAAGAGAACCAGAGATCTCTGTTCACCTAGGATCTGCTCAGATACATTGTATGAAATATGGTTTGGATGCTCATTATGAATAGAAAGATTGTCAACACCAAACCTCTGTTGTGTATCTATTTTTTTAAAAGCTCATTAAGAAGTCCATTAAGAACTAAAACATTATAAAGTAGGAAATTATAAAGAAAGACTCATTAAGACTCATAAAGTAAACAACCCAGGAGACTTAGGAAGTCCCTGAAACTGACCAGATACACAAGGCTTCTTGTTCCCCAAAGGCATGTTAAGTAGTACAGTCTTAAAGTTGTTTTAGATTTATTTATTTTATTTTATATATGAGTGTTTTGCCTGCCTGTAAGAATGAGTACATGCTCCATGTGTGTGGTGCCCAGATAGGGCAGACAGTTGTGAGCCACCACATGGGCGCTGGGAACCAAACTCAGGTCCTCTGGAAGAGCAACAAGCACTCTTAACCACTGAGCTGTCTCTCGAGCCCTAGCAGTCGGACTTTCAAGGAAGAGGCCAGCTGGACAGGCTAGAAGAAATAGGAGCCCAGCTGCCTGGAAGAGGCTTAGCTGTCCAAAGAGACACACTCGGCCTTCAGAGCTATCTGCACGTCTGGCAGTGTGCGCCCCGGGATTTGGTTTTCATGAACCTGTCCATGCTCACATAGGCTTTTGGTGCTGCAGCAGCCATTGAGTCTTTCTTGCTCCTTAAATAACCTTTTGTTCACAAGAAACTCACTGGTCCAACAAACTGCACTTGGGGGGGCAGCCTTGCTTTGGTCTGTCACTGATCCTTTGTCTTGGGTGAGTAAACAAACACCCCTTTCTGTCTCCCCAGTAATTTGTCACAGCAGCTTCCCAGAAAAAAAACCTCTAGACTGGTGTGTAGTTTCAAAAAGTGAAGGGCATAGGTGTCTGAAGGAATGGGTTTTTCTGTAAAGGATGAATGACTGAGTAGCTCCAGACTGTAAATTAAACATATTCTCTCACAGGCATATTCTCTCTGCACGCCTCACTTTTCTGGGCTTCTCCAGCTGCTGTCACAGGGTGGGTGATGCTGAACTCACATCAGGTCAACTTGGCTTCAGATCTCGACTGTCACCTCCTAGTCATGAGAGAGCGAATGTTCTACCCATCTTGAGGGATGTAGGGTACTAATTCAGGGGAAGTGGAGCTAACATAATTAGTAATGAAATTATCATAAGCGATTCCATTAGTAAAGGCATAATCACACTTCTCCTAGATTAAGGCTCCTGCTTGTTGCTTCTTTATTTGCTCAGGTTTCGTCTGTATCTTAGAAAGAGTAAGTTTCATGTCTCTCAGTGTCGTAAGGTAGGCAGGAAAAATACACCCTCCATGCCAGTTAAAAAATTTCTGTGACAGCTCAATAAAGGTACTTTAATTCCCATTTAACACATGGACACTGTGGAAGTCCATTAGAGGTAGGTAGCCCTGTTGACCAGCAATTAATATCATTCAAACCCTTAATTACTATGCTGTCCTGCCTATCAAAGAGAGGACAACAGGGACATATAAGGGACTACCTATACCTTGTGACCTGCCCTTTTCACACTACTCAGAATTTTAAAAACTCTTCCTTCCCTGTATACCTTTCAAGGTTCTGCAATTGTTCTCCACAGTCAGGGTGATCCCATGCCATACTGCTTTCATTCTCCCCTCTACAAGCAGAACGGTGCCGACTTCAGCCTTTCGACTAGAAGAATGCCTTGGCACTAAGCTCTTGTTACCTATCATTCCATGTGGAAATCCTATGCCTGCATTATTATTGGTTTTTTAATTTGTCTTCTGCGCAGGAACAAACACATAGCATACAGCTACCTCTTTGACTGCTCACTAGTGTAAATTCTGGGCTCAACAGGGAGTAAGAAACCGGTTACAAATCTATGTTCTGGTGTCTGTCTGAAGTGAAGTGCCTGCAATAGATGCTCAGTGAACAGCTTTGATGATTTCACCAACCTAAGAAGCACACACATGGAAAGAAGCTGCCTTAATGACTTAAACCTGTGTGGGCCATCTGCATTTTGTCTGTGTACAGTTCTGCATACTAAGTGTTAATTCTTAGATTTCATCTTACTCTGGAGGCTTAGTACAGATGATTAGGTTGAGAATCACAACCCTGATAATTAGCTTAGAGATTCAGAATCAGGATGTGTGCTACAAAAGTGATTTTTTAGAGCATTTGGCCCTAAGGGGCTAGATAACCAGCTGTCTCTAGTTTTATACCTGCCAACATCTGGCTCGGTCAATGGGTACTAGGAAATGTAACAGAACATGAGGGAGTTCTTTGCCTAACTCTGTCTTGACCTCTGGAGAGTAGGACAAGATCCCGATTTTCTTTTGGGAACAGTTGGAAAAATACAGAATTATTTATATTGTATTATATTTGAAAAGTGATTTGAAAGCACTTTTTGTTTATATTCATTTATATTTTTAACTTTCTACTTTATTTATTCTTTGTGTCTTTCACATCATGTGTCTCCATCCCATCCATTTCCCATCCCTTTGTATCAGCCCTCTGCCCTTGCAACCTCCCCCTAATAAAATAAAGTTTAAGAAAAAAAAAGAAAGAAAGAAAAAACAAAAATCAATCTTGTCACGGAAGTTGTAGTGTGACAGTGAGTTATGAAGTAAACCCTTTTATCCATACATCTTTACTTGTAAGTGTTTATTGCAGAGAGTCAGTGGTCTGGTTCCAGGGCTCTGGTTTTGGCTACACTATGGATGCTGGGTTCTCACTGGGAATCGTCTGGGTTATCCTGCTGTTGTCCTGTGTGATGGAGATCTTGCAGCTCTGGGTCTGCAGGAGCAGTCCCTTCACATGCTCCAGCAGATCACAGATGAGGTGGATGTTGGGATGGGCCAACTCATAACTCTGGTTTTCAGTCTGGGTAATGGCAGGGTTGGGCAGCCCACCACCTCTTCCCTCTCCTCACCACCAGGCTGAGCTCTGCTGCATTGCCCTGGCTAGTTCACCCCTCGCAATGATGAGCAAGAGGCAGGGCCAGTTCTCCCACTTTCACATTCTCAGGGTTGGTTCTCCCCCCACCTCCACCTCCAGGGCCAGCTTTTGGGTGTGGTGTATGCTGCGGCTGAAGAGGGGCAGGGACAACTCTCCCACGCTTAATACTTCAGGGAGCTCTTCCGTCAGTCTCAGACATTGATGGGCCGGAGTGGAGGGGAGCGGGGTAGGAGAGGGCATCTCTCCCACACCCATGCAACCACATGACCGATGAGTAGATGAGTAACGGGGGCTTCTCTCCCGTGCTCACAGCTTTGGGCTGGCTCACCCATACCTCGGCCAACAGGGGTGGCTCTATTGTGCTGCCCAGGCAAGGTGCAGAGTCTGCTCTCCCGAGTGTTGCAGCTGGTGGGGACAGGGGCAGCTCTCCAGCTCTCATGACCCCTGGGCCAGCTCTCCCACCTGCCTCAGCCGTTGATGGGTGGGGAGTGGGCTGGGGGCGGGGAATGGCATCTCTCTGTGGCCCATGCTGTCACATGGCAGATGAGGCCAGGTCTCCTATGTTCACATTCTCAGGGTGGCTCACCTGCTCTCCCGTGAAAGCACTTTTATAAGAAGCATACTCTCTTAACTCTATTTGAAGTGAATTGGTATGTTATTGCCATTCTGTAGAGTTTACTTTGGTGCAAAAAGATGCCGTTTCTTTGTTTTTGTGTACAAATGCGTTAACAGAGGCCAGAACAAATGCTGTATTTTAAAAGGAGAAGATTATTAATGCACATTAAGTTTAAAATAACTACCTTCTAAACGTCACATGTTCATTGGTTCTGCAGCCGTTTAAAAATGTAGTAAATCTCAGATGTGCAAACCTATCACTACTTCCTTAGTTTATGGCTGGTGTGGTTTTGCCCACTTGGTCCTCTTCTACTCCATGCTGTGTGCTACACAGTGTGGGGAAATTTATCCTTAAACTGAAGAGCATGTGGCATCTTTTTTCACTGGCCTCTTGATGAGTTCTCAGAAGTCCCTAGCTCTCCCTGTCCCCACCCACGTTCAGGGCAAGTGTTGATTGATAACCAGAGAGCACTGGCATGGGAGAAACACCCCAATTCTCCTGCTGCTGTTGGCTCCAGGGCTGCTGTACTGACCTCCAGCAGGCAAGCGCTGGCTGCTCTGATTCCTCTGCTCTTCCATCACGGTGGACCTCCCAGTCTGGTGTCAAGGCCCCTTCTGGTGCTGCTAATGTAGTCACCAACCTCACTTACTGGGAGGCTCCTTCTGGGTCTAGTATCCTACAGGCTCCTCTGGGCCTTGTTTATCATCGATCTTCCCCACACCATTGGCGTGTTCCCCACCTAGATCCCCAGCTACTTCTGACTTCCGCTTCAGAGGCACAGAAGAAACCCCGGTCCCTCCTGTACCAAAGAGGAGATGAAGAACGCAGAGCAGTTAGCCCAGCCTCTTTCTCTGCTCAAGTGTGCTGCGTTATTCTGCGTTGGTAACTCCTCAGTCACTGGTACTGGCCCAATTGCTGCAAAGCCTTCTCCGAATGCCCAATGAGAACCAGGGCAAGATTTCTTGCTCTTGATGCCCCCTGAAACCCTCACATCTTTTGGTCCCATGGTGTTTACATTACATACCGGAGCTGGGGCTCTGGCAATCTTTCTTTTCTTTTGGTCCACTTCCTCACCTTATTTAAGATCCACAGGTGACAGTCTCCAGGGGTCTGACAGAGACTTACACCATTTTATAGCATCGCTCTGGCTCTATTCTCATAATTATTAGTAAGGAGAACATTAATTGTACATTAAAACTGTTAAAAACATCCACAAACCATGGTGGTTTACAAAAATGCTCTCAGCTGGCCAAGAAAATAGCAGAAATGGAGGTTGAAAGATGTTTTAAAACCACGCACCCTAAGGCTATTACATGAAAACAAATGACACTCTCAAGTGTGCTTTTGCTAGTGTAGGACGAACATTTGGTTGCACGATGAATACAGTGTTGGAAGCGCGCGTGTTCAGTGCATCTACAGGAAGTGTAGTTTTGCTCTTAGAGCTGTTGTTTTGAATCTCAACTTTATGCCTGTAAGCAAGTTGCTTGACCTAACTTCTTGTTTCCTTCAGCTCTGGATGAATAACAATTCTTCTTTGTCTATTGTAGGGTTGCTGTGAGAATGAAACTATGACATCGACGAAAGCGTGCTGGAAGGAAAACTGTAGCAGGAGCAAAGTGCTCTCTTGTTTTGCTTGCTTGGAGAAGTTCAGGGTCTAGATCTGTAGGTTCCAATACCAGTGATGAGTGCCCTCTTTCTTGAACTCAAGGTTCCTGTCTCTGTGTGTGTCCAAGGTTATTCCTACACCAGCCTTTCTTTGTTAGCATCACACCTTCCAATTTTATATTCAAAAAATTTAACCATGTATATTTGCTAGTGGATATTGGAGCGCACTGAAGACTCCTGGACCACATTATTGGAAAATGTAATTGCTAGTGCGTGTTAGCATCAAAAGCAAATTAATGGGAGTATGCTTTAAAAACTTTAATGAATTCTAATGTATTCCTAATAATGAGATGTATATCCATAAAATATGCTTATTTGTAGTTAATAATACAATGGTGTTATTTAATATGTGCATATACAATAGTAGTTCCTGTGTATGGACTGGATACATATAACAAATGCACACTGCCATAATACAGCACATCTGGGCATAGTGGCACACGCCTTTAATCCCAGCACTTGGGAGGCAGAGGCAGGTAGACTTCTGTGAGTTCTAGGCCAGCCTGGGCTACATAGTTATTTCCAGGACAGCCTGGGTTACATAGAGAGACCCTGTCTGTTTGCCCCTCCACCGCACCCCAAATAATGTTCAGTATGGAGATCCAAGCTCTTAAGAGCCCAAAACTGTGGGCTTGCTTCCTCAGGAAGTAAAGAAGCTAAGCTATATGTGGGTTTACTTTGGTTGGATTCTTGTTTTTCTCCTGTCCTTCAAAAAAAATCTCTATTCCTACTCTAAGCCAGAGCTGGTCTGAATATTTGCCAAAATAATGTCCACCTAATCACAAGAAATGTTGTCCTTAGCTGATGTCTGTGACACTAGCTCTTGGAGGGCTCTTATTCCCAAACCAAAAGATTTTGCCTACATTTTTACAGAAAGAATCACCTAGTTGATTTAGCAGAGCAGGAGAAAATCAAGGAAAAAGGCTTCTCCTGCTTCAGTGTTTGCCGATCCCTGCGATAAGATGCGCAGGCAGTTTTTCTTTCATAGAATTAATATTTGCTTCCAAAAATTTCAAAGATTATACATTGATAAAATGCAACAATGTGGGAGAAATATTTTCTTTAAATATCTGTTATAAAATTAAATCCTTAGAATACATCTGTATAGTCTTGTTTTCAATGAATAAAGCTGGTTTTAAAGACGGCAGTTCTCTAAGAGGCATTAATTCTCAATAGTGCTCACTGAAATTAATCTTTTTCATCTGGTTTTTGATTTTAAAATCATATCTAATGAATTAAAGGTTTGCAACTTAACACACACACACACACACACACACAGAGAGAGAGAGAGAGAGAGAGAGAGAGAGAGAGAGAGAGAGAGAGAGAGAGAGAACAGAACATTTTATCCAAAGCCAAGAAGATTTTTTTGACAGGGAAGAAAGAAAATCAATAAAAATAGCTATATTTTGTTAGATTTTAACCAAATTATATACAAGTTTATTCTTTTGCTTTTAAAAAAGGTAAAATAGTTCTTAGTCACTAATATCAGACTCAGGATTTCTTCCACAGATCCTTTCCAATTTATTGCAATTTGCTGTTACACTATAGTGTAGTGGACTCAATATCAAATGACCTGAAAACCCCTTTTTATACCCACCTTTAAAAGGGCACCATTTCTTGCAGGAAAGGGGCTCATTTCTGGATGTATTATGTAAGAAAGGAGGGCAATATGAAAACTAAAATGATTTACTGGTCTCAAAGTCAACGTTTCTCTTTACAACTGAATCAGAAAGGAGACTGCTAGTTGCATGATGTTAATCTGGAGGGCAGCTCTAAGACTGCTTGTGTCCCCACCAGGCAGAACTCCAAGATTTATTAAGATTAATAGTAAAAATAAATATTTGTACTGTCAGAAATGAGGGAGATGTTGAAATCCAGTATGTCTTAATATTTAGTTTAAGGGATTTCTTTTTCATCAGAGTAAGTAAGCCTATTTCCTATTAGTGAGTGAGAATTACAGCAGCCTCACGGGTTGAACTGGGAACAGTGCCAGCTTCGTACATATGTACAGCTACCTTCAGAGCATTGGACACATTTTACAATCCTTGTTTTTGTATCAGTCTTTTCCCCTCTCTCCTCCCTCCTTTCCCTTCTCTCTGTCTTTCTCCCCACCCCAACTACTTCTTTTCTGATATTTTCTAACTTAATGGTCGTGGATTTCTCATTTTGTTCTTTTCAAATGTTGGCCCAGTTGTAAAGCTCTGTGAAGTACTTAGAGAACGTCAGTCTGCTTTAGTGAAGATATTTCTGTGATAAAGATCCTCTCTCCCTGCTTCCTTTGGATCTGCTTCTCCATTTTCCCCCATGTGCATACTCTCCATAATGAGAATAGTAAATGTGGGCCTGGTGAGATGGTTTGACGATTAAGAGCACTGACTTTCAGAGGAGTAGGGTCCAGATCCTAGGTCCTACATTGGTAACAGACAACACTAAATGCAGCTCCAGGAGATACAAATCTCTATTCTGGGTTTTGTGGATACACACACACACACACACACACACACACACACACACACACACACACTTGGATTTTTAATCTTTGGGAGCATCCTACCAAACTCCCTCCCCCCACAAATATACTGAGAATTATTCTTATGTATTAATCTCCCGGCCTTAGCTTGGCTTGTTTCTAGCCAGCTTTTAACTTAATTTTAACATAAATTAACCCATTTCTCTTCTACATGTTGCCGTTGGTCTTTTTACCTTTCTTTATTCTATGTATCTTTCTTTCCTTCTTAATCCATGGCTGGCTGTGTAGCTGTGTGGCTGTGTGGCTGTATGGCTGGCCCCTGGCATCCAACTCTTCTCCTTTTCTTGTTCCTTCCTCTCCTTGCTCTCTTTTTTCTCTCTGCCTGGCAGCCCCACCTATTTCTCTCTCCTGCCTAGCTATTGGCTGTTCAGCTCTTAATTAGACCATTCAGGTCTTTCAGGCAGGCAAAGTAACACAGCTTTACAGAGTTAAATAAACGCAACATAAAAGCATGCAATAATCTTTGCATCATTGAACAAATATTCTACAGTATAAATGAATGTATGACTTCTTAAGCTAACATTCCACAACACACACACACACATACTCATAGGCCCATATAACACATGCATATAAATAAAAATAAATAAATCTTTTAAGACTGATAGTAAATTCTCTATTTTATTATTTAAACATGGGGATTGTTTTTTCAAAGTTTATCAAACCATTTGAGACATTGGCATTATTAAAGGAGAAATCAGATATTACAAACATATTTTCTATCTATAAAAAAGTAAAACACATTAAAGTAACTTTCAGCATTCTATTAAGTACTCACTGTCTGAATACTGCTGTGTTCTGTGGAAAAGGTGGATATTGTTTTCCTCACATTCAGGAGACTTGTCAACTCAGTACTGAGCTCAGTTTGATGCACAGTGCTATCTACAGTTTACTCTTTGTGAAAGAAAATCTATTTTACTTTGATTGTTGGAAAGATATGATAATTGATTTGATATGTGTTTCAGAAAAAATTTTTCAATGCCATGGTTGAAAAAGGACACATATATTGCAAATCAGTTTTCAGCAATTATTTATCCAGTTTCATCATCTGTAATATTTTTCCCATGGGAATGGTTAAAATAGGATTTTGCTATATAGCCCAGGCTGGCCTAGGACTTACCACACAGGCTTGGCTGTTCTAGAACTTACCACATAGCCCAGACTGGCCTAGGCCTTACTACATCAACCCTGGCTGGTCTGGAGACTATCACCTAGCTCAGGCTGGCTTCAAGACTGCTGTGATCCTCTTCTCTCTACTGCCTGAGTTCTGGGATTCCAGGTGTGTGCCAGCATGCCCAGTTATCGTTAATAACATGGGTCATTACTTTAGAGAATTTATGGTTTAGAAGAAAATCATGAATCAGTCCCTTTAGTTCCATATTCTATCAAATGAGGACTCATTGAATGGTAATTTCAAATGAAATTTTATTTAAAAAATGATCAAATCTTCAAAATAGAAGTATGGCAGATTGTAGGGCATTTTGTAATTAGCTCCCAGGGTGTTTTTATAGAAGTGTGCGGTATGAAGGATGGAGAGAAAGTTACAGACTGCAATATTGTCAGAAAAATCCTGTTTTGTGCGTCTAAAACATTTGAATGTTCTTCTGAAAGTCAGGAAAGCCACTGAAGAATTTTGGCAGAGGTGTGGGAGGTCAAGTCATCATTCAGTTGAATTTGTGCCTCAGGAAGTCACTTCTGGTATCAGTTAAGGGTGTGGCTGGGGAGGGGGGTCTTGTAGGAAGCGGTGGTAGTCGATCTCCATCAAAGGCTTCTAATGACAGTCTAATTCAAAGGGTGTGAAGGAGAGGGAAACTGAGTCTGGAGCTGTGGTCTAATACTTGAAAGTTGACAATGGAATCCCTTCTGCTATTAGCATGCGCCCATGTATTTTCAGTTCTTGCAGTTAAGTTTGTAACTTTCAGGAAGCCTGATCACCATTCCATTTCTAGTTTTCTAGCATTCTTTATCGCACACTGGTTTCTAGGAGACACATACTTCAAAGTATAGTGTTTAAGAAACAAAGAGGAAATTTCACTTTTTCCAAGAATAAGCTAGCTTTTCACAGACCCAAACAGTTGGAGAGCTACGGCTTTTACTTCTCAGAGGGCATCACTCTAACACAAAAATAGCAGCGATGGGATGGGCAGCACATGAAGCCAGGCAACAGATTTGCTGAGCACTCGTAGAAACACGTTATTATCATGGAAATACATAAGCAAGACTAAACTAAACTAAAGGAGACAAAACAAAACGAAAGCACGGCTTAAATATTAAGGGCATGATGGGAAAATCAGGAGCACCAATGTTAATTGCCTGAAACTGAACTGAAAAACTTCTGTTTCATTTGTTTATTTGTGTGTGTGTGTGTGTGTGTGTGTGTGTGTGTGTGTGTGTGTGTGTGTGTTGGCGTGGGGGTCATGGATGTGCTGCTGTCCATGTGTGAAGGTCAGAGAACAATTTGCTGGAGTTGTTCCTCACTTCTTCCCTGTGGGTCTTTGAGGACCAAACGCTGGCGGTCGGGTTTCACAGGAGATCTCACCCCCTGAGCCATTTCTCTTGCCCTGAACTTACTTTCCAATGCCATGTGTATTTTTGTTTAATGATTAGAACTTTAACTGGAGACGCGGTGATGGCTAATCTGACTAACTGTAGTCAACCTGGCTACATTTGGACTTAACGAAATCCCAAGCAACTGGGCACACCTGTGAGGGATTTTTCTTGACTGGATTGTTTGCGGTATGATGACAAACCCTCAATCCAGATCATTTGAGGTCAGAAGAACGAATATAAATCTGGGCCGCACCTCTTGGTGTCAGCCAACATAAAAGGACATGGAAGGAGGAAGCTTTTGCATTTTGCCTGCTTGCTCCCATCCTTAATGGCAAGTTCATCTATCCTAATGATGAGGCATCCCTTCACTGAAGACCAGCTGAGACATCTAGCCTTGTGAACCAAACAACTACAGGATTCTTGGGCTGTCCATCAGGACCTAGTTATTGTTGGACTAACCAGACTAAAGTCTGTAAGCCACTCTAATAAACTCATTTTAACTTACATGCATACACACATTTTATCAGTTCTGTTCTGAGAACCCTGACAAATACAGAGGTTACTTAAGCTTTCTTTTCCAATATGATTATTAGTTTTGTTAAAAGTCAGCAACATACTTTTGATGAGTTGGGGTTTTTGGTTGGGTTTGTTTGAAGCATTAAGGATTAAACACAACACCTTACGCATGCTTGGTAAGCACTTCACCACTGTGCTAGGATATCCCAAGCCCTGAAACAAAATCTTGACACACTCTGTGAATTTCTATACTTGGAACTAGAAATCTAGCAGCAAAATTCCTTCTGTAAATAAATTCTTTGAAAACTCAGCTCCATCATAAAAGCACAGGTACTCAAAGTAACTTATAATGTCAAGGCTGCAAATTTTTATAGTCATTTGGTAATTTAGAGTGTTGGGATAATACAGAAATCAGACATTCCATGAACTGAGAATGAGAGCCACATTTATGGCAGAGAAAATTCTCTTTTGTGTCAGTAGAGACACAGGGGTGACCTGTGGAAGATCAGTCTTATACTTCCCTGGGGTGGATTTTCTGCTCTGGTCATGCAGACGCTGTTTCTAGGAATGTACTTAAATCTACTCCATCAGATTTCTTACTCACGCTTTGGACCATACCAGAGGCATTGAGCCATCACTCGGCTACTGGGGAATTAAAAAGATCAGATCTTGCTTGCTTAGTTACTAGACACAAGTAGTCAGAACATTGGTGGCAGAGACAGCATCAATATTGACTAAACAATGATGATACTGATATTGTTTTGTACTTTAAAATATTGATTAAGGAGAGGTCAAGTAAATATATTTAATAAGTGAAATATGGGTACAGGAAGAATTCATAAAATAGCTTTATAGAAGAGGCCTGAGTTTATGAAACCTGTCTGAGGTGGTCAGAGCTGTAGCAGAAATTGCTGAAAGGATGTAGTAGGCAGATGAAATGCTATCCATTGGTAACTTAAAGTCTTGTTGTCTCTGAGCAATTGTAGTTAGTTGAACATCAACCAAGGCCACGAGAGCAGGAAATTAGTATATTAGCTTTTATTGCAACTGAATTTTCTTCCCTTGCCCTTGAGTTTCTTTACCCTTGAATCTGAAGGTGGGTGTCGGGATAGTACTCACTGTCATTGTTTTGTTAGCTATATGAACTGTCCACAAATCAGTTGTAGTTAGCTAGGTCGGCTTTGTGTGCTAGAGGCAGTAGGGAAAAGAGGTTTTAAGCAAGTCTTTGGAAACCTCAGAAAGTCTCACCATATGCCAAAAGATTTGCACTGTCAGCATAGGTCTTGGGTTGGCTGGATACCAGTGATTACTGAGTATCATGCTGTTTTCTTATTGAAAAAATAACAGTATAAAACAGAGGTTAATTGTTACTTTTACTAATGGACATTTTGTGTGGAACACAAAGAATAGAAACTTTGTGTTGTTATTTCCATTTTAAAAATTCAAATAAATGAACTAGAAGCCATACAGATGTTTCCATTTCTTTTGTTGAATTTCTTATCAAATATGGTTTTAATAATGCTTGTTCATTCTAAGAAAATACCCTTCCTTTCCTTTTTTAAAAAAATTGTTATTATTTTGGTTGTATGGGTGTTTTATCTGCATGTATATCTGTGCACCTGGTGCCCACAGAAGCCAGAAAGAGCAATCAGATCTCTTGGACCTGGACCTACACAAGGTTGTGATCCGCTATGTGGGTACTGGGAACTGAACCTGGGTCCTCTGGTAGAGCCACCAGTTTTCTTAACCACTAAGCTGTAAGTCCAGCCCTGTGTCTAAATTATTTTGAAAAATCTGCTACATGCCTGACATTGTCTTGGTGGTGAAGATGCATTCTTAAAGGAAAAGGGCCAGAACCTGTTGTAGTATTTATGTATTAACAGAAGAAGGTGTCAGCAAACAGTCTAGTAATGAGTAAGGCTACTGGTGTATTAGAAGTTGATAAACACCCTGAAGAGAAGGGAAGCAGAGCAGAATGAGGGAGAGAGACTGTAACTGTAACTTTGAGTTCAGGTCTGGCCTCACTGTAAAGACAACCTGAAATAAGAATGTTCCAGATATGGAGCAGCCAGTGCAAACATGGATTCAAAGAGTATAAAGAGCCAGTGACTCACCAATCCAATGTGCCTCAAGTCTCTGACCATGAGAAGCCAGGGGCTCTTGCCTTCATCCTATGATGGGACAGTAAATACACGCTCAGCCCTCAAACTTTGCAAGGCTTTTGAGAAGGTAAAGATGATTCCTGGCCTCTCAGACCTTACAGTTTGTTAGGGAAAGAGAACACTAAGCCCCAAACCTATATGGTAACAGTGAAAAGGCTTCCAAAAGGATCTGGAGGAGAACTTCACCCAACAGGCACCAGCCCTGATGGTTTTGAGGAACCAGCTTCGGTTAGAAGTGAATAATGAGCAAAGAGTAGCCAGACCATGAAGTGCTGCTTTCTTCCAGAAGAGCAAACACACTGGAAGAGCTGAAGCTGTGTGGATATGGGCAGGATGCTGGGGAATTAGAAAACACAGTATTTACTTGGGCATGGACAATTGATCTCAGCGAGGCTGGGTCCAGATAATGCAGCACTTAAACCACATGGAAGAGTTTGGATAGTAGTCGCAATGGATTGGGAAATGAAGCCACAAATGAATTAAGCAGAGAGTCTGGTGATGCAGGAAGAGCTGAAAATCAGCAGAGCTGGGCCCTAATGTCGGCTCTGCTGTTAACTTCCTGGGTGGTTTGTTTAAGGAAATAAAAGCTCAGAGTCTCAATTATTTAATATGCCTTTGTATTTAAGTCTAGATCCATATTTTCATGTGTTTAGTCACTAGACTGCTGTGTCTCAAAGTATCTGAATAGAATTTCTTTTCTCCGTAAGATATTGTGATTCTCCAGCCTCCAGAACCTCACACTACTGCCTCCTTTGGAAATGGAGATACTGCAAGGTCTTCGGCAAAAAGATGGTCGCGGGTGGAGAGATCTTAAGATTGCTTGCTGCTCTTGCAGGGGACTGAGCTGGGTTCATAGACCCACAATGGGCAGCTCACAACTGTTTGTAACTCCAGCTGCAGGGACTGCGACACCTTTTCTCACCTTTGTGGACACCCACTGCATGTGATCACAAAGATAATGAAAAAATCAATCTTTGGTTTTTGTTACCGATTGGGAATTCATACGTACATAGGATGATGCACTTTGCTCAACCCACTCCCCACCCTCCTCTTCCATGCCTTTCTCTTCTTCCACCGCCACTAGTGCCTCTCAATGTCATGTTTTCTCTTTTTGTTAATTCCAGGCCCGCGTTCTTGAAGAAAACCGACTGTCCCTCTCCCAGGAGCCATCAATTGCCAACAGGTCTTTAGCTAGGGGTGGAGACTCCCGACCTCTTGCCCTTCCATCTGGAATTTTGTCTGTTTGCTGTCAATTCGCACGTGTAACTGTAACTCCCTGTTGCACCCAGAAAACACTGGCTCTTAAAATCTTTCTTCCCCCCTCTTTTGCAATGACCCCTGAAGAAGGTGTGCACGAGAGATACACATCTAGGGCTGAGCACTCTGGAATCCCTTATTCTTCCCATGATGACCAGTTGTGGGTCTCTGTGTTAACTGCCATCTACTCCAAGAAGTTTCCTTGGTGAAAGTTGAGAGATCGATTTATTTATGGATATTAGTGATAGACTGTCGGGATTTGGTTTAATCCCATGTCCATTTTGCAGAGTAATCGCAGTAGATTCTCCCCGAGGGTCTATGACCTATCTGGCCTTGGGTTATTGGCTCTATTAACAGTGCCAGACATAAGTGCTGTTTTGTGGAGTGGACCCTAAATCCAACAAGAAAGTGATTTGTTACACCCTTAACACTGGTGTTTATATCACAGCATAGACGTGATCTTACCAGGTCAGTCATTACTGTAGCTTGCAGCATTTATAGCTAGGTAAGACAGGTGATTTTACCTGGCAGAGTATGCACAGCACCTTCCAGCCCAGAAACGCTATCCAGTAGACATGAAGATTTTCCATCAGAACCAGCTTGATTTTTCTATGTTCTGTAACTTAAGGATGTACTGTCTTCAGCAGCAGGGTCTTTCCATCAAGTTCTAGAAGGAAACCAAGTGTATTGCCTTCCCTGCCTAATGACTCCAAAGGTGAAACCCAGTTCCTGGCAATCATTTTATAGTCGATGGTGTCTGGGAGAGATCATTCCCTTTGTTACTGGATAACTTGATGTAAACTCTTTTTACTTATGTGTAGGTATGTACAGTATATGTGTATATATTTTAGGAAACTTCTACAGTGTTGTTTCCATTTTGATTTTTCAAGTCTTTTTTATTCGTTTTCCCTCCCCAAACTCCTGTTCTGCCCTCTGCCCCTCTTAGGCATTCCTGCTCCATTATCCTCTTTTTTCCTATGCCACCTGCGCTTCATCTCTGCTTTCATTAAATCTCCTTCCCACCGTGCCCACTACTGCTTTCCCACCATTGACTGCAATGGACACTCAAACATAAGCACTCATGATCAATAGAGTCAAAGTTTGCCTCCATTTAGGGCAGAGAACACGGAATATTTGACTTTCTGGGTCTGGGTTACCTCACCCAGTGTGATTATTTCGCTTCAATTCATATGCTTGTTAATTTCATTTTTTAAAACAACTGAGTAACATTCCAGCATGTAAAAGTACTATGTGTTCATTATCCATTTATCAGTTGGCTATTATAAATAGAGCAGCAATGAACGTAGATGGGTAAGTGTCTCAGTAGTAGGATAGAGAGTCCTTTGGGTATGTGCTATAGAGTGGTGTAACTGGATCACATGACAGTTTTATTTCTAGCTTTCTGAGGAATTGGCATACTGATTTCCATTGTGGTTGCACCAGTTTGAACTGACATCAGCAATGAATAAGTGTTTCCCTTTTACTACATTCATAAAAAAATTATCTTATTTTTTCTTAAATCTTAACTATTCTTATTGGGCCAAGATGAACTCTCAACTTTCAAAGTAGTTTGATTTGGATTTCCATGGTGGCTAACTATGTTGAACACTAAAAGACATTCTCTACCATTTTCATTTATTTCTTTCTTTGTTTCTGCTTTTTTTTCTTTCTGAACTCTCTGTTTAGTTCCATGCCCTATTTAAAAAACTGGGTTGTTTATATTCTTAGTGACCAGTGTTTTGAGTTCTTTGTATATTCTAGACATTAACCCTCTTTCTGATAGTGGTAAAGAAAAACTCATTTGAAGTTTTCCTAGATCTATTTTTTGGTGATCTCTCCTTTTTTGGTGTATATTAATTGTATCAAATTATGGGATTCATTATGAAATTTCCATGCATGTACTATGTTGATATTTTTATTTTAGACTAGTGCCTTCCTGTGACTAGTTAGTGTGTAATAAATGTCTGAAAATGAATAGCAGGTACAATTTGAAGATACCTCATTTGGAAATAAGAATAATTTTAGCTTTTGTTTTTTTAATGTATCAGATTGTTCTTCAAGTTAGGGAAGAAAGATGGTCCAGCAATTACAAGCACTTGCTTGCAGAGGATCTGGATTAGGATCGCAGCACCATGGAGGCACCTCACAACCACTTGTATCTCCAGGTCCAGAAGATTCAATGCCCTCCTCTGGCCTCTGTGGGCACCTGCACTCATGTGTGCATACTCATACACATACCTAAAAAAACTTACACCTAAAACGACAGCAACAAAACCTTCCATTAATCTACAAATCTGGAAGGTCACTTGGGCATCACTGCTGGATATGAAAACCATCTGCACATGAAAATGCTTCATAGAGGAACAGATAAGGGAGGGCCATGAACTGCCATTCTGTGATAATCTGCATCCCAATATGCTTTGTACTTGATCACTTTTGTTTTTAAAACTTGTAAATCGACCCAAAGGCAACTCTTCACCTCTCCTACTAAGTATCTTTGAAGGAAATGCACTTCTTTCAGTCATTGGTAACTGGCACATTAGTACCTCCTGCCTCCACTGGACAGGAGGCTTTAGTGACCTTAGACTCTATCATAGATGAGGATAGAGGAGGCAGCTGCTCCGTGCTGAGACCTGCTTGACAGGACATGCCAATAAAGCTTTCCCTGACTGAGGAGACTGCTCTGCACTGGGATTGAGTGCTTAGCACATTATTCTGTTGTTTCTAGATGGCTTTTCCCTTTTCTTCTCTCCCTCACTGGGCCCCTCCTTCAGGGCTCAGTAACACTGGAGAGACACTTTTTGACAGACAAGAGAGAATCTTACACTTGACTTCCACTATCAAGGCATTTTAACTGGCACACTTTATATTGAATAATTCATGGGTATTCAAGCTTTACTTCGCTCCACAAAGAAAGTGCTTTCTCTTAGCAGCCGCTGTAGATATGAGCAGCTAATTCATTATTTAAAGAGATTAAGTATTAGCAACTGGTGCCGGCTCTTTAGAGCTCTCTATTCCCTTTACTCATGTTATCCCCAGCCTTGGAGCTGCTGTGAACAGTTTTCAGATTGATTTTTTTTAACCATATTTAAGTCTTTTTAAAAAACATACCTACCCCCATTCTTGGCTATTTTCAGAGCAACTTTGTCCCGTGTTGAACTGTACCTCAGTGTCTGTTAGAGCCACGCCGCTGCAGGCTCACGGGAGTAGACACAATTGTGACGCTTTTGCTTCCAGTTAAGAAGATGTGGCAGGTGGGAGGGATGTAAGAAATCCGAATTTGCTCAGATTTATAGACCACTGGCTATAATAGGCCATGGAAAGTTTGGGTGTTTTCACTTTGTGGTAAAAGTGGACGGCTCCTCAACTTTCAAGTATTGTTACTTAGAAAAGTCCCTGTGGAGAAGTGTCCTCTGTGCTATCAGAGGAAAAACTGGGAGGCTGTGTTTGAAATGCCCGTCCCTTTTGTAGACGTTTCCTTAGGTTGGCTCTCGTTCAACACAAATTCTCAATCTTTCATTTCCAGTTTAGAAGAGAGGAGAAAGTTTTTCAAGGGTTATGGGGTTTCTTTACAGAGGCCACTTTACAAGGTAATCCCTTAGGAACTGGGAAATGGGGAGAGTGCTGTAGAGAGAAGAATCACACACACACACACACACACACACACACACACACACACACACACAAGCACACACACGCAAGCACACACACAGGCATACACACACATGCAAGCACACACACAAGCACACACAAACACACACACACACACACACACACACACACACACACACACAGTAATCCTATAGTAGCTGAGTGATATTGGACGAGTGTCTTAATCACCCTGTTTCCTTTACTCATTTGTAAAGTGAGTCAGGGGACATGAATGGAGTCTTCCTCACGGATGTGAAAGTTACATGAGATAATGTATGAAAATTGCTTAACATAGTGAGAAACTCATAAGAAATGTTCAATAAACCTCTCTTCTGAAGAGCCTTTTTAGAAAATTAACCTGGCACTGACACTGAAATTTAATTTGCAATTGAGATTGTAGAAGTTTAGTAAATGCTGCTTTGTACAAAATTGGTAATTTTATGAAATGCCAGTGTATTTTGCTATGATTTAAACAGGCATCCCAGATCAGCTGTGCCAGGAAGGGAAATACGTTTCTTATTGCTCTTGGACATAACTATCAAGGGTGTTAAAAAAAGATGCCTGTTCAGTGGGACCTTGTAGCTGCTGTCTTTGTTGAGATGCTTTCAGACACCTGAAGTGGCTTAAATGCATTTTAATAGAAAACTGATGTATTCCTATTCA
Source organism: Peromyscus leucopus (assembly GCF_004664715.2). Classification (NCBI taxonomy): domain Eukaryota; kingdom Metazoa; phylum Chordata; class Mammalia; order Rodentia; family Cricetidae; genus Peromyscus; species Peromyscus leucopus. The sequence goes on along the minus strand of NC_051072.1, from coordinate 65,604,374 downwards.
TTTTGCAAAGTTTTGCAAACATTTTATTTTTCCTGAGATTTCAGCATTGGCTATTTTAGACATCTGACTGAGATACTGAATAGACAGCTTTCTTGAAAAGGGGAAGGGATTTCTCTAATTAGAAAGAAAATTTCTTCTTCCAAGTCATGATTTAAATTATGAATCCCAGATTCTAAGACTCACCTCTCATGCTTTTCATCTATGGGAGCAGTCTTCTGCTGGCTCTCTTTCAGCCATTTTAGACCACACTGTCTTTTATACACAGGCACAAGCACAGACAGACAGACAGACACACACACACATGCACATATGCACACATATGCACACATAGGCACACACAGGCACACACACACACACACACACACACACACACACACACACAAGCAGGCACTCACGCACACACCCACCTCCACACCTTTCAAGCTTTCTCAGGTACCTCTACTTTCTCTGCATTGTTGAAATCTCAATAAAGATGAGACAAAATACAGACGACTAAAATATCACACACATATAAAAAATTTATAAATCCTTCCAAAACTTCATGAAAGCAAGCTATTCTCTTTTCCTTCCCAAGCCTACTTACTTTACTGTGGACTAAAAGTGCTGACAGACAGTCTGGAGGACCAAATTAGGTTTGGCAAGTTTTATTTGCAGTTAGCTAAGGGAGAGCATTCCTCAATGGTAGGTCATCTAATGGAGGTTGAGTTGAGTTGTACCCAGTTTTTGGATGCTGACAATATGTCCTCCTTGTGCGCTGTGCTAGGGAAGTGAACAAGAATAACACTGGACATGAAAGGATCGTGGTGCTTTGCTGAGGGCAGAGGCTAATTACTCTCATTGGTGTATCAAGTGCTGGTGTTACTTTCTCATTGCCCTAGATGGATTCAAGCTTATTTCTAAGACATACTCACTGTATTTTGGTATGTTTTGGGGGAGATCAGGGAGACTATAAGGGAAACTTGAACTGCATGGATTCAGAAGCCACTCACCGGGACATCCATCCCTGCCATGACTTACCTGGTGTGAGTTTATGAGTGTTGTGTAAGACTTGTAAATATTGATACATTTCTATGGTAAAACCCCATAAGCAAAAAATGCCCCTGAAATCACACAAAAATGAAGCACAAAGTTTGTGTTAGAATGCTGTGCTAAGAAAGAAGACATATAAAGGCTACTGTTGTTTAACTTTTTAAAAAATGTGTAGTTGTGATTTAAACATCATTTGAACCTGAGATTCATTCATCGTAGTGTGTTCATCTTGTCTCAGATCTTGCATCCGAATCTGTCAACCTGCACACTTTATGAACCACATATTTCCTGATTTTTATCTTATTGATTTGGAGTTAATATTATCCATCTCTCTGAGATGCTAATATTAGGGTTGAGGAACTCTGTCCAGGTATTGACCAGTCCTCTAGACTGGGTAATGAGGCAGCTTTTCTTTGCAAATACTCCTTTGGAAGAACAAGGACTTTTTGAGAACAAAGATCTCAGTTATCAGCTTTATTTCCGTTAACTGCTTTACTGCATAAATTCCATTTACAAGAAAGAGAATTAGCATAAAGATAGTGGCTCAGGAATGGTGAGAGATTTCAAAAGATGTACCATGAGCAGGTGTACTTTGAAATCATGTGAATCTAACAGGGCTAAGAAAGCTCGATGTCTCAAGAACACAAAAGATTCATAAGAAAATAAAGATGTTCTGGTAGCCAAATTTGGTGCCAAGATTGTGAATTTTAAAAGTTAAGTGCCAACCTAGATATACTAAAACCTTAAAAATTATATTATTGAAAGAAGAAAAGTAAAAAAAAATGAATAACTTAAAGTTTTTTGGTAATTTTTAGTACACTACCTCTCTTCCAACAGACCAAATTAACAAAATCAATCAATAACAGTTAATTACTTTTAGGCATCTAATGTTATTAAAGCAACCTTATTTGCAGTTATTGGTATTTGAAAATTGGCCCATTAGTGTTGAAATGATTGGACTTGAAAATTATCTTTTTTCTTCTGTATTTGAGATTGTAATATAATTACATCATTTCTTCCTTCTGCCCTTTCCAAGTCCTCCCATATACCCCTCTTTGCTCTGTCTCAAATTCACGGCTTCCCTTTTCATTGATTGTTATTACATGCATATATGTATACTTATATGTATAAATATTCCTAAATATAACCTTTTAATAGCGTCAGAAAATTTTTTGCTTTCTTAATTACACAACTTTTGAAACATATGGAATCTATTATTGTTTTTTATCCCAATAACTTTTAAAATATAAGTTCAAACAATGGATTCCTAGCACATAGATCAAAATAGGATAGAATGTAATATTCTCAATTTTGTCTCCAAAGACTGCTGTTTTGCTGATGATTTCAATTGTGTACATAAGTTTGGACATTTTACCACTGATATGCATTATTGAACACCTTGAAAAAGTATGATAAAGCTGAATGGAAATCACTTCTGTTTTTCATCATAATCTTTCTTTTCTTTCTTTTTTTTTCCAGACAGGGTTTCTCTGTGTAGTTTTGGAGCCTTTCCTGGATCTTGCTCTGTAGCCCAGGCTGGCCTCGAACTCACAAAGATCCACCTGCCTCTGCCTCCCAAGTGCAGGGATTAAAGGCGTGCGCTACCACTGCCCAGCCTCATCATAATCTTGATGGGTGCCTTTGCATTTGTCAACTGTAGTCAAAAGTTTAATTAATTTATCTGTATTTTCAGGAAGAAAGAAAAGAGACAATGCAGAATGTATAAACAACAATATAGTTATTTTATTCAGTAAAGTCAGGTGGATTTCTATTCTTTTCTATGTATCTACCTATCTGTCATCTATCTAGCAAATGTCCAGATCTATCTATTGATTGTCTATCTATCTATCTATCTATCTATCTATCTATCTATCTATCTATCTATCTATCTATCTATATTTAATCTACCTGTCATCTGTCTAGCAATTCCATACAAATATTTAAGTGACTTTCTTACACAGTTGAAGCCTACGGCTATCAAGTGCTGTGAGTCCTGACTTCCTGAAGCTTTTAAAGGCCTCTGAGGCATTCTGCTCCCATTCTGAATTGCCATTAGCTGGACCACTGGCATGTCTGGGGCATTCATGCTTCAGCCACATTCCCAGTGATCATTGCTGTCCAGGGTCTGTCTTCTTGGCGATTTTCTTATTGATCTTCTCTATTTTCTCTACCCCATTTGTGTATTTTATATCACCCGTAGGCTGGAAGTCTTGGCTTAATAGAATTGTCTCTAAATATTAGTTTAAGTAGACTCTGAGGAAACTCCCGGGGAGCGACTTCATGACTATAGTATAGGGAATTGTGTTGAGGGAATTGTTGAAACAAACTGCTTTATTTTTTCCATTTACTCCTTGTTTATGTTCTATGGGAGAGGGAGTTTGATAATCCAGTTGATTACAGCACAGGACATTTGTTGAGTTTCAGTTTTAAGAGAGTGTTACTATGTTTCCATGGCCAAGACCCATCTGCTTCTACATTGGCTCTCCAGAACTATTGTCCTCTTTGTATTAAGTACATCAAATAGGTCTACTTTCAGAACAGACCTTGCTCATAGGTGTCTACTCCTACAGTTTCTCTTGTGTTAGCTTTTCTGTACCTATGAGTGGGCAGGTCAGTCATGTTACAAGTATTCCAAGTATTTTCTTTCTGAGAAAAAGGGTAGAAATCTTTACAGGAATCTCATGTTCAAACTTTGCTTTTAAAATTTTATTTAATTAATTAATTTATTTTATAGCTTGACCACAGTTTTACCTCCCTCTTCTCCTCCCATTCCCTCCCCCACCTCCTCCTTCAATCCACTCCTCTCTTTCTGTTCAGGAAGGGGCAGGCCTCCTGAACATGGTAGTAAGACTAAGCACCTCCCCTTGTATTAAGGCTGGGCAAGGTAATCTAGTATGAAAAGTGGGTTTCTAAGACCCAGCCAAAGCATTAGGGACAGACCTGCTCCCATTGTTAGGAGTCCTACAAGTAGACCGAGTTACACAACTGTCACACATATGTAGAAGGCTTAGGTCAGTCCCATGCAGCCTCCCTGGTTGTTGAGTCAGACTCGGCAAGTTCTTATGAGCCAGGTTAGTTGTTTCTGTGGGTTTTCTTGTGATGTCTTTGAATCACTGGAGCCTACAATCCTTCCTCCCTCTCTTTAGCAGGATTTCCTGAGCTAGGCCTAATGTTTGGTGTGGGTCTCTGCGTCTGTTTCCATCAGTTACTGGATGAAAGCTCTCTGATGACAATTGGGGTAGTTACCAGTTTGATTACAGGAGATGGCCAGTTCAGGCTACATATCCACTATTGCTAGGAGTCTTTACTGGGGTCATTCTTGTAGGTTCATGGGAATTTCCCTGGTATTGGGTTTCTACCTGACCCCAAAATGCCCCCTCTTTCCAGTTATCTGCTGTGGGTAATACTATTGTACACTGTAAAGATTTGTCACTTGGATTGGTTTAATAAAATGCTGAATGGCCAGTAACCAGGCAGGAGGTATTGGTTGGGTGACCAGACTAGGAGAATTCTGGGAAGAGGAAGGGTGAAGTCAGGAGTCACCATCCAGATGCAGAGGAAGCAAGATGACAAGACCGCACTGAGAAGAGGTACAAACCCATGTGGCTAAACATAGATAAGAATTACGGGTTAATTTAAGCGTAAGAGCCAGTTAGTAATAAGCCTGAGCTACTGACTGAGCATTTATAAGTAATATTAAGCCTCTGACTCAATTATTTAAGAAGCAGCTGCTGGGTACTTGGGAACAGGCAGGTGGGAGAGAAATTTTTGCCTACAGTCATCTCTTTCAATACTCTCCTCCTTCATCCACCCCAACCCAACCCCTCAAGTTCCTATCCCTATCTGCCGCCCTTCCTTCCAGGAGATCTCTTCTATTTCTCCTTTCTGGAGAGATCCACACATCATCCCCCTGGGTCATCCTTGTTACCTAGCCTCTCTGGGTCTGTGGATTGTAGCATAATTATCTTTTACTTAACAGCTAATATCCACTTATGAGTGAGTACATACCATATTTGTCTTTCTGGGTCTGGGTTACCTCATTCAGCATTTTTTTTTTCCTAGTTTCATCCATTTGCCTTCAAATTTCCTGATATCATCGTATCACCAAACTTTACTTTTAATAAGGGAATTTATACTGGAGGTGCCTAAGGTACTAAAGAAAGACCACATTTTTTTTCCAAATTAAAAAAATACTCATTTCACAGGATATATCCCTTATGTTGATGATAAGTTCCTTAGCTAAAATAAAACAAAATAAGACTAAATAAAAACCAAAAAAAAATTCCAAAAGAACAAACAAACAACAAAACAGCTGTCAGGGATAGTTTGCAACCTCCCTCTCCTTCTCTCTGGTACTCTAGATACGTGCTTTGTTCATAGATATTTATGAGATCTAGTCAGGCTCCATGGAAACTTCCAGTTTCTTTTTTATATTCTAGAATATTGAGGTTTCTCTGTAGTTCAATTCTGGATATCTGAAGGATTCCTCTAATTATTCTAAAAGATCACATGATCATTTAATAAGTAGAAATTCGAACCTTATTTAATATGGAAAGTCTTGTGGGTGGAATGAATGTGAAGTACAATTAACTATATTACAGGGCTTTACCTGTTCAAATAAAATTTTCAGTTATGGAATCAGTTGCAGGTTTTCCAGGAAGGCTTTTACCAAATACTTTTCAATGAAATTTCAGTCAAATAACTATTAGTTCTTATGCTTCCTATAAAGAGGAAAAATACCCGAGGTCAAAACTAAAGCCCAATTCAGATCACTTCTATTAAGCTCCATTTTAAGAGGTTCATAATTTTTTCATTAAAGGAAAAATCTATTTTTTCCATTCCATTCTACAAAATATTCTTCTTGTTATGGAGACTTTGGTCTAATTTATGTAGTTGGAGCCAAGTTGAACTGGCATTTTTGAGCCTAATTTGTGATGGAGTGAATTGGACCATTATTACTGGAAAGAGCAAAGAGCATTTTGGTAAAGCCCTTGAGGTGTTGAAGACATAATGTCTACAGGCAGGGGAAAAAGCAAAATCTTTCTAATGTGTAATTTATGACACTTATCTTGGAAACTGTTTTGATCACAAGCCAAAGGACCAAACACATGTGTGATTAGAGCCCTTCTGTGGAGGGAGTATTTCCTATTCCATTGGCATTGAAAGATTCTCTGCAGGACCAGGTAGCTAGAGCATGATGAATGACTAAAACTGTGGATCTCTTTACACGGCCTAACATGTTGTCCTGAGAAACAGAGGTTCCTTTTCTGAATTACTAAGCTATTACTTTTGAATTTCATCTAGTCAGATACTTGAGGCTTTCTATTTAGCATTTACTAAAAGCCCCACTTAGAGGCTTTCCTTCTAGAGTTAGCTAAACTCAGCTCTGGCAGCGACCTGATAAAGTCCTAGCTGGGGATGAGAGTAGGAAATAAAATCTCACTGCAATCCTGGAATCCAGGCAGGATAGATAAACACTCCTCATTAAATATGTATGTCTACTGTATTGGTTTCTCTAGGAGGTTTCCCCATTCCCAGCATCATTGAGAAGTTTGGGGACCTAATATGAGCTCCTGAAGAGTTATGCTATACTAGAAATAGACATTAAAAAAACTTGAGCTAACATTCTGTAAATTTGATTAACTTCAATCCTGCAAATATCTACAGATTCTTTGTGGACAGCTAGGTTGTATTATTTTCATTAGATAAATTAGAAGGCAAACCCATGGATATATGCAGTTATCTCACTAATAATATCTTTTGGCTTGAAGTTATCAGCCTGGGAGGCTAGTGCAAAGAAATGTTTAGAAAGTTCAAGGGTAAACATGTCAGTCCTGTTGGGGGCATTTACCTTGTTTTACTCTGACAAATACAATTATTTAAAATAGGGGTATTCGGAACTAATGTCCTTCATAAAGATGTCTGTTATAAATTTAGTCTTGTGTGTATGTGGTTGATAATGAATGTACGGCCTCATGCTAGACAAGTACTCTAAGATAATGCTGCATCTCTAGCCCCCTATTAATTTTGAATATGTGGAATAGGATGGAATGACAGAATTTCAGATTTGCAAAGATTTTTAATGTTTATCCACTAAAGATTTTTCTATGCTTAAAAAACAAACAAATAAAACAAGTGAATGAACAGCATTTCAAAGCTTGGTGTAGTGGTGCTGGGGGGCCAGGGCCTGGTGGATCCCTGGGGCTTGCTGACCATCTTGCTGATCTACTCATTAAGCTTCAAGCCAGTGGGAGACCCTGCATCTAAAAACTAGGTGTGTAGAGTCTGAGAAATACCAGAGAGATTGTCTTCTGGCCTCCACACATATACCTGTGCACACACATGCATGCATACCTGCACACATGTGCCCATGCACACATAGAAACTTTCTAATACATGTGCAAAAACAAGACATAAAATAGCATTTTAGTAATTTATGAAATTGGTAATGTTTTCATAAAATTTTCCTGAGAAGTGTACATTTCATTAGTCTCCAACCAACACACCAAATTGTACCAGAAAATTCAGCTTTGTAATAATTGGTTGCCATAACATTTTCATAAATTGTAGGCTGGGGCTTAGGAGGAGATTTAGGACATGTGTTTGAGAGGAGTGAACTTTATCTTGCTTTTCATCTATCAATTTTTAAAACAGTAGTTTCTCTTCTACTATATGATAAAATATTAGAGAAAATATATTTACTTTTTATGAGAAAATATTTAAAAAATTGGGAGGCTCTTGCTTTGTAGCACTATTGGGCAGCTTCATCCCCCCACAGGCAGCTCTTGTGTTGGGGTCACATGTGTCTCTGTTCCAACATTCTGTACTCCAGCTTGTCCTTCCTGAGCTCTTGGAAGGAAGAAAAAGCTGCTCATGATCACTGATACTACTGCTCTCCCCATTCTTGATGCCTTTTGGCTCAGTACTGATCTGCTGTGACGGAGGCAATGTGTGACTCATCGGGGGCTGCTCCTGAGTCAGGGAGTGAGTGATAAGACAACTGGTTGGATCTCAGAAAGTTTCCTCCAGCCTGCAGTTGACACTCACTGGCTTACGAGTGTGAGAACGAACACCAGTGGATGACTGCAGGAGGGGGTTTTACCCTCTCTGCATCTCCTGCGGGCTGATTTAACTCAGATATCCAAACCTCCCGACATACAAAGGTGACTTCTTCTTCTTCTTCTTCTTCTTCTTCTTCTTCTTCTTCTTCTTCTTCTTCTTCTTCTTCTTCTTCTTCTTCTTCTTCTTCTCCTCCTCCTCCTCCTCCTCCTCCTCCTCCTCCTCCTCCTCCTCCTCCTCCTCCTCCTCCGTCTTCTTCTTTGGGAACCAGCAGCACCCCATGACAGTGATATGAGGCTGCCGGCTTTCCTTCATGCAGGGCCAGCCATCAGAGATGGAAGTTCCTGGAAAAAGGGCAGAGATTAGTAAGAACGGGTTTGGGGACAGAGAGCCCTGGCCTTGAATCTCTGTCTTTCCACTTAATGTCTGGTGAGAAAGCAGAAAGGGAAAATTTAGAGGAAATAGAGCTGATGTGCTAAGGGTTAAGTGGGAGGCAGGCTCCATGCCAGGCAGAACATTCGACAATTGTGCTTCTGTGTAGGAGTATGTGGATAACATGGACAGTCATTGGAAAGGTGAGGTGAGAGAATACCACTAAATGTACTAAACACTTATTATCATCGTCATTGTAATAATCAGAAAGGGAGAAAGGAAGGATAGATAAATCTCTAACATTCCAATGTAGTTATTAGTTCTTATGTTTCTGCATACATTAGTGTATCTGTAAATATGTGTGTGTGTGTGTACTTGGTACACAGTAGGTTCATATATTTTTCTATCATATATCAATCTACTTAATTACCCATCTAATCTGTTTACCAGATAATATGTTAGCCATTGAAAATATAGCTAACAAAGATAAACAAGCCATATTTTTAGTATCTAAAGCTTGCAAATACTTTTTTTGTAATGTTCAAAGGTGTTTTCGCACTGATTACCTTATTTTCTATCCTTAGCAATCTTTAGAGATTTTTTTCCTTTTCAATCTTTCCTAGGGCCACCAGAGTCTGCTGTAAAAATACTTTCCTGTATTTTGATCTGTCACTTTTTTTTCCGTATTTTTTCAGAGCAACCAGACCTACTATAGAGGAAATCTGTAAAGTACTGACTGCTATACATGAAACAACTTGGTGGGAGTGAAGAAAATATCCTCCTCTATTACCTTTCTGAAATGTCCTCTCCCTTGAAAAGAATCCCATTCCCTTGATAATGGCTTAGGATATGTGTGAGTCCTTGGGCAGACTGATTTGACTCCATGTGGCCCCAACTGGGGGATGTACAGAAAACTTTTGAAATTATGCATGGGCTTGTCTCTTTCCAGGTGGTAAGGTCAGAATCTATTAAAGCACTTCTGCGAACTAGTCACGAGACAGGACTTACAGGATGAACCAGCATGTTCAATCTTAAAACAAGCCATGTAGACAGACACTCAGGAAGGCATTTTTCCAAATGAAGGAGAAATGGAGAAACCAGGTTTGAAAAATATGTCATCGGAGATATTATCCATTATCATTAAATATAGATACACACTATAGAAGGCAATTAATGCTATTTTTGATTCCTGGCAGAAGTTGAGATGGTGTTTTGTCTGACTGCTACAACATCAGGGATCGGGGCTGGGCCTCAATGGGGAGGTGGAGGAAGGAACAAAAACTGCAAACTCAGCAATTGGGGCCCCTTGGTGGAGACAGTTAATGCACCTCCTCACTGCAGCAGGGGCTGTATATCTCCATGATCGTGAAGAGGATGGAAGCAGCCCATGGCTTACAGCGAGGATGCAAAAGGACGTATGGGTTGTGCGCAAGCTGTGTAAGGCATGACCTGTGGAAAGCGGCCGTGAAGGTTCGGTTCACCTTAGCACACACGTACTCAAGCAATAAAGACAGTTAAAACCTGCATCTCAAATATATCAGGAAAAATTCCAGAGCAAAGCAGTTTAACTTAGCAATATTTATTTTGTTTAATTTAGCAACCAAGAAAAGCTGCATCACACACACACACATATATATATATATATATATATATATATATATATATATACATATATATATATATATATATGCATGTCTCATGGATACAGAGTGTGAATCATCTTCTTTGCCCCGACGGAGCTTCTCAGTACTCTTGAGGAAAAATTCTGCTTACTCCGGCCATTTCTCTAGGTTTTGGGCATCCTGGTCTTACTTCAACCCTTTTCACGTGGAAAATTCCTTCCTGCCTCACTGGCTTGTCTTCCCCAATCTCCTTCCTATCTAACATTGCACAATTTTTCAAAATTTAGCCTCCAGTGTTACCTCCTCGGGAAGCCCTTCTTGAATGAGCCTGGCTCTGTTCTCCATTCCTGCCTCTTCTGCCGATCTTGGTTCCTCCCCACATTTTCCTCCAGTTGTCATAATGGTACTTCTTACAAATTTCATTATTTTTCCTTTCTTTCTTCTTCCTTGCCCCCTCTCTTCCTGTTCCTTTGTCTTCTCTACCCCTTCCCTTCTCTTTTCTATGCCAGATCATAATACCCGTGAGAGAAGACTGTTTTCCTCAGCAGGTTTCAGTAGAGGAACTACTGAAAAAAAGTAGGAAAGATACCTTGATTGTGAACAAGGATGAAAAAAAAAATGTGGGTTATCCACATTTCAGTGTGTGGCACGGTAGGATTGCAGCTCTGACATTAATTTTTTCTTGTATTCCTAACTACCTTAAAGTCTGAGGAAGCAGATGAGTGCAGACCGTTCTGTGTGCACAGCAGTCAGCAGAGTAACCGCGTCTTTATTCAAGTCTCATCATGCTCCAGCTTCTAAAATTCTGGGGAAGTTTGAGCTCATTTTCAAGAGTTCATGCTGCTCTAGGGCCTTAGTCTTAACGATATAACAAACACCAAAGAAATGTCCAGAAAAGAGATGTGTTCACCAGTTTCTGGTGTCTTGTCGCCTTAGTCTGGAATACTGAGAGCGCCATAGGTTTTAAGGTGTGGGAAGAAGAGGGCTGAGGCCTTGACCTTGCTTCTCTTTCCTCTGCTGAAATAGACACGAGCCACGCATTGATAGTCCTCTTGGCCTCATTGTGCTTAAGGTCTTAATTCTATTTATTTATTTATTTATTTATTTATTTATTTATTTATTTATTTATTAGATTTTGCCTTGAGACACTTTTTTGGTTTTTTCCAGTGACTGTTTATACTGGGGACTTTAAATTGTTTATACATGCTCATTGTCATTCTCTAGTGAATTTTGGTTTGTTTTGAGTCAGGGTCACTCTATATAACCCTGGCTGACCTGGAATTTGCTCTATTGACCAGGTTGGCTATAGAGATCCACCTGCCTCTGCCTCTTGAGTGCAGGGATTAAAGGTGTGTGCCACCATACCTGGCCTAGTGAACTTTACTAAAAGTGTAAAAGTGATCTCTATCAAGACCATCCTTCAATACTTACATTGTTACCTCACTGAAATCCACATCTAATAAAATACTAATTGACAGCATTTGGAGGAAAGGAGTTTTTGAAATACTGAAATCATCATTACTGTTTGTTTTTTAATTGGAGAGTCAGAATAAGTAATTTGTGACATTATACCTTGGAAAAAAAATAATTCTGTTACAATCTTTCTCCAGTCTGCTCCCATGTATTGAAGTGAAATACGTATATTTTAAACAACAAAAAAGATGCTCTGTTTTCAGACAGAAAACCTTTTAACATGCAGAATATAACCTATAAATTAAACCTATTAACATGAAAACAGAAATCATCTAGTGAGAATTTATTTGTATCCCTTGTATTTAAAAGTAAACCACACTGAACATCATCATGAGCTCTGGTTAATGTCATTTAATCCCAATGGCCTATAAGGGTTTTTGAAACAGAACGATTTTATTCCTTAACTCCACACCTCTTTTATTAACAATAAGTTAATAATATTACATCTGCTTTTTATGGCTTCTCTGTTGCCTTCCATGCGTGACCTTGTCCAGATTGTCCAGAAGAGTCCTTCTTTGTCTCGTCTGCTGAGGGTTCCCTTAAAGGAAGGATGAACTCACAAATTAAGACAGGTAAGCCTGTTGAACTTGAAGCATGTGAATGTCAACACATGGATTTTACAACATTGATTTTGTTTTTTTAGAGACCTTTTATTTATATATTTTTCCATGAAAAACTGTTTTCTGGACAGTTGAGTTCATCGCAGATAGACAAGTTCTGCAAGACTCATAAATATGTGTTATCTATTTCTCTATGCTGGCTTTTGTTCTAAGTAATTTTGGCTTCAAAATGTTCTGATGCTTTTGTTTGTATCCCATATTATTTGAAATACTTCAAATAATGTTTGAAAATTGCTCATGAGACAGGAATGTGCTTCCTTAGGGCTTCAAACCTAAGAAAATCATTCATTTATTGTTGCCTTGTGACCCTCCTCCTCTTGTACATGGATAAAGTTAAAAAAGAAAATTGTATGCATACAGATAACATAGATGGATTGACCAGGTTGTACTTACGTATTTAGATGTGAATGTGTAACAATAACAACTAAGGAAAAGAGGCCATGATTTTGAGAGACCGGGAAAAAGTTCATGGCAGGGTTTGAAGGAAGAAAAGGGAAGGGGCGGGGGAGAAGATAAATTTATGTTCTAATTAAAAATAAAACATAAAATATATTAAATGCAAAAGAGAAAAGAAAGAAAAAAGAACTGATTGCCAGAGCTTCCTCCACAATCGACTTTACGTTACACACATAGAGAAGGAATTTTGTTATATATTTTAACAGAATTTAAACTTAAAGAAAAAAGAACAACAAAGATAAAAAGAAAAGAAAAAAATCATTCGAGGGTCAACAAGATGGCTCAGGGAAGAAAAACGCTTCTTGCAAATACTTCACAACCTGAGTTCCCTTTCTGGGCTCCACTTAAAGGTTGAAAGAGAGAATCCATTCCATAAAATTAGCTTCTGACTTTGCACACACACACACACACACACACACACAACACACACACACCACACACACATAAATAAATGCATGAGTAAGTAATAAATAGTCACATGAAGGTTGGCATGGCCCCATGCTAATAAACAGTAAAACTGCAAAACAAAATCCCCCAAAGTGAACCAGTGGAAAAGGCTGAGCACACACAGTCCAGAGGTGTCAGCATTGCCTCAGAGACAAAACACAAAGGAGAACAGAGCTAATAACAAAAGTAGTAAGCTAGACCGCTTTAATGATTTAATTATAGAATTTAGAATAGTGCTCTAACTACACTATGTTGAGAAGCTACCAGGCCAGCAACAATCATTTAACCACAAAGTCCAGAATCATTTTTTTTTTTTTTTTTTTTTTTTTTTTGGTTTTTCGAGACAGGGTTTCTCTGTGTAGCTTTGCGCCTTTCCTGGAACTCACTTGGTAGCCCAGGCTGGCCTCGAACTCTCTGAGATTCGCCTGACTCTGCCTCCCGAGTGCTGGGATTAAAGGCGTGCGCCACCACCGCCCGGCAGAATCATTATTATAGCATATAAATGATAGTAGAAATTTACAAGACAATGTAAAATATTTAAATTTTAGCAAATAGAAGATTTCTCTCCCACAGGTACAGCGGAGGACAGCACAGTTGAGGTTTGTAGAGTTAGAAGCGGGTCTGTTGAGATTCTGTGTTCCTGCTCTTTGTGAGGATATTAGTGCTGGAGAAAGAAAGCCTTCAGGAAAGAGACAACAATAGCAAAACATAAAATCAGGAACAACTTTTGGGAGAGAGTTTATTATCAAAATAAGAAGAATTATCTGTTCTGATCTAACTCGATTTAAAAGTTTAATAAATTAGAAGTGTTTTGAGACCTGACAAAATAGAATAAAGAGTTCTTCACCCATGTTCTGGGTAGTAATATCTGATATAATTTTGGTACAGTTATCAAACTTAGGAAACGGACACTGATAATTTACTATTAACTCATCTATAGATCTTACTCGAACTCTTCCAATTTTCCAGCTACTGTTCTTTATCTGGGCTGCTATCTGACCTGGTACCCCTCATTCTGTTCATCATGACAGTCTCTTGTGTTGGGACATTTCCTCAGTCTTTATATTCCATTTTTGCACCTTGAAACCTTTCAAGCATGCTAACAAGAATATTGTAGAATAAAATAGCCACACGTTTAAGTTTCTTTGTGTTTACTCATGTTCTAAGTCCAATTATACATTTTTTGTTTTGTTTTTGGTAAAAGCAATGGAGAATTAGTTATCTACTCACCTCAGTGTATCTTACCATGTGATAAGGTCTACTTTATTGTCTGAACCTAAAAGCATGTTTCAAGCTTATATTTTTCCTATGTCTAATTAGTGCTGCAAATACGTACATTGGTGTAGGACTACAGGCTGTAGCCTGGGCTGCCTGCCTGGGCTCACACCCCTAAAGAAACTGGCTCTCCCTCCTCCAGCAACTGTCAACTACTGATCGCTCCTCAGCTGGTGTTGGGACCTCTTGAGGTCCTTTTTGACCCATCTGAGATTTAGACAGTGTGGCTCTTCCACATGTGGTCATAGTCACAGCTATTAGGAGCTCACGAGTGTCACATCTAGCAGATGTAGCAATCCTCACCAACCTCTCACTCTTACAGTCTCCTTCTTCCTCTTCTTTGCTGCTCCCTGAGCTTACCTTTCAAGAAGCAGTCTACATCTTTTATTTCATCTCACCACCATGATATTGATTTGGTTTATTAGTAAGCCTTTTATGTAAAGTACCTTAAATCTGATATATAACTTGCCTGAGGTTCATATATCATTGGTATTGCTGCTTCATATAGAAAAGTGCAAGTCTCTTATCTTAAGCTCATGTCTGATCAACAGTATTGAATAAATATTAATGGGCTGCATGCTGTGGATATTGTTCTGTATAAATAAAACACTGATTGGCCAGTGGCCAAGCAGGAAGTATAGGCAAAATAAACAGAGAAGAGAATTCTGGGAAGCTGAAGGCTGAGGAAGGGAGACACTGCCAACCACCGCCATGACAAGCAGCATGTGAAGATGCTGGTAAGACACGAGCCACGTGGCAAGGTATAGATTTATAGAAATTGGTTAATTTAAGATATAAGAACAGTTAGCAAGAAGCCTGCCACAGCCATACAGTTTGTAAATAATATAAGCATCTGTGTGTTTATTTTATAAGTGGGCTGTCTGACTGCTGGGGCTGGGCGGGTCCCGGAGAGAAAATTTCAACTACACTGCACATGTAGTCCATATTGGTACAATAGAGATGGATAGGGATGCTCTTTGCTCTCGGAAAGTTCACACTTATGTAGGGTGTTAATCGGAATGGCTGTTGAAAGATATCCTAGACCCTGGGATTTATGAATGGGTTTCTTTACATGGTTAAAATAATCTCAAAAATGGGATTTTGAATAAGGATGTTTATATTAGATTATGTTGGGCTTATTTGGGTGGACTCAAACCATATCCATAATTCCTTCAAAGCTGGGAACCTTTCCCAGTTGAGTTCAACATCAGAAGATACATAGGTAGCTTTGGAAATAAAGGAAGCCATGAGCCAAAGTGTGCAAACATCCTCTAAAACATGGAGAAGACAAGGAAGGGGATTGCCGTTAGAGCCATAAGAAGAAATTATTTTCTCTTCTTTTCTTTTGCTTTCTCCTCTCTCCCCCTCCCTCCCTCCCTTCCTCCCTCCCTCTCTCCCTCCCTCCTTCCTTCCTTCCTTCCTTCCTTCCTTCCTTCCTTCTTTCTTTCTTTCTTTCTTTTTTAAAGGAAAGCAGTGTTATGAAGTTGAGTGGATAGGCAGGAGGGAAGGGGCTGGGAGGAGTCTGAAGAAGGTAAAACATGATAAAAATATGTTGTATAAAAAGGCAAAAACCTAAGCTGCACAAGGACAGCACCAATAGACAAGTTAATGTGGACAGAGGAATGCTCATGAGGCCTAAAAAAAAAAAAAGACCTAAACAAAATCTATAGCAAGTAAAGAACGCCAAGAGAGGGACAAAAAGTCTTTCCCAAAGAAAAGCACACCAATTAGCTATCCTGTACCGAATGGCCAGCTCTGAAAATATACACACACAAGTAACATTATAAGAGTGCAGTTATGAACTTAGTATTTATTTATTTATACACGTATACATATAATAGAACAATTAATGGAAAAAGCTGTGAATTTGAAAGAGTGCAAGAAGGAGTATATGGGGAGGTTTTGGAGGGAGGAAACTGAAGGGGCAATGATGCAAGTATACTAAAATCTAAAAATAATAAAAGAAATCATTCAAATGTAAACTAATTAAAAGGAAGAAGGAATGCAATACTGACACACTTGGATTGTCCCAGGGAGGCCTGTGCTAGACCTGTCAGCAGTAACACACTTGAGTGTTTCAGCAGTAACACACTTGAGTGTTTCAGCAGTAACACACTTGAGTGTTTCAGCAGTAACACACTTGAGTGTTTCAGCTCTCTAAGTTAGAGGGAATTTTGTTATAGCAGCAGGAGAAAAGCTGATGCTAACGGAGACTGATGTACCAAGAGACAAAAATTACAAAAGATTTTCATAATAAATTTCACTAATGACCCAACTATGTTAATAGCATGAGAATCTAGTAGGAACCATTAGCTATGCAAGGACAAAGAGGAATGGAGACACATCCTGTGTGGCCAGCCTCTGAGCTTTTGGAGATTTTCAGATTTCTCGACTTTTTTGAGCTTCTAGTCAGCAAAGACTCAGTGACATCAACTGTGAAAGAATATTTATTTATCATTTTTTCCTCATTAGCTTACTTGGTTCTTGGGTGGCTGACTGTGAGCTGGGCACAAGCATGTTCCTTCAGTTATCATTATTAAGAAGGATAAGCTGTTGAGAAAAAGTGTGAGGGAAACTCAAGCTCATGGGTAGAACATTTATAAATGTAGTGCAGGAACGAAATAAATGAAAGTGGAATGAAGGAAAGAAGGAGGGAGGGAGGAAGGAGGAAGAAAGGAGCAAGGAGGGAGGGAAGGAGAGAGGGGGAGGGAAGGAGGGAGGGGGAGGGAAGGAGAGAGGGGGAGGGAAGGAGGGAGGGGGAGGAAAGGAGGGAGGAGGGAGGGAAGGAGGGAGGGAGGGAAGAGGGAGGGAAGGAGAGAGTGGAGAGAGAGGGAGGGAGGAGGGAAGAAAGGGAGGAAGGCCCCAAATAGCAAAATCCATTTTGTCCTTTAGAGCTACCTGCTCATGAATTGACCAAACCCATGAACTTTCAGGTTTCTTTGAGGAAGTGTATGTAAATTTTTTCTTCATCACTAATTGTGTAAGATTTTATTTTAGCCTATTTAAAACTTAATTTTGAAATATCTCAGTAAGTAAATAAAATTTAAGATTAATATAACTCCCCAATCCTTAGATGTGCCTGTATGTGTGTTCTGATACACATTCACAGACTTTCACCTCTATTTTTTTTTTCAAAAGGAAAAATGTGTATAGTTCTGTCTTATGAAGCTTAAAAGACTGGTAAAAGTGACCTGGAAGTCATGAGAGTGTCCACTGGAGGTGGAGAATGGACACTCATGATTGGGAGACACGTGAAGAAGTTTTGTTATGTGTGTACATGATACTCTACGTTTTTATCCATATGCATATTCACAGGGGTATGTATTTCAAAGGCTATTCAAGGTGTTCAGTTTAGATTTTTTTAATTTGATCTCAGTCACTGGAGAAGATATGTTCATGCCGTGCAGATGAGGTGGGGCAGGGAGAACCTGTCTTCTGCCTTTATCATTACTATCAAACCAATCAATGCATGCTTGAATACCTTGACTGCATTGTGGGTACTCTGTGTGCCCTGGCTTAAGTGTGGCCTCAAATGACTTAGGCTTTTTGGATAACTTAGCTGCATTTACTATGTCATCACTGGAGGGTATCAGCTAAGGGGCAGTGTTTACTGGATTCTGCTGATGGCGTTTGTCTAGGCAGTTCATGAAGCATGTGAACCTCACTAACTCTCAGCCACTAAGCCACTTCCCGTCAGCACTTAGGAGGGACACCTCTTTCTTCCACTTTTATCTGAAATTGGGCTTGAAACTTTCTGATCTTTGCAGTATCCAACTTGTGGTCACAAATGGAAATGTTATTTACCTCTCCTGTAACTCTGTAGAGGACTTGGTCTAAATGGAGGATCTGATTAGATCTCTTCTGTAGGTGACGCCCTTCTGTTTATTCAGAAAGTCTTGGAGTGGTTGTCCCGTCTTTGGTGTGTGGTCTGGGTAAACCCTTCCACAGTACTAAGCTGCCGCCTAAAGTCCTTTTAGCATCAAAATTTGCTCTAAACTTCCATTTTATAGTAATTATTGCATCAAAATTTGCTCTAAACTTCCATTTTATAGTAATTATTGCCGCTGTAGAATCACACCACTCTTTTAAAAGCGTCCAGTGGAATCTGAATACCACAGTGACATGAAAGCTGCCAGAACCCATTAAAAGATGAAGAACTTTCTTAATGGATGAGAACTTTACTGTGTGGTTTCATACAGGCCTGGCATTCCTTCACAGGGGTTAACCTATTAGAGACAGAGTAATTGGAAATTTTTCTTTGGATACTTTGTTTTGATCATTTACTATTAAATACAATAATTTGTAAATATGCTGATATACATTTCTTATAACTATAAGGCTAAAATGTCAACATTTTTGTCAGAATTGAATTGCCGTTCCAATTATTACTTTTGTATACGTGTTTAAATACACAAATATAAAATTGTAAACAACTGTTAAACGTTTAAAGGTATTCTTAAAATTTAATTTAAAAAGCAATATATTCATAGTTACATGCATATTATGTTACTGAAATAAAAAGTTTTACACTAATTTCCTGTGGGATGTTCTGTATGGCAAATGTGTTAATAAATAAAACACTGATTGGCCAATAGCCAGACAGGAACTATAGGTGGAACTAACATAGAGGAGAATTGAGGGAACAGGAAGGGAAGGGAGAGACTGCCTGCAGCCATCACCAGGACAAGGAACATGTAAGGTACTAGTAAGCCACAAGCCATGTGGCAAAGTATAGACTAATAGAAATGGGCTGAATATAAGAGTAAGAGCTAGACAAGGATAGGCCTGAGCTAGTGGCAAAGCAGTTTAAATAATATAAGCGTCTGTATGTTTATTTTATAAGTGGGCTAAGGGACTGCTGGAGTTTGGTGGGACCTGGAGAGAAAACTCTTCAGCTACACTAATTTCTTTTATTTTTTAATTTAATTTTCAATTTTTTTTGAGACTCTCATGCATGAGTACTATATCTACCTCATTTCCATCCTTCCATCTTCCCCTCCAATTTTTCATTTTCTCCCCACTTCCCTTCAAGTTCACAACTTCTTATATAGTTGTTATTGTTACACATTTGTAAATATACACACACACACACAACTAACAGAGCCCATTTAATGTTTCAGCATTGCTCTTATGTACATATATTTAAGATGACAACTTAGGATCAGGTGACCTATCAGAGGGCTCATTCCCAGGAAAGACTGACTTTCCTCTCTTAGTAGCCACTAATTCCCTGTAGTTCTTTATCTAGAACCTCATGAAATATCCTCCATCCACACAGACATGATGACTGGTGTCATTATGCAGGTCATGAGTGCAGTAGTCATGTTATCCTGTGGCTCTTAGAATATTTCTGGCTCCTCTTCCATAATGTTCCCTAAGCCTTAGTGTAGTAGGTTTTTTCTTTTGGGCCACCAACCAGCTCCCAAATCAAGACACACTGTTTCTTTTTTTCTGTATATCTTATTTTCCTGCTCTCTCCATGTCTGGTTAGGAACTGCCTGGCTTCTGGCCCTGGGCATGTCCCTGTCTTTCTCTTGTTCCTTCTTCTCTAGAGCCTAGATTTCTCCTCCTATTTATTCTCTCTGCCCACTGGCCTGCCTATCCCTCTCCTGCCTAGCTATTGGCCATTCAGATTTTTATTAGACCAATCAGGTGCCTTAGGCAGGCAAGGTGAACAAAATGCAACACATCTTTACCTAATTAAACACACATCCTTACATTGTTAAACAAATGCAGCATAAAAAAAATGTAGCACTTCTTACATTGGTAACAAAGGCAGCATAAACAAATGTAACAAATGTCTTCACATAGTTAAAATAATATTCCACAACACCTTACAAGGGGGGTATTGGTGCTGAGCACTTAGCACCAATCACTTAGCCTCTTCTTAACTAGTTGTGGATTGTTGTAGCAGCCACTGTCTGTGAGAAAATTGCTTCTTGCTTGAAGAGTGAGAGTAACACTTCTTTGTGTGTGTAAGGATAAATATTTTCACAGGAATGTAAGTTTTTCTACATTATTTTAAATTAACTTTCAGTTGTAGGTCACAAATCATGTAATGTGGTGTATTATTAAAATTATATTGGAACTGTCAATTTTATTACGAGGGTTTCCTTTGACTTCATCCAATGTCAAGAATTCAATGTCACCTGACTTTCAGAAGATTTAACCCAGTCACTAGCGAGTGCTATTTTCAAGTAAGAGTTATTCCTGTCCCTTTTTCATGCAGAGGCATCTTGTTTACAACATATTCAGAAATCATAGGTCAAAAATACTATTTATACTGATTGATTTATGGCACTACATATTGATCTGTCTATCTATCTATCTATCTATCTATCATCTATCTATCTATCCATTAATCCATCCATCTATTATCTATCTACCTAACTATCTATCTATCTATCTATCTATCTATCTATCTATCAATCATCTATCTCTCTTGTTAGGCTCTTGCTAAGTTGACCAAACTGGCCTTGAGCTCATAATCCTGCCTTTGCATCCTCAGTTCTGGGATGTAAAAAACCACAATGTTGTGCCTTCAAAACACATCTTTTTTTATACCTTCACACATATTTTTATTACCATAAGGACACTGTATAAAGTCATGGATTTTATTATAACATTTAATATGCATCATGTGTTTTGATCACATGCACCCTTCATTACTGTCACTTATCACCACTAGTTTCCTTTTTAATCCAGATAATGCTCCTTTTAGCTTCAACTCATATGTGTACACTATATATGCATATATGTGTATATATTATGCACATTATATGTATATATAATAAATCTTGATTCCCACATAAAAGGGAAGACACACCTGTTGCCCTGTTGTTCTCTACGCAGTTTTTCTGTCTTAATATGGCAGCCCCTGTCTCATTTGTTTTTATGGCATCTAAAAACTTTATCAAACACTGTTTTTACCTTATAAGATTTTTTTTTGTATCACCACCAAAACTTTGAATTATAAATTTAACTAAAGTTTAATTTATAACCTGAAGGGAAAATTTAGGTTTCCATTAGTATAAAAAATCTACCAATGCTGACTTAACTTTCACGTTTAACCCCAAAGGTTTGATTTTTCAATTTTAGTTTAAAATTCTGGGAGCAAAAGTTGATGTTTTCCAGAAATTCTGCATTCAATTGTGATTCTTAGAAGTGACTCTAAGGAGCCAGGATTGAGTATCCATGTGCTTTTTGTCTTCAGATTCAATATTTTGTCTCTGAGTTACTCTTTCACAGGACTACTTAGGGACATTGTCAGTTGGCTGGGGCCAAGGTGGAGCGATGGAAAGTTGTCTTTGCTATCCTTTTTCACAATGTACTGAGCTTTGAAATGCCTAGTATAGCCCATATTATCCCATTGTTATCTCCATGGTTAGCCCTGGGTGGAAACAACTGAAATCAAGGGCAAACACCAGTCTGTTGCTTTGCTCTGAGTAGACTTCCCACATATCAGTGTTACAGACTGTTCCTTGGGTTGGCCCCATGAAAGTTTATGTTTTAAGAGAATGTATCAAAGTGAGATTTTGGATGAACAAAGACAAGAATGTCTTCTTTTAAAAGTGGGAGAAAATGACTAAGGACTCACAGGGAAAGAGTATGTTTGATTTCTGAATTAGCTTTATTAAAATAGATTAGGTCTATTGTTTTAAGAGTATTTTTAGAAGCATCTATTTTATATGCATGTATTTGCCTACATTTTACGTGTCCCACATGGGTGTAGTGCCCGTGGAAACCAGAAGGGGGCACCATATCACCCTGGAACTGGAGTTACAGATGGTTGTAGGTCATTATGTGGGCATTGAGAATTGAATCTAGGTACTCCCTAAGAGAGTAGCTAGTGCTTTTAACCACTGAGCCATCCCTCCAGAACCTATTTTCTGTTGAGTTAGCAAGTATATGTCATGTTAACATGTGTGAACAAATGGACTAAACATTTAAACATGGCAGAAGAAAACAAAGGTTTGCTAGTTTTTAAATGGACAAAAATCAATGAACATGCACTTACTTGCATTTTCCTTTTGTCTATCCTCCCAACTTGCCCCATGCTTGGATATCACAGAAACTGTACATTTCAACAGATATTAAAGCTAGAAGAACAACTTACACAGCTAAAATTAACCCGTGAGACCCCATTCTCCCCAGAGGGACTATTGTCTGTTACTTGACTGTTGGGGGAATATAACTTTTTCCAGAGGTTTAGCCAGTGATACATTCTCCTTGCTCCAGTAAATAACCTCCCACCCTCACATGGGGCAAGATATTCCAATAAGTTCAGTGTTCACACCTAAAAAGAAGACAAGAAAGAGGGTGGGAGACTTGGTGGGTGGAATGCTTCTGCTGGAGCAGCAAGAGGTTGGGAAGAGGACTAAAAAGACTGAACTTCATCACATAAAAATAATAAATTGTAGTTGGAAGTTTCTCCAGTCCCACCCTGCCCTGTGGTCCCACAGCTGCTTATAAAACAATCACTCAGAGGCTTAATATTAATTTCAAATTTGATAGCCTATTGGCTCAAGCTTCTTTCTAGCTAGCTCTTACAGCTTAACTCAACCCATAACTATTAATCTATGTATCACTGTGTATTCCGTGGCTTTACCTGTATCCCATTACATGTTGCTCCTTGGACAACAGTTTAGTGTCTCCCCTTATTCTTCTTTCTCCTCTCATTATCTCTCTTGGATTTTCCTACCTGGCTCCATCCTGCCCTACAATAGGCCAATGCAGCTTTATTTATCAACCAATCAGAGCAACACATATTCACAGCATACAGAAGGACATCCCACAGCTTTAAGTGTCAAACAAATAAAAATTTCATTTGTCTTTTTTGAAAAGTAGAGAGTAAGTTTGAGAACTTGTTGATCTTAGAGTCTGTTCAGAACTTACATAAGGAATTAGAAATGGAACAGGTTATGCATACATAGTACTTTGGAGAATTTAGGTTATGAATTAATAGAAAAATACACACACATGCATATATTTTTCACATAGTTTATTGGATTGGTTTATAAATTTTAATTTTGATTTTTTTATTAAAAAATTTTAAATTCATTTTATATACCAACCATAGATCCCCCTCTCATCCCTCCTCCTGCTTCCCCACCCCCCCACCCCCCCATTCCATCTTTCCCTCTGACCCACTCCCTATCTCCTCCTCCAAAAGGATAAGTCCTTCATGGGGAACAGCAAAGCCTGGCACATTCAGTTGAGGTAAGACCAAGTCCCTCCCCCCTACATCAAGGGTGAGCAAGGTGTCCCACCATAGGTAATAGGCTCCAGAAAGCCAGCTCATGCAACAGGGATAGATCCTGACCCCACTGCTGGGGACCCCTCAAATAGACCCAGCTGCTTGATAGAGGGAGACATTGTGGGGTAAGGAAGAAACCCGGTGCTAGGGAAATTCCCAGGAACCCCAAGGATGACACCAGAGTAGACTTTCAGCAATAGTGGAGAGGGTGCCGGAACTGGCCTACCCTGGTAACCAGATTAATTTTGATTTTTAATACTTACCATATGCTTGATTAGGGTAGAATGAGAAGAAATTGATGGGGGAGGGTCTTATAAATTCAAATTCATAGTTTTATTTCTAAAAAATATGGACTTATGAAAGTAAAAGCTATGTTTCTGGAAAATAAGATAAAGATAAAAAAGAAATAGTTACCACTCTTAAGAAGTGATTACATGGCCGGGTGGTGGTGGCACACGCCTTTAATCCCAGCACTTGGGAGGCAGAGGCAGGTGGATCTCTGTGAGTTCGAGGCCAGCCTGGTCTACAGAGCGAGATCCAGGAAAGGTGCAAAGCTACACAGAGAAACCCTGTCTCGAAAAACCAAAAAAAAAAAAAAAAAAGAAGTGATTGCATGATATTTTTGATATGTAACTACTATAATTGAAATCATAATGCTTTTACAACAGATACATTTCACTTGTTTATTACCTATTATAATAAAAGTTAATTTTAATGAAAGTATGTGAGTCTATCATATGTTGTAATTCTTCTTGATCTATGCTTGTTTTCTATGTTTCTATTTTTGTAGAAGCAGAATTTTAGAGTAAAATTATGTAGAGATTTGAAAATCTTCTATTTTGTATTGTTTTTAAAGAAAGGATGCTTAAATTGACATCACGATGCTAGGCAAGCAATCATTTGTATCCTCTTTAGCATAAAGTATCAATTTTGTGACTAGGAGGTTAAAAAAAATTTATACTTATGTGTATGATTAAAAACTCATTCACCAGTTTCTCTCTCTGCTTTGTGTGTATATGTATTTAGGTTAGATCATTTTAATTAAGGTAAGTTCTTCAAAAATGATATAAAACTAGTAAAGTTTTAGAAACATTACTAAATATTATCCACAAAAATATGGAGGTTGAACAAACAGCCTAGATATTTGCTTGTTTGTACACTCTTTTGAAATATTAATTTTAATAAAGTTTGATATTGAAATTTCATCTTGGTTTTATTTCATTTTTGTTATTTGTTCTTCAGTGAATACCAAGAGTTTATCTAAATGTCTTTTTAATGATATGCTTATAAAAACAGATAAGTATATAATGTTCTTCCTTCATGTGTCTATGTCCCCATTTCTGTGGCATGTAAGTATGCTACTTTACAGACCATAAAAGGGCAGTAATGTGGCTCATAATATGGCATTACGACAGGGTTATTGTCCTGAATATCTTGGATATGGCTAACAGAAATAAAGGGTCATTAAAGTGGACGAGCAAGAGAGACGTGGAGGTCAGTGTGAGAAGTACTCAACCTGCCTTTGCTGGCTCACAAGTTGAAAGAGCCAAGGAAAACAGCCAGTCCCTGGGCTGGAAAAGACAAGGGGATGGCTGTTTCCTTGAGCCTCCAGGAGGAAAAGCAGCCTGCCAACACCATGATTGCACAGGGATCTGTGTCAGACTTCTGGCTTCAGAAAGTAAGGTAACACATTTGTGTTGTTTCAGTCTCTAAGCTTGGAGAAAGGGTCAGATCAGCTATGTCAAACTATTACATGTACTTGCACTGTGGCACATGCCTGTAATCTCAGCACTGGGGCAGGGAAGCAGAGAGATCAGGGTCTTAAGGTTATCCTCTGCTACATAGGAAGCTGGAGACAAGCCTGAGCTATGGAGACCATGTCCGTAAAATAAATAGTAAATAAAAGCAACAACAAAACCAAAGTAAAACAAAAATAACCCATCCATGTAGCAATGCTTTTTCTGTGGTCCAGTAAGAGTTGAGGCCATTAAAACCAACCCTGACTTCATAGAATCGGCTCCATTTTCAAGCTTTTTGCCAAAGCTTGAGCTGATGTAGTTACTTCACGTAGACTCTTCTCTGATTTCACCTTAGTCCTGTAAAGTGGAGGTTGGTTTGTTAATGCTGCTTCAGACGTTTCGTGTCTGATCAGGCTTAGGACTTTCACTGCGTGCCCTGATCAAACTCTTCAGTCATCATTTGTAGGACTAGCTCACAGATTCATTTCCCTTTTCACAGTTTTACTAGACAGCTCAAGGAACAACATCCCCAAACTACAGGATCCTTCTCATTCTTCTGAATTCACTCAGGTGGGTTTTTATGGGGATGTTTCTGTTTAAATGTGTAAGACATTTGGACCTTTGGGGTTCAGTTTCCTATAAAAGTTTGTATTAGTAAACTTTTATTGAGAAGTGTGTGTGTGTGTGTGTGTGTGTGTGTGTGTGTGTGTATGAGATACACATGTAGAGATAGAATATATATATATATATCTCAAGATGCCCATGCTGACTTGAACTTGCTATGTACCAATGTTACTCTTAAATTCCAGATTCTACTGCATCATAATATCTCTCAAGTGCTGGGATTACAGGAGTGTGCTCACCACCACCACATGTGGCTCAGTGTGCTGTTTTGTAAAATGTGGATACCAGTCAGCGGCAGTGGTAGTGCATGCCTTTAATCCCAGCACTCAGGAGGCAGAGCCAGGAGGATCTCTGTGAGTCCGAGGCTAGCCTGGTCTACAGAGCAAGATCCAGGACAGGCACCAAAACTACACAGAGAAGCTCTGTCTCAAAAAAACAAAGAAAACAAAACAAAACAAAATAAAAAATGTGGATACCATACACTAAAAGGCTGCTGGCCTCTCCTTTCAAGAGTAGCATGGTTTATTAAGGCAAATGTACAAGAGCAGGAAGTCAATGGGCTGGACTTCCAATAACCTTGCAAACGAGATAATTAGGAACCCTATTGTTTCTTCTCTAAGACATTGTGGATTTTATTAATGTTGTGCCCAGATTGCGACCCCCCAGAGAGACCACCGAAGACGAGTGTGCCAGAATGCGAAAGCAAGGTTTAATTAGGGATATCCAAAAGCAATACAAGCCTAGGCAGGGACTTTGTCCAACAGATCCAAGGCAGTGGAGGCTGGAGGAAGTGTCTGCCCCTCTGTAAGCTCAGCTTTTAAAGGCAAAAACCACAAGGTTACATCGTTTAGGGGTGCTAGTACAGGTACAATTCTGATTGGCTCGCTTCTACGGACTTTCTAGAAATCATGGCTTAATCTCACTTCTAAGGGGGTGGTTGCCCAACACCATTTCTCATGGCTGCCCTCAGGTGGGGACATTTCTGTGGTCAGCTACCCTGGAAACCAGGGTTGGAACATTCCTTGGTTAAACAGTCATCACTGAATGAATACCTTGTGACTCTGTACTTTGCACTTTCTAATTTCTGGAATCTGGGTTGACTGTTTCCAGTAACTCAAGGCCTATACCTAAAATGGAGAAAGCTTAGTGTTGTGGTAATGCTCATGCCACCCGTTCACCATGTCCAAGCGAGGGGCTGTGTATTAAAAAATAAGAGACAAGAGACAGCAAGTCATTTGCCCCAGCAGAATGCCAAATGCTGTTTATTGAAGGAGGGAGGAAACCTTAAATACAGGCTTACAGCACAATGAAGGATCCCTGGAGGGCAGAAGTCCACTACCCAATGTTCTACATTCTTGCATCTAAGCTGTTTACACCAAATGCAGGATACACAAACAAAGAACCTCCAGTGAGCGTTCAGGAAGAAGGAAATCGGCAGGAATCAGCATAGGGAGGAAATCTGGTCAAGGCTAGCAAGCAAGGCCATAGTTACTCAAAATGGGGGGCCAGGGCCATACATCTTAGGCCTTATTTCTAAGATGAAGGTAGCTTAGGCCTTATTTCTAAGACGGAGGCATTTTGTTCTCATTTTGGTCTCACAATTAACTGATCTGCCACCCTCTGCCACGCCTTTAGCCAGATCTATTCTTAAGCTAGAAACAGAGTAGGGCATTTAATCAGATTCTTTTTTTACTGTAATCAGTCCCTAGTAAATGCTAGAGTCCACATAAGCACTATAAAACAAGCGACCCTACCCATCACAATCCAGGCTAAGTGCATTCCCTACAGGCTTTGGGGGCTTACTCTGTGCCTTTCTGCAGCACCTTCTGAATATTTACCATTTTGTGTCTCTGCTTCCTGTGTTAGGGTTGCTGCTTTCCTATCCTCATGCTGTTGTCTTGCTTGGCCTCACTTGTCAGGGCATCCTGAACACCTAAATGGTCCAATTTTTCTGCCAAACTCTGCATTCTACCTTGCCTTACATGTTTTACTCATTCTCCCTCACTCTCCAAGAGGATTAAGTAGCCTCTAGGAAGGATTTTTAATTAATATGAGTGTGATTTTATTTCCAGAGTATAGAATAAGTTGGCACATGGTTGGTGTGGGGGTTTGGAAGGAAATGGTCTCCAAAGAGAGTGACACTATTAGGAGGTGTGGCCTTGTTGAAGTAGGTGTGGCCTTGTCAGGGTAAGTGAATCACGGTGGGGGTGAGCCTTGAGGTCTTTTTTGTTCAAACTAGGCTCAGTGTAGTAGACAGATCCCTTTCTGTTGCCTGCAGATCAAGAATGTGGAACTCTCAGCTTCTAAAGCACCCTGTCTGCCCACATTCCTCCATGTCCCACTGAGGTGATAATGGACTAAACCTCTGAACTCTAAGACACCCCAATTGAATGTTTTCCTTTGTAAGAGTTGCTGTGATCATGCTGTCTCTTCACAGCAAAAGAAACCTTAACTAAAACAGTTGGTGTTAAAATATTTGTTGAATTAATGATTAAATAAAGGGAATTTGAATTATGTCGAAAATATCAACAAGAAAATTTCCTGTGGAGGTCACACCTAAAATTGTGTTTGGAAGAGGACTAAGCGTGACTTTGAGAAGGGGGGAAATATTTCAAGCAAGGGAAAAAGCAGGTTATAAAAAAAAGGCAAGTTAAAATCCAACTCTGTGAAGCCTACACTAATTTCTACTCTCTGTATTCCTCATGTGGAGGGTCAGAGACTTGAGGTTGAAGTATATATGACATTACCTTGAGTGCCTACGTGTTTACATTCCATACTACTGAGACATATCTGAAAACCCTTGAAGAGTATATGGCAGTCTAAAACTGAAGTTTTGAAACACCCCTCTGGTGGTCAAGTCAGTGAATCAGAGGTCGTGGGAGAACTCGGGAACAGTGGGAAGACCCAGGGTCTGAGCCCTGGTCTTCTGATTGTGAGGAGAGCTTCTGCTCTCACAATTTCCATGTCTTCCACACTGCTGGAATCGAAAATGAGTGAGAGTTATACACAGGGCACTAAGCTGTCTACTGTCTTGTGGGTAGATCTTGGTTTTTCAAATCAGACCACTGGGTTCCTTCTGTTCTCAGTGGAAACAGAATGGACGTTGCAGACATGTAGATTCTCACTTTGCTAAGTCAATAGGATGATGAATGAAAGCATAAAATATATCCATGTATGTGTTATTACATGTGGTTTTGATATGTAAATATGTCAGAAGGATGGGAATGCTAATTTTGGAAAAAGCATTACTTAAACAAAAACATTTAATTTTCATGATTTTTTTCTAATTATATGTGGATCATTAGTCCTTTTCAGCACTTAAGGCCACAAGTCCTGCCACCTGGATGAGACATCACTGCTGGGTCTGTCACTCTTTTTACAGCTAAAATATTAAGCAGATTCTTTAAACATCACATAACAGAATCAGATTTTCTTCTTGGTGAAGCTATGAGAATTTTAAACCGTGGGCAGTTCTGAGTAAGCTCCATGGTGATCATGATATGGGTGAGTGTCTCCATCAACCCAGATCTCTCCTGCTCAGTTTGTCCTCAGTGTCTTCGGGTTACTATTGCTGGGATGAAACACCACGAGAAAAGCCACCTGGTCTTTTCAGCGTGCATTCCACATTGCAGTTCATCAGAGGTAATCAGAACAGGAACTCAGGCAGGATAGGAACCTGGAGCCAGGGGCTGATGCAGACACCATGGTCCCCTCAGTCCTGCTTACTGGTTGCTTCCCATGGCTTGCTCAGCCTGCTTTTTTTTTTTTTTTTTGGTTTTTCGAGACAGGGTTTCTCTGTGTAGCTTTGCGCTTTCCTACTAGAGGCTGCTCGAACTCACAGAGATCCGCCTGCTCTGCCTCCTGAGTGCTGGGATTAAAGGCGTGTGCCACCACCGCCCGGCCTCAGCCTGCTTTTTTAAAGAACTCAGGACCACCAATCTAGAGATGGAACCACCTACAATAGGCTGGGCCTGCCCTCCTCCATCACAAAGTGCCCGACAGGCTTGCCTACAGCCCCATCCTGTGGAGGCATTTTCTTATTTAAGGCTCCTTCCTCTCAGATGACTTCAGCTTGTGTCTTGTTGACACAGAACTATCCAGCACACTCAGGTTTCCTAAGGAGCACTGTGTAGACAAAGACATTTGTTTTGCTTTGTTTCTCATGTTTCTGTTTTCAAATTTCAAAGTATAATTTAGTGACAATATCTGCTTTGGGCTAAGTTTTCTCATAAACCCCATACACTGGTAATTTAAATTAACAGAAGTGTGGGATATGTCAACAACACATTACACGTGTGTGGATATCTTTGAAAGGCAAACCAGAGAGTGATGTTTGTAGTAATATACAGAATCACACAGTATGGATTCATTGTCTTAAAGATAACACTGATTTAATAAGTGGAGTGAAATTAACATAACCACTAGTAATGAGCCAGCATTTCTCAAGGGCATGCCATAGGGATAGCTTCAGTTACTTCATAGAGTGCTTATCTTATTCACAATAAGTTGATGGGATATTGCAATATCTATATTTTACAGGTGAGGATATTGGGCTTGGAAGACTAAGCAGCTAGCCCAAATCCACAGAAACTAGAAAGCAGTCAGACTCTAATTTCTCAAGCCTATGACTTTGCTATACAGTCTGCTTTTACCTGGAAACACACAGATATATGTTTAGGGAAAGAATAAGTAAATGGGTGAATATAGTGTTAGTTCATATTATTGGAACATTATAAACACATTGGCCTTAGCTCTGATTAATTATGAGCTTGGCTAGACTGAGGTACCAAAACGTAACAACTACCATCATTCTTCTGTGCGTTTAATTGTGCTTTCAAAGGTACACTTTAATGGCTTTATCAAATTCTGTGCCATCCCCACCCACCCACCCATGGGAAGTTAGAAACCTGTTTCAATTTATTTTTCTTGTTTTTGATGCTCTCTGTAATTAAAACCCACAGTGCCGGCTGGGGCTCTAGCTCATTTGGTAGGTTGCTTGCCTAGCACATGCACGAAGCCCTCTGGGTTTGACCTCCAGGACTACATAGACCTGACCGTCAAGGCACACCTGCAATCCCAGCACTTGAGAGAGAGAAGCAGAAAGATCAGGAGGAACTCAAGGTTATCTTTGGCTACCAAGTGAGTTCCAGGAAAGAGTTCTGAATCCTTTTCAAAAACAGCAGTACCTTTTCTCGTCCTCCCAGCCCCAATCCAACATACAACACATGTAAATACTTTGACCTGATGCCTGTTTTTTAACATGGGCTGTTATGCCAGATTGTGACCCCAAAGAGACCACTGAAGACCTTGGATGTCCAGAATGCAACAGCAAGGTTTATTCTGTAGATACAAGTCTAGACAGGGAACTCATTCCTACACCCAATAGAGTGAGGCAGGGAGGAATTGCTCTTTCCTTGTGTGGCTAGCTTTTTAAAGGCAAAAACCACAAGCCCTTCAGGGGGGTTGGGGAGGGTTTGCATGGGTGCAACTCGGATTGGTTTATTTTTATCTCTGTTCTCTTTTAATTGGGTGAGGGTATGTAACCTTTGAATTTACTGGATGGGGGTTACAATTATCACTTTGGGGGCAGTCCAGCACAAGTCCCAGGCTTTGTCCTTGAGCTGCCATGGGGGCTGGCTGGCCAAGCATGTACTGACTGTGGGGGCTGGCTCAGTGGTCTAGGCTCTGTCCTTGACTCATGCACATAACTCTAAGTTGGTGAGGGGTCCCAGGCAGTAAACATCTGACTGAACTTTGAGCAGACAGAGTACGTGCAGAAAGGGAGCTACTGCAAGGACTGTGTCTTTGGTTCACGGCTCTCCCAGAGACTGCTTGCTCAGTCTCAGGAAACTGAAATTGAGGCCTGATCTCTGAGAGAAGACTGAGCAGCCTGTTATGGCATCTGCTTGGTCCTTTCAGGGCGACTGTAAAGCTTTGGGGCTCAGGGCTGTACATTAGCTTTCTCAAGCCCTGACTTACCACTCTGCTCACAGCAGAATGCTCACTGGAAAAGCGAATAGTGCTGTGTGTGGAAACACCAGAGAGTGTGCCAAGTTCTGTAGCTGTGTACCAACCCAGTAAAGCAGAACAGCCAAAACCAGGGTCCCCAGCCCATCTGCCAGGGACCTCGCAAACCGTCTTTAATGACTACCTAAGTCTCACGTTTCTCAAATTCCTAAAAGCAAATAAAAGCTCACAGATTTGATGTTGGTATTAGAACACCATTTCTAATTTGAAGAACAATTCCCAAATCAGCTGAATTTCATTATCTTCACAAATAAAAACCTTGAGAGGTTGGTCTCACAGTAGTGTGCTTCTAGAAACAGTTAAAATCCAGTAGCTCTTAAAACAAAACAAAAAACTCTGAAAATGGCCAGCATTAACTCCCACTTTGTAAAACATCTAGTGAAAGGCACAAGCAACAAGGCTTGGACATTGTTTACATTTTAATGTTCCTTCTGCTCCATTTTCCCATTTAATCCGTCAGGCATCAGTTTGTGTCAACAGCAAGCGGTTTGCCTGGAGGGACAATCGCCTTATGTGTTGACTTGGCTCACTTAAATTCAAATAGTGTTGAATTTACATGTGTATAATTCCAAGGTACTTCTCTTTGGTGGCTACTATTTTAAATCATTTATAGGAACTGTCTGTTTTTCCCAACTAGACAGAGCTGAAATGTACTGTATGGATGGAAAATAAACTATAACATTTTATGACCTTTTAAAGGTTGTTTTGGGGCTTTGTTTGGGGGTAGAGGGCCATGCCATTGTACACACGAGGGTGGGCTATAGCAGTCAGTTCTCTTCCTCTACCATGTGAGTCTTGGGTACCAAGGTAAGGTCTTCAAGCTCGTTTTGGGCCCCTTCACCTGCTGAGGTATTTCACCTGCCTGCCACAGTATTTTATAAATGCAAATGATTCTCTTTCTTTAAACCAGGATCATGTCTTATCCTTTACTCTTGATAGTACTTGGAAGAATCAAAGAACCTTAATCTTTTAATTTTATCTTTACTTTCCTCTTCACTAAATGAGTGACAGTATCTGATTATTCTTTTGCCGAAGTCTCATTTCCTATTTTTGCACGGCCGTTCCTACAGATCTATTACAGTCCTTACTGGCTACACTTGGAAACACGATGAAGGTTCTGCTTACGTATACTGACTCCTGCTCCATTCCCCCACAGTTTCCACCTAGATCATATACTAACTGACTATCCTGCCCAGCAACTTATTTTAATGCTCATAAAAAAGAGACGTATTCAGGGCTGGAGAAATGGTTCAGTGGTTAAGAGTACTTTTTTTACCTAGAGGACCCAGGTTTGGTTCTCAATATCCATATAGTGGTTCACAATCATCTATTTCTCTAGATCCAGAGAGTCTGATATCCTCCTCTGGTCTCCATAGGCACCAGGCACATATATGATATGCAGGAGAACACTTGTACACATAGAATAAAAAGAAATACTTCTACAAACAAAGTCATATTTGAGTCATTAGTTTTTCAGAATCAGGGAACTTTCCAAGCTAATCCCAGTGTTACCCTTGAATAATGTTTTCTAGTATTTCAGATGTAGCCTGTGTGCCCTAGGAAAACTGAATAATCATATTCTTGGCATGTGAACTGAGTTTCTTATCTCAGTGCCCACGTTCACACTGCCTTGAAAATGGTCCCCAGTCACGCAGCCCTTTGAAATTGTTAAGGCATATATTTGGGATATGAGCCCAAGGGCAGAGAATTTGCTTTTAATTGCACAATATAATGCATTTGTATTTATTTAATGCTCAAACAAATGAACACATTAATTTCCCACAATAAAGAGCAGTATAGTATTATCTTTTAAATAAACACTTTGTATTAAATGTGTTTGAAAGTGAATAAAATGTTTATATTTGCCCAATAAAGTTTTGTGAAGTAGTAAATAGAGTAGATAAAAGCATGCACTCTGGTTTAAGAACACCAAGTTTTAAATCCCAACTCTGTATCTAGTTGTTTAGGCTTGAGTAGGTTATTGAATCTTTTTGTAACTCAGTTTTCGTGAGTATAAATCATATATATTTAATAAACTTATGATGAGGATTAGATAACATAATATACAAAATACATTTAGAACAATGTCTTGGACTGAGAAATAATTGAAAAAAGTAATTTATTAAAAATCATATGCTGGGTTGGGAGGTGGGTAAAGTGTTACCACATAGTGCAAGATCTGAGTTTTGATCTTGACGTCCATGGAAATGCATGGCATGGAGGGTTGATGCCACCCTAGCCCTGGGGGAAGAAGGGACACAGAATCCAGGGCTTACTTGTCGGGTAAACTAGCTGGAAAAGTGAGCTCTAGGTTCAGTTAGAGACCCTGTCTCAAAAAACGAAGGTGGAGAATGCCCGAGGAAGACATCTGCAATCAACCTCTGGCTTCCACAAGCACTCACAAACCCATTCACACCCACATAAATACCACCACAAATCTAAAACATTTACACAAATACCATCATAAAATATACATAAAAAATCATATGCCTCAA
This sequence comes from Peromyscus leucopus, assembly GCF_004664715.2. NCBI lineage: Eukaryota > Metazoa > Chordata > Mammalia > Rodentia > Cricetidae > Peromyscus > Peromyscus leucopus. The sequence goes on along the minus strand of NC_051072.1, from coordinate 65,569,880 downwards.
ATATGTTTCAAAAATGTCAAAAAATTTGTCAAGCTAGAACAAAGCCTTCTCTTGTATCTAACTTTATTTGCATCTAAATTTCTCCATTGGACACATTTTCTACAGTAAATTGTAAACTGTAGATATTATAGTAGTTGGAGTGAATTGTCCCCATATTCTCTGGCATTTAATTCTTGGTCCACAATTGTTGGCCCTGTGTGTACAGGTTCGGGAGTTGTGCCCATGTGAGATAAAGAATGTCACAGGAGGTGGGCTTAGAGAGCTTAAAGACTTGTCATTTTGAGTTTTCTCTCTGCTTCCTGCTCAGGTTCAAGATGAGAACTTTCGTCTGTTTTTCCTCAAGGCCTAGTGTTTTCTGCAATGCTGCTATGGTAGTGATGGACTCAGCTCTGTGGAACGACAAGCCCCAAATAAACCATCCCGTCTATGAATTGCCTTGGTTACAATGTTTTACACTGGAGTAGAAAAGCATTGAAGACAATTATCAAATAAGAAAACTCTACCCATTGCAACCTCAGTGAGGAAGTATAAACAGGAACATGGAACAGGCTGCCTTGTCATAACTTCACAGACCAAATTGCTTCTGTTGACCCAAGCTTTGTCCACAACACAACTGTTTATTAAACAGGCATGCTCATGGGTAGAAGGATAAAACCTTTAAAAATCTTTAAATGCATAAATAATGTAGCCAAGATCATAGTTCTTTACTATCTGACAATAACAGATGTATTACATTCTTTATCATATTTAAGACTAACAACAGCTAAACAAAGACACTTATTCATTTTAAACAGACATATGTCAATTTTTAAAATGAGAAAATTGAGGTTCAAAAGTAGCATCTTACTTAAAATTACATACCTTGAAATTACTAGGAACACAATTCAAGTAAAAGTGATCTTTATTCTAGGAAACCCTCCTACCAAATAACTTTAAACAGAGAAGCTGAGAAGAATATTATACCTCTGTAGCTAGTTTGAACATTTATATCCTGTTTTAATTTTCCAGAAATATCATAATACACCATACACCATGGCTTGAACTATAGAAATTTGTCAGTTTTGGAGAGTGAAAGTTCATGATCAAAGTACCCATAGGTTCATCTGTCCTTCACATGCAGAGGGAGATTTTCTATGTGTTCTCACATTGTGTTTTCTTCAACTGGGTCATCCCTGATGACTTTCAGATTATTATTATTATTGCTTTTGTTTTTTTGAGACAGTGTTTCTCTGTGTAACAGCTTTTGCTGTCCTGGAACTTTGTAGACCAGGCTGACCTTGAACTCACAGAGATTTGCCTGCCTCTGCTTCTTGAGTACTGGGATTAAAGGTATGTGCCACCATACCCAGAAAACTACTATTACTGTTATTATTATTATTTTATCATCATTATTATTATGAGCTATATTGAACTGAGTCCCATGGCAATACTCTAATTGTAACTTACTGGTCTCTTTAAAGAACTTAGTCCAAATGCAGTCACATTTTGAGGTAGTAAGGAATTTTCACATGTGGATTTTGAGGGGGCACTATTTATCCTATAATACTTTTCTAGTCTGCAAATCTAGAACTCCCTTCCAGGAATGTATAGTATTAAAGAAAATGAAAGGATCCAGGTGGTGGTAGTGTATGCCTTTAACCCCAGCACTCACGAGGCAGAGGCAGGTAGATCTCTGTGACTTTGAGGCTAACTTAATCTACAGAGTGAGTTCCAGGATAGCAGAGATACACAGTGATACCCTGTCTCAAAAAATGGGAAAAAAAAGGAAAGGAATGCATAAGACAAAAATTCAATCTGTATTTGTATTCCTTTTTAAGATGAGGCTTTTGATATTTAATCAACTATATGATTTAGGGAACGCTACACAACTAGTAAATCATAGAGCTGACATGTGTTATTCAGAGCAGGACTCCTAACCCTGCTTATACAGCATGGCCAGGCTTTGGCTTGTTCATCTAATTTTATCCTTGTATATTTCTCTGACGAACAATTTATTCCTTTATACAATGATGGAATTTGTAGGAAGTAATTTTAAAATGGAGCTACTACAATTGAGTGAGTCTAACACTTTGATCCTTCTGATTGCTAGATGGTAGAATATAGAGATTATGAAAATGAATACCTTTAAGTTGCAAAATAATGATATTGTCAAGCATTTCACTTTCCTATATAAAATTTTGTTCTCAAGCTCCTGGGTTGCATGCAGGTGCTAAACATAAATGGAACCCTGGTAGGATGTGAGAAAAATAGTCCCATGTTCCAAACACAAGTAGAAAGCCAAATACTGCACAGATTCTGGCTCTGGGAACAGTACATACTGTTAGATTCTGGCACATCAGATTTTCCAGGGATGTGCCTGGTGTCTTGGACTAAAGCCAGTGTAATTTTTCTGCCATAGAAGTCTTGTTTCTTTATAGGTCTCTTTGCCATATTCATTATGTAAATCATAGCTTCCTGTCCCTGAATTGTGAGACTTTCCTCTCTGTACAATGTAGAGGCCCTGCCATTTCCCAGAGTCTTGCAAATATGACTGTCTTTTGTTCCTTTATAGCTACAAGGTTGACATTATACAAGTGTATGAAAGAGAAATGAGTGAGGCAAGTAGATCATTTGAGTCCATTCTGCTTCTTAATTACTATTGGTTTGTGTGTTAATATTCAAGTACTACCCTCTGTGTTGGTTATTTTTCCAGAGGGAAGAAGAGGAATGTTTTTCTCTTGTGTGTTCTGCTTGTAAATGCAATCTTGTATCAAGGTCTTTAAAGTATTGTGATGTAATGTTTAACTTTAAATATTTATTAGTTTCTAATATCAGGTTAGCATTTATTATTATTGGAGAGCTATTGTAAATTTACAAAAATCAGTAACTCCAGCCTCAGTCACTTATGGCCACTGAAACCCACACATAGGTCTTAGAAACATATAATTAGAATAACTGATCAATATTGATTTATTTTCCATAGGAAGTGACAACCAGCTTTATAGTGTGAAATAGTCATGTAGCCAAGTCTAAACCAAGTACTCAAAGAATATCTAACATTTTAAGTAAAATTAAACAGCAAATAAGGTTATATGGGTTAAAATGTGTCTACTTGAAATAAATATCTACAGAAATATATCAGTATTGCCTAGGTAGCAAAATTTAAATAGTGTATTACTCTCAGATTTGGAGGGAGGGAGAATATTTTTTTAATTGTAGAGTAAATGATAAGGGGCAAATTCTTAGCAGTTTTGTTTGATGCTGGAAGCGTAACCCAGGATTTTATATACACTAGGAAAATGCTGTACTGCTGAGCTAAATTCTCATCCATAATTTAAAAATTCTATCTTTAATGAAGTTTTTGGTAAGCTGTATATATCTTGAAACTGCCAAATTCTCTTCTATGGAAATGTACATTATTTTATTTCTAGTTTCTGTTGAATCATTTCAGAAGACAAGTTTTTCCCACTGTTTTTTTTTAATCCATCAAATCTAGGATTAAAAAAATCAACCACAAAGTATAGACCAGGACAGAGAAGGGACCCTGGCCATCTCAGTGACTTTAGTCAACAGAGAAGAGTGCAGAGTAGCTGGGTCAGATTCTCTGTCTTGATTAGGAATTACACTGCAGAGTAGTGCAAGTCTGGTTAAAAAAATACTTATATTTCTTTCAAAACACTCAGGTTTTATCTTGAGGGTCCAGAAAGTCCATCATTGAGTGTTGAGAATAAAGGAAATAAGGACTGTGCTGAACATTTTCATGTTTTCTTACTGTGTGTCCTATTTTGGGCTATGATTGCTCTGATGAAACACTGTGATGAAAACCAAGTTTTTGTCTTATTCTTTCACAACCTAGACTATCACTGAAGGAAGTCAAGACAGGAACTCCAGCAGAGCAGGAACCTGGAGGCAGGAGCTGATGCAGAGGCCATGGAGGGGAGCAGCTTACTGGCTTGCTCCTCATAGCTTGTTCAGTCTGCTTTCTTACAGAACCAAGGACTACCAACCTAGGGATGGCATCGCCTACAGTGGCCTGGGCCCTCCCACATCAATCACTAATTAATAAAATGCTCTACAGCCAGATCTTATGAGGCATTTTCTCAATTGAGATTCCATACTTTCAGATGACTCTAGCTTGTGTCAAGTTGATATAAAGCTAGCCAGCACAATTAATTCCTTATTAACTTGGCACATAAACACATCACTGTTAAGCTATACCCTTCCCTTTTATGTTCATCTGTAAGATCATATATTAATATCAACCTTAAAATATAAACATTTCAAATTTTAAAAGCTCTTCAAATCTTTAAAAATTCAAACACTTATGTTCAATCTCTTTAAAATATGCAGTCTCTTAAAATCTAAAATCTCTTAACTCTGGGATCCTATTACAAAAAAAAAAAAAAAAAGAAGTTAAATATAAAGAAGTTAAATATGTTCTATGTTCTTACTTCAAGAGGGAAGAACTAGGGCAGAGTCACTATCTGAACAAAGCAAAAAACCAAACTCCAAACATCAAAATCTCTCAGTATCCAAAGTGTGGATGCACTCACAATCTTTGGGGCTCCCCCGAAGGGCCTAGGTCACTTCTCTGACTCGGCCTTCTATAGCACACACAGCTTTGCTTCGAGGCTCTGGTTGGCTCCATTCCAGCATTGCTCCTGTTCTTGGTCATCATCCCATGGTTATGGCATCTCCAAAATGCTGGGATCTCTTTATACAATTAGACTGCATTTTCACATCTCCCAGGTTTCTTAGCAACTGCAACCCTGCATCACAGTGTCAAGGATCAACTGCTCTCCATGACCCCCTTATGTCTTCAAATCCAGTCCCAAATGGGTCACTCTTATACTACCAAGTTTGGTTGTCAGCACAAGGTACAACCTTGCCACTTCTAGAACACAGCTTTTCTGTGTTGACCCTGAGGAAAAACTACTCAGAAGACTTCGCTTCAATGATGCTGGGCTCTTAATCACAGATGATTATTCAGCTTCAGCTGACCAACAATGATTTTCCCAGGAAAGCAAAGGATTTATTTTAATGACTCTGTTATTTTGTCAAGAGTTTTGAAAGGTTGACCATACAATGCAACTTTAGGGAAACATATAAAGGTGGAAGGAGAGAGCTGACTTCATAATGTTGTCCTCTAACCTATGTGTACACACACACACACACACACACACACACACACACACACACACACGATGACTAAAATAAGATTAACAGTTTCTAAGACTGACACTCCCCTTGTACGGACAAAAGACCAGCAGTTGATTGTAGTTGGAAGTTTTCCTGTGTCCTGCCCAGTGGTTGGGACAAGTCTTTCCCACTCTCATCCCCCAAATAAGCACACAGAGGATTATATTAATTATAATTGCTTGGCCATTAGCTCAGGCTTATTACTGACTAGCTCTTACACTTAAATTAACCCATAATTCTTATCTATGTTTATCCACATGACTTGGTACCTTTTCTCAGTTCTGCCTTCACATCTGGCTTCCTCTGTGTCTGGCTGATGACTCCTGACTCAGCCCTTCCTCTTCCCAGAATTCTCCTTGTCTGCTCACCCTGCTTATACTTCCTGCCTGGCTACTGGCCAATCAGTGTTTTATTTATCAATCAATCAGAGCAACCATATTCACAGAATGACACCCCACAGCTGTTGATCATGCAGTTTATTATGAGAAATATATTTGTCTATTATTGTTACTTGTCTATTATTGTGACAAAACACCATGACCAAAGCAATTTATAGAAGAGAGAGTTTATGGGGGCTTGCAGTTTCAGAGAATCAGAGTTACGACAATCATGATGGGGAGCATGGCAGCAGGCAGGCAGGCATGGCACTACAGCAGTAGCTGAGTGCTTGATCCACAAGCGTGAGACAAGGAGAACAAAAGACTTGGAATGGTATGAGGTTTCTGAAACTTTAAATCCCACCCCTAGTTTCATACCTGCTCTAACAAGGCCACAGCTCCTAATCCTTTCCAAACAGTTCCAGAAACTGGGGACCAAGTATTCAAATATATGAGTCTTTGTGAGCCGTGCTCATTCAAACCACCTCAATAACTAATACTTCTTGCTCATAGCTTATATGCCCATTAATTAGCTCTAACATGAGAATGATAGAAGTCATTCATTCCTCAATTTCATATATACTTTAATGCTTGATTCTCCAATGAAAATGATTTCTTAAATCAAATCTCAATGACAGTGAAACTAAAATTTTTTACTGTGAATTCAGAGAGAGAAAAACATATGTATACACCTATGCATTATTCTTATGCATTGCATCGATAGTAAATTTAAGATAAAGTAGATCTTGAGAAGATATTAAAGAATATGAGTGGTTTTAACTGAGTCAGAGGAAATGTGTGGGTTTCTGACAAAGAGCAGAGTAGCTGCATGTATGGATAAATATGGATAACAAAGTGCTGTGTTCCACTTTATTACATTCCATATGATAGATATAGGATCAGTACAATGCTCACATTCATCCAAATGTAAGAAGAAAAAGAAGCTGTGCATTTTAATCCCAACACTCAGTAGGCAGAGACAGGTGAAGCCCTGTTCTTCAAGTTCAAGATCACCCTGGTCTACAGCAGCCTGGTCTCCTATGTTCAAAGTAATATTAAAAAGGCAGGCAACTTTTTAGGCTTATTTTTTGGTAAGAAAATTAAGATGGGCATCCAGCATGCCACGTGGAAAATTTCCTAAAGACTTCATTTTCAAAAGGCCAATTTAATTGTTGCTCCATGATTCCTATCACTTGTCCTTCTTTTTAGCAGTTGCTCTTCTTATCAAACTTGACAATTCTGTATTTATGTATGACAGCTTGATTGGCAGTTTGACATGGCTAGATAAACTAATTCATCTTCAGAATGCTTTTAATGTCCAGTGGCCCAGAAGACTACATATTCAATATATCAAAAGTTTATTCTTAGTTCCAATAAATGTTTCTATTTTATTTAGTATAATATTTAAGAGAGCAAGAGTTCATGCAAAGAATTCTTTGATAAGCACTCTTTTTTTGCTGTTTCTTAATTCTTACTATTTTCTAAGTCACAGCTCAGTGGAAACTACTAGTTCATATGTGTGTTTGCTGAGGTAATTTTTCTCTGGGTGACATCTCATTTTGCTTTGCAATGAATCCAGTTTTCTGAAAGTATGAATAGACAATGATCTGCTTTTTGGAGGTTTAGATAAAACATGCAAGTCAATTTACATTCCAATAAAGATATACCTTCTCATTGGAGAAATACCTATACAAATCGATTGTATCAGTTTCAGCATTTCCCACAGTAGAGTATAATAACTCAAGTGCATGATATAAGATTTTGCTAAAACACTATGATCATAAAAATTACAACAGCTACCTTCTGATGTTCACAAATAAGGAAATTAGCAAAATAAGATGTTTCAATTAAATTCAGAATTTAGTTGTTGAAGTCTCGGTGAGAAGCAAAATACTATATGCTTTGAGGAAAAGGTTAAGTCAGTGTTCCAGTATTAAGTCTTAATGGTTTCTTTCATAGGAGATACATATTGTTTAATTATATATTTGTTTAAAATAGAAGCAGCAAAGTTCCTAAGTTTATTTTTTAACTTTATGAAGAAGCTACGATGAACACAAAAATATGGGTACAACTCCAAAAACTTAATCTGGTTTTGAATGGTTTGTACAGTTTGGATGTAAGGAAAGCATAAAGTGGGATGGCTTTAGTGACAATTACAAAAGAATAAAGAGTTGGGGTAAGCAAGAGAAGACTGAGGATGTCTGCTGTGTAGTGACTTGGCCTTGGATGCAATGGGTCGTTGAGTGTTCATTAAAGCATTGTAGTCTTTCATACTGTCAATTTCCCAAGAAAGTTGGGGTCATGCAATTATATTCCATCAACATCTAGTCTCCTCTGCTTTTCAGTGTTCATTACCTTAAGTCTTTGAATAGTTAATGTGACTTTTCTCAGCAGGATTCATGGGAGTAAAATCTGAATGGCTACTTGAAGGAATTGAAAATGTCTGTTTATGATGTTGATATCTAAATTTTTTGACACACAACAAAACACCTTTGGATCATCCCTTTGCTAACATGTTCTGGAAGTCTGCCAGTCAATTCAATCTTTCCTTGCCAATAGTTGACACAGCTGTTTCCAGTATCTCTTTGGTGATCTGTTTTTATGTCCCTGTGACATTTGTGAATTGATAACCATGCAGTATTAATTTATTCCCAAATGTTCAGGAATAAAATGACAAAACCTCTACTGACTAATTGTTTCTTGAGTGGTGTTACCTAGAATGTGAGGGCAGGATCTCAGCACATTGTAGTGCAGGAAGAAGGATTCAGATTCACTACTTCTTTCTTTTGATCTTTCCTCAACACCAAAGGACTTGTAGCTCTAGAAAGAAGGGTAGAAGTGACAGACTGTCTTAGATAGAGTGGGATGGGATGAGGAGAAAGCGGCAGTGAATCTAACTGTACATGGTGCCCATAAGTCTTCCCCATGTTGATCAAGGTGCCACTTTGTGCAAACTTTATAGCCAAAGAATCTCTGGACAAGCTGCCTGGACCTGACTTTGAATGTCATCTAATCATGGGCTTTAGGGAAAGTTACACAGACTCTTTCTTTCTTTTTAAATTTTTTTAATATAATATATTTTATTATGCTTTTCTCTTTCCTTAACTATTCCCATATCCTCCTCTCCTCCCTACCTACAAATATCACCCCCACTCTCTTCCTCTCTCCAAAAAATATATCCTAAAACTCCAAAGCAAAAACTTAAAATGAAAACAAACAAAAAACCCAATAAGACAAAAAAAAAATGATGCCCTCTCCCCCCGAAAATACTATGGTGTTTATAAAACCTGCCCTGTAGTGGAGCTGATACATCTAGTGAAACTCTTTATTTTTAAAAGAATGAAAATCCCAGTGCCTTTCTCAGAGTTATGTGAATTAAGAGCTTTCAAGTAGGCACTGTAGGGTTTGGAAGGTATTTAAATATTATGTAGCTTTCAATGGGCTCTCAGTAAACTAACAGAATTATCAAAGGGAGACAAGTGATCTACAGTATAGTTCGGCAGGCTTTGTAATTGTAAAGTATTGTCAGGATTGGAGTCATCACCTTTCCTGACACTTTAAATGGTTCCACATCAAAGGCATCTGCACTATGCTTGCATGCATAAATAATTTGCAATTTTCAATGTAATATAGCTCCTGGTTAGCAGCCATCATGGTTAACACAGATTCCTACAGAAGAGAGAATAGACAGATGTATCAAATAAGAGCATGGAAGGGACGTTGCAATTGCTTTAGCATATATTAATGTGGTTTCTAAAATAATAGATGAGCCGAATGCATTTAGTAGGAAATGCTAGAAGTTAATAAAAATTAATAATAATAAGTTAATATTATTTATAGTAAAGGTTAAGAGTAGATTGGCTGTCAGAAGTTCACCAGTATTGTATTTCATGGCAGCCATTTATGTCCTCACTAATCACCAGGATATACTTTGAGAATAAGGGAACATGCTTGCTATAAAAATTAAGTTTTACCGGGCAGTGGTGGTGCACACCTTTAATCCCAGCCCTCGGGAGGCAGAGCCAGGCAGATCTCTGTGAGTTCGAGGCCAGCATGTTCTACAGAGCGAGATCCGGGACGGATTCCAAAACTACACTGAGAAACCCTATCTTGAAAAACAAACAAACAACAACAACAACAACAAATTAAGTTTTAACACCAAAGATGTTTGAAAAAAAAAACATAGGGAAACATCTATTTTATGTTTACTTAAAAAATACATTTTGTGTGTGTGTGTGGGGGGGTGTGGTGTGGTGTGGTGTGTGTGCATGCCTATATGTGTTTCAGTGAAGTGGAGTCACTTAGGCTGGTAAGCCTTCATCCAGGAACCATAGACTATCTAACCAAATGCTCTTTTCCACACGTGGGAAATACACCTTTGAATTGTTGGCCAGAGGAGCTGAAAAAGCTCCCCAAACACTGTAGGAGGTCGCCGTGGTGCTTGGTTCACTCCTGGAACGTGAAGGTCAGACTCATGCTGATTATACCACACAGCACACTTGGGGCACAGGACTTGGAGGAATTGAGCTGGAAATGATCTGAAAGCCTCCTTCCTCAGGAATACATCTCATAGCATCTGAGGGCACTATGCAAACTGCCAGGGGAAAAAAACAAGCAGTAGTCCAGACCAACTGTAAAGCTTATGAACTGTAGCAACAACTAGCATGCCAAGATATCCCTAAGAGTTTGATAGTGGCACGCGTGTCTTGAGGATTAAGCAACAACTGTCTAATTGGACTTTAGGCACATTCATAGGAGGGAATTAATGTCTGCTACTGGAATCTAGCCAACTACTAATGGCTGGTGAGACCATGGAATCTATTACAACCACTTGCCTAAAATAGTATAATTTTTAACTGAATTCTAAATCCTTAACCTTGTACACATAGATAAATAAAGTCTCACCCTTTGTCAAGAAGTTTCTCTGTGTAGCAATTTGAGACCATTACAGAAATATACAACCCATCAAAACACAGCGAACAACAGAACCTAAGATGTCCAACCCCAATCAACACATCTACAGCACAATACCTATACTTATGGCTCAGGGAACATTAAGGAGAAGAGGACCTAAAGATTGTAAGAGGCATCTGCTGTGAGAAAGCACATTTTATACATTACATGAAGCTGCACCCACCAAATCACAAAAGTATGGTCAGCTAAATAAGATCTGCATGACAACATCTATTGACATACCAACATGAATGACAAAGTCCAACACAAGAGGAGGTATAGGCAATTAATGGCTGCTGAGAGAAAGAGAGAGAGAGAGAGAGAGAGAGAGAGAGAGAGAGAGAGAGAGAGAGAGAGAGAGAATCTTCTTCAAGGACAAGGTTCCTTGATAGACCATCCAATTCCAAGTGACCAGCCTTAAACACATTTATATATGAGGAACACTATGTAGACTCAAGAGCTTATATGAACAAACACACATATACACTCACCAACAGATCTTTTTTTTTAAAGAAGAAAAACAAAAGGTCATTTTGAGAGGCTGAGTGATCAAGAAAGGACTTGGGGGGGGGGGAGGAGACACATATAAGTGGAAGTGATTTAAATACAGTCCGTACTCATATATCAAATTCTCAAACATTTAAAGAAAAAAAGTGTTTTATGATAATCCATCTAACTCTTTTCTAATCAAAATTGCAATGCATTAATTTGAGACATTATAAGTTAATAACACCATATTTTGTACTTACAGCTTGTCTTTCCCCTTTCTTTTGAGACATTTCAAAGGAGACACACACAGCACTAAATATTGAAAACTGGCTTTAGGGAAATTTAAGATAATTTGATTTGATATGCACAATGATGCAGGTCTGCAGTCCTAGAGTTGGGAAGTACAGACAGGAGGATAAAGAATTCAAGGTGGGGAGGAGCTAGGAGGAGCAGAGGGGGAGAAACTGTAATCAGGATGTATTATATGAGAAAATAATTTATGTTTAATAAAAGGAAAAATAAAAAACCCAGAAAACTATATTGCGAAAAAGTAAATATTGAATGAATAGCATGTGAATTTATATAATAAGCAATATATTTAGTTGAAAAAAAGAATTCAAAGTCATCATAAGTCACATAGCAAGTTTACATGAGGCTACATGAGACCTTGTATTAGGCACCCAAACCTCTAAAACATAGCCCTTTAGATTTTACAAATGAATCTGAGAATAAGTTTTATGAATTCATTTAAGTGATTTGTCATCTGGTTGGATTAGCACTGAAACAAATTGTGATGAATCTTCTCATCCATCACTAGCCACTGCTTCTCTGCTCCAGGGGAAAGGTTGCATACATTTTAGTCGGCTTGCAGATAGAGGGGCTTGTTTCCATTGGCAATCTATAAAATGTGAGTAGAATCACGTTTGTAACTCCAGACTAAGCCACTTAGATACTTCCTTTGCTTGGGGAGCTGTTGAGAGTTTAGACTGAGATGGGGAATTACCATGTCTCCCAGGAGGTCTGTAGCTGGCTTGGTAAATACACTTGTAGCAAGTCACCCAGGTTTTAAGATGGTTTGTTATGACAGCATAGCTTTTCATATCCTAGCTATCATATCACATAAGATTCAGCAGTGTTATGTCATATATATATGGCAAATATAAATAAATATATATATTTGCCATTTATTTCAACATTTTAAGGTGTGCAAATTAGCTTCTGTTAAAGTCACAAATGTGAACAATCATTGCTGTCACCTATTTCTGAAATATCTTCACTTTCTGGAAAAGGAACCTATCTTCATCAAGAGACATCTCCCATTTCCTCTCCCCATTCTCTTGCAACTCCTAATCTCGCAGAGAACCACTTCCTGATAGATAACCTACTCTCAGTGATCTACTTTCTACAGCGAGGTCTGCCTCCTAAAGGTTGTAGTGACCTTTCAAAGCAGCACCACCATCTAGACCAACAGTTAAACATGAATCTAAAGGACACATTTCACATTTAAGCAACCACACATATCATAAACACTTCAGTGAACATCCATGACTTTTTATATGAACATGTGTTTTCAATTCTTTAGAGAATGGGAGTACAGTTGTTGGGTGAAATTCAAACTATTTTACAGTAACTGCACCATTTTCTATCAAGAATGAATAATAATAATGATTTAAATTTTTCCATATCCTAACCTGTCATTGTTGTATGCAAGTATGTAATTTTGATGACAAACACCCCAGAAATGTAGTCACTAAATTTGAGTTTGGGATCACTTCTTACACAATCATACTACCTAGAACACATACTTTGCTGGACAAATACTATCTTGGGAACCAAGAACTATGAGACCAGGTGGATATCTTGCTCTTTGATGAATTATTTGCCTTCTGGATCTTATAAAATGTGTATGCAGTGAAGCTAATCCCCCCCCCATTTTTGTTGTTTCCATTCAGTAAATTTTCTTCTTCATACCAAACAAATCAAGATTTACAGCAGTGATTTGCAACCTGTGGGCCACGACCATTTGAGGGTTTAACAACCCTCTTGTAGGGGTTGAATATCCTGCATATTAGGTATTTGAATTATAATTTGTAACAGTAACAAAATTACAATTAGGAAGAGCCATAAAAATAATTTTATGGTTGGGGTCACTACAACATGAGGGACTGTATTAAAGGGTTGGAGCATTAGGAAAGCTGAGGACCACTGGTTTAGAGGAACTTCAGAGGGGAAAATTGTATGTATCAAGACATAGAGAAGCTTTGCAGTGGACACATGTATATCATAAAAATGAACATGGATTGATTTTGTTTTTTTTACCAGCAAGCTATAGTGCTATCATCAACAAACTACTTGCAGTCTTGACAGCAGAGATGACTAGGTTGATAAATCTGTCACATTTTAAACCACAACAATGAGAGTTTCCAGCTATGGCCTCTGGACTTACTGATTATCTAAATGATAAGCAGTTATAATGGTATAACACATAATATATTAATTGTGGATGTATAAAAATGGGTATGGTCTTACAACCTAGTTTACTGGGGACAACTCTTGAAAAAAACTTTTGTAATAATGTAGGATATTTTGATAAGTGCTCCAGGGGTTTCTTTATTATACATTGTCTTATCACTTTGAATAGTCCTTTACATACGATAGTTCTTTATAAATAGTTATTAGCTAATAAATGTTCTAACCTAAGTATATGAAATATTTGCCTATACCACATTAGGCTTTGATGTGAACTACTTGGTTGTATGTCTAGAATTTTCTTAACAAGAGGGTTTTGGTGGTTTGAATGAGAAATTTCTCTCACTTGGTCCCCAATCAATTTCTCCATGCTTTTCCAGCCTGTTGCCATGTCTTTTACACTACAGCAAACTTCCCCTCTGGAAGCATGATTAAAATCTTTTCTCCTTAGTTGCTTTTGATCATAGTGTTTTATCACAGCAGCAAGGAAGTAGCCAACACTGTGGGTGATTGCTTGCTTGTCAGCAGTTATCATGATGGTAGTTATGGATGATGCCGGAATGACTGGGAAGCCAAGATGATGCATGTGTGTTTTTACATGTGTGTAGACAGGAAAACAGGGAAAGGTCAAGAGTTTCCAGTTAACTCTCTGTGTCTCCTCCAACAGAATGCATGTAAGTGATTGCATTCAATTCTGGGTTAGGCCGGTACTTGCAGGTGTAGTGATGTTTTCCCTCTGTTGTCCAAGGTTGCTCGTGTAACAGTGTATCATATTATACTTCAGATTATAAAAGAAGACAGACTAACCATTAAGGTTGTATCCTCTTTCAACTTTGGAGGGATCCGAAATAGAATACACCTGCAAGTCTAACTGAATTCCATTAAGCCATCACCTGCCAATATTTGAATTTTGAGAAGATGATATTAAATGTCTTGTTAATCTAACTGTGCTTCTAATGCCAAGTTTTGAAATTCTATTGAAATAATGTTGAAATAAATATGAAATAACTCAAACCAGCATCAGAGACACATTGAAACTTAAATGAAAAACAGCACACAAATCAATGTCGCCTGTTTACATCACCCCAGAGATTTGGATAAAGAACAACAAACATAACCTTTTCAGCTGTTTCTCAAAAGGGAAAAAGAAATGAAACATTTGATTATAATTGTTTTAATGAGCTGTGATTCAAAATGATGAAGTTGTAATGGTTTGGTAAAAATTAGTCTGTTAATGAGCTTTTATTTCTTTCAAAACCTACAAGATATAAAATTCTCCAAGGGTAAAGTTGAGAGCAAAGCAGTGTTTACCTTCTGAAAATTAAACTCCCTAATATTTATCTGCTTTATTTTCAACAAACAGACTTATAAATTGTTGGCATCACAATAAAAAAGAGATGTGTTAAAAGAAAAACAAAATTATGCAATAGACATAGAATATGTTTATGTTACTGATTTTTATATAAACTTTTTTTTGCAAGTTAAACTTCTTTGTCTGATTTTTTTGGGTATATCTTGTATTTTCCTACCACTTACATTCCTTATTTTACTTACAACTAATAGACTGTTCAAAGAATTGTCTTATATGAAACTGTAATACAATAAATTATATCTATATCAAAGTAGGATATTATAAACTGATACAAATTTTGGATACCATTCATTGTTTCTTTACAAGTGCAGGATTCCAAGTTGAATACTTTAAGGAAAAGCTAATGATGTGCTAGATAGGATTTATATAAAATCTTATTTACACATTTTGAAAGAGATTAAATCTAGCCAATTTAATGTATCTGCTTAAGAGAACTCTAAGCAATTGTCAACAAGACACAGAAATGGAAGACAAAACTGTGACGTTTAATGAGAGGTCTCATTAAGTGAAATTCCAGAGCTCAAGCAGTTTGGCTGCCACTGAGGGCCATTGATTTTCTAAGGAGTCACTGTAGCCACCTCAAACCAAAGTTCATTCTCATCAGGACAGAAAAACAGCTTCGAATGTTGAACTTCTGCATAATCAATTTTATCTAACCTCTAAGTGTAAGATGGCTAATGGCAATATCTGTTTGGAATATTGTACACAGTGAATATTATACACAATGAAAAATTCCAGCTTTATAACATTGAACAAACCCAACCATTAAAAAGAACAGGAAGACAAAGCCTTACGAATCTGTCCTAAACACCTCTCAGCTTCCTTCTTGCGTTCCAGTTTCACAGATTCAGGCCTGATTCTGGATTCCTTGTTATAATGCATGTTTAAGTGATGAATTGCCAATGTAGATACCTTGTATATTATCAATAAGTGGGAAAATGTAATAATTCATTTGATTTATTAATCTCTGTAGGTATAGATATCATGATTTACAAACAAAATATTAGAGAACTAACTGATTGTTTTCAAAAGATCCAGTAGGAATAACGGTGGTAATAACAGCAGTAACATTAGCTGACAATAATTACTGGCTGTTTACATTTCAGTATGTTCTCAAAACTACTTATCATTTAACTTTATCTTTACTGCAGTTTCATAAAATATATTCTGCATTTCTTTTCACTTTACCAGTAAAGAGACTGCGGCATTGAAGAATTAGGTGCTATGCCTATCATCAATAGAAAGTGTCAAATTTGAGTGCAAAATATGAGAACAGATTAATTTGGGATGTACACAGCAATAGTGATAATTTTTTAAATTACTTTATCAAGTAGAAAGTAAATAAAATGATGGTCCAGTGCATGTCCTTAGCTATTACTATATGTAAATTCACCAACATAGAGTTCTATCTGCTACTTTACATGTTGCTGGAGCAAAAGACCTGGTAACACCAGCTAGAGTTTATTTTGGCTTAAAGTTCCAGGATTGAGTGGTTAGAAAGTCACGGTGACAGGCACTTGAGGGCTACGGTCATGTGCATCCGTTGGCAGGAAGAAGGGAGATGAGTCCTCTTGGTGAGCTCACTTCTTTTTGTTTGCCCATGAACTGACAGTACCCACAATTAACCTCCTTTTGATAATCACTCACCTGCATGCCCAGAGCTGAATTTCTGTCATGATTCTAGAGCCTGTCAAGTTGGACAACAATTTTAATCATCACAACTCTACGCTTTGTCAACTTTACACCCAAAGACATCACTTTTATATAATAGCTTTTTCTACCCTTTGTATTTTACAATTCATGACCATCTCATAACACAAATGCATTTACTCTAACTTCCAAAGTTCCACAGTCTTTGACAATTCCAGCACTGCTTAAAACTTTGAGTTGTTTCTGAGATTCAAAGCAGTCTCTTAACAGTGAGTCCTTCTAAAAATCATAAAAGTAGCTTATCTTCTGACATATGGCAGCATGGAGTAAACTTTCCCATTTCATAATGAAGGAATGGGGTCATAACAAGGAAATATGGGATCAAAGCAAGACTGAATCAGATGAGCACCAAATCCTGCTGTCCCATGTTTGGCACCTGGCACTTATGTTCTGGTCCTTGTGGTCTGCAGTAGGCTTAGGTAGATTTGACCTTGTTGCACACATAGCATCCCTCTTGAACTGGCTCAGCTACCTGAGAGCAGCTCTTTCCTACATCCTGTTCCAGGGCCTCTGATATTATAGAGTCTCTATTAAGCCTCAGCTACAGTTATCTCTCAGACACCCTGACCTTGCTGTGCATTGTCTGGCCTCAGTGACTCTCTGGACCATGCTGAAAGGCTTCTTAACCTGCTCAATTTGCATTTTCATGACTGAAAATCCAGCATTACTTGGATGTTGCTTCCAAGTTCTGCTAGTTAGAGATAGAAACTGGTCCTTTTGGTCCATTGTTATAGGGATCCCTATACTGATTCTGGGAAGCACGTAATCCTGAGGTAATCCTTTGCTGGGAGAAGGGAATGTTTTAGTGGTACTTTCTGATTAGAGTCTCCTTTCAAATGAATTTGGAATTTCAGAAGTTGGAGCTTTTGATGGGTAGGAACTAGCCCTCAGATTCCCCCTTCTTCATGTCCCAGTGAAGAATAGGAGGTCCTTTTTTTCTTTTCTTCTTTCTTTCTTTCTTTCTTTCTTTTTTTTTTTTTTTTTTAAATCACAGCCTCTTTTGCTACTTTTTTGATGCAATTTTAAATTTACTCAGGCTTCTTTCCTTGCTGAACTGCACATTTTGATGACTTTATGTTCCATTTAATTTGAGTTATAGATCTGGGAAAGAGCTGCGAAGCAGTAGTAACCAAGCTATTCAAAGTTCCTCTGCAAAACACATTGATCCACTGCCTTAGAAGTCACTCTCCCATCAGTTCTCAGGACACAGGCAGAATGTCATCAGATTATTTGCCAGCACATTGCAGACACATATGCCCACCCAGTTTCTGATCAGGTCCTTGTTCCTCTTAGAAACCTCATGTTGTGGGCCTTCATGGTCTATTCTTGCCTTCCAAGGGCTCATCAGAATGGGCCATTGAGTTCTGCTTACAGTATTCAAGCTTTCAATATTAAGAGGCTTTTCTAGTTCAAAGTTCCAAAATGTCCTATGTCCCTTCTTCAAAACAGTTCCTAAGACCCAAGAGTCACATGTTTGCTTGCTCAAAGCAACAAGTTCACCCTATGTGTCAACGTTATGTTCTAGTCACTTTACATATTGCTGGAACAAAATGCCTGACCTGAAGAAGTCAAGACAGGAAGGGCTTATTCTGTTTCCAGTTCAAGAATAATGTGCATTGTGGCCGAGAAGTTATAACAGCAGGAACCGGGGGTGGCTGGTCATGTTGCATTCACAGGCAGGTGGCAAAGAGATGAATGCACATACTCGGGTGGCTTTCTCTTTCTGTTCAGTCCAGGTCCTGCACATGGATGGTGCCAACCTTAGGTCATAGTTAAGGTAGGGCTTCCTACCTGAAATAACTTAATCTAGATAATTCCCCACAAGAATACCAAAAGGCTTAGCTAGTTGATTCTACATCCTTTCAAGCTGAAAATCCTGACTAACCATCACAAGTACTTATTGTATTTCTAAATTTTGCAAAATAATATTCACTAATTTTGCAATTATTTATTGAGTTATTCTATTACCTGCTAGGAACTGTTTTAAGCAGTGAGAATTTGGTACTTAACAAAACAATTTTGTTCTCTAATTGAGTTAAAATTCTAGAATTTCTGTATTGGGCATATCATATAGCAACCTACTTCTCTTAAAATATAAGCATAATTTTTTTCAATTTTAATTTAATTAAATTACAACTGATTCCACTTTTCATAAAGATTGAAAGGGTTTTCAATTTTTTGTTAAAATGGATGCACTTATGTACTGTCTGTTTGATGTAGATATGTATGTAGAAGTCAGAGTAAGCTAGTTTTGTTTCCATAAGAAGCAGATTCCAAATGTCAATGTTTTAAGATAAAAGAAGTTTGTGTCTTGATCACACAAATTCCACTCACAAATTCACACAACACTCTGGGGCACCTTTCTTCATGGCTCTTGGTTCAGCATTCCCAGAGGGCCTTCATTTTATGGCCCCTTCATGTTAACACATGCTCCCAGATAATCATGCCAAGGCAAGAAGGAGGTTGAAGTCCTGCATTTGCAATTATATATCCAGATACTTATGACAGTCACTTTTGATGCTAAATCATTGTGTAGAAAGACCTAAACACACCCAATCACTTGGGGGTCTTAGCGTATAATCTTTCCATATTCTAGTTTCCCAACCTAGTCATAAAATTGTCCACCATGGACTGAAGACATTGTACATTTGCAAGATTTTGGCAAATTCCTTTCAAAAGCGATCATTTCAAGTTTATATTGCTATCAAATGGATAAGGGAATTTTTGTTGTAAGCTCACAAAACCTTGGTATGCATAGGCTTCATGAATTTGAAGGGCTGCGCTGTATGTAAAATGGTCTCTCATGGTTTTAATTTGCACGTTCCTGTCTACTCATAAGGCAGAGTATTAACTTACAATTTCTGAAGTCAAAAAAGTCTATGTTCAGGGAGTGTCTTGGGGTTTCTGTTACTGTGGTAACATGTCAGGCCAAAAGCAACTTGGGCAGGAGAGAGTTTATTTCATCCTATACTTCTAAGTAACAGACCATCACTGAGAGAATTCAGAACAAGAACTCAAGCACAGAAGGGCTTGGAGTCAGGAACTGATATAGGCCCTGGAGAGGTGCTGCTCACTGGCTTGCTCCTCATGACTTGCCCAGTCTACTGTTCTATAGCACCCAGGACCACCAGCCCAGAAGTGGCACCTGCCACACTGAGCTGGGGCCTCCCTCAACAGTCATCAATCAAGAAAATATACCATAGGCTTGCCCTGGGCCAGTCTGCTGTGGGTGTTTTCTCAGCTGAGGATCTCTCTTTCAAAATGCCTCTAGCTTTGTTTCAAACTGACAGCAATAAAGAGAGCACAGGGAGTGGGAAAGGGAGGAGGGAGGGAGGAGGGAGGGAGGGAGGGGGAGGGAGGGAGGCATAAGAACTCTGCTGATCCCTATCACTCTTGCCACATCCCTAAAAACAAACAAACAAACAGACAGACAATGACTTTGGAATTATAGAATTTGTAAGCAATGATTAAATTTAAGAAGTAGCCTTTTGGCTTACTACATTACAGCAATTGATACAATATATTAGAGCCACCATACCTTACTTTTGTGTGTGGCACTGGGTTACTGGCAGCCTGCCACAGGACACACCTACGAATTCCCAGGAATTGCTTTTGAAATTCTGTCCTTCTCTATAGTTAACTAGGCCTTCCTGGGGATTCGGACATCAGGAAGACAAGCTTGATTTAATTTAAGCAAAAGCAAAATTGTACTTGAGAACCCATACATGAGATTTTATAAGAAAGAAGTTAGCAGATTATCTCAAAATGGTCAAGGGAGAAGAAAAAACTTAGAAGGAAAGCAGGCATTGTACTCACAATGTGAATAAAATGCATACAGAGGAATGTAAAATTTAAAGTGGTTGTTACGTCTAGAGATCTTTGTATTTACATGCATGAAGTTTTCAATAGAGAAACACAATGACTTCTACCTCAACTACAGGTTAATTCAGCTAACTGAGCGGTTTCCCAGGTAAATATATTCTTTAGTCTTAACCATTTGAATTTGTAATTCAGTAAGAATATGAAATGTTTTGCCTTTTATTTTCCCCAGAGAATTTTTGTTGTAGTAATAAATTTCTTTAGCGACATACAGGCATAGGCCAGTTGATTTCCATGGTGTTCTTGTTTTTCAGCAAAGAACACACTCAGAATTCTGATGAAAAATATTTGTCTTTGTTTTCCTCTGGCTTTTTCATTCTAGACTTCAAATGTGAATTATCCTTATATGGCCTTGAGTGTGAATTTGGCCTTACATCTCCAAGTTTTCTATATTGAAAAAATGCTGTATTCTGGACTTAAGTCCTTATCTGTGTAAGCATTCCCATAGTCTAATGCTTGGACTTTCTCCTTCTGTTCTGTGTTCTTTCCTGGATCAACTATGACTCACGGTTTTGACTTTCACTTCCATGTTGATGGGCCTCCTCCTTCCAAAACTATTTATACTCCAGCTGAATTCCAAAAGATCGATTTAAGTCTGTTTGCAAAGTGACACTTAGAATGAGTAACCGCTAACAACCTCTGGTGGTACCACACAGCCTGGATTTATGGTTTTTTTTTTTTTTTTTTTTTTTTTTCTCTGTGGCTCAGAGCTTTGCTTGAGTCATATGGAAACTTTTTTCCCCTTTTATTCTAGATTCGTAATTCTGTATTTCAATGGTGTCTGAACTTACTCTCTTGGTGGTTTATTTCAGGAAATGAAACATTAAAATGGGAGATTATTTTCATGCTGAACATGCTGTGTCTGCTGCTACAACATCTAAGACAGAATTCATGGTCTCTAAAAGGCTTAAATCTCTCTCATTCTGATCATTTCATGAACCCAATTTAATCAATACTGTGGGTTCTTAGGGGTTTACACCTTATTTTCTATTCCTGAAATGAATCAAGCTGTGACTTCATCATTGCATGCTTTTATGATAAACAACAGTATGCTGTTTCTAGTTGTCGTCTTCAATGGTGGTCAAATTCTCTTCCATTGTCTGGCTTAGCTTCTAATGCCTGTGGTGAGCTGTAATATTATTAAAACAAACAAAACAAAACAAAACAGAACCCAAAGTTAGTATCCAATTGCTGAAAAAAGTACTTTACACAAGTAGCTGTTTTTTTTTTTCTTCTGTCTTTTCAAAGAAAATATTGTACCAAATTGAAAACTATTTCAATATACGGATTAAACTATATTGAGTTAGTTGTTCTGGTATTGGCTTTAGGTTGTCATCTTTTCTTACACAACCCCAATATTTCAAGATCCACGAAAAGTTCTCTGCTTTTTGAGAAACTATTTCAACACCTTCAATCTTAATGATGTCTCACAAAAACGAAAACAAAAACTTTCAGTATAATACAAACTTAGAAGATTTTTGAATCTGGAGAAAATGTAAAATTGTGGAGAAAAAAGCATCAGAATTCATTTAATGTTAGCTGCTTTACTAACATTTATCAGTAGTAGTGGTATAACTAATCTAAATGTTTTATTTTTTGAGAATTTCATGTATGAATACTGTATTTACAACATTTACATGCCTCTCACTCCCCAGTGACCTCAACATGCCCTTCTAAATGTGTGACTTCTTCTTCTTTAATCATTATTGCTATATGTACATATATGAGCATGCTCCCCCCCCACACACCTGCATTTGCACACATACACACGTATCCTACCAACTTTACTTAATGCTGTACATGTGTTTAGGACTAAGTACTTGAGAGACCGGACAAATTACCAAGGCATTACTATTTTAATGATTTTTGTCATCCTACTGAAAGTTCAGATACATTTTTTTTCAGGCTTCAGTTTCAGATTTTCAAACGCAAGGAGAACTTTCCACCACATCGAAGGTCATCCCAAGTCACTCATTTTGGCACATTTTCTTTCAGTACTTTTTCAAAAAAATATTTGATATGTTTAAAATTTTATATCACAATGTTACAAAATGTTCAAATAAAACTCTTAGGAATTATAATATCGTTCTGACAAGTTTGCCTCATTCTAATACAATTACATATCCTTAATGTTATGTCTTTGTTCCATTTTACTATACGTGACACTAGGAAGAACACTTCTGGGTATAAATATTGGTCTCATTTCTGAAGAATTTTATTATTCTTTTTGAAGCAGGGTCTGGCTATGTGGTATGAGTAATCTGGAAGTCATCATCTAACCCAGTCTGGCTCATACGCTTGATCATCTGACCTGATCCTCCACAGTTAAGACTGCAACGTGCACCACAGAGTCTGTCTTCAACTGATTTCTTTATGGTAACCTCCTAGAAATGGAACAATTTCATCAAATGTGTACACATTTTAGTTAAAGATATTCACACTATCTAATTGCTTTTATAGTAGGTCTTACGAACTTATTTTGCAACTGAAGATACTGTTAAAGCTGTTATGTCTGTTACAATCAAATAGTCTGTTTTCTAAGGTGATGCTTACAGGTGATATAGCTTCTAGAAAGTTACTGAATTTTGCCAGTGTTCAGCTTTTTGTACAATGAAGGGAGTCATGGTATCTGTATCACAACTTTGCTCTACTGATCATGTTTTAGTGTTCATATAAGTTAGACACCATACAACAACAAAAATACCTTAGTCAACAAACAATCATTGTTGTGATTATAATTTTCTATTTACTATCTAAATGATTAATTTATTCTCTTGATATTATTTTAATGTTAAAAACTTACCAATAGTATTAGCACAACCAGAAATCTTATGTTAAAATCTTAACCATCGATATCTAACGTAGATTCCTTTATATCCTCACAGTCTCATGTCTAATCAACAATGCCGTCTTGCCACATTATTCTCTTCTCTTTCAATATTCAACAATGGTCAGTCAGCTTAACTTACTGCCTATCTTACAAATAGTTCCATGCAGACAAATGTGGACCAGATCATCGGATACTTCCACTCTGCTGCAGTGCTGCATGTTAGGGACAGTCATCTAAGGGAGTCGAAGGCTCAGAATGCTTTAGAAAGACTTTCAAAGGATAATGATTCTGTGAGTTTAAAATTCCTGGCACACTAGGGGATTCTTAAAGGAAGCAAACCTCAGTTTCATGGTAAGCCAGATGCTGCCTCCAGGGTGCCCCTCTGCTCTTCCCACAATAGGTACTCAATATACATTCGTTGGCTTCAGCAGGAGTCACAGAATTATCTACCTCTATGGTTTCAACATTGTACACAGATAAAAGTGTTAGCCACAGTTCACAAGATCCCTATGTAACAGTGAGGCAGAAATACAAATCCGATAGCATGTTAACTATCAAGGACAAAAATCCACCCTTGACTTCCTCTGGACACCTATTAAAGCCCCTTGATGTAGAGACTTCAAAGGGAATTCAGCCCCTCTTAGAAAACCTAATTCATTCCTGCTAGCCTCACAATTGAGCTAGTCACTGCTCAGTGTTTCTTTTTATACTCATATTTTCTAAACTTATGGTAGTGGAAATGGACTTCGATGCTAGAATTAAAACTGATCACAGTTTTGTTTCATTTTTTTTTTAAATTAGAACTATTAGTATTTTAATAGTTAAATGAAAGAACTTTTGTTAGTAAGGGATCAGCTTTTCAAACTCTTACCAATTCAGGACAAAAAGTTTAAGAATCTCTAAGATCACTCCCAGTCAGTTTAAGTAACCCACACACACAAACACACATTTTTTTTGATGCATTATGAAATCCACAGAGATCAGTTTCTCTTGAGGTTTAATTGCCAAACTGACAATAATAAATATTTGCCAGGTGATTGCAAATATCAGCGTCTTTAACACTGAGGAGTGGGGCATCAGAATGTGTTTTTGTATAATTTTTCCAGTTACATAATTTCGGTTTCTTTGTTGAAAATTAGGAGTCTATAGGTGTGTGGATTAATGTCTGGGTCTTCAAAACGATTGTATTGATCTACCTGTCTGTCTTTATGCCAATACCATGTGGTTTTTATTACTATTGCTCTGTAGCAGCACTTGAAATTAGGGACAGTGAAACCTCCAGAGGTTCTTTTATTGTTCAAGATTGTTTTAGCTATTCTAGATGTTTTTTTGTTTTTCCATATGAAGTTGAGTATGGTTCTCTTGAGGTCTATAAATAATTGTGTTGGGATTTCAAAGGAGATTGCACTGAATCTGTGGATTAATTTTGATAAGATAGAAATTTTTACTATGTTGATTCTACCTATCCATGAGCATGGGCCATCTTTCCATCTTCTGATATCTTCTTCTGTTTCTTTCTTCAAAGACTAGAAGTTCTTGTCACACATGTCTTTCATTTGCTTGGTTAGTGTTACCCCAAGATCTTTTATATTATTTGTGACTGTTGTGAAGGGTGTTGTTTCTCTGATTCCTTTTCAACCTGTTTATCATTTGCATATAGAAAGGCTACTGATTTCTTTTTGAGTTAATCTTGTATCCAGCCACTTGAAAAGGTATTTATCACCTGTAGGAGTGCCTTGGTAGAGTTTTTGGAGTCACTTATGTATACTATCATATCATCTGTGAATAATGATACTTTTACTTTGTTCCTTCCAATTTGTATCCCCTTGATCTCCTTTTGTTGTTTTATTGCTCTAAGCCAGAACTTCAAATACTATATCAAATAGGTATGGAGAGAGTGGACAACCTTGTCTTGGTCCTGATTTTAGTGGAATTGTGTAGCATGAATCTTAAAAGTTTTTATTAATGAAATCAAACCTGAGGCCAGTTATTGGGGTCAATGCTGGTAGATCAGAGAGACAGAAGAAGCCACAGTTACCTCACCTTGCCAGATCCTCAGCTGGTCTTGTTTCCTCAGACTGGAGGCCTCTGAGTCTTTATCCAGAATGGGTCTCAGTTGAACTGTGTTGCTAGAAGACTGAACGCTTAACCAGGCAAATGCTTAACCAGGCCAAATGCTTCTAGTTTCTGGTCCTCAAACCTTATATACCTTTCTGCTTTCTACCACCACTCCCTGGGATTAAAGGCTTGCTTTCTGGGATCAAAGGTGTGATGAGTCACCATGCCTGTCTGTATCCTTGAACACATGGATTTCTGCCTCTGGAATGCTAGGATTAATGGCGTGTGCTACCACTGCCTATCCTTTATGTTTAATATTGTGGCTGCTCTGTCTCTGACCCCAGATAAGTTTATTAGAATGCACAATATTTGGGGGAATACAATACCACAGAATTGCTTTGAGTTTCTCTCCATTTAATTTGATGTTGGCTGTCAGTTTGCTGTATATTGTTTTTATTATATTTAGGTATGTCCTTTGTATTCCTGGTCTCTCTAAGAGTTTTATTGTAAAAGGGTAGTGAATTTTGTCAAAGGTTTTTCCAACATTTAATGAGAGGGTTCATGGTGGGGAGGCCCAGATGGCCATGGGAAGGGGATTAGAAGAGATTTTTGTGAGTGGACTGATGGCAGTTGGTGACAGAAACAGGAGCGATCAGGTTGAGGGGGGAGGGGAGAAAGTACTGAAAGAGACTACTGGAAAGGGGGGCATTTCGGGATCAGGTGAAATCCTGGCAAAAGGGAACCTCCCAGAAATCAGCAAGAATGACCCCTGCTAAGACTCCTAGCAATAGCAGATAGGTAGCCTGAACTGCCCATCTCCTGAGACCAGACTGGTGCCTCACCCAATTGTCATCAGAGAAGTTTCATCTAGTAACTGATAGAAACAATTGCAGACCTACACCAAACATTGGGCAGAGTTTAGGGAATCCTGCAGAAGCAGGTGGAGAATGTATTGTAGGAGCCAGGGGGGTTCAGGACACCACAAGAAAACTCACAGAATCAAATAACCTGGGCTCACAGGGGTTCACAGAGACTGAACTGACAACCAGGGAGCCTACATGAGACTGACCTAGACACTCTGCATATACGTTACTGTTGTATGGCTTGGTCCCTTGTGAGACTCCTCACAGTGGGAACAGTGGGTGTCTCAAACTCTTACTGGTCTTTGGGACCCTACTCCTCATACCGGGTTGCCTTAATACACGGGGAGATGCTTAGTCTTACTGCAACTTGACCTGCCATGTTTTGTTGATACTCATGGGAGACCTGTCCTTTCCTGAACAGAAATGGAGGAGGTGTGAACTGGGGTGGGAACAGAGAGGGGGTAGGAAGAAGGGACTGGGAGGAGAAACTTCAGCTGGGATGTAAAATAAATAAATAACTTATTTATTTATTTAAAAAAGAATGTGTTGTTTTTTTTTCTGCCCAAGATTGTTACTCAAGACACTTGGATTTCAGAAAGCCACTGTTAGCCACTGGGACATTAATGAGTGTCCTTCATGGAATCCATTCCTGTTCATTCCTTTCTAGAAAGAACTTTAGATCTGTGGGCATATTTGCATCTTTCTTGTGGAGAACCGTCTGAGTGCCCGGGTCCATACGTGCCTTACAGTAAAGAACAAAATGTTCCCAGCATGATAATTCTACTTAGGAATGGAGATTCTCACAGACTTAAATTCTGAAAGGTACATGAGATGGTCTGTGCTAAACGGCAGGTTGCTATGGTTACATTCTTCTGTGGCTCAGATGGGGATAGGGGCCAATTATCAAGTTTTGTTTGGTTGATTTTAAGTAGTTTGTTACCTGGATACTCAAATAAGAAAACTAGGCAAGGAGACTTGTTCTTCTTCCCTAGAAAGGAAATAGTCATAGTGGAAGAAAGAAAAGACAAAGAATAAAACACCTCTCAAACTCTAAATAACATGGTAAATAGTTTAGTTTGGATAAAGAGTTTCCCAACTGTTGATTTTGTTTAGAAACTAACACAAGG
Source organism: Peromyscus leucopus (assembly GCF_004664715.2). Lineage (NCBI taxonomy): Eukaryota > Metazoa > Chordata > Mammalia > Rodentia > Cricetidae > Peromyscus > Peromyscus leucopus. The sequence continues at coordinate 65,542,575 of NC_051072.1, read as the reverse complement.
CCTGGGAACCAAGATAGCTTTTATGTTGCAAATTGGATTTTTTTGTTGTTTTTCTGTTGATCCAATAATACCTGCCTTAAGTAACTCCTGTCCCCCTTTCCAAGTTAGACTTGTGAATTCCATGTTTGTATGTATGTGTGCGCATGCCTGTGTGTGTGTGTGTGTGTGTGTGTGTGTGTGTGTGTGTGTATTTTAATAGTTATTCCTCTTGTCAGTTTTACTTGCCCTGCCCCCTCCTTTCCGTGATGGCAGTGGGATTGTTAATTAATGATATTCCAGAGGCAATTTCTGGAGTTACTATTGGAAAAGCCTCCTTAATTAACGAGATGATAAATTCCCACTGCAGCAGCATAGCAGTGAAGTTCATCTGTGTCATTCAAAAGCCATGATTTTAAAACACCCCCAACACTTTTTCCCGAGGATGTTGGACACTTAAACGCTGGATCCTTCATCAAACGTTTCACAGTGATCTGGAGAGGCGCAATGATGGGGCAACGGAGAAGGAAGAACTGGACAAAATTAAAATGCTCTTCTGTCACCGTAACGGTTCCCATCGGCTCTGACAGCAGAGCATTTTAACTTTGTCAAGGGTGTCTGCTACTCATTTATTCCATCTCCTGCTTGTTATCGGAGTTTCAGATTAAATGTAAAGATATGAATGTGTTGCCATAATAAATTTATAAGCGGATATTTAAGGAGCACAGATTTGAATGACACAAATGAACTTGGGTACGGCAGGAAAGAGGGTAGGATTGCCGAGAGACGCCACGGGAGTCAGAAGTGACTGCTGGAACTCGCCTTAATTAAAAAAATAAAAAAAGACAGAGCTGCACTTACACCCATAGAAGGTATCTAACGTGGAATTAGGCTTACTTTTCACTATTTATGCTACTTTAAAAAAATGTCATAAAAGGTTTAGAAAATATGACTAGACTGTATGATTCAAATGTAAGACACTGGAAAATTAAGGTGTTAAATTTAGGTGCAGGGATTAAGATTATTATCAAAATTAACCTAGATTAACCAAACTTCACCTAGATAACCAAAATTAAACTAGAATGCTTTAGAAAATATGGTTTTCTTTATTTTTGATTAAATTTTTTCATTTATTTTTCCATACCAACCACAGTTCCCCTCCCCCTCCTGTCTGTACCCCAATCCACTCCTCCTCCTTTCAGAAAGGGACAGCCTTTCCCTGGGAGTCAGCAAACCGTGATTGTCTTTATATTTATAAAATATAGTTCATTTTCCAAAGTAAATTTCATTAGGTGAATAATAATCTCAATGTAACAAATGGATGTGTGGGTCCTTTCTAAGAATGTCTTCCTTTACTTCCCACAGGGGAATAATGTTTGTTTAGATGTCACAGGAAACCAGAGCTCTGGAGCCTCTCCTTAGCATTCACATGACCTGTGTTCAGAAGAAGAATGGGAACAAATCCGGGAGGCACCCATTCCCTTTGCCTGAGGTGTGGTCAGGACCCGGATAGTCAGAGAAGAGACTGTGGAAACTAAAATAAGAACCTGGATGAGCTGGCCTGACTTTTGTAACGACATCTGAAGAGCTGATAACCTGGAAGGCAAGCGGACAAGAAGACTCAGGTGGTCATGCTAGCGTGTATAAAATGAGTTGAGCAAGCATTTCCGAGCTGTCTGAACCACAACTGAAAAGTGTGTCCTGTGATTGTGACTCCCACTCACCTTTTGCTTCTCCTGCTTGCTGTCTTCCCGAGACTGTAAGACTTCACAAGCTTATCTCCTTTATACCACAGAAGGGCCTCGTGAGGATATAGGTATAAAGACAACAGGAAGAGGGAAAGAAAACTGTGTACAAAAATAAAATTCAGAATAATATCATTTGGAAGTTTTTGTTTAGGCTAATTTCTGAGTTAATACAAATAAGAACTGTCTTCAAGATAATATTATCTGCCATGAAGGTAAATGGGAGGGAGAAAATGGCTAAGTTACACACTAAATCTGAGGCTCGGTATTTTAATTTTGGGGTGTATACATAGCAAATCTCAAGAGTGGTTCAGTTGTTATACTTTAGAAATTACTTATAAGACAAGTTTATGATTTTAATAAACTGGTTCAGTAATTCCAGGGAGGGTGTGAGAACATGGGACATTTTCCTAAATAACCCAAATCAGCATGTTTTTGTCTGGCGGCAGGTATGTGACTTGACTGCAATGCAAAATAATCGAACAACTTAGTTTGACCCTGTTATGAAGTCAAGCTGAAAGCAAACAATGTTCAGTCTTTAAAATTGATCCTGTGGGTTATATGAAGACTCATTGTGACCTATGGTGCAGATACCCTATAAATGACATGGGAAACTGGATTTCCACATTGTGGGCCATAGTGCAGTCACAATTATGTGCTGCCATTGTAGTGCTCAGGCCAGCATCTCCCCAAGACTTCCCACAAACCCGAGTAACATGTAAGGAGAGAGGGGTAGATGAGAACCCTTCAGGGACTTCTGAGTCCATCATATTTAAGACAGCCATTTTTTTAAAGTCCTAGTTTTTTGATTTTCAATCCCACCCAGATAGATTCTGGATAATTCCATCTTGTCTCTATGGGTGATATTAAGGCAGGGGCAACAGAAGTGTGAGACCAAAATGAGTCATCTTAGAAATAAGACCAAAATGCTTTCACCCAAAAACTAAGGCTAAGATTTCTCCTTTTGGGAATAGGCAATTAGTTACTGAAACCAGTCAGTTCAGATTCCAGAAACCAGGAACTGTAAAAGTACAGAGTTACAAGATAGTCACGAGGTAATGCCTGCCAGACTATAGAATGTCCTCTCCCTGGTTTCCAGGTAACTGGCCACAGAAATGCCCCACCTGAGGCAGCCAATGAGAAATGGTGGCGGGCACTACTCCTTAAAGTAATTTCTAGAAGTCCTAGAAGCGAGCCAATCAGAATTGTATCCATACTAGCACCCAAATGATGTAACTTGTGACTTTTCCTTTAAAACTGAGCTTGCAGACAGGTGGGCACTTCCTCCAGCCTCCACTGCGTTGGATGTATTGGACAAAGTCTCTGCCTAGGCTTGTATTGCTTTTGGATATCCAGAATTAAACCTTGCTTTTGCATTCCGGCATGCTCGTCTTTGGTGGTCTCTCTGGGGGTCACGATCTGGGCACAACAAGAAGCTCAGGGTCTCTTCCATTTTTATGTAAATACACAAAAAGTTCACTAAAGTTTCTCTACTCTGACCCATATCTCTGCTATTTCTCCAGGCTTATTAAATATATCCAGGAATGCTGGCTAATGCCTACATACCCCATGGAGGTCATGGGTAACACTGACCCAGTCTCATGTCTCTGGCTACCTTCCTGTCCACCTTTTCATCCCATGCCTGAAAGGTGGCTCCTAGATGCCAATAACTTCTTCCTGGCTTGGAAACTAAGTCCAGGTTGTTTTCCTCATACACTCCTGGGTATGGGGCCTGGGCTGAAGCATGCTCGACCTCCAGGAGCCACACTCCTAAAGAAAACAAACCTTCCTTTCCTTAGAAGTCGTCCTCTGTCAATGGCTCCTGAGGACCTGCCACTCTTCTAAAATGCTGGCTGGTTTGTTCTTGAGTGTGTCTTGTGCAGGAACCAGAACTGCTGGAGTTCATTGGTGTAGTGGTCCTGTAGTGTTCAGACCACATTGTTTCACTCTGGTCCTCCCTGACCTATGGTTCGTAGACTCTTTCTGCTTTCTCTTCTGTGATGATCCCAAGTCTTTTGTGGGTTGGGAGATGCAGATATAGATGTCGAATTTGTGCCTGAGCACTCCATTGACACTTATTTTTATTAATGTTGATAGTCAGTTTCTCATACAGAAAAGACGTACTTGAAACTGTCTATTGCCATTCTGTTTCATCTAACTGCACTCCCCCAATCCCACAACCCCACCAAGCCCATGTGAGTAAACTCTTCTCCCACAGCCTCCCTGATTCACCTTCTACCAACTCACCTTTTTGTCCTGCTTTATTTCATGGATTTTCTTACTGTTCTTTGAAAATTCGATGACCTTTTGCTTAGGAGTTTTCACTTATTTTTCCCCATGTCTGCAATGTGATCCATTGTGGTGAGCCACAGGAATATGTTATAATGAGTCCAGCTGTGTATTAAAGCTATACCTTGACCAGGCCAAGGGTCAGTCAAGTGGAAAGCCATTTAGCATGGACTATTTGGTGTTACACAGCTTAATATTCAGCTGTGCCTTGTTACGAATTTCTTGTGTTTACAATTTCCATATAATGTGTGTGTGTGAACTTCCTGTTCGGGCCAGTACTTGGATAAGGTCATGTAGACAGAACCAAGCAGGTGGTAGATGCATAGCTTTGCTTCTTGTGCAAATGAAGCTCAGACTATCCCCTTGCCTTCAGGCCTAGTAGCTCTCCAGAGCAAGTGATTGAGAACAAAAGATATTTTTTACATTATCAAGGTGGAAGGTAGGGTGGAGCAACATTCCTGAGGAGGCAGAGAACTGCATGGCCAGGGGAAGAAGGAACAGGTGTTTTCTGTAGAGAAGACAGAATGGCATGACCAGGGAGAAGGGAAGAACGCAGAGGTTTTGTAGAGTTCATCAGAGCGAGGAGCAGAGAGCAAGTAGAGATGGAGAGAGAAGAAACAGAGGATGAAGATGAGGAGGGAAGCATAAGAGCATAGTTGTTTGCAGGACTATGAGAGGGCAGTAAAAGAGGACAAGAGGAACTGAGTGTCAGGATGGAACTGAAGCTATGGAGACAGGATTTCATCCCAGAAAAATAAAGTAGATGGACAAAGAGCTTGGTGTATCTAGAGTTATTCCTGCCCTGAATGTCTGACAGAGCTGTGGCTTTATGGATATAATTTTGTCGTAGAGGAATAAAGTTAACAGACATAAGAGCACAGTGTACATAGATTTTTTTCCCCTCGGATATCCCATGGCAGATGTAGCGTCTTACCCGGACTCTTGGCAATCCCTAATCCATATTTCTTTGTCTGTTGCTTTTATTTGGGAATACTCTTCAAATATCACCTTATCAGACTGCTTCCCTATCCACATCAAGTAATATATGAGTTAACATAAGCACATCCAACTCTCTGTTTCTTACCCTTCTTTGCTATTTCTCCATAATATCACCTGGTTATTATGTATTTATTCATACACTTGTTTTTATTATCAGACTTTCTTTAGTGTAATGTAAATTCCATGAGGGCAAGGTTTTCTCTTGTATACTATACGTCTAGTACTAGAATAGTGTCAGCACATACTAAGAAGGATGTAAGGAGGCATAAACGTGTGTTCTTGAAACATGCATTTCTCAGAGCAGTGGGTGAATCACACAGGATGTATGCAGCAGGATAAACCAACTCACTAAAGGAAACATTGGGAAAGGCAAATGTCTGTACAGGGACCTTTTCTAACAAGCTGCTCACAGGCTCTCTGCAGTATAACATTGTTTATACACTAGAATTCTTTTGTAAAAGATACATTTTCAAAATTATTTGGAAATTTAGTTCACGTATTAATAATCAGTGTAGAAGAAAAAATTCCAGAAACTAATGTGACATCTCTTTAGGCAATTTTATTTATTTATTTAGTCTTTTCTTAGGTATTTTACTGTAATTTTACATTTTTTTTTAATTTTTGAGATTATAATGTAATTACAACATTTCTTCCTTCCCTTTCCTCCCTTCAAATATCCCTCCCCACTTTCCTTCAAATCATGACATCTTTTTCATTAATTGTTATTGTATGCATATATATGTATGTATATGTGTATGTATATGAGGTATACATGTATTCCTAAATATAGCCTGTCTAATCCATATACTGTTACTAGTATGAATGTATATAAATTAGGCCCATTTGAAAATATTTTGTGCTCTAATATTTAAATTAATTTTACCTTAATCATTAGATATCAGTTGTATTTCAGGCAGTGTCAGGCTCTGGTAATATGTACCACTCAGGTAAGAATAGTTTGTTACAGCAGTAGTTTATTTGTTATTGTCTTACATTTTCAAGACTCATATGTATATCAATATGTATAACATTGATGCATGCATATGTAATTGATGTGTGTCTACATACATACATGCATACATACATTTCCATATATCAATTATTAAGCTATTTCTTGCCATCTGCATTTTCTGTTTTCTGTGGAGACCAGTTGCTTCTCAGGTGTTGGGATAGAGGTATGTGTCATTGTGCACAGTTTATCTACTCCGTTTCTCAGAGAAGTAAGAGACTAAGACTAACCCGAGGGCTTGGTGCTAGAAAAAAGACAGAAGTAGAACTTAAATTTAAGTGTTTGTTAGAACTAAGGGTTTTGTTGTTATAATTTGATAACTTTATGACTTAAAATACACGTTTCTACACATTTCTTAACAGAATGTTGAAAACACTATTGTTGGCATAGTTCACACACAAGGAAAATGTGCTATATAAAAATGCCATGACGTGGTCATAGTTTATAACTAATTCTTCAGTGGAAGGGTCAACTCTTGAATTCATGGCATGGAACTTTAAGATCAATACCTTTATCTTGTCCATTTGACTAAGAAATATTAGTATAATATTGAAAGATAAAACATTTAGTTTTGAATGAAAACAGGGAAATTTACTTGAAAAAATCCCCAAATAGTCAATTCAAAATAGAGCTTCATCTGTAGCTGATGAGGAAATAGACACCTGGCATGTACAGTTATTCTCTATGGTCAGTCATGTGTGTATTTACTGTTACTTACTTATGGTTTGTGGCAGGTAATACAGTTTCATAAACCCAACACCACACAGAGTTTAAGAGCGGCCGAGAAGACAGAGAGAAGAACGCACACACCATAAGCTTCCTGAAGCAGGAACAGTGGCCACGTTTGGCTCCAAGGCGAAAAAGAGCTTGTTTGGCTTCACAGTTTACTTGTTTGAAATATAATTTAAGCAAAAAAATGCCAAAATTTCTTTGTAGTAAACCCCAAAAGAGATTTCTTCTGAGGGCCTTTGTAAAAAAGGACCTTCTATGGCACAGTGATCAGTTTTGTTCTTATATACCATTCATTTTTTGACAATATCCTATGCACTGAATGAAGACATCACTGTGTAACACAAATCCTTATAGGCTTATAGGAATTCATCAGTATTTTACAGTATCTTATGTCCCCCCCCAAAAAAAATCATGAAGCTGAAGGAGGGGTTTCAGATACAATGGAACTCAAGTGTTGAGTACATCAGTGGAAGCCTATCACTCTGTCGAGCCTTCCGTTCTGGGAGGGACTCTTATTTTTAAGGGAACATGACAGGCACATTTGCATATGCTTCTCCTAGACCAGTTTCCTCAGAGACTTCTCCTATCACATATCCAGCAAGTTACCTACAGTCGGAAAGGAGTTTCTGGGGAAAATGAACAACAGAGATGAAGCTTAACAATAACAAAGAAACTCACACTCTGGTTTTCCTATTTGAATTAGAGAAAGGCAAGTCATATGCTCTGATAGTTATTTAAAATTGGATTTTTTAAAAAGGTTTTATACAATGAAATCATGAAATTTGTAGGCAAATGGATGGAACTAGAAAGAATTGTCCTGAGTGAGGTAACCCAGACCTAGAAAGACAACCACAGTATGTACTCACTCTTAAATGGATAGTAGATGCAAAGCAAAGGATAAACAGTTTACAATTCACAACCTCAGAGAAGCTAGGTAAAAAGGATGATCCTAAGAGGGACACACATGGAGGGCCCCAGGAAAGGAAAATAGTTAAGATCTCCTGGGTAAACTGGAAGGAGGGGGTTGAAGGGAAGGGACGAGTGATGGGAACAGGAGGGACTGAGATGACCCAGTTGAGGGAGGGATGGAGAAGGAGAACAATGAAAGAGATGTCTTGATAGAGGGAACCATTATGGTGTTAGGGAGAAACCTGGTGCTAGGGAAATCCCTAGGAACCCACAAGGATGACACCAGCTAAGACTCCTAGCAATAATGGAGAGGGTGCCTGAACTGGCCTACCCAGAGGGTGCCTGAACTGGCCTACCCCTATAATCAGATTAGTGACTATCTTAATTGTCATCATAGAACCTACATCCCGTAACTGATGGAAGCAGATGCAGTGACCCACAACCAAGCACTGGGCTGAGCTCCTAGACTTCAGTGAAAGAGAGGGAGGAGGGATCACAGGAGCAAGTAAGGTCAAGACCAAGATGGGGGAAACCAGAGACAGCTGACCCAAGCTGGTGGGAGCTCATGGACTCTGGCCTGACAGCTGGAGAAGATGCATGGGACCGAACTAGGCCCTCTAGATGTGGGTGACAATTATGTGGCTAGATCTGTTTGGGGAACCTCTGGCAGTGGGACCAGGATTTATCCCAGGTGCATGAACTGGCTTTTTGGAACACATTCCCTAGGGTGGGACACCTTGCTCAGCCTTGACACAAGGGGGAGGGGCTTGGTCCTGCCTCAACTTAGTATGCTAGACTTTGTTGACTCCCCACCCACGGGAGGCCTTACCCTCTCTGAGGAATGGATGGAAGGGTGGATTGGGAGAGGTGGGGGCAGGAGAAGGTGAGGAGGGGGAAACTGGGATTGGTATGTAAAATGAAAAACAACTCATTAAAAATAAATAAAGATTTTATATTTATTTATCTACTTACTTATCATGTTTGTGAGCACATAGGCACATGTGTGTATTTGTGTGTGCACACACAGGCACACATGTGTATTTGTGTGTGCACAGGCCACAGCATGTGTGTGGCATTCAGAGGATCTCCTTTTTACCTTCCACCATGTGGATTTGAACTTAGGTTGCCAGGCTTGGAAGCAGGTATCTTCACCTCCTGAGCCATTTTTCTGGGCTTTACCATCAGGAAAACATACACATTTTCCCACATCTGTCTTCTTATTTCTTATGTGTTGCATTTTATATGTTCTGGATGGTTTATTCTTGTTTGCTATATAGGATCAAATTATCTTTTCCAGTATATGTCTTGAAGCTGAATGTGTCTTTTTAAAATAGGTTTGCGGAATCTGCTGTTAGATCATAGATTTCAATTTCAATAAATTGAATTGGTTCTGGTCCTCTTTGTGAGTTTTGATTGTTGGTTAAGACGTACTCTTCACTGCAAAGGCCATGGAATGGTTCTCCAAATCTTCCTCTAAAGTTTCCAAGGTTCCAGCCCTCTGTACCTCCAGTTGTTTTGAGCTGGTTTTGATTGTGGTGAGAAAGCGACCCAACTGCCTTCTTCTACTGGGTGTTAGCATTGACAGAGAGATGTGACATCATTTTCCATCCAGATGGCAAAGTGACCACATTTCATTAAACAATCTCTTCTTACTTACTGAAAATGTTTGTCTAAATGTAAAATGTGCCAGTTATGTGAAAGCAAATCTCTCCTCTCTTTTCTGTATTCCATTCCTCATCTCAACTCTTTCCTCTTTTTTTCCTCCAAAATTGTCAGAGGCATTCTTGGCTCTTTACACTCCCATACACAATTCGGAATCTTTTGTCCCCAGCTTTCATGAGCAGCATCATCTAGCTTTGGATTGTCCTGATGCTAACTTTGGGGACCCAGTGGGTTGCTATTCTACTTTTCAAGCTTCTTGAAGAGATTTTTTATAATAGAGGTTTATGGATTTACTGAAGGTTTGGTAGAGAGTCATTTCTAAAATTGTCTCAGTTTATATCTTCTTCATGGAAACTTATCTTGGATTAATTATTTTTAGAAATAAGCATAACCCTCTAGTTTTATAATTACAGTCAATTTTGATAAAATGTGTTTTTAGAAGATTAATTTTTAAAAATGTGAAGATATTGTTTATAGAATTTCCACTCTTACTGCTTTTAACTAAACACTTTATTTTCTTTGTTTCTCAGTCTTCTGTTTTTGTCAGCTTTCTAATATACCAGTTTCTCTTAATAATTTCTATAATTTTTCCTCTCATTAACTTTCATTAACTTAATTATTCCTTGCTTTCTTCTTTCTTTGATTTTACTTTGTACTTTTGCTGTTTTCCTGAGTCCTGTGCTTAATTGCCTTGAAATACTCTTTTTAAACAAATTATTCTTCTCTTATACATTACATCCTGACTGCAGTTTCCCCTCCTCCCACTCCTCCTAGTTCCTCTACACACACCTCCCCTCACCCTGAGATCCACTCCTCCTCCATTTCCCTTCAGCAAAGAGCAGGCCTCCCAGGGATGTCGAGTTGCAACAAGATTAGGCACCTCCTCTTATATCAAGTCTGGATGAGGCAACCCAGTAGGAGGAAAAGAGTCCCAAGAGCAAGGGAAAAAGTCAGAGGCACTATTCACTCCCACTGTTAGGAATCCCACAAGATGACCAAGCTGCACAACTATAACATATATGCGGAGGACCTAGTTCAGACCCATGCAGGCTCTATGATTGTTGCTTCAGTCTCTGTGAGTACCTATGAGCCCTACTTAGTTGATTCTGTGGACAGTGTTCTGAGTGTCCTCAATCCCTCTGGCTGCTATAATCCTTCTGCCCCTCCTCTGCTCCTCCTCTGCCCCTCCTCCACAGGACTCATGGAGCTCCTAATGTTTGGCTATGGGTCCCATCAGTTACTGGATGAAGTCTCTCTGATAACAATTGGCTAAGAGCCGATTTATGAGTACAGGAGAATATTATTAGGAATCACTTCATTGACCTTTTCTTTGGCCAGTTGTATTTGGTTCTATCTTTCATCTCTAGACTGTTTTTGTTTGTTTGTTTTTAAACAAATCCTTTTCTTGCTTGAGTGTCTCATCAGTATTGCTGCCTAAACATGACCTACACAAGACTGACACCAACAGACTTGATAACACGGACAGGGGAACACTCATGAGGCTTCAACTCAGAACTATAGACAACCAAGACATGATGAGAGTGGGAGAAATAGTCTTCTTCAAGGAAGAGAGCACCAATTGGTTATCTAATACCAAAAGGTCAACTCTGACATTATAGACTTATAAGTAACATTATACAGATTGAGCAGGCTGTATTTATGTATTTAGAAACACATATACACATAAGTGTCATGAAATTGAAAGGCAACAATAGTGGTGGGTGCATGAGATGGACTGGATGGAAGAGACAGAGGAAGTAAATGATATAATTATATCATAACCTCAAAAAAAAAAAAAAACCTCCAGCTTTTTATTTTGAACAAGTAAACTCATTTTTAAAAATAGTTGTGAAGTTTTCCATTTTATAATAACTAAAGCATATCACAGTCTTAGTTATTTTGTGTGTCATTCTATAGTATTTTTTGTTTTTAATTATTTTTGTTTTTTAATTATAATAATGCCATATCTACCTTTCACTTCCTTCCTTCCAACCACTTCCATGCAACTCCCTAACTCTCTTCAAATTCACGGTCACTTACTTTTAAATTATTGTTTTACAAACACACACACACACACACTCACACACACATTTCTAAATGCATAAATACAGCCTGTTCAGTCTATATGATGTCACCTATAACTGTATGGTCTCAGGGCTGGCCACGTGGTATTGGACAACCAATTGGGATGCTCTTTACTGGGGAAGACCATTTCTTCTACTTCTCCTTTTGAACATATATGATAATGCATGTGGGATAAATTCTAAAAAGTGGTTTTTAGGTTTTGTAATTTCAGAGAAAGTACAACCTATTTTTACATGAATTTTCTAGCATGTATGCTTTTGTATTGCATTGGTATATTTATAGCACATGGTGGTGATGGTGGTGATGTGTGTGTGTGTGTGTGTGTGTGTGTGTGTGTGTGTTGCATTTTATTGCTTTGGAGGAGTATACATAATAGCCTAATTCAGGAGTGGTGTTAATGTAAGTCTTTGTTGGAGAGATGGATAAATTTCCAGGACTTTTAGGCAGAAATCTTGGTTAAGGAAATTATCAAAGACAACTGGAGTCTCCAAGGGTTCCTCTTCGACCTTTCCTAGGTGATATCAGACATTTTTATACTTGAAACAAATACTTAAATAAAACTTAAACAAAAATAAATAAATACTTAAATAAAACTCAAAACAAAACTTAAATAGCATTTTTATAAATATTATTTATTTAAGTTATTTATTTAACTGTCAGAAAAACCTATGAAAGTGATGAATCCTCTCTGCCATGAATTTGTTCTCAGTCTCTTGATTCTACTACAGCTCCCTGACTTTGCTTAATTCCTAGCTAGCTAGAGAACTGATCACAAAATCCCTAATAACTAAATGACTGCCCTCTGACTATTTACTTATTATACAATAACTGCTGGTACATTTATGGGTTGCCACTTTGTGAATTTAATTATTCCCCTCTAATTCACATAGTAACATGATGACCAAGTTTATGTAGTTTGATTCTGTTTACCTTGTCACAGGTGTTTGATCCAAAGTCAGATGTCATACTCAAGCTGATGCATTTGTTTTTACCTGAGAACATGGACTCACATTGAGTGCATCTGCTCCCCACTATGACTGTCCTTTCTTATTGGAATCTGAAGAAGCTTTATAAACAATTCCGGAATCAGACATTGTTCTCATGGGATGGGAATTTAATAACAATAAACAACAGAATCATATGAAACATGGTTATGAGAGATCAGAAGTGAAACCCAACTTACGGATGGTCGACGACCTTGGCTTTAGCAGTTTTGTTGATGCTGCCATTGTTTTTTGATCTGAAACTCAGCTGTTCTTGGGTTTCTTTGTGTCAAACTTCTCCTTCTCATTAAACTAGTTTAAAAGGTTTTCTAAAGTTGATTCTACAATGGTTTGTTTTGAATATAAAGTTGTGAGTGTTCCAAATGTTCTTCCAAAATCCACTAACCACAAATTCTAAGTGAGAAATTCCTTTTTGTTGTGTGATGTACAATTTTGTGGTATTCACTTTATGAAGTTAAAGCAATCGTTTTCACTAAAAATTAATTTCCATGTAAATACTTCTGTGTGTTTCATAAGAAGTAAAATCATTTTTGCTAAATTACTGAAAAATCTCTCTCTCTCTCTCTCTCTCTCTCTCTCTCTCTCTCTCTCTCACACACACACACACACACACACACACACACACACACACACACACACACACACTTTCTAATCATAGGACAGACTCAAATTTGTGTGAATTTTAATGTTCATTGCAAACCCAAGGCTTTGTTCTGCTTAAGGAGGTACATTCTTACCTTTTAAATTTTCCCAGTAGAATTTCACAGAATAAAAACTGATTCTCTTTCACAAAAGAGAGAAACGTCTGCTCCCTTCATTTTATCCCAATGAAGTGCAGTTTCAGTTTAGAATTCTGTAAGTGTGCCTATATATGCCTACAAAAAAATGCCAGGTTGAAAAAAAAAAAACAAAAACCATCAGGCCTAATTTCTGAAGAACAGAAAAGATTCCTTCATCTCATGTACTAATTTCAAAAGGCATTGAAGGTAAGCTTCCTGAAACATGGTATATTGACTTATTTATACACATTTTCTGAATTTTTAAAGTTTTTCCTTCCTCATTCTTTCAGACAGAGTGGCACAGTGTTGCGCAGGCTTCTGACCCCCTTGAAGCGGTCTCCTCAGCACTGGGGTTACGGGTGGGGGCCACACTTCCACTCTCACCTTTGCAGACAAAACTTTGATATTTCTTTGACTTTGTTCAGAAGTAGAGAGCAGACTCAGAGCTCTTGCCAGGTCCAGAGGTAAGTCACATGATCACGTGTAGCACTCAGCACCTGGTAACAGGAAGCAACTGGTGGAATTGATGTCTTCCAGTAGTTTGGATTTGGACCTACTGTATATACATATTATTATAATTTAAATGAATTTATTTTACAAAATCTTTAAGCCTGAAGCCTTGACAAATGTAATTCTTATTTTAATTGAGTTAATTTTGGGGGACTCTTTAAATTTCTATGTCTATGGGCGTTTTGTCGATATGCATATAGAGATCATCAAATCCCCTGGAACTGGAATTACTGAAGGTTGTGAGCTGCCATGTGGACACTGGAATTGAACCTGGGTCCTCTAGAATAGCCAGTGTCCTTAACCATTGAGTCATCTTTCCAGCCCTCAATGTAATTGTTTTTTGGCAATTTTATTTTATTTGGAGGAAAGACACAAAATACTCTGCCCTTGAAAAATTTAAAGACCCAAAAGATGGCTATGGTACACATTTTTTTTTTATCCAAACCCTAATATTTTACATAATTACAAAAATCATGACAGCAAAACAAGAAATACAAACCATTTTCCTAAAAGGGATATCTAACACTATTCTTAATTAATGGTAACAAATTTTGACTTTCCTATCTTTCAGGTGGCTTAACAAGCTAGAAAGCAATTCCTTTTACATATAGCTAAATATAACAGAGAATTTCCTCAGAGTAAGATACCCTTACTTTCTGTATAATCAGCTATATGTAATTTTCTCTTTATTATAAATAATTATCTAAACATCACTAAATCTACTCATCAAAATGTTTAAAATCAAGTAGACATTGTTTCTTTTTCATGCTATGAGATGAAGAAAAAACAGTTTTTTGCTTTTTATTTCTATCCCTGGAAATTTATGCTGCAAAGACTACTGCCCCCCAACCAAGAGCAATAATAAATTAAAAACAATTAGACCAAGTTTGGAAGATAGTTTGTTCCCTAAAGGAAACACATCCTAAGAAGCAATGCAGCAAATAATGAATAAATCATGAGCCTATGAGTCCCAGGGTCTCTCCAGAGACACAAAACCAACCTGTTCTGTGCAACATTGGAAGGAACAGGAGTCAAGCTTGTGGGTGAAAGTACAGACTCAAATAGAACCTCCCTTCATTCATCCTGCCCTATTATATAAGGACAAGAAAGACAATTGGCCCAAGATCTATTCACCATTTTAGATTTATGGAGGTTTGAATAAATATGGTCCCCCTAGGACCATAGAAAATGGCACTATGGGGAGGCATAGCCTTGTTGAGGTAGGCATGGACTTATTGAAGGAAGTGTGTCACTGAGTGTGGGCTTTGAGACTTCAGATGCTCAAGCCTGGTTCAATGTCACCATTTTTCTGCTTCCTACAGATCCAGATGTAGAACTCCCAGCTCCTTCTATGGTACCATGTGTAACTATGTGCCACCATGCTTCCCACCATGACAATAATGGATTAAAACTCTGAAACTATAAGCCAGTTCCAATTAAATGTGTTGTGGGATATTTGGGTACTGTGTGAAGATTTATTGCTGTGATTGGTGTAAAAACAGGCTAAATGGTCAATAGCTAAGCAGGAGGTATAGGCAGAACTTCTGGACAGAAAGAAAACTCTGGACAGAAGAAAGACAGAGTTGCCAGCCAAACATAGAACAAGTTGGAGGTACTAAATGAAAAAGAGGTAACCTAGGCATATGGCGGGACATAGATTAGTAGAAATGGGCTAATTTAATTTACAAGAACTAGTTATGGAGAAGCCTAAGCTATAGGCTGAGCTTTCATAATTAATAAGATGCCTCCATGCATTATTTGGGAGCTGGCTGGTGGGACAGAGAAAGACTTGTTATATAAATGTTTGATGGTCATGGTGTCTCTTCACAGCACTAAAAACCTTAACTATGACAAGATCCATTAGAACTTACTTAGTTCTATGCTTTATATATACACATCCTGACTTGGAACAGCTTTTTTCTCACCTTTGCTGATACACTGCTTTTTTTTAATTAAAAAATTTCTTTGTTATTAAAAAGAAATCTAGTAAGTAGGGAATGGTAACAGATTTAAGAGCTGTTTCCAAGGTAATTCAGCCAATGGGCTCTCTACAATATGGAATTCCTTTGCCTTCTCTGTTACCTAAAGGATGGCCTCTTATAGTTATTGATTTAAAAGACTGTTTCTTCTCAATACCATTACAAGAAAAAAAAAACCAGAATAATTTGCCTTCACAGTGCCTACTTATAATAATTCTTGGCCTGTTAAGAGATATCAATGGAAGGATCTCCCACAGGGAATGTTAAATAGCCCAACCCTGTGCCAATATTTTGTATGATAGCCGTTTTAAGTAATATTTAAATAATTTCCTCAATCTATAGTTCACCATTACATGGACAACATTTTACTAGATGATTCAAATGTAAATACTTTGGAAAGAATGTTCAAAGAAGTAAAGAAAATTTTGCCTTGTTGGGGATTACAAATTGCTCCTGAAAAGATACAAAGAAAAGATTCTATTAATTATTTAGAATATAAAATAGGTCTAAACAAAAAAATTAGACCCCAAAAGGTACAAATTAGAAGAGATTGATTACAGACTCTTAATGACTTTCAAAGATTATTAGGAGACATTTTCAATCTATGGACCACCATTGGGGTAAAAAATGATGAACTGAGTAATTTGTTCAAAACCTTAGATGGTGACAAGTACTTAAATAGTCCAAGAGAATTATCAGCTGAAGCTGAGAGAGACTTGGCTTTGGTGGAAAAGAAAATAGAGGATGCACATGTGGATCGTTTGGATCCAAAGCTTGATTACATTTTGGTTATTTTATGCTCTAAGCATTCTACTATAGGAGGGAATTTTAATGCAGAGGGAAGATACTATATTGAAATGGATATTTCTACCAAATAAACAAAGTAAAAAAACTAAAAACTTATGTGGAAAAGATCTCTGAGTTGATTTTAAAAGAAAAGTTGAGACTTCATCAATTACCAGGAATAGACCCAGCAGAAATTATAGTACCTTTAACTAATGATGCAATTGACAAATTATGGACAGAAAGTAAATCTTGGCAAAGAGTTTGCAGTAATTTTTTTGGGGGGGGATTAACAACAAATATCCCCAAAGAAATAGAATTCAACTTATAAAGAGAACTAACTGAATTCTGCCTCTCATTGTACAGGAAACACCAATATCTGGAGCCCCTACATTGCATACTGATGCAAACAAGTCAGGAAAGGCAGGTTACACATCAGAAAATTTAAGTAAAGTAGTTCAAAGTCCTTATAATTCTGTTCAAAAATAGGAATTATATGCCATTCTGATGGTATTAATGAAATTTTCAGAAACTCTCAATGTAGTTACTGACTCTCAGTATGCAAAATGAGTGGTCTTACACATTGAAACTCTTGAATTTTTCCCTGATAAGTCAGAATTAAGTTAGTTTTTTATTCAGTAACAAGAAATAATCAGGAATAGGAATCATCTCTTATATGTAACTCACATTTGTTCCCATATAGGTCTGCCAGGCCCTCTAGCACAAGGTAACTACAAGATTGATCAACTATTAATAGGAAATGTACTGGAAGCCTAAGAGTTTCATAAATAAACATAATGTCAATAGTAAGGCTTTTCAAAAAGGATTTTTTTTATAACCTGGCAACAAGCCAAGGAAATCTCAAGAAAATGTCCTACTTGTTCTTGATACACTCAAACTCCTCTACCAGAACAATGTAACCCAAAGGGTACTCAGAGGAATGAAATTTGGCAGATGGATGTGTTTCATTTTGTAGAATTTGGAAAATTAAAATATGTATACTACATCTTTGATATTTATTCAGGATTTAAATGGGCAACTGCTCTGAATTCCAAAAAGGCTTATCTTGTAATCACTCATTTGCTAGAAGTTATGACCATCATAAGTATGCCTGTACAAATTAAGACTGACAATGCTCCAGCTTATATCTCTGGTAAAATGAAACAGTTTTTTTGCTTATTATACTATAAAACATATTACAGGCATACCACACAATCCTACAGGATAAGCAGCATAGAAAGATCAAATTGAGCTCTAAAGGATATGCTAAATAAACAGAAAGGAGAAACAAAGACCCCCAGAAATAGATTATATAATGCTTTATTAACTTTGAATTTTCTCAATGCTAATGAGAAATGAACAACAGCTGTGGAGAGACATTAGTTAATAGAAAATAACTACAGGATTAAATCAGTCTGTATAATTGAAAGATGTGCTGATCTCATAATGGAAACCAGGATATGTGTTGTGTTGGGGACGAGGTTTTGCCTTTGTTTCCACCAGAGAAGAAAAGCTATGAATACCATCAAAATTGATAAAGGTTTGACTTGAACAAGAGAGACCTCTTAATTAGAAGAGGTGATAGTTCATCAACCAGTGTGACCATTCAATTTAAACTAACTGTATATGACTAGAAATGCTTTTCATTTGTATAACTATAACTTGCCAAAAGGGAACTTCCCCAAAAAATAGGGTTGGGGAAGGAATTTGTTTTTGTCTTTTAGGAGAATGAAGTCATCCAGCTAAGAAATCTGAAGAACACTGGACAAATGAGAGATCTGAAGAAAAAGGACAAATCATCTGGAAAAAAATGTCCCACAAAAAAGATTTTCTGCAGTGAACCATGACCACACCTAACAGCAACTTTGAAGTCTCCAAAAAGATGATGGGACCCCACAATGATGATTCCATCAGGGCAATGATAATGCCATTAAGCTGACAGACACCACCCAAAGATTGGCTTTGGACTACAAAATGCTCAGAAAATATTGAGATGGCTGGCTGAGATGATATAGCCTTACAGACTACTCCAATCAGGACTTGACCATTATCCTCAATTTTCTTTGCATCTCTATAAGATTACCAGCACCCCAAATCAGCAGGAAGTATCTTAGAAAATTATGCTCACATTCCCAAAATAGTGGATTATGGATGTTTTTCTTTGTCAAGGGGTTGATTACAGATTGTTATTAGTCATAGTTGGTCTCTTTCTAAAAGAAGAAAGGGAAATATGATATAGAAATGCATTATACAGTAATGATAGGGTAGATTACTGAATATACTCTAAAAATATAGAAATGATGGCATCTAAGGGTAGATTATTGAATCTACTCTGAAAAGAAAAAAAGAGGATATAAGATAAAGATATAGATATAAGATAAAAGGTAGATTATTGAACCTACTCTGAAAAAATATAGAAATAATAAAAATAAAGTATAGATTATTGAGAGAACACCAGCACCTGATTGGACTAAGAGGTGAGTCTTTGCCTAAGTAGGGCCCAGGGGCACAACCATGCACCCCAACACCACCACCCATTACAGTTCCAGTTTCAGTCCAGTTGGGCAGGCAGACCTCCTGAAGACAGGTCAGACTACCTCCATCTCCCATCAGACCCTGTAACCCAAGCCCCACGTCCCCCAAATCCCACCCACCCTCTGAGACTGAAACTGTTCCCTGGGACAGAGACTGCCAACATCCGATTGGACTAGGAGGTGAGTCTTTGTCTAGGTGGGACCCAGGGGCACAACCCTGTGCCCCTACACCACCACCCATTGCAGTTCCAGTTTCAGGCCAGTCAGGCAAGTAGACCTCCTGCAGACAGGCCAGACTACCACCATCCCCCACCAGACCTTGTAACCTACAAGCCCCACCCCTCCCAACCTACCTGAGTGCCAAGATTACAACTACTCCTTGAGACAGAGCCCACAAGGGCCAATTAGACTAAGAGCTTCTCCCTGAGACAAATAGTCCATCAGCACTGACTAGACCAAGAGCTCCCACTGGACCAAGAGTATTGATCAGACCAAGAGAGCCTTCCTCAGATACAGACACCGATTGCACCAAGCAGAGAAAGAGATGGGTAGACGTCAGTGCAAAATTATAGTCAACAGCAAAAAACCCACCATGGCTCCATGAGAACCTATATCAGCAAGACCTGAACATCCCAACATAGAAGAAACAGAAAGAATCAACCTTAAAAATGACCTTAAGAAGATGATAGAGATCTTTAAAGAGGAAATGAAAAATTCCCTTAAAAAATTAGAGGAAAAGTCAAACAAAAAAATGGGAAGCCATCAGTAAATCCCTTGAGAGCCAAGAGAAAGCAATTAAACCAATGAGGGAAACAGATCAAGATTTGAAATCTGAAATCAAGGCAATAAAAAAGACATAAACTGAGGTAATGCTGGAAGTAGAAAATCTGAGGAAACGATCAGGAACTACAGATGCAAGCATAACCAACGAGATGGAAGAGCAGATATATGGTGTTGAAGATATGGTAGAGGAAATAGATTCATCAGTCAAAGAAAACACTAAAACCAACAAAGTTATGGCCCAAAATGTCCAGGAAATCTGGGACACCATGAAAAGACCAAACCTAAGAATAATAGGGATAGAAGAAGGAGAAGAATACCAACTCAAAGGCACAGAAAATATATTCAATAAAATCATAGAGGAAAGCTTTCCTAACCTAAAGAAGGAAATGCCTATAAAGATACAAGAAGGTAACAGAACACCAAACAGACTGGATTCAAAAACAAAACAAAACAAAACCCTCCCCTCACCACATAATATTCAAACCACTAAACATACAGAATAAAGAAAAAATATTAAGAGCTGAAAAGGAAAAAGGCCAAGTAACATATAAAGACAGACAGATAAGAATAACACCTGACTTCTCAATGGAGACTCTAAAAGCCAGAAGGTCCTGGACAGACATTATGCAGACACTAAGAGACCATGGATGCCAACCCAGATTATTATACCCAGCAAAACTCTCAATCAACATAGATGGAGTTAACAAAATATTCCATGATAAAAGCAGATTTAAACAATATCTCTCCACAAATTCAGCCCTACAGAATGCACTTGAAGGAAAAATCCAACCTTATGAAGTTAGACACACCCATGAAAACACAGGCAAGAGATAGTCCCCCATCAACAAATACCAAAGAAGGGAAACATACAACACCATCACCAAAAAATAACAGGAATTAACAATAACTGGTCATTAATATCCATTAATATCAATGGTCTCAATTCACCTATAAAAAGACACAGGCTAACAGAATGGATATGAAAACAAGATCCATCCATTTGTTGCATACAAGAAACACACCTCAATTTCAAAGACAGACACTACCTCAGAATAAAAGGCTGGGAAAGGGCTTCCAATCAAATGGATCTAAGAAGCAAGCTGGTGTAACTATCCTAATATCTAATAAAATAGACTTCAAACTAAAATCAGTCGAAAGAGATCAGGATGGACACTGCATGTTTATCACAGGGAAAAGCCAACAAGATGAAATCTCAATTCTGAATACTTATGCCCCAAATATAAGGACACCTACATTCGTAAAAGAAACATTACTAAAGCTTAAATCCCACATCAAACCTCATACACTAGTAGTGGGAGACTTCAACACCCCACTCTCATCAATGGACAGGTCTGCCAGACAGAAACTTAACAGAGAAATAAGGGAAATAACAGACATTATGACTCAAATGGACTTAATATATATCTACAGAATATTCTACCCTAACACAAAAAAATACACCTTCTTTTCAGCACCCCATGGAATCTTCTCCAAAATCGACCACATGCTTGGTCACAAAGCAAATCTCAACAGATATACAAAAAAATTGAAATAACCTCCTGTATCTTATCAGACCACCATGGCTTAAAGTTAGATTTTTAACAACAAAAATTACAGAAAGCCTACAGTCTCATGGAAACTGAATAATGCCCAATTGAATCACCAATGGGTCAAGGAAGAAATAAAGAAAGAAAATAAAGATTTCCTAGAATTCAATGAAAACGAATGTACAACATACCCTAACTTATGGGACACTATGAAAGCAATGCTAAGAGGAAAATTCATAGCTCTAAATGCCCACATAAAGAAGTCGCAGAAATCTCACACTAGTGACTTAACAGCACAACTGAAAGCTCTAGAACAAGAAAAAGCAAACTCACCCAGGAGAAACAGATGCCAAGAAATAATCAAATTGAGGGCTGAAATCAATAAAAGAGAAACAAAGAGAACAATACAAAGAATCAATGAAACAAAGAGTTGGTTTTTTGAGAAAATCAACAAGATAGACAAGCCTTATCCAAACTAACCAAAAGGCAGAAGAGAGAGAGAGAGAGAGAGAGAGAGAGAGAAAAATCCAAATTATCAAAATCAGAAGTGAAAAGGGAGACATAACAATAGACAAAGAGGAAATCCGGAGAATCATCAGGTCATACTTCAAAAACCGATACTCCACAAAATTGGAAAATCTGAAAGAAATGGATGATTTTCTGCACAGGTACCCCATACCTAAGTTAAATCAAGACCAGATAAACTATTTAAATAAACCAATAACCCCTAAGGAAATAGAAACAGTCATTAAAAGTCTCCCAACCAAAGAAAAGCCCAGGACCAGATGGTTTCAGCACAGAATTCTACCAGATTTTCAAAGAAGAGCTAATACTAATACTCTTCAAATTGTTCTACGCAAAAGAAACAGAAGGAACATTACCAAATTCCTTTTATGAGGCTACAGTCACCCTGATACCCAAATCACACAAAGATGCAACAAAGAAAGAGAATTACAGGCCAATCTCCCTCATGAACATTGATGCAAAAATACTCAATAAAATACTGTCTAGCCAAATCCAGGAACACACCAAAAAATTATCCACCATGACCAAGTAGGCTTTATCCCAGGGATGCAAGGATGGTTGAACATACAAAAATCAGTCAATGCAATACACCATATAAACAAACTGAAAGAAAAAAAACCACATGATCATCGCATTGGATACTGAAAAAGCCTTTGACAAAACCCATCACCCCTTCATGATAAAGGTTCTAGAGAGATAAGGAATACAAGGAACATACCTAAACATAATAAAGGCAATTTACAGCAAGCCAATTGTCAACATCAAATTAAATGGAGAGAAACTCAAAGTGATTCCACTAAAATCAGGAACAAAACAAGGTTGTCCACTCTCCCCATACTTATTCAACATAGTACTTGAAGTTCTAGCTGGAGCAATAAGACAACAAAAGGTGATCAAGGGGATAAAAATTGGAAAGGAAGAAGTCAAACTTTCATTATTTGCAGAAGATATGATAGTATACATAAGTGACCCCAAAAATTCTACCAGGGAACTCCTACACCTGATAAACTCCTTCAGTAAGGTGGTAGGATTCAATATTAACTCAAAAAATCAGTAGCCCTCCTAAATACAAGTGATAAATGGGCTGAGAAAGAAATCAGAGAAACACCACCCTTTACAATAGCCACAAATAATATAAAATACCTTGGGGTAACTCTAACTAAGCAAGTGAAAGACCTGTATGATAAAAACTTTAAGTCTCTGAAGAACGAAATCGAAGAAGATATCAGAAAATGGAAAGATCTCCCATGCTCGTGGATAGGTAGAATTAACATAGTAAAAGTGGTAATCTTACCAAAAGCAATTTACAGATTCAATACAATACCCATCAAAATTTCACAGACTTGGAAAGAGCAATAGTTAACTTCATATGGAAAAACAAAAAACTTAGGACAGCTAAAAGAATCCTGTATAATAAAGTGACCCCTGGAGGCATCATGATCCCTGACCTCAAACTCTCCTATAGAGCTATAGTAATAAAAACAGCTTGGTACTGGCATAAAAACCAACATGTGGACCAATGGAATCAAATGGAAGATCCTGACATTAATTCACACACCTATGAACATACGATTTTTGACAAAGAAACCAAAACTGTACCATGGAAGAAAGAAAGCATCTTCGACAAATGGTGCTGGAATAACTGGATGTCAACAGGTAGAAGATTGCAAATAGATCCACATCTGTCACCATGCACAAAACTCAAGTACAAGTGGATCAAAGACCCCAACATAAATCCAGTTACACTGAACTTGATAGAAGAGAAAGTAGGAAGCAGTTTTGAACGCATTGGCACAGGAGACCACTTCCTAAACATAACATCAGTAGCACAGACACTGAGAGCAACAATTAATAAATGGGACCTCTTGAAACTGAGAAGCTTTTGTAAAGCAAAGGACAAGGTCAGTAAGACAAAATGGCAGTCTACAGAATGGGAAAAAAATCTTCACCAACCCCACATCTGACAGAGGGCTGATCTCCAGAATATATAAAGAACTCAAAAAGCTAGACTTCAAAATACTGAACAATTCAATTAAAAAATGGGCTACAGTGCTTAACAGAGAATTCTCAACAGAAGAATCTCAAATGGCTGAAACACATTTAAAGAATTGCTCAGCATCCTTAGTTATCAGAGAAATGCAAATCAAAACAACTCTGAGATACACCTGTCAGAATGGCTAAGATCAAAAACACTGAAGACAGCTTATACTGGAGAGGATGTGGAGCAAGGGGAACACTCCTCCACTGTTGGTGGGAGTGCAAACTTGTACAGCCACTCTGGAAATCAGTATGGCGGTATCTCAGAAAATTGGGAATAAGTCTTCCTCAAGACCCAGCTATACCACTATTGGGCCTATACCCAAGGAATGCTCAATCTTACCACAAGGACACATGCTCAACTATGTTCATATCAACACTATTCGTAATAGCAACAACCTAGGTGCCCCTCAACTGAAGAATGGATAAAGAAAATGTAGTACATATATACAATGGACTACTACTCAGCAGTAAAAAACAATGATATCAAGAAATTCGCAGGCAAATGGATGGAACTAGAAAATATCATCCTGAGTGAGGTAACCCAGACTCAGAAGGACAAACATAGTTATGTACTCACTCATAAATGGATACCAGATGTGAGGGAAGGGATGACCAGACTGCAACCCACAGCTCCAGAGAGGCTAGCTAATAGGGAAAGACCCTAGGAGGGACACATGGATGACCCAGAGAAGGAGAAGTGGATGAGATCTACATGAGCGGACTGGGTGTGGGATGGGGCAGAGGGCAAGGAGTGGGGAATGAGAACATAGGGAAATAGGAGGATAGAGCTGGAACAGGGACAGAGTGGGAGGGCAGGGAGGGAAATACCATGATAGATGAGGACATCATGGGATAAAGAAGAGGCAGGGTGCTGGGGAGGCTCTCAGGAACCCACAAGGATGACACCACCTTGGACTGCTGGCAGTGGTCCAGAGGGTGCCTGGACTGGTCTACTCTGGTGACTGGTCTAGCAAATACCATTACTATCATAGAGCCTTTGTCCAGTGCCTGATGGAGACAGATGCAGAGATCCATGGCCAGGTGCCAGGCTGAGCTCTGGGAATCCAATTGATGAAAGATAGGAGGGATTCTGCAGGTGGGAAACATCAGGATTATGAGGGGAAGAAGACCGGCCACACTAGTGGAAGTCCATGAACTGTAGAATAGTGGCTGTGAAGCCCCCATGGGACTGGAGTAGCCCTCTGGATACGGAAGACGGTTGTTTGGCTCTAACTATTTGGGAAGCACCCAGGCAGGGGGATTGGGATCCCTCCCTGGTGCGTGGGTAGGCTTTTGGGAATCTGATGCCTATGGTGTGGTGCCTTGGGCAGCCTTGGTACAGTGGGGAGGGCCTTGGACCTTCCTAGGCTCAGTGTGCCAGGCTTTGCTGACTCCCCATGGGAGAACTTGATTTGGGGGATGTGGGAATGGATGTGGGGTGGCTTGAGAGGGAGGGCTGGGAGATGGGAGGAGGGAGGAGATGGGATCTGTGGGTGGTATGTAGAGTGTGTAGAATTTTTTTTTAATTTTATAATTTAATTTAATTTTACATATCAGCCACGGATTCCCCTGTCCTCCATCCTCCTGTACCCCTCCCCCCAATCGACCCCCCATTCCCATCTCCTCCAGGGCAAGTACTCCTCTGGGGAGTCAGCTCAGCCTGGTAGATTCAGTAGAGGCAGGTCCAGTCCCCTCCTCCCTTCACCCAGGCTGAGCAAAGTGTCCCAGCATAGGCCCCAGGCTCCAAAAAGCCAGCTCATGCACTAAAATTTCTTATGACAGTTAAGACGTTTTAATAGCATAGATTTCTTTTTTTATGACAATGGGACATATCTGCTCCTGGCAGCACTAATCTACTTCAGAGAAGATGATGGTCATTGATAAAACTCCATATGGAGTTTGCTTTCTTTATGGCAATTTAGGCACTGGGAAAGAAAATGCCCTTGCCTCAACTTCTGACAGCATGCTGTCCAAAATGGATAAGCAGGGCACAAAAGAGAGGACTGCTAAACCTTGCCAAGACAGTGTAGAAAGATCCTTCAGAAAATCCTGCTTCACAGATAAGTCTGTCAGAAATACTAGGCCTATAGGTCAAAGATGGATGCCCCAACATTGCAGAGGAAACTTGGGTGACTGTCTAGGTAGCCAGTTGTTTCTGTCATTCCTCACATTTTTTGGAAGTCGCTTGTTTGCGCTTCCTGTTTAACTAGGTAATTTTATTTCCTTCTTGGGTCTCTGAGGGAGTTGAAACTAAATAGTTATAATTATAGTTTTCCTTGTTAACCAATTCAGAAAAAGAACTTTACTAAAGAGGTGCAAAATGTATAAGTTTGAAAGACATCAAAAGATAGTTTTGGGTTGGTAATTCAAGTTAGAATAGAATGTGAATTAGGTACAACATTTTGGACTCAGCAAAATAGGATAGATAATGGAGTATTTTCTCTGAATTTGTCAAATGTCTACGGACTGGACATTGTTAATGTAATTCTTGACTGTATATATTGTATATACATATTGTATATAGTTTTTCTTATATTAGTTATAGCCTTCTATTATTTTAGACAAAATAAGGGGAAATTTGATGATACATTATGTACCCTAATAAAATCTGCCTCAAGATCAGAGAACAGAGCCAGCCACTAGATTAAACATAGAGGTCAAGCAGTGGTGCCACACACTTTTAATCCTAGCACTCGGGAGGCAGAGATCTGTCTGGATCATTGTGAGTTCAAACCCACCCTGGAAGACATGAGATTGACTCAGTTTAGGAGAAAAGCAGATCCAGGCAATGGTGCCACACACCTTTAATTCCAATACTTGGGAGTCACATGCCTATAATCCTAGCACTTGAGATCTCATACCTTTAATTCCAGTATTTGGGAAGCACACATGCCATTAATCCCAGCACTAGGAAGGAAGTGATGGCTGGGTGGAGAAAGGTACATAAGGCGTGAGGAGACAGGAACTAAAGCCTTTTCAGGTTGAGGAGTCCTAGAGGAAAGACGTGGTTGTGGCTTGTTCCTTTGTCTCTCTGATCTTTCAGCATTTACTCCAATATCTGGTTCTGTGTATTTTTTTTTTTATTATTATTATAAGACCATTTAGGATTTGAGCAACAGGCACAAATAATCAGTGTGGCACCTGCCTACAAGATTGCCTCTACTGATTGAAAGGCTTACCAGCTCAGGCAGGGTGTAAAAACTCCTCCATGATAGATATGTAGTCACTTTCAACTCTAGGTAGACCTTATCATAGCTGCTGACACTCAGGAGGCAATCCATTTGCATGTGCTAAAGTAAGGAAGAAAAGAAGAGAGAACCATTTACTATCGCAAGGAATTGAATTCTTTAGAAGCAGCATCTTTATTCTGGATAATAATTCACCATAGTTATTTGAATCCTGCTGTTCTTTGTGCTCCTGTATTGCTGAGATGTTGTATCCTTGAGGCTAAGTCATGAGTATGAAATGTCATCAGATCCATTAAGTACATGCATCCTACTGTAAGGAGAAATGCTTCAGCATGGCTAATCCTATGACTGCCTTACTATTTGCAGTGAAAAGAAATGAAAAGCTGTTACAAAACATGGCATGTAGCTGTTACCACTGAAACAACTTGAGTTGCTTTCTGAAAGTACTGTCACTGTTCTAATTCTTACTAAATATTAAGCAAGTTTCTATGCTAAAAATATATTTAGTTGAAACAGTGGATTAAGAAAGATGTTGTTCTATATCCCATCTTCTAATTTTCATTTAATGGGTCTAAATTCCTTGAAGTCTCAGACATTAAAATTGACTTTCAGAAACCTTAAGTTACGGTTCTGAATCACTTTGAGGAGATGCTTATGAATATTACCTGTACCTTAGGATGCACTGTGTTGATGTGAGACTCAACTGGAGCACAGAATTAGTGAGAAATGTGAGATGAATAATAGGTTCAGTGTGGAGAGTTTAAATACTCCAAAGAACAGACTCTGTATGGTACTGTAAAATGTCTTGTAGCTTCATTTTTGATTTTGAAATGTTACAGTGCTTGCTTATTGTCCCAGCATGATCTTCAGCACAGTTGGGTAGTGTTTTTTTAAAGTAATACAAATGCATGAATGTCAGAAATACCTTCAAATATCGGGGACTGCATCTTTAAGGAGTGCATTTGGCATTAAACAGTCTTTTCCAGCTAATGAATTTCTCAAGTTACAAGAATAATGGCCTTTTTAATCTTAGCAAGAGTAATTAAACAGACATTTGTTATTAATGATGTTGTTAATGGTAGAAGATATTGAATTTTTACTTTGGATGTTACATTGCTAGAGAGTGATTGTTTCAAATATCAGACATATGAATAGATGATGGTTTTAAAAGCACAATATCTCCTTAAGAGACTTGTAAAGTACTAATAATTTAAAACAGAAAAAAAATTCCTTAACTTTCATTAATACCAAGAAAACGAAATACTTTCAAACTGAATCACAAATGTTACATGCAGAAGATTTGTGTGATGAATTCTGCTCATCAGTTGAATTGTTTATTTTACTGAAATAGATGTGTGTATCAGCAAGAGATCATTAAAGAAACAAAACCAATAGGATAATATAGGTATTTAAGAAGAGACTTATTGTGAAAATTGGCTTGGATGATTTTGGTTCCTGAGAATGCTCTTTCAAGGTTAGAAGCTATGCCAGCCTTTGTTGGAAATCAGTCTGAATCTGATTGACAGCTGGAGTAGTTGCTGTTGTTAAGTTCTGGATTGAGTTCCAAGGACCGAGCACCATTATCTGAGGAAGGTGAAGATATGTTTCAATTGTGAGAGAGGAATTTGCTCTCCATTTGTCTTTTTGTTCAATTTGGTCTCTCATCCAATTCAGTGTTATTCATGGACTCTGGTTAGAGTAATTTTCTTATTAGTATGTAGTAATAATATATAATAATGGGTTTCATTCTGACATTTTCATACATGTATTTTGAACATCTTCAGCCCGTTATCCTCTCCAATCCTCCTTATACTCTGCTGATTCTCTTTCTGATTCCTGAACATAAGAAGTCCCTTCTTACTTTCAAGTCTTTTTCAGGAATGACCCAATGACTTTAATTAGGATTACTTACTTACAGAAGCCTTGGTAACTTGCTAGTAGTTACACCATTGAAGAAATTGTTTCTTCTTGCCCCAGCAACCATTAACTACTTACAAATCCTCAGGAAGGAGGGGAGTCTCTTGACCTCATTATCCATGACATAATGTTGAGAGACCCGATCTTGCACAGATCTTGTGTAGGTCATCACAAACATTTTGCATTCTGGAGTACAAGGATGATGTCATTCCCAGAAAATGCATACTACTCCTTTGTTTGGCTCTTACATCCTTCTGCCAATCTTTTCTCAATATATGAATTCAACTGCAAATGACTTTTCACAATACCCTCTGAGAAATATCAAGAAATGATGTTTCATTAGTTCACTATGGCTGCCCATTAGCCCAGTCAGGTTGACAAATAAAAGTCAGGATTGCAATGGAGTAGTCCATGGTTTGAGAGAATTATTATATATTATGTATTCTTCAAATTAGAACAAAAGTTAAGATCATTTCAGTCCATTTTCCCTTCCTCTTTCCTCAGTGCTCTTAGAAATCCACCCTATCTCTAGGTTTCAAAGGCTACATTAATTGACCTCATTTAAATATTTAGTGCTTACCAATGCTTGCCAAGCAGTTTTATTCACTGAGGCTAGATGTGTGGAAATTACATTTAAAAAAACATATAAAAATGTAAAAAAAAAAAAAAAAAAAAAGCTAAAGCAAATACGCAGAAAAGCAAAAATCCCTTTCATTTTTTAAAATGGTATTAATAAATTAGTCAAAATGGAACCAATCAAGCGGAAACCTATGAATTTTCATTTGGTCCTACTCAATAACTAAAAATAGTTCAAAAGCTGGATCTCTCTCCCTTAGAGCATCTTCTGACAGGACTGCCTCCCCACAAGAGAAGGTGAGACTGATTGACAAATGAGTTTTTATGGGTCATTATGAAGGAAGGGCTATCTTCAAGTACTGGAGATGATCGCTAGAACCACACATTTACCAGGACTGCTTAAGTATCCATTATTCTTGCTGACTCAATAGCCCTAAGTCTTAAGTCAGAGACTCAAGACAGACTCAGGCTTACTGCATCTCTTTGACTAAATATTTTTCCTCTAATTTTTAACCTCCATTCATGTTGTTCACTACTATATCTTCATGGGTGGTAGAATCTAGCTTGTTGAGGCTGCTGGAGCTCTGGCTTTTATATTAGAGACTCAAATAACCATTGATTCCCATGGTTGGTATTGTGACAATGTTGAGCATAAGCTCCATATTTTCTCTATCAGATAGGAAAATAGAGAAGAAATTTTCTCTCCCTCAGACTGGACACAAAGTAGCAGCCAGGCTCATTTGTTTTTGGTAGCCATTTTGTGACAACGAAAGAGTCAGTTTTAGGATGAATATGATCCTAAGGACATAATGGTGGTGTCTGATGCTTACTCTATAGTATATATACATATATACACATTGCTTTAGAATTAACTATTTTAACAGAAATCAATGGTGATATCCTTTATTATAAGAATAAGAATGGTGGCTGTATTTAAATATAGGTGACTAATACACTTGGAATCTGAGAATACGAAAATTTGTATATTTATAGCAGTTATGTTGAGGAAATTGAATAATCTAGCTAGCATGTATTGTTAGAAGCCATGAAATCGGTTTTTAATGAGTTTGGTGAGGAAACTTGAACACAAAGTGGTTCAGAAAAAGTTCATTAACTCATAAGCATTTGTCTGCACATGGTATCCAACATTTTACAAAGAGTCCAGAGAAAAGGAAAACATTGCTGGAATTGCTCTTTGAAGCTTGGGCAGAGTGATGGCTCCCACTGAAGAAGTGAAACGCTGAACTGCAGTTGTAGACGATGAAGAAAGGAGTTTCAGGGCTCTGGGAGGTGGGCATGCTAGGATTCACATAGTATAGAAAGTCAAAAGAAGCATAAGAAAAGACCTGGATGACTCAACTATCATCGAAAGCATCAGGGCTTCGCTGAGAAGTAAAATCAGAATCACTGAGAAGTTGGTGGTGGCTCTTTTCTTTACTACAGGAAACACTGATGGCAGGATTGGCAGTCATAGAGCAGAGATCGTCAGGAGCTCATGGGCTGGTGGAGCGCTGAAGCAGTGGTACAGACACAGAATGATGACTACCAAAAGTCAAAGGATATGAATGATGCTCGGGTTTGGCACAGTCCGAGATAGCTAAAACGACTGTATATAGTATAGTGTTCATAGGCAACAGCAATCTTAAATAAAAATAGGATAGTGATTGCATATTTAACACATTATAAAAACAAATATTAATGTGCAGGGGGTCCCAACTTCAGGGTCTCAGTTTCTAGCTACAAAATACAGTGACTGATGAGGTTCCTGGATCCCTAAGAGACAGACCCCTTGATGAAACAGTGTCAGCAATGTACTGTAATAATTCCTATTGTTTTCTGTAAAGGAACTGGGTAGATATTCACCTAGGTGCTCATGCTTGAGGAATGGGAATGCTAAACGTTTCTAAGACTGATGTGGACAGGGTCTTAACCGGTATTGTAACTGGAAATCTGAAGGTTACAATGTTCCCGTTAGTGTGGTAGGACTACTCAGATATAGAGATCTGTGGGGTCCTGGCCAAAGTTCATCTTAGTGTAGGTCCAATATGTTCTTGAGCACACCTGGTTTTTATTTACTCACTCACCCAACCGTACAACCTAAAATTCAGTACTCAAAAGTTTGGAATAACCAAAATTGAAATTTTGGCTTATGGAGTGAGAGCCATTAGAATGAACAATGAAAAGCAAAAGAATTTTGAACTGCCTGCTCCATCAGCTGAAACAGGGAATTGAAGACAGTCATTACTATTGAGGGGAAAGCCACTGATTGGAATCATCCTCAAGGACTTTAAAGATACAGAAGTGATGGTCTCTGTCATATCAGTGCAAGTCACATATTTAGGCCCTAGAGTTCTATGGCAGAGCTATGGCATTTGCAATGAGGACTAACTCTTCCATTGAGAAAAATCTCCTGACAGGTTACTAAGCTCTGTAAAGACCCATATGAGCTCTGTTCAGTTGTATCTCCCATGGAGTTAAGTTGACCATAACTAGTAGAAGTTCACAAGAAATGACAAATTTACAATATATCTAAGTGAAAAAGAAAGAAAGCATGAGGGAAGTATAAGCTAATAGCATATTTTGCCCCTCTTCATGTCAACCATAAAGTATTACCTGAATCTTCTTTACTTCATGACTATGTTCTTAAGAGAGATAAGAAAGAGTGTCAATCATGAAGGCTGGAGGAAGAGAAAAAGTCAAAGCTTGGTGCTGGATAGAATGATTCAGTATGTGGGTTAAACCAAGAATGGACGTGGTTGAATTGCAAGGTATATTCAGACAAAGCTTCCTAACGCTGGGGTTTTAAGAGAAACAGTAGGTCGTCGTTCTGTAGAAGCGTTAGCATGAGGTTGTGTATGAAATCATGAGCATTTGAGAAGGTATGACCGGCTCCTAGCACTGGGGTTGGTGGATAGATGAAAGGGAACACACACTTCCAAGACACCCAGTGAGATTTCACTGAAATTCAATGTCTGAATGCTGTCCGAGTAGTCTACCTTCTCTGTGCCCGAGAATCAACAAGTCTGAAGGGTATTCGGCCTTGCCGAAGTGACTGACTTGATTAGCAAGTTCAGACAGGGTTACTGGATTACGGCAGGTAGGGATATACCCAATCAAGATCTGTTTGGTACTTCCTGCCCCTCTCCTTTGCCTATTGTTACTGTGATTCCATAAACCTAAACTCCAGCCTGAGAAGGAAATGATCACTAGGGTTCAGATTCCTTAGGAATTCGTGTTTGGGTCATAACACCGGGAAGATCGCCAAGGCCGGGAGAGGAGAAAGAGGAGCGTGAAGGAGATATATAGAATGGGCCCAAAGGAAACTGAATACTGCTTGTAGACCTGAAATGATAGAGAAGGAGGGAGTGTCAGGGCTTAGATATCCTACCCACTGCAAAATTATCCATGAGTGATCACTGTGGCTGATACTTTCTCTAGACTATGCTGTACTGAAGACCCCGTGTGGCTAATTCTCCTTGTATTTGGACCTCCTCTCCTAGCTGTTAGAATTGAGGCACAGCTTGAGAGCTTAGGGCTCTCCGCGGTGCCCTGTTTCCTCCCCCTCCGGCCCCGCCCAACTGTTTTACTGCCATTCCTCAAAAAGAAACGCCCTCACTTACTCCAGGCTGTTAGTTGTAACACTATGTTAGCATCTCTTTTCTGGAGGAGTTCACTGTCATAGGTAATGAAGATGTGACGAGAGCAGTGGCTCCTTTTCCAAGCATAAACACAAAGCAGCCAGCTATTCATATTTCTCTTTATTTTCTGAGAATGTAGATTGTGTAGATGTAGTAGCTTCGAGCTGCTTGTCCAACCATTCAGTTGTCTGCAGTAGAAAGGCCTTCTGCACCAAAATTCATGTGGGATTCTGAGGTTCAAGTTAGCTATAAAGAATAAGAGGCATGATACCTTTGTTTTCTACGCTTTGTCATGTCTCTAGATTATTTCTGATTTCTGTCCCATACAAAGAGGAAACCTAGAAAACCCAGAACTCTGCTTATATAAAGAATCTACTCTGTCCCTTGAGCAGAGGCTGCAGCTCGCATAGTTGGACTTAGAATAGTACAGTGTTGATTAAATTGTAGAAAGTGATTGCACTTAAGAGGGAATTGCTTTTGGCATTTCAACATATTACTCTGAGCTATTGTTTAGTCACTCTTACTGACATGAATTAAGTCTCGGCTGTTTTTGGCTTTCTCAGTGAGTAGATTTCTTTTAAACCAGTGGTTCAATGGGAAGTTATTTTTCAGTGGGAAGGAAGCCCTTTCTTGGTCATGCCTGAGGATAGTTCCCATAGTGACATCATGATAGAGTGTGCTTCCTTTTAGCCTTTAAAATCTTTATTTCTCCCAAGGAAAAACAAATATTTAAGCAAACCTTTAAAAGAAGCCACCAAGCTCTAGAGAATCAAGTTTTCAGAGGGTGTGCTTCTTTGAATATAGAGTTTAGGCGGTCCTGAGTCTGGCTTCAGCAGACACCTTCCCAAGGCACTGAGCCCCTCTGCTTTTTCTCATCACGAATATCAGCCATCTTGAGCTCAGGGTCATTTGAATCACACGGTTAACCTGATTCTTTTTCATTTTCCAAAATATCATAAATAGTTTCCCCCCAGTTTTTTTAGAAGGAGAAAAAAAATCTGGCTTCAGTTGTTAATTTCCTCTGTTCTGTCAAGATTAGGCTGGTAGTTCTGAGTAATTCTGGCTCATTTTCTCAAGGGACTAGGCCTGAAATAATCCAATGTTTATTTTTATACAATTTCTCACAGTACTACAGCATTGCAGTGACTTCCTGGGATGTTTCTAGTTTTTCACAAGCCAAGAGGCCGTTCTCAGAGGTAGCTCCTTCATGTAAACCTAAAAATGGCACTTTCCCACATTATAGTTTATCAGGAAGTTTAAAGTTCAGTGGCCCTCCTCTATTCTCTTTCTTGTCACAGGCATAGGAAAAAATAAGGGGCAGTTCCAGCTTCCAGCCGGTCATTCCATCGCGGGACTCTGGAACCTGGGAAAGAAGAGGGAGGCTGGAGTGTATCTTGGCTCGGAGATGGCTGCACTGGGAAACAGGACTCTCCGTCATTCCCTGTGTCACTCTCGGAGTGACCCTGACCTCTTCCCAGCATTCCTGACCCCACCTCTAAGTTGAGGGAAATGTTGATCATCATGGAACTCTGAGAGCCCTCCCTCAGTCATGAGACTGCACTAAAAAAAAAAAAAAAAAAAGGTTTGTGTTTGGAAGGCTGGCTTTATTCCCATAATTGGGCCTGAACCTGTCGTCTTCTGGATTCATCTTGTACTACTCCTAGTTCAGTAGCCCTGCCTCAAGCCCAGATGATGGACTCAGAGTCCCTTCAACAGGACAGACAGCCCTTCCTTCTCTGTGTCCTTCCTCTGCAAGTACTGCTATGTCTGTTGGAGGGTCAGCTAAGTCCACTCTCCCTCTTTTCTCCTGAAATCATCTGACTTTAACTTGATATTTCACTCGGATACATAATCTTGCTGGTATGTTTATAAGATTATCATAACTTTTTCATGTATTTTTTTAAATTCCGTCTAACAAAGATAAGTACATGGAAGTATTCAAACATCTCCTTGATCTATCTATACATCAAACATTTAGGAGTTCAAGTTTGAGTCTGGGGTCATCATGAACTTCCATGGACACTCACACATCTTGAAGTTCTATGTGAAAATGTGGCTGTGCTATGTGTATTCGGGTGCACAAAGTGGGCAATAAAAATCTATTTGGAACAGCCTAGAGTGTTAAACTTGATCCTAGAAGGCAAAAATTTCTTAATTGTGTTAGGTCCAGAGCTATTTTTAAGTTTACCGTTTTATAACAGGTCTGGTCTATTTCAGTGTATTGTTCTCTGTACAAGGTCTCCCTGTAACCATGCATTAGAATAGACTGCTGCCAGAGTTCTCCAAGTTTCAGAGATGGATTCCTGATTACTTGCTTCCTGCCCCAGGGATTCTTGCTGTTAGGATTGTCATTAAACAAAGCGGCTTCCCTGGCATTGTGTTCTGATAAACAATTTGCACCGTAGTAAACTGATTAATGGAATGGGTTTGTTTTGATAATTGATCCTTGACTTGCATTTTAAAGGACACCAAAACCTTAAAGGACTTCTATATTTGTTAGAGTTGTTTTCTTGGAATTTTAGAAGAATTTAGAACTTCTATTTTAAAAAGAACATCAAAAGGTACAGACTTTCAGATATTAGATGGGAGAGTTCTGAAGGTATGTTTACAGCATGATATCCTCAGTTAATAATAACATATTAACATATGAACAGAGTCAGGGGGATGTGTTCCATTTTGGAATGGCTGGATATATATTGATTTTAGGTTGATAGTAGTAGTCATGTAACAATGTATATATGTCTCAAAACACAGTTTGCCTTAAATGTGTATATTTTTGTTGTTGAAAGTAGAAGGAAAAGATGATTACGAAGTAAATTGAGACTGGAGAGCACTATTTCAATCCTAATGCACTGAAATTAATAATAGACTATCAGAGTTAGGAGCTACCAGAACTTGTAGTAACCAGTCTAGTTCTAGACTACACAGCCTCAAGGTGAGAACTGTAATCCCTAGCACAGTGGCAATACCTTCTGTAGTACTACACACAGAGAAAAAACCCTGTGGTCTGGAGTACTAATGCCATGTACTACTGAGAACGAAGACTAACGAATGAGTCTTTGTTGACTAAGTGGGTTAAAAAAATGATCCTTAGTGATGACTATTCTTCATCTCATGCACAGAGTCAATAATTCTATCAGTTATGCAGCCTTTGGCAAGAAAAAGGGAGAACTTTTCCCAATAAATCTATTGTAATCTTGTGATGATCTGACAGCCCTTCCCTTGTTTCTGGTATTTAATTACATTTCAAGTTAGCAGGGCTTTTTTTTTTTTTTTTTTTTTTTTTTTTGGACTAACAAAGATTCAAAAACATATACAAACAGATGTCAATTGCAGGTGGAAAAGATAACTTAAAACCCTGAGGGAAGATGAGACATAGCAACCAACGTGGGTATCCCAGGTGGAGACTTTCAGGCGACTAGTCATTTGAAAGGCATAGTAAATTCTTGTGCATAGATGCTGGTGATTTTAAATCCATGTATTGGTATAACACAACCATTAGAATGCAAGGAGATTTCCAAGACTACTAGGGCAAAATATAGGAAAGTAGGTTTTTCTTTTCCAAAGACTGCTTTTTCCACTTGCAAGGGAAACAAGTCTGTGTACCTAATAGGGAGAGAGTAACAAAGAACTTGATGTAGGAGGAGTAATATGTAGTGTGTAACATGTGCATGGCCAAGTTTCCATCCATACTGCAGGACAGTTTTATAAGGGGTGGAAAATGCATGATTGTGATATCTTGACCTCTTAGAATTCCTCTAGGACATGGCCAGAGATGGATTTTGATAGAGACAGATTCTCATTTTAAATTCTTTATGTGTTTCTTTTACTGTTTGGGAGGAAACCCTTTGGGCATTGCTGTAGAAAGCTGTGTGGATGAGTCCATGTTCTTAACTAGTTAATAAGAAACTGAGATAAACAAACGAGTTACTTAAATATAGATTTTTCTCCTCATGAGACAAATTTGTCTCATTAAAATTCTCTTTATATTCTGCATTCTTATTTTCCTTGAAGGAAATATTGTTCTACAAAATTCCAATAAGACATGTTAAAAATAATATTTGTGAGAGAAATGTCAGCTTCTTTTCTAAATAATTAAAAGTAATATAGTGGTGTTTCATGTTTCAAATAGTAGTAGTAGTAGTAGTAGTAGTAGTAGTAGTTGTAGTAGTTGTAGTAGTAGTAGTAGTAGTAGAGCAGTACTAGGACTAGTAGAAGTAGTATTGACAATGAGAATAAAAATCACTGCTACAGCCGGGCGTGGTGGCGCACGCCTTTAATCCCAGCACTCGGGAGGCAGAGGCAGGCAGATCTCTGTGAGTTCGAGGCCAGCCTGGTCTACCAAGTGAGTTCCAGGAAAGGCGCAAAGCTACACAAAGAAACCCTGTCTCGAAAAACCAAAAAAAAAAAAAAAAAAAAAAAAAAATCACTGCTACTTTTCTCTGAAGGGAAACTGAGGCTCAAAGAACATACATTCTTGTCCACCATGACAAAGATGACAGTTAAAGAGTGGACCCAGGGTAACCCATCTTTCTGCTCTAGCCCCCCCTCCACTACCCTGAACCAACACAGCTGATTTAAGAGCACACCATCTTTCCATTGCAAAGGAGGAGACTTCTGGAACTTCTGAATGTAGGAAAGACAGAGCAGCAACTTCACAAGGTAGTAGCTGACATACAGGTGCCCGAGGGGTCAAAGCTCTGATTTAGTTTGTGGGCCAAGAGTGAGTTCTTTGAATACATTTTCTTTCTCTGTAAATATAGGATTACGGGAGGTCTATAAATTCATGATTAGTAATTTATTAATGGGGAGTGGCATTGAAAGATTTCTAAAACATGACTCATTTTGTATTAAATTATGAAATAAAGTTTTTTTTAAACCTCCAATTTTTCTACTTTGCGTCTTTCTTCTCACCATCTATTAAGTGTCTTTCGTTTGAGAGCTCCTACCCTATTATTTTCACTTGACTATGTCACTTGGAAACCTGTGTAATATCAATCATTTTAAATTTATTGTGAATTTGAGTGAATAAGCTGCTTCTTTTTTGAATATTTGTATTTTGACATTTTTTATTATAGAATAAAAGGCCATATATCCAATTATAATAATGAATTCAGACATCAATTATGAGGTATAAAATGTTTCATTTGTGGGGAGGAATATATTCTGTTCTTTCAAACTCACGCAAACTACATAGTTGTCTAGTGTATCTGCTTCATACCTTAAGATTCTTTTGGGGGGATTTTTTTTTTTTTTTTTTTGGTTTGGCATTTGCTTCTTAGACCAGTAACCATTAACTCTCTGCTTTGTGTTAGAATTTGGGAAAAGAGCAAATAGCATAAACCTTTCCATTAGTAAAATTTATGAACATTCCTTAATGCCTACCTCATGATTAGGATGTGTGATGTCACGGGCAATGTGAGCGGGCTCTAAGGTACTCTCAGTGGGTAGTAGTTTAGGATGTGTGACGTCACGGGCAATGTGAGCAGGCTCTAAGGTACTCTCAGTGGGTAGTAGTTTAGGATGTGTGACGTCACGGGCAATGTGAGCGGGCTCTAAGGTACTCTAAGTGGGTAATAGTATTCTGCAGCGAGCTCTGAGCATAGGGCACAAGTCTCATCGCTCTGAAACATGGTTTCTTAGTTTTAATTTTTCCCTACCAGTATTTGTCAGTCACTATCAGTTGATTTAATATTTTTTTTTCTGTTTGAAACCCATTTGGTTTTTTTTTTAAAAAAAGATTTATTTATTTATTATGTATGCAGAATAGGGTGCCAGACCTCATTACAGATGGTGGTGAGTCGCCATGTGGGTGCTTGGAATTGAACTCAGGACCTCTGTAAGGGCAGTCGGTGCTCTTAACCTCTGAGCCATCTCTCCAGCTCCCCCATTTGCTATTTCTATGAACAATATAAGACAGTGGTTTTCCAATTCTTTAGGACTAAAATAACCTTCTGTGAGTAATATCAATATATACTGCATTCAAAATTATAGCTAAGAAAGCAGAAGACTCTTTTAGCTTTTTTATTTTAAACTTTTAACAAAAAAAATTAAAGTCATTATATACATACAAAACATCATAATATACTTTGTAAAATACTCCTATGTTTTCCAACATGTTCATATTTAGTGAACACATAACGATGCTTTACATGTTTTTTAATAACTTTAGCTTTGGTTTAACAGAAAGTAGATTAATCCTCACACATGTTTCTGTGTTCAGTCTACTCCTTTATGTTGTCTTGGAACATAACATTTCCATAGGTGATGGAAATAATCTACTTTCATAAACTAACATAATAAAAAGGAGGGATATTTTAATAGAATTCTGATAGCTATGGATATTCTTTGATACTAAAAATTTGGTAGGTGGCAATAATTTTTGGAAGCATATTTGCAAAATACAATCTACATACATGCCAATTTTTTATGCTCTGTTAAGATTCATTAGTCTAGTTTAGATTTTAAGTTTATCTTTCATGGAGGCATGGGCTTTTATATCACCTATAAATCACATTCATTAATATCACAGATAATTCACTGGAAGGCTTGGTAGGACTCTGGAATACACCTTGATAAATAATACAGAATTTTCCAAATTTCTCTTTTCTGCTTGAAAGATTAAATGTTACCGCTGGAAACAAAGTGCCAACTGTGTATTTTGAGCTAGTGACAGGGTTGCTTCTGGTATTTTCAAGAAAATAGACAGCAAATGAACAAATCCGAATACAGCGTCTGCTGTTTCAAGAAACATTATGTTCTTTGAAAAAAAGTTCCATGATAGAAATTTAGCTTCATCTCATGCCTTCTCTCAGGACAGACACCACCCTCCCATAAGCAGGCATGCATCTGGTACAGTTCCCACCTGGTCTCCCATAAAGGATATTAAAATGTATATATTCAAAGGTCAATGTGCACTGAACAGGTTTTTTAATTTATGACCTTTTGTGATGAGAGTGTGGCACTTAAAACTGTATTAAGTACTTGTGTAGTTTGGTGTCAAAGCTTTTATTCAAAGTTTTAGCTACCATGTTTTTGTATCAGTAGTGAAATATCAGTAGACTGAATTACTGAAAGATCTTATAATGGTTAGAAAACTAGTTTTGACCTTATGAAATGAATGAAATGGTTTTAAACATCTCCAGGGTTATGTTGTCTACTTATAACAGTTGTTGTGAAACTGGACAGTTCATTATGCGAGAATATAATTTTTTCCTACACTTCCTAGTTTTTGTAATTATGCACAAAATCTCTTTGCTGAAGGAACAGTGAAATTTCCAATTCTTAAGTAAATACCGTATATTGAGCAACATGCTAAGAACTGTGCTAGTCATTTTATGATCATTTTCTTATGTAAACTTCTAAAGCAATCAAAATATATTTAATTGTACAGTTTTCCTGAAACCATCGGGAATGGATTGCTAAAAATGAGAAACTTGAAAGCTTAAAATACAAATGATGTAACCCTAACGTGGACTAAGTGACGTTCTGCTTTCTTGTCGACTGTCTAGGCCGAACGTGATTAGAAATACTCATGTCACACATAGAAACATAAACATGCAACACTGCAAGCATCAATACGCTTCATCTCAGCAAAGCAGCAGGATCATTCCCATGTAGGAACAGGCATGTAGTTCAAATACATAGAATTCGAGATACTGTTCACATAGAGATCCATCTGAACAAATTTGGACATAATTAAAACCACAGAAGTATGCTTCGTTTCCAGTGTGTGTGGTTGTGTTTATTGTAGGGCAGGATCTTTTTCCCAGTCCCTGAGGAAACTGACATCTGTATTTGATTTAATGAACTTCTGTTTGTTTGAAACCCATGAAAGAAAAGACTCCAATGAATCTATGACATCCTCGGCTTTCAAGTCCTGTTCCCAGTCCTCAGAACAAGCTCTCTGGGAAAGGACACACAAGTTTGCACGTGTTTTGATAGACTTGGCAACTTAAAGCTTTGTCCTCTTTCAATCCACATTTCTCTTTAGACAGATGAAAATAAATTTTCCTTCTGTTTTGTTAGAATTATTAGAGAAGGCATGGAATCTCAGCCTGATCTCACATTAAATCACATGATTTAAACCTAAGCTTTGCTCCTGTTTTTTTTTTTTTTTTTTGAATAAGGATGTAAAATGAACATAGAAACTGCACTGATATGTCTGAGAGTGATTAAGGTGTGATTAGATCAAAATCAACCTCATGCAAACACCTGCTAATGAATTCTCCTCTTCTCTTGGTAAGGGTTGCCTAATACTCGGTTCAAAGCCCTGTAGTGGGAACATTTCAAATGTAGTTTGTGCTGATGCTAAACTTTAATAACTAAGTCTTCTTCCCATGTTTTTTAAAAGGCTGACAATAATGGCTCAGTAATTACTGAACTAATGTTATCAATTCCAACAGATATCACATTTATTAAACAGAAAATGCTATGTTGCTGTTCATCAGTTAGAAATGTGTGTAATTGAAATATGAAAATGAAGTCTATTGGAGTGTGTGATTCATCATGAATTCTGCAAGCCCTACACTAACTCTCCTTTTCCTAATTAAACTGTCAAATTGAAATCTTATAATTAATGCAACCACATCCCTTACACTAGGTTTTCCACATGCATGTAAAGCTCAATTCAGCAGAAACTTTGCAAGAGCTTTCTCTAAGAAGAATGCAGTTCTTTGCTCTTCTGATCTCTTGAGCAGAAATCCTGTCCCCTCCACAGAATGCTGTGTGGCACCAGATTTCTGTTTTCTGCAAGATTAGGAATGAGTGGGCTGACGGGTTTGTCAGGGGAGCTGGTAATCCCTGCTTTAAGTC
Organism: Peromyscus leucopus; assembly: GCF_004664715.2. Lineage (NCBI taxonomy): Eukaryota > Metazoa > Chordata > Mammalia > Rodentia > Cricetidae > Peromyscus > Peromyscus leucopus. The sequence goes on along the minus strand of NC_051072.1, from coordinate 65,500,552 downwards.
TTTCTAAGAGAAGCCATAACGAGGATGCTGTGAGCTGCAATAAGGTCTTCTGTATTCCTGCCAACACTGGATAATTCTGCACTATTACTTGGCTATTTATTTTGTTGCTAAAATTTAAAAACTTAGGTGGACTTTTTTCTTAGTTAAAGCTTTGAGTATATAGATTTTTCACCTCAGTTCTATAACATTTGCTTGTAGAAAGCGACTGACAGGAATTTATTTTACATTTAGGGTACAACCTATGAATGTGTAACCACAGTCTGAACCAAGTGTGCCTACTGAATTCTGCTCTAGTGAGTAGATGCCTTAGAGAGAGCTTGTTTCTGGATTTTTTTCATCAGATCATCTGGTGGTAAGGTTTCCCATTTGGTCTTACCTTTGAAATTCTAGTAGTTGCTGCCTGGACTCCTCAGTCCTAGGGAGGATTGTGAGATTGTGAATTTACCTGTAGTGAAAATGATGATGACCGTCTTAAGGCCCCATGTAGTGAGCAATGACCACTGTCCATAGAGTACAACTGCATCCAATCCTGAGTGTATTTGCCCTTCATTCTGCTTTTTTCTGATGCCTTCTTATCTAGGGGCTTCTGTCACAGTCTGTGAAATGAGCTATCTCCAAGTTTTCTGAACAAACTTGGAACATCTTTTCTTTGGAGTCTCTGGATTCACTACTTTGTGGTTTGGAACACGTGGATAGCTTTCTCCCATTTTTCAAAAGCAGTATTTCATTTATTCCAGTTTCTACAGTTTTCCCCATGTCATGGTCCAGTTGGATCCCTGAAGCCTGAATACATTGAAATTTTAATTCCTAATGTGCTTGATCGGTATGAACAGTTCTATTTTCTCAAGCACCTTAAATACAGGAAGCCAATATGGGAGTCATTGTTAGGCGAGTGCCCTCCACGCTGGGTGAGGCTGCCTCCCAGGAGCCGCAGGGCAGCACAGTTGCAGTGAGTGTGCAGATCAGTCACCGCATTGGGCCTTGTAGGTCTCACTCTTGAGTGCATAGGTGAATGGCTTTGATGAGAGGGGATTCATGCGAAGAGGGCTTCTCTCTCTCTTTTTCTGTATTGTCTTTGCACTAGCAATGTTTTTGATAATAAATGATATATCACAACATTCACAAACAAATGTAACCTGCATAGCAACCTTGCATGAAATCAGCACGTGATTTGTGGTAAGAACATCTCACCTCCAAGATTTCTGACAATTACTGAATCAGCTTTTGAATTCACAGAGCTTTTAAAATTTGAGAAGATAGAGTACTTACCACCACAGCAGCACAAACTATTGATATGGCTCCTAGGAGGCCTTCAACTGTTTCAGAATATTACTCAGTTCCACCCTTTCTTCCTCTGGAGTCAAAATCATGAGTTCATGACAACATGTTCTGGTTTTAGTATGTAGAACAAGTCAGGTTCTTTAGTCTTATGTGACATTGAGTGCTGTATTTGCCCATGCGGCGGAAAGGTGCACTTGCCTGTGTGGTGCAGCCCTCTGCCAAAGCGTGTTTACTACCCCGGGCACCACCTTCCTTCTCCCCTCACAGAGGGCAGACACTTGGCTTGGGGGTTTATATTTCTGTTTATCAATGTACACACATACAAAATATAGCAAATGCATATAGGCCTGGGGTGTGTGTGTGTGTGTACACATGCATGTGTGTAAGGTATGTTTTCCTAAGTAGTCCCATGCTGATCAACCTGTAGATTCACCACAAGCAATAATGTTATATAGATATTACATATTTATTATTTGATTTTCTTAATTATTCACTCACAGCACTGTTAACTTTTTGATAATTTTATTTTCATGTGTGTGCACAGTTTTGTGTGTGTGTGTGTGTATGTGTGTGTGTGAGTGAGTGTGCACATTCTTGTATGTATGCCACAGTACATGTCTGAAGGTCAGAGGACACCCTATAGGACTTGATTCTTTCCTCCCACTACATGATTCTCAAGAATTGAACTCCACTCACCATGTTTGCCACAGGCACCTTTACCTATGGAGTTATCTCATTTACCCTGAAGCTACTTTTTTTTTTGTGATAGTGTTATTCTGGATGTGAGCTTACAATCCAGGGTCTGGAGTGATGGCTCAGTGGTTAAGACCACTTACTGCTCTCTCAAAGGCCACGTGTTTTGTTCCCAGCACCCACATCAGGTGGCTCACAACAGTCTGCAACTCCAGCTCCAGGGTATCTGATACTGTCCACTGGACTCCCATAGGAAACTTCATGCATGTGTGAAAACACGTGTGTATGCACAGACTCATAAACATACACATACATAGAAATAAGTACTTTAATTTTAATTTTTGAAATTGAAATACATTTAGGCCGTGTTCCCCTTTCCTTTTCATCCTTCCCATCTCCCCGGCGCGGGCCTCCTTGCTCTTTTCAGACTCACGGCAGCTTCTTCTTAACTTGAGGTCTCAGTGCATGAGTGTGTGCGTGTCCCTAAGTACATAAATACAGCGTGCTCCGTCCACATAATGCCACTTCTATGCCTTTATGTGATCGCAGGACTAGGGTTTGAACAAAGATGATGCCAATAAACACAAACATGAAAGGGAGAAGTCTCATGGGGCCCTAACCCTAGATAAGACACACACACACACACACACACACACACACACACACCCGCATATTACGACAATTGGGGGAAAAGGCATGAATTTGAAAGAGAGCAAGGAGAGATACATGGAAGGTTTGGAGGGGGGGAAGAGAAAGGGGAAATGTAATCATAATCTAAAAAGACCCGGAAGAGGTAAAAAATTCTTTAAAAAATGTACAACCCAGCTACATGGCAATGTCTATTTCATCAATATCTTCAAGTTTGAGCCAACTTTGTTAATTGATTAATAGAGAAACGAGTCGTCTTATTGTTAAATTCCATTTGTTCGGTTGTTGGTGAGGGTAAGCACCCTTCTTCATGAATACTAATGAAAAATACAAATTAATAAAAAATGTAAAAAAATATACCTTTTCTTCTATGTGTGTTCATGTGTGTATTAATGTTCAGATATGTTTGTGCATGAGGGTGTGTGTGTGTGTGTGTGTGTGTGTGTGTGTGTGTGTGTGTGTACTTATGCACCCATTTATTTGGCGAGGTTTGAAGCACACGTTTGGTGCCTTCCTTGGTCATTTGCTATCCTCCACTGTCTTTGTAGATGCAGAGCATTGTAGTTCTTTTTTCTGTTGCTGTGACAAAATGCTCTTGCAAACGGAATGTAAGAGAGTAAAGGTTCCTGGCCTATGGTTATGGGATGCTGCTACCTACAGCAGCAGGAGATGGAGGCAGCTTGTCAACCATGGTCAAGGCACATAAAGAAGCAAATGTCTGGCCTCAGTTCACTTCCTCCTTTTCATACGGTCCAGAGTTGCAGACCAGGGAGTTGATTCCATCCACAGTGGGAGGATGTCTCCACCTCTTAACTAATTCAGGATGTCTTCCTCTCCTAGACATACCCGGAAGCCAGTCTCTCACCTGGCTCTAGACCTCACCCGAATTGACAGTTGAAATTAACCATCAAAAAGGGCATCTTGCTAAACTCAGAGCTCAGCAATTCCTGTGAGTCCTGGTAGCCAGCTTGCTATGGGGGTCCTGGTCTCTGCCTCCTGGATGCTGGTGTTACATATCTGCTTGCCTTTTACGTATGTGTGGTAAGCACTTAATCCACTATGCCATTTTCTTATGTTCCATTGACCTCCCTGCAAATGTGCACTTTTATTGCTGTTTTTTTTCCTGATGTTTAAAAGGTTTAACAATTTGCTTTCATTTGTGTGCATCTTTAAGATAAACTAGATTTACTTGTATAGATGATGAGAAGGAAAGATCCAGTCTTTTACTGATTTTCACAAGCAGTCTGTTATTTGAATGCTGGTTATTAAATAGTCTCAAAGTTACAGCTGTTTTGAAATGTCATCTTTCCAAAGTATAAATTTATATATAAATTATTAATTTATACAGCTTTAAAAATATTTTTATATTGCTTATGGTTGATTTTTTATCACTATCATCTTATCATTCACATGTCATCATTATATATCATTCAATGAAGTTATGAGGTTTTTCCAAGGTTTATACTTGCTTATATTCATTTTCATGCTACTTTGCAAAAGTAGATCTATAAATGAATATGATTTATTTACTGACTTTTCATTTAATATAATATGAATGCATTTTCAAAACTCATTTAAATTTTTTTCATATATTCAATATCTTTTAATCATATTCTTTTCTCTCCTGAACTCTTTCAAGGTTCTTCTAGACTCCCAACATACCCAAATTCATTATTTTTCTCTCTACTAAAAAAAAAAAAAACCAAAAACAAAACAAAAAAATACTAATCCAAGACAAAACAAAACAAGAAGAACACACACGGCTCCATTTTGTGTTGAGAAATCCCTCTCAAACACGAAGCCTGCAGTGGAGTGGGGTTGATATTTTCACTGTTATGTCAATGATTTCCTTCTCCCAGCAGCCATCAATTGCAAGTAGCTTCTTGATTAGAGATGAGGCTTTGTGTTTCCTTCCTCTTCTCTGTGCTGAGTTTTTGTCCGGGTTGAACTGGTGAAGATCTTGTGTGTGCTGTCAGAGTCTCTCTGAGTTCATATGTGCATCAACCCTATTGTGTTGAGAAAACACTGCTTCCTTGGAGTCCTCCCAGCACTGGCTTTTAAAATCTACTTTCTCTTCCGTCTAGATCCCTGAGCCTTGAGAGAAGGGGTGTCAGGACAGCATATCAGTAAGGGTGGTGCGCTCCTCAGTGTCTCATTCCTTGTACATTGTCCAGTCATGGATCCCTGTGTTGATTCCTTCTCTGGTGAGGTTTCAGCAATGAACTTACCTGTGGGTGTAACAATATGTCATGAGAAATCAGTTTGCTGCTATGTTCATTTGGCAAAATAATAGTAATAAGCTTTTCCTTAGAAGCCATGACCTATCTAATCTCTGATTCTTAGCCTTATTAACAGTGTCAAGTATGGCTTCTGTTTCACCAAGTGGACCTTAAGTGTGTGTGTGTGTGTGTGTGTGTGTGTGTGTGTGTGTGTGTGTGAGAGAGAGAGAGAGAGAGAGAGAGAGAGAGAGAGAGAGAGAGAGAGAGAGAAGCAATTGGTTACTCCCATAACATTTGTGCCACCGCTGCACAAGGGGGCATGTCGGACAGAGGGTAGGCATCTAGAATACACAAAGAGCTAAAAGTACTGAACGTCAAGAAAACAACCGAGTGGGGGAAAACAGAATATAACTAAACAGAGAGCTCTCAAAATACGGGATACAAATGTCTGAGAAACACACTAAAAATGATTGTCAACACAGTTAGCCATCCAGGAAACACAAATTGAAAGTACTTTGAGATTTTACCTTACCCTAGTCAGAATAAGGAAAATCAATAAACAAATGACAGTAGATGCTGGCGAGGTTGTGGGGAAAGAGGAACATTCATTCATTGCTAAGGGGAGTGTAATCACGTACAGCCACGATTTTATAAATGGAGTAAAGAGTTGGGGTCTAGTTTTGTTACCCCGGTAAATCATTCGGTTCCAGCTATTGCTCTGCCACACCCTTCCAATAGCTGGAAATATAGGCACGGGACTTGAAAGCTCAGATTGAATGTTTTTTAATGAAACTGACAATCCTGACATGATATTAATTCTCCCTTCAAAAGCTTTTTATAATTAATTTATTTTCTATGTGTGAGTGTTTTGACTATATGTATGTGTATATACTATGTCTAGGGCCCAGGTATGTCAGAAGAAGGTGTCAGAACCCTTGGCACCAGAGTTATAGATAATTGTGGCCACTCTGTGGGTCCTGAGAACTGAATTAGTATTCTCTGTTAGAGCAAAAGTTCTTAAAAGCAAGTGCTACCTTACACCCCCTCATCCCCCACCTGCCCTGCACATCCCATAGGCAGGACAGACTGTAGGTCAAAGGTTGTGTGGCTAGGTTGGTGCCCCAATCCCTCCAATGGAAGTCTTACCTGGTCACAAGAGATGGCCAGTTCAGGCTATGTATCCACTATTGTTAGGAGGCTTAGTTGGCATCATCCTCATAGATTCCCGGGAGTTTCCCTTGCACCAGATTTCTACCTGACCCAGAAATGCACCCCATTTCCAGTCATCTCTTTCAGTACTTTTCCCCTCTCTCCACCCCCCCAACTGATCCCTCGAATTCTCATCCCCATCTTCCCCGAGTCCACCCACAAAAACTTTCTCCTATTTTCCCTTCCCAGGGACAGCCATGCATCCCCGCTTTGAGACCTCCTTGTCACCTAGCCTCTATGGGTCTGTGAATTGTAGCATGGTTATCCTTTACTTTACAGCTAGTGAGTACATAGCATGTTTGTCTTTCTGGGTCTGGGTTATCTCAATGAGAATGAATTTTTTCTAGTTACATCCATTTGCCTTCGAATTTCATGATGTATTGTTTATTTAATAGCTGAGTAATATTCCATTGTGTAAACAAATCACATTTTCTTTATCTATTCTTTGGTTGAGGTGTATCAAGATTGTTTCCAGGTTCTGGCTATTATGAATAAATGTGCTATAAACATAGTTAAGCAATACCCTTGTGGTATGATTGAGCATTCTTTGGGTATATGCCCAAGAGTGGTATAGGTGCATTTTGAGGAAGATTAATTCCCAATTTTCTGAGGAACCGCCATACTGATTTCCAAAGTGGCTGTACAAGTTTGCACTCCCACCAACAGTGGAGGAGTGTTCCCCTTGCTCCACATCCTCTCCAACATAAGCTGTCATTAGTGTTTTTGATCTTAGCCATTCTGACAGGTGTAAGATGGAATCTCAGAGTCATTTTGATTTGAATTTACCAGATGGCTAAGAATGTTGAACATCTCCTTAAATTAAGTGTTTCCCAGCCACTTGAGATTCCTCTGTTAAGAATTCTCTGTTTAAGTCTGTACTGCATTTTTCAATTGGATCACTTGGTTTTTGATGTCTAGTTTCTTGAGTTCTTTATATATTTTGGCTATCAGGTTTCTGTTGGATACAAGGTTGGTGAAGATCTTTTCCCATTCTGTAGGCTGCCATTTTGTCCTATTGACAGTGTTCTTTGCCTTGCAGAAGCTTTTCAATTTCATGAGGTCCCATTTATGTTTGATCTTAGTGCCTATGTGATTGGTGGTTGGTTCAGGAAGTTGTCTTCTGTGCCAATGCATTCAAAGCTATATCCCACTTTCTCATCCATAAGGGTCAGTGTAACTAGATTTATGTTGAGGTCTTTAATCCACTTGGACAAGTTTTGTGAATGGTGATAGATACGGATCTATTTGCTTTCTTCTACATGCCGACACCCAGTTATTCCAGTCCCATTTGTGTTAGGTGCTCCCCCTCCCATTGTATAATTTTGACTTCTTTGTCAAAAATCAGGTATCCATAGGTGTGGGGATTTATGCCTGGGTCTTCAATTCAATCCCATTGATCTACCTGTCTGTTTTTATGCCAACACCATGCTGTTTTTATTACTATAGTTCTGTAGCAGAGTTTGAAATTAGGCATGGTAATACCTCCAGAAGTTCCTTTATTGTATAGGATTGTTTTAGCTATCCTGGTTTCTTTTGTTTTTCCATATAAAATTGAGTATTATTCGTTCAAGGTCTGTAAAGAATTGTGTAAGGATTTTAATGGGAATTGTATTGAATCTGTGTATTGCTTTTGGTAAAATAGGCATTTTTACTATGTTAATTGTACTGATCCATGAGCATGGGAATTCTTTCCATCTTCTGGTATCTTCTCCATTTCATTCTTCAAAGGCTAGAAGTTCTTGTCCTACAGGTCTTTCACTTGCTTGGTTAGAGCTACTGCAAGATATTTTATATTGTTTGTGGCTATTGTGAAGGGTACTGTGAAGCAAGACTTCTTTTGGGCCACCAACCAGCTCCCAAATCATGATATGGAGACTTATTTTTGAATGCTCGGCCTTAGCTTAGCTGTTATTTTAATCTGTTTCTCTTTATCCATGTTTTCCTTGGGGCTTTTTATCTTTTTTCCTTCCTTCCTTCCTTCTTTCCTCCCTTCCTCCCTCCCTCCCTCCCTTCTTTCCTTCCTTCCTTCCTTCCTTCCTTCCTTCCTTCCTTCATTCCGTCCTTCCTTTCTTCTTTCTTTCTCTCTCCATATATATTTACTTCCCTGCTGTCTCCATGTCTGCCTAGCAACTGCCTGGCTTCTAGCCCCTGTACATATCCTTCTCTTTCTCCCTTGTTCTCTCCTCTTGGGCCTAGATTTCTTCTCCTACTTATTCTCTCTGCCCTCCAGCCCCACCTACCCCTCTCCTGATTGCTATTGGTCATTCATCTTTTTCTTAGACCAATCAGGTATCGTGGGCAGGCAAGGTGAAACAAATGTAACACATCTTCACATAATTAAACAAACACAGCACAAACAAATGTAATGCATCTTTGCATCATTACCAAAGGAAGCATAAACAAATGTAACACCTTTACATAATTAAAGTAATATTTCACAGCATAAACAAATGTAACAAATCTTTACATAGTTAGAGTAATTTCCACAACAGTATTATATCACTGATTTCTTTCTCAGCCGACTTATCATTTGTATATAAGAGGCTATTTTTTTTTCTTTTGAGTTAATCTTGTATCCAGCCACTTCACTTAAAGGTGTTTATGAGCTGTAGTAGAGTGGCTAACCATTGACTGGTCCAGCCTCAGACTCATGCCAGGAGAGTGAGCCCATCCCTGACACTGCCTGGAGTGTCAAGACCCAGAGGATAGATGGCCCTGAGACCTAAGATAGAACCAAACACTATTGGAAAAAAAAATGTCAATGTAATGATACATAATGATATTATGCTATACTCATAGATTGGTGACTACCTGAACTGTCATCAAAGAGCCTTCATCCAGTAACTGATGGAAACAGATGTAGAGACCTACAGCCAAACATTAAGTTGAGGTCTCTTGGAATCCTGCTGAAGAGAGGGAGGATGGATTGTAGGAGCCAGAAGAATCAAGAACATCACAAGAAAACCCACAGAAAAACAACTAACCTGGGCCCATAGGAGCTCACAGAGTCTGAGTCCTCTGAACCATTGGAGCCTGTGTGGAATGGACCTTGGTGCTCTCTCTCTCTGTCTCTGTCTCTCTGTCTCTGTCTCTGTCTCTCTCTCTCTCTAGCTTAGTCTACTTGTGGGACTTCTAATAGTAGGAGCACGGACTATCCCTAATGCTTTGGCCTGCTTTTTGGGGAACCTATTCTTCATTCTGGATTACCTTGTCCAGCCTTAATGCAAGGGGAAGAGCTTAGTCCTACTACAATTTGATATGCCATGCTCTGTTGATACTCACGGGAGGTCTCCCCCTTCCTGAACAGAAACAGAAACAGTGGATGGGGAGGGGGCATATGGAAGGGAGGAAATGGAAGGAGTGGAGTGAGGGAAAATTGGTGAGGATGTAAAATAAATAAGTTTAATTTAGAAAACAGTAAATGCTCCTAACTGATAAACCATCCCTCCAACCCCACGTTAATGCTCCTGTACTGATATACCAGGACTAACTTAACTAAGGTGAGGAGTGTTGTTTGGGTTCACTTACTTTTAAAGATGTAAACACTTCAAAGACCATTTTAACTGAACTTGCTACTCAAGTTACATTACATCCTTTGCATTTTCATTAGAAAAAGTTGTTAGGCAACCCTTATGCATTTTTTAGGAAATTGTACGATCACGAGAAAGCCCAACCAGAATGGTACCTCTTGTCTTGCACAAGAATAATATTGCCTTTCAGTCTTTGTGAATTCATGAAAATAGACTTTGCTTGACTCTACCCTGATGGGGCATTTCATCTGGATCCTAGCCAGGGATGCTGGAGACAGACCTGGATGCTGTGTTTATCCCTTCGCTCACATTGCGTTGTTCTGTGCCTGCACATGCTAGTTCATTGAGGATGGTTTGACTGAATGATGGCTGGCTGCTGGCCAGGTTGAATAATATGAGATGGGAAGTGGTTCTCTAGGGAGTGACTTTGGGAGGAGACAGATAATCATTTTCTCATGGGACTTGAGAACATACTAATTTTCTGTCCTAAATGAAAATTCTACTTCTGTAATGATTTTTTTTTTTCTGTTTCTAGTCTGTTCCAGCTTATTCTAAGAGAGAATAGCTCAAAATTAGCAGTGTAGTCTGAGGGGGTTCTGGGTTTGGTTTTGTCTCCTGTCCACACCCACTTAGTTATTTTTTATTTTTGCTTTGTCTCAGTTCCCTCAATTAAGTATGAGATGAATGTTATTCCTGTATGCCCCCCAGAATAGGATTGCCAGATCACCGATACTCAATAGATCATGATTAATATCGTTGGCTAATATTAGCTAGAAATTCATGATGACAGCTTAGCACCAGCACTGGAAGGCAGAAGCAGGAGAATTTTGAGTTCAAGGCCTACCTGGGCTTGCATAGTGAAAGCCTGTCTCAAGAAAAATAAAAGAAAACAGTGTTTTTACTCTCCCAAAATAACTTCAAAAATACTTATACTTATCTGTTGTCAGTAAGTTTGACTGGACATTTACCTTTTAGTACTCTTTCTTCAGGTGCTTCTAAAAAACCAAATAAGGGAGGAGGGAGAAGAAATCATCTATGACCAAAGTGTGATGTGCTCAGTTTCTAGTTTGATGTTGCTTATTAAACCAGATGCTTCTTTGAAGACTTAGATATAGAGTATCAACTGGACAGAGTGAAGTACAAAAGAACAAAGAATGTGTTGGCATATTTGCATTTGTATACATACATATCCATTTATGCTATTTTTTAAAAGCACTTCTTAGCCAAGTAAGGTGACTGGAGATTTCCTACTGTCCTCACCTCTCACACCAGGTATTTTTCACATATTCAATATAGATATTTTAAACATCATGTCAGAATTTTGGCCACGTATTCCCCAGAATCCTTTTAGGAGCCTACTCTTTGGGACTGACCATGTCTTGGGTTCACTCTAATTATCATTAGTATGAATTTAGATTTGTTTCTTTTCTTTCCCATTCATGGACAGATAAAAGCTTGACATTTCCATGATAAAATGTCTTCAAAATGTGAAGGTAATAATTAACTAATCTCCTAGGTCCCCATTTGGTAGGTGAAAAAAAAACTTTAATCCCTTTAACCTTTCTTTTCAGTTAATTTTTTTTTAAAGAATGGGCTTAAAGTACTTTCAGACATTGTGTTTTCCTTTCAACTTGAACTTTCACCTCTCAAACTTGGCATTTCTATTGAAAAGGGTGAAGAATTCTTCCTCTAGGCTACAAGATGGTTTATCATAATTTAACAGTAATAAGACGCCTGCATTCAAGGATGTCTCAGCGTCAGCACTCCATGAATGTAACATGATTTCTGCATGCACACATTGTTTGCATCAGACATAAGGCTAGTTGATACAGGAGCTATGTTCTTGAAGATTAAAGAGTCTTGCCTCTCATGAAGTTCATGTTATCATGGAGGAGAAGCAGCAATAAATAAAAATGGGGAAGAAAAATTATGATTTCAGAAGAGTGATAAATTGTTTTAAATAGAGAGAGCAAAGGGGAAAAGGACCATTTTAAAGAGTGTGGTCAGATAAGAAATGGCAATCTGTTAAGGAGCTGGCTGTATTAAGCCTGGGAGAGTACTTCAGGCAGAAGAATCGAGTAACTACCACTTAGATACTTAGACACGGAAGGGCTCAGCACGTTTCAGGTCTACAGGACTGGAGGAGAGAAAAGGAGGAGAAGGGAGACAGGGGAGAGACTAGGGCCAGGCCGTAAAGGAGCTCGGTGGACTGAGTCCAGTTTTGTTCTAAGTAAGATGTGAAGCCAGTGAATAAGACGGAGCCAGGCAGCTGTTTCACGGAGCTCCCGCGGCTTCAGTGGACGTGGCCCATCGGAGCAAGCAGCATTCGCAGGAAGTGGCCGACAGTTTCTTTCTTGCTCCACAAACATCATGTAAACACAGTTTGTCCTTTTCCACCTCCTGCGGCTAATCTTCAAGTGTCCCAAATAGGATTCCCCGACACCGAAGGTTGTTGTAGATCTTGGAAAGTGTAACTTGGTATCTCGAGGTAGAATACTGTCACTGGCCAGCTGTAAGATTCAGAGTAAGGTTCACGAGCCCTTCAAAGTCATGTTATAACGGTTAGTCCATTGAGAGATTGAGAGACAATTTCACCTACCTTGTGTCAAATGAGGATTGAAAATCTACACTAACCATTGAGATCGAAGGCAAACCAGGGGGAATTGCTGTGCTGCTATTTTAGGGAACTGGAAGATGAATGCCAATTAAACACACACTGGTGATGTTAACTTTAATTTTTCAAAATGTAACTGGTATGAGACTTGTTTAATTCTTCACAGTATCCAAATCCCACCCTTAAATTTTGGATCAATCTTAGAAATAGGCAACACATCTATAACACATACTAAATCTTGTATTTTAAAATGCTTTTTATTTCTAGGCTTCCATTTTAAAATACTGATGATTTCCATCGGCATGCATTATTAGTATTTTAAGCATAGAGTAGTTGTAATTTCATTACAAACATTGTTGAACACTTCCACAAATAGGCATTAATAAGAAGTTACCATTAGCAAGTCTAGAAACATAATATCTACTTAAAATAGTTTACCCTTTATGTTAGAATACATTCTAAGTACAAACAGTGCTTTTAAAATGTGTTTTTGGATTTTTAGGTATTTGCAAAAGTCCACCTTTTACTGAGTTTTATGTATTTCCTAGAAAAATCTTGATGTAAAGTCAAATAATTCTACTGGGTATATCACATGTAATGAAACAAATTACACGTTTTTGGAAGGAAATGGATGTTTGCTTTGCTTTCACCTGAAGATTTATTTTTTATTTATGTGATGTGCATGCAGGTGCTTGGGGGGGTAGCCAGAAGAGGGCGTCATAGGCAATGAGGCTAGAGTTACAGGTACCTGTGCTGTCAGTGGGTTCTGGCGACTGAATGCTGGTCCTCTGGAAAAGCAGCAAGGGTTTCTCACTGCTGAGCATCTGCGACATCCCCCAGCTCTCTCTCAGCTTTCATTTGAAACTAGATCATTTGCTATTTGATATTTCATGTGACTTGAGGAACTTTATTATATTTTAACCTTTGAACAAGTTTCTTCTCTGTGCAATTATGTCTGAAAACAACCTGTAAAGGGGGACAGAAATGAGTCACCTCTTCTTTCCTGGAGTAAAGCAGATGAAGAAAGCGAGAGAATGAGAGAGAATGTGCTTTGACCACTAAAAGCTGAGGCTGATGAAACTGCTCTTTAGTCCTGAAGTTGTTTATGGTACTTTCTGTCTCCTCTCAATAATCACCCTGGTTAGCACGTGTCAAGGGGCCTTCCTCAGCATTTTCACTTGATGATGTACTTAGCTTGTTCCTGTTAGGAAAAGGAAGCACTATATTTTCCTTAGTGCAGGCACTGGTGGCATTGGAATTTTATTCTCCCCCAGTTCTGCAGTGCCCAAATCCTACAGGCATTTTGCCTCCCTGGACAGAATGGTGGTTTTGCTGACTGAGCCACACTGTACTTGTGACTACAATTGTGTTGGACTAAATGGCAGTGTGATAAGTTTACTGGCTGAGGAGGAATTGCAGCCTACAGAGAAGCGTGATTCCTGAAGGGCTAACACAGCAGAGGATGCATTATATGTTGGAAGCACAGAGCCGGAGTGTTTTATTCATTAATTCTGATAGGTACCGCTCTCCCCCAATCAGAGCTCTTTGAGATATATGCTCTTCATCAAATTCTACAATCCATGATGAAGGTTGTTTTAGGCTGTTTGTTTCAGTTTTGCCGTGAATGATAAGTGATCAGCTTCTTATTCACAGAGCTTTAGGGAAACAAGCATCTCTCTGGCTCCTTCACATTGTATGAGGTCAATATTCAGGTATATCTGTTCATAAGAGGAAAAGGTGACATGTCATAAATGCCCAGTCACCATGGTGCTGCAGGCAGGAGAATTACTTCAGAAGCCAGCTGGGCCCGTGGATTTTTTCCCTCCACCTGGCAGAGTGGGCTGTGGATACCAGTCTCGGGTAAAAGCCTCCTCGGTGGCAGCTCTGCACATCCCCGGTGTGCACCAAATCCTCCCGCGGTAGATATACCGTCACAAAGATGCTGACGCTCTACCTAAATGACATTCTCTGTATCTCGGCCCTTCCCCAAAGACTGTCAGGAATAATCACCCGGGGGAGGAGCCTTCTTAGAGTTTCATAGATGAGCTGTCAAATCCATGAGATAGGATGAGGCAGCTCCAGGAAACGTCAGGGGTTAAGTTCTAAAAGGGAATTTGTGGTAATAGTTAACCACAAGCAAATATTTTCACTATTTTACAGCTCTGTCCCCTTATCTCTCACCTAGGATAAATGGACATCTTATTTCTACACCGTTAACACTGATGTATAAATAATATTAACTACATTAATTCAGGTTATGAATATCTGAATATATTGTTAAAGAAAATAAAAATCAAATGCTCCAAAAGAAAATTCTTCTATACTATGAATTATACTAATTGTGATCCTATAGAAACTTAAAAGTAAACTTGATAAGACAAAAGTGTTTGATAGAATATTTTGATGAAGCTTGTCCAAATGTCTGTTTTATTAGGAAGGAAAATTCTAAGAAAAAGCAATGGTTGATGCTTTTTCTTCAAAAGTTCTTCTGTGTTAATAAAAGAACTTTTACTTTCTTTGAAAATCCATGCTTTTACACAATTAGCAGTTTCAGAATTAATCTTTGTTTTTCATTTTCTCTAAGTCAAAACACCATACGAGGTGTGCTTTCACAAGAGAAGAGAACGAAAGGAAAGAAACAAAAAGACAATAATTTCCTCGCTCAGCACATTCGCATTTTACTAAAACATTTGTGGAAGTGAGAATGTGTCTGTGTTTGGAGCATCAAGCTCCAGTCATGACGGCTTTGTGCTGTAAGAACTCACTCCAAACCCGCTCCCTGTGTCGCGGCTCAGATGGGAAGACCAAAAGTGTGTAACTGTCTTGGCTCCACGGCAGGACTGCAGCCCTCAGCTACCCCACAACACAGCAGCCTCGTGCTGAACTACACCACGATCTCAGCACCACCAGGGCCCCGCTGCACTGATGCTGTGATTCTGTGCTGCACTGAAACAGTATTTGGAGCGTATTACCACATGTCTTCTGCTACACCCATTTTATACCCACCTTTCTCTTACACTCCCCCAACACGGGAGACACTCTCCTCTTTTGTGAAGAGGAGAGTTCTTTGTGTGAAGAATGATCTTGACTTGTATTAAAAGATCCCGAGAACTGATCCTAGAAAGGTTTGGCAAATGTCCTCCTGCTGCTAGCATTTGCAAACCCCTGCGTATCTGGAAATTCGGGCTACATGGACATCACTGCTACACTGCCTTTTCTTCCCAGCAATTTTGTTTTTTTGTATTTTGCAATCATTAGGCTATTTATTAGAGAAAAGCAGCAAAAATACCAAGTAAAAGATTCAATATAAGTTCAACTAGCTATACCTGGTTACTTGTCAGTTGTTTTGTTAAAATGAGGTTAAGGAGGTTTAGAGCAAGGTCAGGCACAGATGATGGAGACACCACATTTCGTGAGCTTGTGAGAGCTGACTGTGCATCTGATCACAGAAGAGGAACTCTGAAGTCCCCTGATCCTGGGTCATTCCACCCTGCTTATCCATCCCGAGTGTCCCCCATGGAACTGCCATCCATATAAACACCAAATGAGACGTGTTCTGGTGGAAGCCTCACCTTTCTGCCCCGACTCTGCCCAGACCCCGCTCCTCAGAAAGTTCCACCGAACACAGATCCTCCCCCAGAGATTCTCAAGAGCACTCCCATGGGGTATTTAAACTGCCCCCAACCCCCAGAAAATAGACACGTGGTTTTTCAGTCTCTCTTTTCCGACTCCTCTCTGAGGGGCTAGAAGATCACCTGGGAACACTTTGCCCATTAAACCGGGGCTTTTTCTAATTTAGTCTGACTTGGATTGCTGTGTCTGTAAAGGGGCTTATGGGGTGCAAAAACTTTTCATCTAGAGGTTCCACTGAGGGGACTCTGTGGTAGGAAAACACCCTTATCCCTGACACCCGCTCTCTGCCAGACTAAGATCAGTTTTTGATTGGATAAGTTGTCCTTTCCCCAAGTCATTGCCTTAGAGGCCCAGGGCCTCCTCTGATTTTTGGGGTGTCCTGCCAAAGACATGGCTATGCCAGGTCCCTGACCCATTTCTAGAACAAAGGGCTGCCTTTGTTCTGTGGGACCCCTCCTTCAGAAAACATCCCGTTGACAGGAATATCCCACACACACCCTTGTTTTGACCCAAAGCCTACCACGGTGAATGCACTGCACTAGGCTTCGGGGTCCTGGCATAGACTTGTGAAATGGGCACTCACCATTGGAAGTCAGAATCACAAATACCTCTGGGGTGTCTTTTACAGAAACTATTCAAATTGGGGCTATCTGATACCATCTGTCCTGAACGCTTTATTTCTCTGACCACAATATGCTCTTGATAACCAATCCAGATGGCCTCCTGAGAAAAATCTTAGAATTGTCCATCCTCTGCAATCGTGAACATTTTTGTCGTCATGGAGAGAAGTGGACAGAACTGCCCTCCCTCCAGGGGTTTTGGGTTCTGTGTTCCTGCCCTCCCTGGTGTCTCACAGCACAAGTCTTGTTGGACAGGGTCACAGCTCCAGATTCTGGCCTATCTGGGAATTGGGACCCTGAAATTCCACCCAGACCATACTGCCAGAGACACTAGCCCTCACCCACTTCCCTCAACTCTACCTACCCACCCCCCTCCTATGGGGCCACATGCTCCATTCAGTGGCCAGCATTCCTCACATTCCTCCCTCTATCCACCCCTCCCCTTTCTTCCCCCTCAGGGATAAAGGTTGAAGACCAAATTCCTCCTTCTTACCTGCCTTCCTGTCCTCCTCCCTCCTCATGGCTCCCCCCTACACTCCCCCCAATGCCTCAACCTACATCCTGGTTCTTTTTCTACACACTGACCCGATGCCCCCAATCTTCCCCTGCTTCTTCTCATACTCGGTCTCGTCAGACCCCTGCCCTCCTCTGCCCTCTCTGAGAGGTAGCTGGAGCCCATGGAATTGTCCTGTGCTCTTCTCTCTTCAGGACCTTTCACAAAGAGAAAAGAAATTGGGTTCCTTCTCTGCTAACCCCTTTGTTTATATCAGGGAGTTCTGCTATCTGTCCCAGCCCTACCATCAGACCTGGCATGACCTAATTTATGTGACCCCAGCCTCCACTTTCGCTCCCAAGGAGCGAACTCGAGTTCAGGCAGCAGCTAGACAGCATGCAGACCAAACCCACCTGTGGACAGTACAGTCCCTGTGGGTGACATGGTGGTGCCAGCTACAGAGCCCTACTGGGACTGCCAACCAGCTCAAAACGGCCTACAGAGAAGAGGCCTCGTGGTTCACTGCCTCCTCCAAAGTATGGTGATGGTCTCGGACAAAACTGTTAATTTTGATAAGCTCTGAGAGATTATACAGCTCGCTGATGAAAACCTGGCCGTTTTTCTAAACCGGTTACAAGAGACCATGGTTCAGTATACTTGCCTTGACCCAGCCTCCCCAGAGGGAGCCATGATCCTGGTTACCCATTTCATTTCTCAGCCAGGGCTAGATATTAGGAAAACATTTTAAAACACTGAGGAGGGTCCCCAAACTCCCCTACAGGAATTGGTGGAAATGGCTTTTACAGTTTTTACTGCTTGAGAAGAGATAGCTTACGTCAATCCAACAGACACGACTAAAAACAGAAGGCGATGCTCCAAGCCCAAGCCTTAGCAGCTGCCCTGAGGCCACCAGGGCCCCCACAAAGGGGACAAGCAAGTCTACCACAGAGGTTCCATCCCGTTGGAGCTCAGCCCAAGTCAACTCTCCCAGAAGCCTGCTTCCAATGTGGCCAGCCCTGAACCCCCAGCAGCCCAGGAGGCCATTTCCTGTCTGCTGACAGCCTGGGCACTGGAAATCAGAATGCCCCCATACAGGCTCGTCCTCTATGCCACACCATGGAGGTCCAGACTCACCAACATCAGCAACTGGGACTCTTCTGGCCTTTGAACTCCTCAGCCTGGTGGAGGACTGACGAGGCCTAGACTTGGTGACTCCCATTGCCCTCTCCAAGCCTAGGGTGATGCTGCATTGGGTAAGTCCTAGGCTGAGTCCATTGACTTTCTTTTGGACATGGGAGCTACCTATTCTGTTTTAATGTCTCAATCGGGTCCTACAGTGCCCTCGCTAATTTCTCTCACAGGGGGTGGGGAGTGGGGGGTGGAGGAGGGGTGAGGGTGGAGGGGTGGGAGAGGGTGGACGGGATCCCTTCCTTCCCACTTAAGACTCTGACACTTCTCTGCCTTCTTGCAGGGCGATTTTTCTCACACTCTTTCCTGGTCATACTTGCTTGCCCTGCACCTCTGCTTGGTTATGATATTCCTAAGAAGTAACCATAGTAACCATGCTTCTCTCACCCCCATCCCCCGCCCCTGTAGTTCCTTTCTGGTTTAAACTTGTTTAAAGACAACAGTCCCTCTTAGGCACTGCTTTCCCATAACCCCAGAGATAAAATCAACTCCTCTCCATTATCTTCTACTTCCTGTGTTGTCTGTCTCTTCTTGTCTTTTTTTTTTTCTTCTCCAGCAAACAACAGTCATAGCCATGCTGACACCTCATCCCTTGGAGTACCGCTTCCCAGTTCTGTGGCTAACTCCTTATATGACATGTGAGTCACTTGTGATGCTATGTTGTAGTGACTCACCCCTATAAACCCATCTACCTAAGTCCCATGTAACAGCTTTGCCCTATGACTTCACAGTGTCAATCTCTATTAATCATTTTGTCTTATTTCCCTTATGAACCATTATGAGGCAGTTACTGTCCACCTTCTATAATGTAAAGTTCAATAAATAGAGACTTTGAATTTTTATAGCTGAGTGCCTAATGCCAATAACACATCTAGAGCAGGTAGGAACTTAATTTGCATTTATTAACTTTATTCTACTATAATAAAAGATGTTTCACATTTTGGAAAATAGCAACGAAGCTCATGAAGATAAGGGTTTTCTTATAGCTTTGGAAATTTATAATACTGATAATGAAAATTGTATTTAAAGCCTCACCATAATAATTTGTCTAATGAGTAAATACCATTAAGCAAAATAAAATAAACATAAAGTAAAATTTAAAAACCTAATATTAATCATTCACTTAGTTATGGTACTTAAGAATAAAATAAACTAAAGGGTTCATTTCTGAGTTTTGAGTGGCTGAATTTGCACGCAAGCTAAGTAAGCTTAAAATGCTTTTTAAAAATTAGCAAATAAAATAAAACAAAATCTCCAACAAAGACCAGACTGGATGCTTGTGCCATTAGAGTCCCATGAAGGTATTAATAAGAGCTAAAGTTCTGTACCTACTGTCCCACGGCTGTAATTTAAATTTCACAACAGTTCTCTAAGGTATAAATTATTTCCATTTTAGAGATGGAAAATTTTCCCATGGTTTTCACCACTTCAGTAGGACCTTGAAAAGATTGTAATTCAATCCTTTCCTTAAAAGTTTGGAGTTTTCATTTGTCTTTTTATCCCCCCTCCCCCCACCCCATTACTCTGATGTGAGAGACTTTTTGGTAAAATGAAGCCTCCTGTGGTTTTCTAAAGACAGGATTAAAGACTCAGGGAAACAGCAAAGGGCAGCCAGACCACACACTCCCACCTCATGCTTCAGCTCTGGTTTGTTCATTCAATATAAGAAGCTGGATTTTTTTTTTTTTTTTTAAATCAAATTGGGTGATAGGAAGACCATACATCTTTCAATAATTGTTCAGAGTAAGCGACAACCAGAGCTGGCCTGCGGCACTGTGAGGGAAGCACCACAACCTCATACAGAGTCAACACCGAGGCAGCTGAGGCCAGAGCATCACAGCTGCCATTTCACTGTGGGAAAGAGTTCAGAGGTCCCTTCTACTGTGCATTCCCATGAACTTGAGGTTCTCAGAGGGGCACTCTGGGAGCCGACGCTCCATTTTCTGTAGTAATGTGACCCAGAGCATGATAGATTGCTAGTAGTTAATCAACAGGTTATGATAAAAGGCCAAACCTGATTTATTTCTTTTGCCTAATACTGGCTGTATTTTCACACACAGACAGAGCTGGCTAGATCTCACGGAGGCTGGTCCAAACTATCAAAATGGCATTTTCCAGCTCCTATCTTACTGTGTAGAAAATTTGTAGAAATTATGGAAGTTAATTAAAGATTTTGAGTTTCAAAATAAAAGTAGCCTCTATGCACAGACATAACTTTTATTTATTTATAGAATATAAAATTTATGTAAAAATAAACTTAGGAGAAACCTATTTGGAACCAACATAAGACGATATGTTTCCATCGGAATGACGGTGGATGTGGGTGAGAGTGGAGTTTGTGTGTTCCAATCCTGCATTACTTTGAAGATGCCTTTGAACTCCATGGACCTGGAATATTTCAATTCTTCATTATCGGCAACTTGTGGTAAGATTTTTGTGGTTTTGGTAATGAAGGTGTCAATGATAATGATGTAAATGATAATGATAGAACAGGAACACTTACTGATTCAAGACATGCCAAGTACAGTTCTGCTTTTGTTAAATACTTGTTAACACATAAAAAAACAAAAACAAACAAACAAAAAACCCTCAAACAGCCTGATTGCATAGGAAAACTTCTGATCTCCAATTTTTAAAACACATAGATTATGTAAGTTGCCCAATATTTTGAAGAATTAGGATTCAAATTCAACCAGACATCCTTCCAAGTTGTACAGTATACTTCAGAGAACATTTATACACATCTATAAATGATTTTTACATATGTGTGTAATCTAATTCTATACTACAATATTCTCAAAAATCAGAAGCCTGCCAAGCTTGGCATGAGTCAAAAGTTCTAACTACTCAGGAGGCCGAGGCAGGAGGATTTCTTGAGCTCAAGAATCCCAGGCCAGCCTGAGCAACATAGCCAAACACAGTTTGCTGTATTTCTAAAAAATATAGAATGCAGCACTATTCTGATGTGCAATTCAAGTAGGATCATAAAAGACTCATATTTAAAAAGGAAGCTTCCAGAAATGAAGGTGCAACTTTATGATTTTGACAGCTAATCGTCAACAATTGTGGTACAGGAAATGATGCATTGCTTGTATACCACAAGAAAAGCAGTTAGTGGGTGGATATGGTTAGTGGAAGAGACCTCTTCAGAAAGTAAGTTCTTCCACCAGGGTAGCTAAAGAACTGCCAGCTAAAGAAAAAAAATCACTTCTTTTCATATTTATTACAATTTTTTAGTACTTTTGGTCTTGTTATAATGTAGATTTAATATAATTAAACACACACATTTACCACTTACTTCCTGTTCTGTGCTATGTGTTGGGATGCATATCATTTTAAAGCCACTGGATCTGGCGGAACCGGAAGTCTGTTGATTTGAGGAACAACAACGAAACGAGTCAAGCATCCTGTTCTCGAGGATGAAGGCTGAACTGTTTTCACTGCTCTTCCCATCGGTATCCTCCTTGTGTGCTATCCCCAAAGCCAAGCATCAGGTAATCAGTATTTTTAAAATATCACCCACGTGGAAGAACAAGTGAAGGCAGGTAGCAGAGTGAGGTCTCCAGCCGACAGTTTGAAAGGGTAACAGGCTGTTGCGTGAAAATGATTGTTTTGTGGTCTTTAACTTGGAGCAATAGCCGGAGGATGAGGATTGTTCATGACCCCTATGGAGAAAGAAGACACTCAGCTATGATGTGATGCTGAAATCTTAAACGCTGTCTCTGGGTTTTATGGCGTGCTAGCTAATGAATGATAACGAACCATGTTTTCTCCTTAGCGCATTTTGAATATACTTCAGAAGCACAGGAGCATCTCTTGGCATGTTTAACTGTGCTAATTGTCATCTGAAGTAGTTCCTCCTCTGTCAGTAAATCCCTGGGAAGAAATGACACTCTGCCTGTTAAGCCAATAACTGTCGATTTATAGGTTGGTTCTGGTCATTATTATTTAATTTCTCCATCACATGAAACTTTTCATTCTCATCTCTGGGTCATCAATAAAGCCCAAGTTAACTCTCAGCTTCATGAGACCAAAAAATTAAAGTGAAGAAGTCCCTGTGCTCCATGGATAACTGGGAAGTTTTTTTTTTTTTTCTTTTTTAGAAGTTAAATAAATGTTGACTACATTTGTTCCAACCACACTTGGTGAACATAAGCTCTGTCTGCCCCCAAACTATGAAGTTGCTTTCTCTGTTTTGTATGTTTATTTATACTTTAATATTTATCTCTCGTTCTCACTAAACAGTTCTTAGAACAGCAAATAGTCAATTGGTATTTTGGGAAAGTACTCATTGAAAATGCCATGTGGCTTTTTTTGCTGTGTTTCTGTACACACATTGTATGTAAGGATGGAAATATATGTGGCTGTACTGTTTCAAAAGCCACTCATGGTTCTACGGGTATTTCAGTCCACTTGGGTGTCTAAGTGAATTGGTAGGCATTCAGAAGTCACTAATTCTGTAGTTCTTTGGCGGTAGGCCTGTACACATGTTTACAGTAGGGATGGCATGCTATATTTATTAAGATGCAGACAGTCCCCCCCCCAGGACTTCAACAGCAAAACCACAATGATACTGTAGAAAGAGACAGCTCTTGTCCTTAGCTTTCATGCTACAGCCTTACGACACCCTTGGTTTTTTCAGTTCATTAAAAAAAAAAAAATAGTATAATTTATCTTATTTACCAATCTTCTGAAAAACATTAAAGACTTTCTCTGAAATACACAAATCCAAAGTTAGTTGACAAAACACCTCAAAATCCTTCCAGAGCTCTTTTGGTAAAACAAATTAAACCAGGGCTATATTTGGTCCTGACACTGACATCTTCAAACAGGCAAGGTAACATGAGCATTAGGAGGTTGGTATATAATCAAGGATAAGGAAAAAAAAAAGAACCAGAAAAGTGTCACCAAAGTTAGAAAGCAGTTCAGACAAGAATTGTCATTTTTTTCCCCTTTCAGCTTGTAGGGACTTTAAAACATCAGAAGTGCCAAGGCTCTCAGTCCCCTGCGGTTGGGCTCCTAAGACTGAACCTCTAAGTCTCTCCTGCCATCTTCTTCATTCCCTCTGCCTCTTGTGTTGAAGTGGTTTTTTTATGTGTGTACATTGTGTATTTATATGTATGCGTGTACATATGTACTCTGTGCCCCTGAGGCTAGATTGCTATCAGCTTCACATTTGATGGAGACAGTGAAACAGAAGAGCAGAGCTCTGCTTTTGGCAACTGTCACAGACAGAGTGGCATACTTCACTCTGTAAGGTAGAATTCTGCAATACAGAACTCACAGAAAAAAACTGGGGATGCTGCAAAATTAAACACTGACTAATAAAGCTGCAAACTAATATTGATAATTTAAACTTAACACATGGTCCTTGCAGGTCAAGAAATCATGGAGTAGACTGTATCAGCCTAGAAGAGGCTGTGAGAACTACAGTTATAAACTTTGTAGCTGGACATCATGCTCCACTGAATAGAAATAAAGTATCTACGCACAAGAATTTAGCAGCATATTTTAATATAAAGAACATTTGATTATATTAATTATAACTTGGTCTGATCCATTTGTTTAAAAATGCACTTCATTAAGGAACTTGAGTAGATATTCGTTAAGATGAGAGTGTGCATTTAGAGTTACATTCACTGCATAAGATAATCATGAGTTGCTAGGGAAGGATTAGATGTTCATTAAAAACTACTGTTGGCAATTCAGTAAAAAAGGTGTATATTAATTATCCAAAGATGGAACCGTGTAGATGGAAAGTTGTCTGAGAAGTGCTAAATAAATTCAGGTCCTCTTCTGATAGTACTAATTTCCTTATCTATCTGTATCAAATACTTCATATAAAATTAATTGATGTGCTGGTTATAGTATAAAGGTCTTTACTGATTGAAAGTAATGCATCTTCAATTTAGAAAAATAGGAAAAGGTTAAGAAAAGAATTTAAATTACATTATTTCACAAATGTGAAAATTTTAATATTTTGCTTCTGTCTACTATATGTATGTATGTATGTATGTATGTATGTATGTATGTATGCGTCTGCACCCATGATGGTGATTTTTTAATAGGAAAGCTAAGCCCCTTTATCTCTCACTTGCCTTTTAATTCCTCTCTCTCCTCATTTCCCTTTCTCTCTCCCCCTACCTTCCTTCTTCCCTTTCGTCTTTCTAAAGGTCACAACTTTCTTGCTGTCAAAATCTTGACCTAAAGTAATGCTCCCTCTCAACCTCTGAAGCGCCTGGGACTACAGGCACACCCCTCCTCCACATTGACGCTGTTCTCGTCCATTGAGAAACATGCCATCAGAGCTGTAGAAATGTGCTTGTATTAATCAACAAAGCGTAGTAAAGAGCACAAACAGAAATCCATCTATTACAACTCGGTAGCATTCCAGCCCTCTAGACTGGTCTAAGTGTCTTTCCAGGTAAAAGTGTGCACCCGGAAGCCAACTACATGAACAGGACCAAAGAAAGCTGAAAAGGGGATCCCCCCCATTGATTCCTAAAATTAATGTTAGGGATTCTTCTGTTTTGTTTTGTTTTTATGGGACAACATTAGCTGGATGTCTCTTCCTTCTTCCTGTAGTGAGGTGATGATTTTCATCTTTAATCATTAAGAACTGTGGATTATAAGTGTGATCTGTGGTAAAACTAAGGTCAAACAAGTATAAAATGTGTTTGCTAAAGTAATGCGATCTTGATAATACTTGAAATCAGTATGTGAATTACAATACTGATTTCTCCCTTCTCCAGGTTTCAGGAAAATGCCAGTCATCCTCTTCTAATGCTACTTTGTTGTAACTTTTAAAAAAGGCCAAGCCCAGTGGTTTTCCAAGTACTGCCCTTCTGTGTATATAGTCATTTGAAAGACAGTTCTGTGAAAAATTACGAATGCCTATTCGGTGGGACAACAGACCACCCTTAGGTGGTAAATAAGTCCTAATGTGATGTTGTCAAACCTGAAGCTAATCAAAAAGGGGTAGGTTTCTCGTCCTTATGGAGTCCTCTGCCATGCCAGGCAGCACTGCCTTGAACCCTGTCACTGGAGCGCAGGCTGCTTCTGCCTGGTGCATTGACTAGCATGACTTGTGGCTTCAATACTGTCACTAAGAAAGGAGAGACAGGAGACGCTTGTACCTGGACTGTAGCTGACTCAGAGAGTGACATACTATGCTCTCACTTGTGAGTTCCTGTATCATGAGGTTTAACCTACCAAAGTGTGTGTGTGTGCGTGTGTCTGTCTGTCTGTTTAGTTGAGTGTATCAGCCAGTTTTAAGCCAGAGAAGCAGAGTTAGTAGCAACAGGTTTATTAAAGGGAACAAGGTGAACTCCACAGAGGATGCCACAAGTACAGAGAGGTCTTGGGGAGCCTACACGGGCTGTCACAGGCCAAAGCTTCTGGCTGCAGGAGGACTTCTTTTCTCCTGTTAGTCAATTTTGATTAATAAGGAGCAATGGGTTCTATTAGTGATGTTCTTTCCAGGTAATCCGATACTGTGACATTCCCTTCTTCAGTCTCCTTCATCTTCTGTTTTCATGTGTGCCCCACATATGAGGACAAACAAGTGAAAAGTCTTTTTCTGGGTCTTCCTTAGTTTGTTTCATGTAATGACCCCTAGTTTCACTCATTTCCCTGGAAATTCCGTTTTTCTTTATGATTGACTAAAACTCCATTGCATGTATATGCCACATTTTCTTTTTCTCTTCATTTGTTGGTGAACACCTAGACTCATTCTGTAAGTTGGCTGTTTGAAGTAGAGCTCAGGAACCACAGATGAGCAGGTGTCCATGGTTGTCAACTAACAACCTTTAGGTACATTCCTAGGAGCAGAGTAGCTGGGTGATACGGAGGCTGTACTCATTTGTATACCCACCAGCCTTGTAGAAGGGGCTTGCTCAGACTGCAACAGCCTCTTCAGATTTTGTTCTGTTTTTGTATCCAATATTTTCTCAGTCTATAAAAAACCAGCTTTCAATGAATTAAAAACATTAATGTAGGATCTGAAGCTCTGTAAACAGCTGTAAGAAAACAGTGAAGACACTTAAATGTACATGTATATCAAGAACTTTCTGAAGTAGGACTCCAGTAGCTTAGAAAAAGATTTCAATAACTGACAAATGAGATTACATGAAATTAAAAAGTTTCTTTACAACAAAGGAAACAACAGAGTGAAGAAATGGTCTATAGGAGGGAGGAAAATCCTTGACAATTACACACCTAGAGGGGAGAATTTTAGAGTACATAAAGAACTTAAAAAGAAACACTAGCCAGTTGGTGGTGGCACACGCCTTGAGTCCCAGCACTTGGGATGTAGAGCCAGGAGGATCTCCGTGGGTTTGAGGCCAGCCTGGTCTACAGAGTGAGGAGTGAGATCCAGGACAGGCACCAAAACAACACAGAGAAACCCTGTCTTGGAAAAACAAAACAAACAAACAAAAAAAACCCCAAAAAACAAAAAACAAAAAAAAAAAAAAAGAAAGAAACACCAATAAATAGTGACTGATAAACAGCCAATCACTTTTCAGAACACAAAGTAAAGAGGGCCAGTAGAGGTGAAGGGAACATAGCTTTCTTTCTCATGAAAGCCTATGCTCTGCTCTTAAAGTTTTTCTAACCATAGATAAGGATGTTCGGGATGATGTTTGGGCCAGAAGTCAACTGGTTATGGATTTGTTATTACTTTTGAAAATTCCCTTCATGTGACGCCTCGGTTGATATTTGACTGAATATTAACCAAAAATTTTGACATAGCACATCATAAAAAAGTCATTGCAAGTGAACATCGGGAGAAAGAGGTGACTGTAGAGTTTCATGTAAGAATATGAGGTCATTATTCTGCATTCATTGAAGACTACTACAGTAGCAAAACACCATGATGTAATGGATAACATCAAGGATAACCTGAATCATTGTATGAGAGAAAGAGAATGGCTCTTCAATACATACTGTAGTTAATTATGTAACATATTATATTGCATTTCATCATATAGGATGGATTAATATGTAAAGATATTTAACACCGCAAAAAAGTGATTCCTAGAACCCTGCCAAGAACTCACAAATATGTCATACTGACTTATCCTGGAAGTTGTTATGACAGTTCCTTTAATTGTTATGTTAACTAAGGTTTGACTCCCATTGGTCTTATTTTCTGTTCCTTTTACTCTACTATGATACAGTTTTCTTCTAGGCATCTCACACACAGTTGTCAAATTCATGTTAATAGTTAATTCAAATTGGCCCGGATCCTTATTCTTACTGCTAAAAATTTGGATTACATTTGAAGTTTAAATTCTACCTCTTAATTATCTCCCTCCTTTTATCTTACACCTCTTGGCACTGCCTTTCTCTTTCTCCTTTGCTTCTCATTAGCAACCCGCTGAGATGCACCACCTTCCTGCTTTGGCAACAAGCAAGGTAGCTGTAGTTTAGTAACTTGACTTTCTTTCCTCACTGCCAGCCAGTTGGTCTCCATTGTCCAAGTCACAGCTGCCATCACTGTTGTTGGTATCACCTGGTAACGTCGAGTGTGTTTCATGTGTCTTTCTGTGTTCAACATAATAACTGCCAAGATCTGGCAACACTAAATATATAGAATCGAGCATATCTTCCAACGGCTTCCTGCATGTGTTTTCTGTATGTATGCTCTGCATACTACCTAAGCAAGAGGGAGGGAGTGAAGGACGAAGGGAGGAAGAGAGAGAGAGATAGACAGAACAGAGAGAGAGACAGAGACACACAGAGAGACATAAATAGAGAGACAAAGACAGACAGAGACAGAGACAGAGATTGGACATCCATTATACCAGGTGAGGAGCCAAAAGCAAGCCCTTTCTGGGCCAGGTTATGCTAAACCTTCTCTGCTGGAAGTTTCTCTGCCAATCAGGCAATAAGTCAGAACTAAAAGCTACAGGAGACTAAGTGATGCAGAATTAATGAACTTCTTTGTGCCAAGGTACAAAAATAATATGTGAGCAGTAAACATTTTAGCTTTGGATTAGTAAGTGATTTATCAGTCATAGACAAAGCTGTCTCAGAGGTTCACAAAGCAATCGTGTTCACCAAGCTGAAGTACATACCTTCCTTTTTCATCTAATGAGCCGAGACCTCACCTTATTCTAACATACCTGGATATGGGTTTCAATTGCAAAACATAATGATTGCATGGTCTATTGGATAGGCAATATGCATTTTTGAAATTGTATAAACACCTTTTTACATGCCAACCTTGGTGATAATTACCAAATGTCTATATCTAGCAAAACAGGCAATTCAGAAATATGAATTTGTGCTATTATTTATGATACACATGTGCTACTTTTCTCTAAATATAGATATTTGGTAATTATCACTGAGACTGTTCATTATAATTCCAAAGTAGATACCAATGAAATAGAAATATAAGTTATTTGGTAAAAATGTAAATGCTAAAAAATTCTCATTATCTTTTAGCAGAGTACAGTTCTTAGTTTGCTATTCATATTTCATGTAATAATTTTGGATTAGCCATCTGGTTTGTTGAGGGTTGAAAATCTGTTTAACACCAACGCAGAATTTTTGTTAAAAACTAAAACAAGCCATACAGAAATCACAAATGTTTTTCAGGTATTTCACAATGCTAATAATGAATAACTTTTAAACATGGCATGTTGTCAGTACTTTTATCTTTATATTCTCCCTCTATTTGTGTAGACTCTCTATTGCATGCATTTTGAAACCCATTCTTAGGATGTGTCACTGTGAATGGTTGATACATGGTAAGTCTAATCAAAAGCCAGAGCTGGCCTATCTACATTTTAATTCAGTACCAATCTTTCCCTTGTATGAATGGTTAGCTCTAGAAACTTAATAGATCATTTTCTCAATGATGTCACATCTATTCCTGAGGTTGAGTTGCCGCCTCTCTGCTTCATGGCTGCAGATTGATTCTATTCTATTATTCTGTCTGTCCTGGATGGGAGCAATTAACCCACAATGGGAGACTAAGAGGCAGGGGACAAAGTTTGTCATCATCGATCATTCCTTCATTCATATAAAGGCTTTGAAATGTGTATCACAGATGACTTCCGTACATGGCATCAGGGCTTACTTTGAAGTGATAGTAATCAAAACAGTATGGTATATGTGAAAAAATAATTGAATAGATCAATGGAACATACTAGAGACCTATGAAAGGGTTCATAAGAATCAGGTAACTGATCCTTGATAAAAGAGTAAAGAGAGAACAGTAGGTGAAAGACAGGTGAATGGTGCTTTTCCAACTGAACATCTATAGCTTTATTAAATATTTATAGACACAAACATACCCTTAAGGTAATTCAATATGAATCACATAATCAAATCCAAAATTCAAATATATAAGACACCTAAAATGTAATATTGGAGAAAACATAGATAATGTAAAATAACCTTTTAGATGTAGTCAATGCCAAAAGTATGGTATATGTAAGAAGGAATATTAAGTTGAACTTTATTAAATTTACATTCTGGGTCTGTAATTGATGTTGTCAAAATAATGTAAAATGAATCCACACATTATGAACAGTATTTGTAAAAGACTTATCTGATGAACTTTTTTTCTAAAACATGCAAAAAAAAAAAAACCAACTACAACTCAACAATAGAGAAACAGGCAAGCCAACTCAAAAGTGGGCTAAAGACTTTAACAGATGCCTCACTTATGATGGAACAAGACTGGCAAAGAGCATCCTCCTGACATGCCTTTACAAAAATACCAGTGAAGATGTGGTGCCACTGCATGACTATTAGGCAGAAAATCTAGAAAAGAGACAACATTAAACACTGATGGATGCAGAACAATGGGCTTGCAGTCTTCGCTGATTAGAAGTCAGGCTGTAGCCACCTTGGAAGATGCCTAGGAAAAAACACAAGATGGATAACTTGGTTTCTTTTCATTTGATTTCAAAACAATATCTTATTTCACTTTTATAATTTTTAATTTATATGCAAAGTATTGGGTTTCATTATGGCATTTTCAAACACTTTGACAGTTGCTTACAAAACTAAACATACTCTTTCTATATGATAGACTAATTATATGCCTTGCATTAACTCAGAGGAATTGAAAATTTTATCTATACAAACCTGTAAATGGATGTTTCTAATAGTCTTAATCATAATTGCCAAAATTTGGAAGATAACCATATGCCTTCTAGTAGTCAAACTGTTAAATAAACTACTATACAACTAGGTAATGAAGCATTTTTATCACTAAAAACTGATTATAAAGCCTTGAGAAGATACAGAGAAAATTTAAATTTCTATGCTACTGAATCAAAGAATCCAGCCTGAGAGGGCTATACACTGTTTAATTGCAACTATGTGGCACTCTGTAAAAGTCAAAATTGTTGTGGTCTGGGCATCATGGTTCATGCTTATATTCTCAGCATTTAGGTATTGGAGACAAAATAAAAAATTCAATATTCTCCTCTGCTATATAGTAAGTTACAGAACATCCTATCTCAAGAAATATCAACCAACCAAACAACTAACCAACAAAGAAAACACTAAAGAGATATTACAGAGATCAGTGTTTCCCCGGAAGTTGTTGGAAGAGAGATGAACAGGCAGGAACAATGGATTTCAGGTCATTGAAAATACTATGCATAATAATGTAATGGTGGGTCTATGTATTTACACTCTTTTCTACACACAACAAATACACAGAGCCAAAGTGAACCCTAATGTCCATTATGGGTGATAATGACATGTCAGCACAGGTTCCTCGGTTGTAACAAATGCACCACTCTGCCATGGGAGGAGATGAGCAGAGTAAAGGAGATGCCACATATGGAAGCACAGATAACATATGGGCTAACTCTGCATCTTTCTCTCAATATTGCTATATCTTCTAAAAAGTGAATTGATATTTTATATACATATTTAGTAGGAGAGTAGGAGATTCTCTCTCTCTCTCTCTCTCTCTCTCTCTCTCTCTCTCTCTCTCTGTGTGTGTGTGTGTGTGTGTTTATTCATGAATTTCCTTCTACCCATGGTAGGAAATGATGGCTACATGTTCATATCTACTTACTTTATGCCACATCACAGTGTCATTTAGGAAGGACTGTGACTGGACAACTGTTCTGGCAGCATTAGATCCATGCTGAGTAAGACATCATAATAGTCATGTTTCAGATACATTGGAAAACATTGAGAAAGAAAACTGGGCTGTTTTTTCACTTTGTTTTGAAAGAATATCTGACTTCACTTTTATTATTTTAATTGGCACAAATGGCATTAGTTATTTTTTAATTGAAAGTAGATTCTTCTGTCATACAATACATACTCACCACAGTTTCAACTCCCTCCACTCCTCCCAGTTAGCCACCACCTCCCATCTCCCTGGATTCACTCATGCTCTGTCTCCCATCAGAAAAGAGCAGACCTTCAAGAGACAACAACCAAACAGGGTGATACAAGATACAGTGCTGTGGGTGTCATTCTGCATGCTGTGAATGTGTGTTGCTATGATTGTTTGATAAATAAAATGCCTATTGGCTGGTAGCCAGACATAGGCAGGGCAAGTAGATGAGAATCCTCTTCCTAGGAAGAGGAAGGATGAGTCAGGAGTCACCAGCCAGACACAGAGGAAGCAAGATGACAAGGCTGAACTGAGAAAAGGCACCAAGCCATGTAGCTAAACATATAGAATTATGGGTTAATTTAAATTTAAGATCTAGTGAGTAATAAGCCTGAGCTAATGACCAAGCAGTTATAGTTGATATAAACTTCTGAGTGATTATTTTATAAATGGACTGTGGGACTGTGGGGACCAGGCGGGACACAGGAAAACTTCTACCTACAATACAACAAGACAAGACAAAGGCCCTCATATCAAGGCTGGACAAGGCAAACCAATAGGAGGAAGAGAGTCCCAAAAGTAGGCAAAAGAGTAAGAGATACACATGTTCCCACTGATAGGAGTCCCATAAAAACACTGAGCTAACAGCCATAACACATATACAGAGGACCTGCAGAGGCCTGGTGCAGACCCAAGCAGGCCCTGAGCTTGCCCCTTCAGTCTCTGAGAGCCCAGATGAGCCCTGCTTAGTTGATTTGGTGGGCCGTGTTCTCCTGGTCCCTTCTATTCCCTCTGACTCCTACAGTTTTTCCTCCTCTTCTTCTGTGTGGGTTCGCCTATCTCTGAGAAGAGGGACCCCATAGAAGTTTCCAACTTAGACTTTCTCTTTACTGTGGGTCTCTGCACCTGCTCCCATTGGATGCAGGAGGATGTCTTTCATGACAACTGGACAAGGCACTGATCTATGAGTATAGAACATTAGGAATAATTTCATAGATTTTTTTTTTCTTTTTTTCCCTGGCTGGTATTGTTCTACCCTAGGTCTTTGGGCTAGCCAGTCTTCAGTTCCCAGCCATCCAGGCAGTGTTGGTTCAAATTTTTTGTTGTTGTTGTTGACTCTCCCGCTTTCCCCGCATCCATCCTGTTGGTTCCCTAATATCCCTCAACTCATAGTAGTAATCTCCTTAAGACTTCTTAATATTTTACAATTTAGATTATCTATTGAATCTGTTGTTAAAGTGAAGAAAACACAAGATTTTCACATGTGAATCTATTTGGGTGGTACTGGGGATTGAACCTAGGCCCTTCCACACACTAGTCACTATGCCACTGAGTGTGGCCCCAGAAATTTCATTTTTATAGAAAGAAGAACACCAAGCTTTGCTCCATGCCCTCTCATTTAATACTAGAACCTCTGACAAGAACTAGTTCAATGAACTGCTTCTTCTCTTGGAAGAGTGTAATTTAAAAATAGATCTACAACTACATAATGCATCAAGAATGATTTTCAGTACAGATCCACAGATCATTAACCTTCTGAATTCTTTACCATATTTCTTCCCCAATTTTTTTTATCTTAATTAACATTGTGTGTGTGTGTGTGTGTGTGTGTGTGTGTGTGTGTATGTGTGTGTGTGTGTGTTTGCCTGTTCAAGTGCACTTGGAGGTTAGAGATTAACATTGGGATGTTTTATTCATTTACTTTTATGTTTTTGAAACAAGGTCTCTCCCTGGACCTGGGAATCACTGTTTTGGCTAGACTGGTTGGTCAGTCTATCCCTGGGATCCACTTGTTTCTAAGCCCAGCACTGCGCTGCTGGTGTTCACTGTCCAGCAGCTTTTACATTGGCTCTATGGATTCAAACTCAGGTCTACACAGCAAGCACTCTTCTCCGAGTAGTCTCTCCCGCTGTGCTCTATGTTTTCCTTACAACACAACTTTTGCAGGAAGAGTCCATTTTCAGGCTGAGTGAAGAGAAAAAGGATAATAAATATGCATGTTTGCTGAGTAATCCTTCCTTCCTGTGCTACAGACATCACAGGCTTCAGACAACATGACTGTTTGACAAGAGACCACCAATTACCACTAACTTAGTGACTCTCTGCAGGTACGGCATGCGGAGCCCTCTGAGTGCATCAAAAGATTGTAGCCCAATGTCTCAGAGAAATATGTTGAAACACCCACGCTGTATTAGAGAGGATTGCCTAATGAAAGACATTCAAAATCTTCATATTTGGATCTCCTCACCCCAAAACTGGTTTTTGTCTCTCATGCCTTTATTGGAGGTAACTCTTAAGACGGATTAGGAATATGAAGAAGCAAACATCCCTGAAAACTATGATCAAAGCTTTCAATATCTCAGGTGATGTTTGAACACACTTGACAATGAATATGAATGAATGCGTTCTACCCTTCATACTCGTTAATATTTGATCAGAAAATTTAATATAGTTAATGTACATTTCTGTGTTCCTTTCCAGAAAGTGATCTCATTGTCTCACCTAAACAAGGAAGCAATTAGAACAGAGGGAGACTGACATGACTAGGTATGAAGCAGACACCCTCAGGATAGCCAGAGTTTGGAGCAGTCTAATACAGTATTTATGGATATAATACTGTCCTCATACTCACTTGAAAGCTGCTTGATTACAGACCTGGATTTAAAGAAGAGGGCTCAACCATTCAGTTTTCTGGAAGGCCTCCTGCCTCTTACACTGTGTTTGTGCACTATTCTTTGCTGCTTTTCAAACAAAAGTTTGATGATTTGCAGACAGGAAGAACTGTGTTTGTATATGGTTTAAAGCGATGCAAAAGGCATCTAAGTATAGTCAGGTGTCTTTTTCAGAACGGTAGTCCCGGGCCACTATGTTGGTAATTCTTGGGTGCTTTATTCTATTCAGCATAGCTCTTTCATTGTGATTTCTCTCTGTCATTTTTGTGACCTGTAACTTCTTTTTTTTATTATATATTTTTTTATTTATTTTACAATACTATTCAGTTCTACATAATAGCCACAGATTCCCTTGTTCTCTCCCTTCCTGCCCCCCTTCCCTTCCCCACAGCCCACCCCCCCCATTCCCACCTTCTCCAGATCAAGGTCTCCCCCGAGGACTGGGATCGACCTGATAGACTCAGTCCAAGCGGGTCCATTCCCCTCCTCCCAGACTGAGCCAAGCGTCCCTGCATAAGTCCCAGGTTTCAAACAGCTAACTCATGCAATGAGCCCAGGACCTGGTACCACTGCCTAGATGCCTCCCAAACAGATCAAGTCAATCAACTGTCTCACCTATTCAGAGGGCCTGATCCAGATGGGGGCCCCTCAGCCTTTGGTTCATAGTTCATGTTTCCATTCATTTGGTTATTTGTCCCTGTGCTTCATCCAACCTTCGTTTCAACAATTCTCGCTCATATACACCCTCCTCTTTCTCACTAAATAGACTCCCAGCGCTCCACCAGGGGCCTAGCCGTGGACGTCTGCATCCAGATTCCTCAGTCCTTGGATGGGGTTTATGGCACAACTATTAGGGTGTTTGGCCATCCCATCACCAGAGTAGGTCAGTCCCGGCTGTCTCTCGACCATTGCCAGCAGTCTTTTGTGGGGGTATCTTTGTGGATTTCTGTGGACCTAGATGCCCTTCAACTGAAGAATGGATAAATAAATTGTGGCACATATACACAATGGAATACTACTCAGCAGAGAAAAACAATGACATCATGAGGTTTGCAGACAAATGGATGGATCTAGAAAAAAATCATCCTGAGCTAGGTAACCCAGACTCAGAAAGACAAATATGGTATGTACTCACTCATAGGAAGATGCTAGATGTGGAACAATGATGACTGGACTGTTACTCACATCACCAGTGAGGCTACCTGGAAAATGGGACCCCAAGAAAGACACGGAGAAATGGATGAGATCTACACGAACAGCCTGGACATGAGTGGGAGCAATGAAGGGCGAGGGTTGAGGGAAAGAGAGCAGGAGATCCTAGCTGGATCAAGAAAAGAGAGGGAGAACAAGGAATAGGAGACCATGGTAAATGAAGACCACATGAAAAAAGGAAGAAACAAAGAGCTAAAGTGACCTGTAACTTCTACACTGAACTGTTTCTCCAGATGCAGAAGTTTCTGATCTCTGAGCCTGGGCAAAGCCCTCCCTCCAGGCTTTGTTTTAGGGGAAGCTTAGAGTATCAGCTCTGGAGAGTCCACCAGGGTACAACTCTTAGAGATATCTGTATGTCAAAATATATTTTCAAAAAAATCTACAATCTCCAGTCCTCTGTCTCAAGGCTGTTAGATGCTATCTTTATTGAAGACTGTCCTTTTTTTTTTTTTTTTTTTTTTTTTTTTTTTTTTTTTTTTGAGACAGGGTTTCTCTGTGTAGCATTCGTGCCTGTCCTGGATCTCGCTTTGTAGACCAGGCTGGCCTGGAACTCACAGAGAGCCACCTGGCTCTGCCTTCCAAGTGCTGAGATTAAAGGCATGTGCCACGAACACTCATCTGAGAACTGCCTTTTTAAATGTAGATGTTGGAATAAAAGTCTCAGGGTAAGACAGAAGCCATACTTTCACCCCAGCTAGAGGGTTGGTTTTTCCAGCATGTCTACCATAAGGCTGCATAGGCCAGCCACTTTAGCCCTTGGATGATTAACAATGAAATAACATTAGGAATACCTGTTGGGGTGACCACAACATCACACCACAATTGTCTGTATTCACACACACTGGTGCTAAATACTAGTGTTGGGAGAATAAAAATCCAAAGTCCCTATTTACAAGAAATACAAGGCTCTTCAAAGTGATCTCTTTGCAGCATCCTGGTGAAGCATCTCAGAAGATAATCTGATCTGCATTTCCTAATGAAACACTGCTGTTCACTGAATCCAAATGTGCAGCTAGCTCCCAGAAGTCAAAGCTTTTGACTCTGGGATGAATATTCACTCCATTTAGAGTAACTCAAGGGAAACGAGATAAAAATCATAATTTTATCACCCCTTCTAGTATTGTTCCTGTCTTTACACTACTGTCAGAATGCTTTTTACAAAGAAATGCTATTTCTTCCTTCTAAATTTGAGTGGTAAAACAAAATCTAAAACCCCAAGTGATATTATTAAAGCCACAGCAAAGCCCGGGACTCTACAATCACGTGGAGGCGGCGTTTTCATAAGGTACGAATGTTCTTAAACTTTTTCCTACTCGCCTCCATTTTAGAGATGAAACTCTGCATATGTAGGATTGAAATGGTCAGTTCTTTGGGATGCTGAGGTCAAGTTAAAGACAAGAGAAAGGAGACCGAGGAGTGGTGTATGCACACATTATCAGAATGTTCTCTCTCCTCTATTACATCTTCAAATCGAGTGCCATTAATGCCTAGAATTAGTAACCTCAAGAGGCAGCCTGCACTAGATAGGACTCTGCTCCCAAGGTACTGCATGATTATGTTGTGAGATATTTGCAGAGAAGTTTATTTCGGGCTGGGTGAAATTAGCATCTTTGTTTACAAGAATACCATCTCACTGATCAACTTAAAGTACATGCCTAATAACCAGCATTTCTCAGGCTTTTGTGTTGCCCTTAATTAGACTCTTCAAAGTTAATTAGGGGAACGAAGGGTACTTTCTGTTCTTTTAAGTCCCCTTTAACAGAGTCTTGCACATAAAGTGTTCTCACTCTTGTGGGTAGTTTGGCTTCTGTTTTAAACCTACTGGTTAACTGTTCATTGGTTAACTTGTCCTTTGTTTTCATAGTATAACCCACTTTATCATCCTCAGTGCTTTGGATGCTTACCCTCTTCCTCTTCAGCCACCGTACAATTTAATTTTTAGATATAAGATTTTACATTAGTCTTTAATATTTTATTCAAGGACTAGAAACTGGCAAAACTGAATTTTTGGAACACCAGTGTGCAGAGACTAGGATAACATTGACCACAGATATTTTGACAAAAATAAAAACAAAAACAAACTGAATGTTTAGATTCTCATGCCTCAGCAAATGGGTAAGGGCTTGGTGGTGTCGGATATAATACAAATTTCATCTGAATCCAGACAAAAAATCATTGGCTTCATTTTGATACCTATTCGCTTTCAAGTAGTTTAATAATTTGTATTTATAAGAACTTGGTGCATACAGAAAATAGGAGCACAGAATAAGAAGCTAATCCCAAGAAAGTGGGTTTTGCAGCCATGGCGCCTGCCTGCTTTGTGCCGCTAATAGTAATAAGAGACCATTAGAAGGGAAGCCAGTAGATAGGAAATAGTCTCTGCATTAGAGCAGGAGTCTGTCACTCTCCTGGCAACCCTGCTGAGAGCTCCACATCAAAGCCACCACACTGTGTTAATGGTGTCACTTATCCCCCAGCCTTTACACTGTCCCATATGCAGTGACTTTGCAGGGGGTGTGCGTATGAGGGTGAGAGGGGAGTTGACAATGTGCTAGAAGAAACCGTAGGAGATAAACCGACTGTGACTTATCACCTCTAATCCTTGCAATGGAAAACATTTAGGAAGAGCAAATAATGGAGGTTTTTCAGAAACCCACTTTTGTAAAAAGCCCCCTGATTTAATTAGGGATCTAAAAATGGAATAATAAAAATAATTTTAAAAAATCATGAGAAAATCCTTGCTATGTTTATATAATTGGAAGAAAGAAATCATGCTTTAAAACAATTTCCTTAAAATGACTTGATTATATGCTTGAAAAAAATGTGTGTGTGTGAGAGAGAGACAGAGACAGAGAGACAGAGACAGAGAGACAGAGAGAGGGAAGGAGGGAGAGAAGCTTTCATTATTTTTTAGATGGCAATTACAATCATAAATATCTACATAACAAGTTGCTGAAACAAAAATGTTTCTATTAAACTGAAAGCAATCAATGATAATGTACCTACTTACTGCTGTCTCCCTTTCCTGGCTAACATTGCTGTCATTATATTTGTTTTTTGTTGATCTTTTATTTCTAGTACTCACTGACTGATACTTCTTGACAGGTGGAGCAGCATGTCCAGGCACATGAAGCCAATGTCCTCTCTCTCATTGCTCACTGGGGCTCTGAAGGACATCGCTGCTATCTGCCCGGTAACCTGTCTCCCTCAGTCCTTGGCTAGACACAGTAGCCTATGTCTAGGATGTCTTCTCAGTAAGTGTCTTAGTGTCCGAGCTGGCTGGAATACTCCTGGAGCTGTCCACAGGTCTTGGGAGAATTCAGAGGAAGAAACAAAAATGGCTGAGTTGACCCTGGACATTCCAAATGTGAATAGTTAGTATAAATAGCACATCAAAAAATAAAATACAATCATTTCAAGGGAAATACTGCTAATTAAAGGATAATTAAAAAACAAAACAAAACCAACCATGTCTATTTCCTTAAATCATATCAAGACTATTTAGAGTAAAGTCCTGTTATTTCTGGAGGTAGAAACAGGAAATTTCAATACACTGTGATAGAAGCTTTAATAAGTGGTTAGGAAAGGAATCGTAGCAGAGACACCTCACCGACTGCGTATCTGAAATCCGGAGAGTCTCTGCCTCCACCTTGTGCTTTGTGTTTAATCTCAGTTCTGTTGCAGACCATGTCAGGCTCTGACAGCACAGGGCAATGACATTGATGCTTTCTTAACAGATTGGGACAAGGAAGATTTGAAAAACAGAGAAGGGCCAAGGAGATGGATGGGTCAATCAAATGCCTGCCGCCAGAAGCATGAGGGTGTGAGATCAGATTTCCAGAGCCCACATATAATGCCAGCCACAGCTGTGTGCACCTGCAACCCCTAGTACTGGAGGGAGGGGAGGGGCGGCACAGAACAGGTGGATCCCTAAAACTCATTGGCCGGCCAGCCTGACTGAACAGATGAACTTTGGGTTCAGTTAAAGAAACTGTCTCAAAATACACAGGTGATGTGTCATTGAGTAAAGACACCTGATGTCAAATTGTTTTAAGGGATGTCTTGAGAGATGTCTTAGCTATTGAGAGTGCCTGCTGCTCTTCCTCAGGTCCTGAGTTTGATTACTAGCACTCACCAGGCAGCTCCTAACTTCAGTTCTAAAGGATCTTACACCCACTTTTGGCCTCCAGGAACATATGCACACATACACATAAACACAAAGCTAAATCTTCAAGGATGCCTGGTCCTTACCTCCAGCCTCCACACAAATGCCCACCTTCAAGCACAGACGCACACACCCACACTAACAAGTGCGTCAGAGCACATACACACAACACCAGAAAAACAGGGAGGGCCCAAAATGTCTGTATCGTTAGGATGCTTCCATGTGGGAATGTATTATGTAAATGAAGTGCATCTTATCAACTCCAGAAATCCATTTTTCTCCTCATCCTCTCACCTCCGCTAAGCAGCACCCAAGTCAAGCCCTGCTGGAGCTTTACGGAGACGTGGCTTTGCACTCATTCTCTCTTTGTAACTCAGCCGCTCATGCTCCCTCTTTAGTGTCTCTTCATTTCCGACCCCCCGTCCTGGCTGCTGCTGCTTGTTTTAGGGGCAACTCCACAGTTCTACATGTATTCTTCCTTCTAAATCATCATCAGAGAGTTCCGCAGGTTAGAGAGTGTTCAAGTGTGACCTCTCCGTGCATGGCAATCAAGACCTTCTACTTGATTACTTTTCTGGAAACTGGGTATCAGTTGGTTTTACATTCTAGTCTGTCTGAACTTCCAGGGGACATCTCAGAAAGCACCAGGTGATGCTAGCCAATGCCCTAGTCCATCATCCCCAAAGCCTGCTGGGGTGGTGCTTATCATCCACAAAGCCTCTCCAGCCTTTTCCTCTGAAACTTGCTATCTTCCTGTCTTCTCCTCTCCCACGTGCCCCCTACGCTTCAGCCACAAGGCATGTCTCACTGCATTCTGAATATGCCACTCTTTGAAACTCTGTCTTGTCCCAGATGCTGTTTCTTTTCCTGGAGTGCCCTTCCTTCCTTTCCGAGCAGAGCAAACTCCCACTCACGCAGTAGGACCTAGCTCAAATGCCATCTCTTCACTGAAACCCCCTCCAGTCCTGCTAAAGCCGCATTCTCCCATTCACAGGCACACTGGCCTTTTGTGGTGTCTGAGGGAGAAGGGCCCTCCTTAGAAATCCCTGGGCTGTGAGCTCTGGGAAGGTTGTGGAACCTTTTGAATTTTTTATTTTGATCGTTAATCAAAAGTTCAATATCTCATCTGGAGGAGTGATGGATTTCTGGCCCCTTCCTGTGTATCTTCCTATAGTCTGACTCCATCCAGTCCCTCTGTCTCTGAGCCTCAGTGTCCTCCAGGAAGGACTTGCAAGACAAGATGTGCACAATGTAAAAACCATGTGGGAAGTTCTGGAGAGCCTTTGTCTCCGCAAGGGAACCCCTTTACGCCAGCCAAGGTATGTGGCTAACACTCTCACTAGATTTTACTGTATTTTAGAGTATTGTCCAGAGAGAATGTGGGGGACTTATTTTCAATTAAAAGCATGCTAATATTAAGTACTTGTGAAAAAAGTTGTATCTCGCTTTGACATAGAGCAATTCCTTAAATATATATTCATGGATGTACATAATTATATTCATTAATTGGCTAACGTTCAGACTTGAAAACATAAAGCAAGTACTATTATATCAAATGAACAAGTTTGTTTCTGTATTTAGGAATATATATGTATATACATGTATGTATATAACAAAAACTAATAAAAAAGTGGCCCTGATTTTGAAAGAGAGCAAGGGCAGATGTATGGGAGTGTTTGGAGAGAGGAAAGGAACGGAAAATGATATAATTATATCATATCTCAAAATGTAAAATGAATAATTATGAAAGAATTATACTTATAATAATACTAGCTGTAAAAGGAGGAGTGCGTATAACACATTTGAAAGATTAGTTAAGTTGGTTAAAGAAAAAGAAAGATGCCTTGAAAAAGCCTTGGGATGAATTGTTGCCCTTCAGGTAATAAAGGATCAGAATTTGCTCTGCAGATGTAAATGTGAAAGATGCAGCCAGTGAGCTCCAGAACATGGCCTTTCCCATGAATGCTGCAGTCTTTGTAGCCAGCAATAATGCGTGCATCCTCCATACACACTGTGGTGCCTTTGCATGGCTGTCCAGCCACCTCTGTGTGTGAAAGGAAAAAGTGAAAGAGGTTAACAGAAAACATCTGCACCTGATACACTCTCCACCTGCCTTCTTATCGGCTGTCATACTCCCCAGGCCACCACAGTTCAGTGTAGTACCATTAACCATTTTTCAGAAAGTAGATAGTCATGACCTAGAAACCGTCAGTAACATTCCCTTAAAACCTAAAGATTTGTTACAGAAAGAGCCAAAAATTAGCCCCAGGTTAAAGGCCCAGTTCTTTGGACTTGTCTTAGCTGCCATCAAATTACTGATATGAATTTGCTTTGAATAGTGTCCGTACTCTGGTTCTGATGTTTGTGTTTCTGTGGGGACAAGTATTAAGGGCATATTGACAGAAATGTACCAGCCTTCCAGGAAATAACAATTTGTATGAATTCTACTTCTCATGTACTAGGCCAAGCTCTCTGAAGAGCTGTAGAGGAAATAAATCCATCCATCCATACACGTGTATAAATACGTAACTTTGAGAACGGCAGGAATGGTGTCTCCAGTGTTCCTGACACACCTCTGCTTGGGCCTGAGTGTGAGTGGTTTCTAGCTTCAGACGTCAGATGTTCTGACTGTGTTCACTCAGTCTTTGAGTCAGTTTCCTTGCTCACCTTCATCATTCTAATCACATCCTCCGTTCTGGAAGCCATCAGAACTTCCACTCCAAGGATGTAATTCCTTTCGATCGGAAGCTA
The DNA here is from genome assembly GCF_004664715.2 of Peromyscus leucopus. NCBI lineage: Eukaryota > Metazoa > Chordata > Mammalia > Rodentia > Cricetidae > Peromyscus > Peromyscus leucopus. The sequence goes on along the minus strand of NC_051072.1, from coordinate 65,458,303 downwards.
TTAACAGGCAAATAATAAGCAAATGTACAGAAGAACAAAACTTGGATGAATATGAGTTTCAGGTGCTATTTGCGGGTTGAGGAGATTAAGAAGGAAAAAAATAATCTCAGAGTACACATATTCATTCAAAGCACAGTTTGAGGGTTTTTAGGACATTTGATCAGTTACTCAAAATTTCAGTAATTTGACCTATGTCAAATTCTTTCAGGGCTACTGACTGAACATTAATTCTGAAGCCATATGCCACTTGAAAGGTAATGAGACAACGGTCTTTTGGAAAGAGAAAGGTTCAGTTGTCAACCTCCTTTATAAAGACAATATCTTTATCAATTCTTTAAGGCTTTCACATACTGTAATTTAATCATATTCACCTCAACTGCTCTTCCTAACTCCTAGGTGAACTACCCAACTCCCTAGCCCCTTCAGCCCCCGCCTCTTAAATAGCACACTGAGTTCAATTTCCACTACTCCTCTACTCCTAGATGTGGTTTGGCCCATCCCTTGAAGCCTGATCAACCCACCAGACCAATTTATATAAAGAAAACTCTTTCTCCTCTAGAAGCCACCAACTGTGAGTATCCCTGCTCCATGCTAGAGTGCTGATCGGTTTGATCTGGTGCAGGCCTTGTGTAGACAAACACAGCTGCTGTGAGTTCATGAGTGCAGGGCTACTGTCCTGTCCAGAAGACACTGTGTTGCTCTGGTCCTTTCCGTCTCTAGTTCTTTGATTCTAGTTGCTTTTTCTGTTTTTATTTCATTTTCATAAACATCTATTAATTTTGTATAAAATAATGGGTTTGTTATCACATTTCATACCCATATATATTTTGATCACCTTCAATCTCCTATTATAACATCATGCACGCCCTCCCACTGTTCCCTTCTAACCTAAACCCTCCTTCCACCATTACGTGTTATCTCTATTGTTCATTTTTTATAATTATTATTGCTGCATCTATAACTACATATAAGCATACACATACAACCTGCTGAGTCAATTTAGTGTTGATGGAATAAATGTGTTTTTAAGGCTCACCGTTTGGTATTAAATAAACAATTAAGAGACTTATTGCAGAAGACTGATTTTCCCTCTTTCAGGAGCTGGAATTGGCTATTGTTCTTCATCTAGGTAGGGGTGGGACAGTGGGAGATTTCCCTCATTCTCGTTCACATGTCATAGGAAAAGTCTCATTTAGGTCGCCATATTGTTGAAATTTCATAGGTGCAGCTTCCTTAGCCTGTGTAGAAGACACAGTCACCCTGCAGACCTCCTAGCCATCTGTCGTCTGTTACTGTCGTCTTTCCGCTGTCTTCCGCATGTTCCTGGAGGCCTATGTGTAGGGGTTGTGTCGTAGACTTATCAGCTGGGGCTGGACACCTCACAGTCATTCATTCTCTGCAGCTTGATCTACTGTGGTGTTCTGTGACAGTCTCAGTCTTTTGCAAATAGCAGCTTCTATGATGAATGAGAGAGTTATACTTACGGTGATATATTGTGTACCACAATAAAGCTTGGCAGAGGATCAGAGGACAGAGCCAGGCACTAGATTAGACATAGAGGCCAGACAGTGGTGGCGCACACACTTAATCCTATCACTCGGGAGGCAGAGATTCATCTGGATCTTTGTGAGTTCAAGGCCACACTGGGAACAGAGGCAGGCAGTGGTGGCACACAGCTTTAATCCCAGTACTGGGAAGCACACACGCCTTTAATCCCAGGAAGTGGTGGCAGGGTGGAGAAAATTATATAAGGTGTGAGGAGACAGGAACTAAGGCAATTCAGCTGAGATCCTTTGATATGAACTCAGAGGATTTCAGTCAGAGGATTCGTGGAGTTGGTGAGGTAAGAGGTTGTGGTTGTGGTTTGCTCTGCTTCTCTGATCTTTTAGCATTCACCCCAGTATCTGGCTCCAGGTTTTTTATTAAAAGACCATTTAAGATTCGAACAACATATACTCGTCTACAAGTATAAAGATAAATATTTAGAATATTGTTAGAATCATGGTGGTTTAGGAAAGTAGCAGTAGTAGGTTCTTCTCTAGGTTCCCTAGCCTAACCAGCAGAGCTATTTGTCTGGGTTTACAGTATTACACATGAACTCTCTCTCTTCTTGAGTAGGCCTTAGTCCAATTAGAAGGCTGTTAATTACAGACAAAACTCAAAGGCCAGTACTGCACTTTTGAACATATGGATAGATTTTGCCATGCTTTTTTTCTTTCTTTTATTTCTCTGACATAAGTTTGTGAAGTGGTTCTGGATTCATTCATTCATTCATTCATTCATTCATTCATTCAGTGAATGACCTGAGATCTAGTGACTCATTGAATAATATGAAAATGGGTATATGTTAATTTGGAATAATGAGACAGAATGCAACAAATAGGGTAACAATGACTATTTATTTCCCACAGTTCTGCATACTATCTAAGATCTAGGAGTTGGCAGATTTGGTTCTTGGTTAGGGCTATCATCCTGGGTTGCAGAAAAAAGCTATCTTTTTGATATATCCTAAAATAGCAAAGAGATGGCACTCTGTTCTTCCTTTTATAAGAACGCTAAACTAACTATGTGGGCTCTGGCCTCATGGACTCATCCAAGCTTAATCATCTTCCAAAAGTATCATCTCCAAATACCATCACATTGGGGATGGGTTCTTCAGTGTCTGATTTTGGAAAGGCAATTATTCTGTGAGTAACAAAGGACCTTTCCAGAACTCTCTCAGCTAGAGAACCAGCCATTTTGTAGGAGACGAGTCTCCTGTTACATTGAAATGATCACATTAGCTTTCTTCTCATTGGATGAGAGTGTCTGGTGTAAATAACTAAGTGGGGAGGGTCTACTGGAGCGTATGGTGTCAGTTTGTGATGATTGTGCGGTTCAGTTTGTGATGATTGTGCGGTTCAGTTTGTGATGATTGTGTGGTTCAGCTATGATTGTGTGGTCCCATTATTTTTTTCCCATTTGTTCTTCCTCTCCAACTTATTAATATAAATTCTATTTTGCATGAAGAAAATAATCAACATTCTCATCAATATGGTGCCACTGAAGGAGAACTATGGATATAGATTTATTATTCAACTGTCTATTGTCAGTCTTTGCATCTATTTAACAGTTTAATAGCTGAATTGAAACACTACATTGTCTTTAAAACTGTGAATTCAATATAGTCTTATGGTCAATATGAGGGTGTTGAGGTCCAGAAGGTAAAACAGCTTTCCATTAGTCAGTTTGTCATATAAGAGAACTAGAATTGAGTTCTCTTGGTTTCAGGACTTTATACTTCACCCAATCATTATTGCCATGCTTTGTTTTCCCCCCTTTTTTCTCTTCCAAATTAGACATCCACTCCCCTTAGGGATTCTGGGATTAAATGTGAGTTTCAGGTACATTTGCCTGGGTACATCAGATCTGACCACATTAGTGATGAAATTAGCACTTGTGTATGCTTTGGAATTAAAATGGAAATACTCCAACGAACTAAAATTTGAATATTCTTTTCTATTTTCTTCTTTGGTTGGGAGTAAACCTCTATATCTGATGAGTTAGAAGTGGATCTAAAATAGCTTTACATTCTCTGAAGCAGCATTTTAAATATAAAAGCACAATGTAGATGATTAAATGCATTTGGCCATATTTTTCATGGTCTTAAAATATGCGATACACAACATACACACTTAGAGCAACACACATGAACTTCTATTTTAGTACATGTGTGCATATGTTCATATGTATGTATATTAAAATAGAAGTGTGTGTGTGTGCGTGTATACTTAAGATATCAAGATATCATGGATCATGTATGCATCAACTTAACTCCAACCATGAAGAATACAATAGAAATAAAATGTAAAAGAATTGCACATTCATGTAACTAAATTTAATTTTGGTAGGATCATTATTGGTACACAGGAATGAACTATTTTGACTAAGATAGGTTTCCTATCTTCCTTTATATCTTATACCCAAATTTAGTAACTCTTGATTGAATCCAGATTGTAAAACAATTTTGAAATGATAGAGAGTAGGTACTCTGGAGCAAAGTTTTAAAAAAGCATTAGATTTTAGAATTAATTGTTCATAAAATTTCAATATAGCAAGTGCTTAGTGCCTGACAGATTTGCTGACTATTGCAGAAAACCCATACATACAGGGAAGTCTGTAGCAGTAGGGATGAGTACAAAGGTATCCAATTAACTGTTTTGTTTCATTGTTTTTCATTTTTGTTGGCCTCCTTCTCATGCTTGTCTTATTCACTGTACTCTATATATGTTGGCCTTCTTTACGCAGTTCACTTTGCCCCTGTCTGAAGATCCTTCTTGAAGAAAGTGTGCTGTGTTCAAATCCTTGCGTTCTTCTGAGGTGTATTCAAAGTGCAGATCCTACAGAAGACTTTCGACTCTAAGTAGCACACTGTCTTTAATCTTGTAGGCCATTGCTTTTTCATTACATCTACACTTAACAAAATATATTGGCTTGTTTGCTTGTTTTTATATGTTTTCTTTTTTAGTCATCTAAAATCCGTGATAATAATGGAGACCTTGTTTGGGTCTCTGCTTATTTCTGGGGCACAGATATGTGCTGGTACTGAGGAAGTGTCCCACCAATGACTTCTAAAGGAGTGAGTGATTTCCTGAGGAGAGCAGTCCTTTTGTCCTCGAGGACAGTTGGCACGCGTTGGGACATGTGCCTTTGATGTAGTTCTGGATCTCAGCTGGGGTTGCTATTCTTTTTCTAAAACTTCTTTTTCTTCAAAGAAGTTGAATTTGAAGAATTCTGTAACTTTGGATTCAGTTTTTTACTATCAAATTAAAGCTGAAAATGTTGCCAGGAAGGAGGGTAGCCAGATTGGAGGGGGAGGAGGCGAGGGGTGGAAGAAGGGGAAGCGGAGAGTTGGGGGAGGAGATGGCGGAAAGATCCAGGAAACCTGAGGAGAGGCAACAAAAACCAATTAAAGTTAATGAACTACAGCTAAGCTTTTTTAGTTTAGTTTTTTCCCCCCTCACAGTATACCAGCCTCAACTTGGAATTATTTTTCTTGGAGAGACACTGTAACTAGATTATTTCCTCACTACCCCCACCATCAAAAAAAAAGTATCTTTTTAGTCAACAAATGCGTGAGGGTATGTTTTGCGCGTGTTTCTAGTGGGTTTGTCGCTTGGCCTTCAGCCTTGGTCCCACCACCCACTGAAATCTGGCAAACGCCCAGGATGTCACAAATTCTGTTCTCCTATATCTTCACATAAGCTGAGAGTCGGCCCCACTGAATAGTTATCTGGAGGCAGGAGGCGGAGGTCCAATTGTAGTATCTAATATTAGAAATAGAGACGCCTCCAATGGTTTTTGGCAGACTTAGCCTAGAAAGAGCGGCTCTGGCTCTCCCACTCAAACGTCTTAAATAGTTTATGTATCTGCTTGATTAATTTGGCTAGAGACATGGTTGCAGTTAATGTCTTAGGTATAAAAGTTCAGGGAAAGATTCTTATCTCAATTATACCCATTCTCTAGAACAACTCATTCTGACAAGCCAGCTCTGATAAATGTTAATGGTAATGAAACATTATCTTATAGTTATTTAATTTCTGTTGCCCGTAGGACGTCCACAAAGCTGAATGTGAACGAGATGTACTTCATCAGCATGTTCTCTTCATTCAGTATTTTGGCGAAGTGTCACATTCAAATACATAATTCCATTCTAAAATGCAAAGAATGATATAAAATGATTTAAATTAATCCAAAAGATATTTTAAATCTGAGTTTCTGACATTCAGGTTTCCCGTTTGAAATATATCTTCAAATATTCTGTGTACATAACAACATCTTCCTGAACCTCCCCACCGTCTCAGGCTGAAATCACAAAACTTTGAGTACTTCTCGGATCCTCATTTTGTCCTGCCCATTCCTTTTTTTTTTTTTTTTTTTTTTTTCCATTAGTAACTGACACAGAGTAGCTCTTTTTCTTCCAGAGAAACCAAGGATTATGAAGATAAGAATGTCCTTACTGAAGAGATTGGAGAATGCTAACTTGTCACTGTCTCCCAAGTTTCGTTTCCACTTCTCATTAAGAGATTCTGTTGGGTACTTCTTGCTCATTATCTCTTGTGGCAGTCACTCCTTTGTTTGGAAACCCTTGTTATTAGAAAGGTCACGGTAAGCAGATACTGTGGTTTTGATCTCAGCTCATTTGGTGGTTCTTTCCTTCACTGATTCCTTCATCATTTAAAACACTCAATAATCACTTGTTGGAATTCCACTGTTCACAGAGTTGACACTCACTGAAAGCTTGAGAGCATCACAAAGTTACTCAAAATCAATCCTGGGATATTAATCGGTAAATAGAGAAAACGCTGCATTTTTTTTTCCAAGGTAAATAGCCCTACTTCTTTCCCCAAGATGGTCTAATTTTAAACTCTATTCCGATTCTCACTTTCCTCTAGAAAAGCCTTTTATGTTCCTATCCCTCTTAAAATGTAATCCAAATATGAGTGGGCCTTTTCACATTTAAAGAATAGTAAAAGTGTTTCCTCCCACATTTAACACATGTCTTTTCTTAATATAAAAACCTTAAAATAAAAGTGGACTTTTTTCCCTGGTGTATTTCAGTGTTGTCCTTCTTCAGCTTGTGCTGCCTGAACCATTTGAAGCCAAGATGTAACACATCAGGTCAGAAATTCTCCAACTTGTGTTTACGTAAGTGTATCAACAAGCATTACTTTCATGATTGCTTTGCATATTTTCCCGTTTTTATACAGTATAAGTTTTCTTGTCGAAAGATTATTGTTACCCATATAAAGAGTGCTTAAAATAATGTGAACAAGAAAAAAGTGTCATATACTAATAAAGAAAGTATATGAATAAATCAGAAAAATAAATGAAATGTGCAGTAAACACAAATTCTGCTCTCAGTTATAATAAAAACATAAACTGAAACTTCAATAGTGAAACATTTTAGCTAATCAAACAGTTATTTCATTTTCCAGTTTTGTCTCAATATTAATTGTAAGGATATCACGTACATGAAATCCATGCTTACACTTACTGTATAAATAATTATGGTCCTGCAAGAGCCAGTGGGAAAACACACAAGAAGAGCCAAGCATTAATACACTTTCCTGAATCATGTCTTTAGGGACTGAACAAGAAATGGCATTAATTATAAATGTGCAACACCTTTTAGTGTCTTTATTCTAATAAAGTTTGAAAGTAGTTACATATCCCACAATTGGAAAGAGTTAATGAGTGATGATGAAATTCAGGAAATATTAAATCTACACCACCATTTACAGATATTTAACAACATGAAGAAGTCTCAGGAGAATAAAAGAAACCTTTAAATTGTGGGTCAACTGCATTTTATGAGTTCAAGGGCATCTATTTGTTTATGTTTATTGTTGTCTGTCTTCGGTGCTTAGAATAGTGCCAGACACTAGTGGACAAGCTTTGTATACACGCTGATCCAGGGAATGAATACGCAGTGTTTGCACCTACAAGCACTCTTGCACACAATGTGAAAGCACATGCTGTCAGTTCACCAGAAAGTTCCCACTCACATGCTCATCAGTGCAATTTTTACTTTTATTAACATCAGTAAGTTCCTATTTTCTATATTTCACAACTAAGCTATGCAAAGTTTACAGAACCAATAGCCTTGCTCTCTTAACAATCTCCACTTGAAGACTGGAGATATGGCTCAGTGGTTAAGGTCACATACTGCTCTTACCAAGGACATGAGTTCAATTCCAAGCACCTATATTGAGGGTCTCACCCTTACTTATCTCTGGCTCTGGAGGGATAAAGTGCATTTTCTTGGTTTTTGCAGGCACATGCACTAAGTGCACACACACACACACACACACACACACACACACACACAATTAAAAAATAGCAAACTGAATTTTTAAAATAATTTCAACCTGAGGAAATGTTTTTCACTTGGCCTCATGTAGTTAAATTCTGCAGCTGTTTTTGATGATTTTGGTGAACTTCTCTGTTAATCAAACAGTTTCTAAATAAGATAATTCTTTGCCAGTGCTAGACCATTCTTTTTAACTTTATCATACTTTTCAAAAATAATTTGATTTAAAACTTCTTTCACTTGTATTAGAAAGTGGGAATCAATCTGTACTCTCTTTAATATATGGTAATTTGCCATGAAATATAAACAATTGCACCTGGGAAGCAAAAGTAATATGTGAAGATTTCATACTGACTTATGAGACAACTTGTGCCTGACGAACTTCGTGAAAATAAAGTTATTTCCACTAAGATTTTAGTAATGCTCACACAATCACCTAATCTCTACATTTTCATGGCCACAGTACTTTAATATTTCAATAATTTCTAGGATTTTGTTTGTATAATGTTAAATGCAACATTTTCTTCTTTCTAGGATCTACATTTTGTAAGATGAGTAGTAAAACATCCGTTTTTCTTCAGAATATCACTGAAATATCTCTCTCTCCTTGATGTCTTGGTCTCTTAAAATTCACCAGGGATGGGCTTACTTTCACACCAACATTGTTGAGTAAGTCGCCTTCTCCAGGTAGCTTCAGAGGTGCCCTTCAGGTTGTTGAGATGATTTTCATCTATTTAAATAGTTTAAGTGCAGTCACATGACAAGATGCTTTCTTACCATGCCTTTGCAATTTTCCCTTCTGAATTCAGTGTTTATTTTGCTCTTTTTATACATCACAGTGATAATCCACAGAGAGGATAAGCCTCTCGTTCTTCCCGTCCTGTCAAACTGGCCATCGTACCCACATCCCTGGAGAGTACAGCCGGAACCTGGCTGCACTTTCTGTAGCACATTTTACGTGTCCATCCTATCAGAAGAATATGCTTTATTTTAACTTCCTATTCTGAAATGACTCCAAAATGACAGAAAGTTTGCAAAAATGGTGAGTAGCTAACATTTCTCTGGACTCCTTATATGGTAACCACCCTCACCTCTAACTCCTTTTCGTAAATTGCCAGAAGTAGGGGCAAATGCATTGCCCATGTACATCTACCTGCTTCTGTATCTCCTCGGCAATGTTCCTATGTATGACCAGTTGAATCAGAAAACTGGCATTAATACAGTAATTTATTATTGCAATAAAATAAATAGTAAATAATAGTAAAACAAAACATGCAATTTTTTTCAGTTTTTCCAATAATGTCCTTAGAAGCACAATATTGTCTTCTGGTCCAGAATTGCTGTCATAGCTGGTTGCTGTGTGACTTTTGTCTCCTTTATTCTGGAATAGCTTTCATTTGTTATTTTTTTTCATGACTTTGTCATTTTCAAAGATACAGGATAAATACTTTGGTAGCACTTCCCTCAATTTTTGGCTTATCTAATATTTCTTCAGAATTGGGCCATACGTTTTTAGCAGGAATTACCACAAATGTGATGCGGGTCCTCAGGAGGCACATGATGCCTATTTATGCCATTACTGGTGAACTGACTTGCTTACTTGGTGAAGGTGGTGTCTGTCAGCTTTCACCCATAATGTTAATATTTCCCCCTTCATAATTAATGAGACTCTGTGGTGAGATACTTTTAGATTTTAAGAATATACTATTTCATAAAATAGTCATACTCTGGTTTTAGTATCCAGTGATGTCTTATGCCAGAATCACATATTACAATAGTTATTGTAGTATAGTAGAATTTTAATTCTGTATTTTTCTCTATTCTATAGTTAATACTTATATAGTGGTAAAATTTTTCTCCTTAAAATAACTACATATTTGTTTTATAATGACCTTGTTAATTTTCACAGTAATTAACTTTAGTGAATTATAAGGCATTATCATTATTTATTTTGATATATAATTTCTCCTAGTCTTAACTAATTAGAGACACATTCAGTCCTGTAGTGTGTGTGTGTGTGTGTGTGTGTGTGTGTGTGTGTGTGTGTGATGTCCTCATTTGAGGGAATACAGGTGTGATTTATTTCTTTGTCCGTAGTTGGAGGTGTCCAACCTCATATTTTATAAACAGGCTTGAGTGTAGGTGAGGTTACTGCTACTAGAGTATCATCATTTCTAGTTTACTTCAGTAAACACATCTTAGCATGTCCACAGAAATTTACCTATCTATCATCTATCAGTCATTTACCTACCTTACATCAACCTACCCATCATCCATCCCTCCCTCCCTCCCTCTCTCCCTCCCCCCCTGCCTCTCTCCCTCCATCTGTCCGTCTGTCCATCCACCCACCCACCCATCTGTCCATCCATCCACCCACCCGCCTGTCTGTCCACCCACCCATCCATCTATCCATCCATCCATCCATCCATCCATCCATCCATCCATCCATCCATCCATCCATCCATCATCATTTATCCATGAGCTAAAATAGGCACCTTCAGTTAAAACATCATAATTCCTTTCAGATTTTTTTCTTTCCACAGTTGTAATTTGTTCTCTGACACTGGCTAATCCATTTGGTTTGACCAGGGTTTATGCCATAGATGTAATTATTGAGAACAGAGTGAAACACAGACTTTGGAGACAATTACTGAGAGTATGAATTTCTCACTTTCTTTTAGTAGGTTGGTAACAAAGACTGTTGGGGTCCAGCCCCTCTATAGTCTTCTCCCAGGATTCCAGAAGAGATGTTACCAGCAGCAAGAATTAATCTGAGGGGTTCATGAGTAAATCTATGTACAAGAAACTCTTTAGTCCATTCACTTTACTCTTCTGAGTCAGTTCTCTCTCTCTCTCTCTCCATGCTTCTTTTCTGCTCTTGAACTTAACTCCTTTCTTGCCCAATTTCTCTCTACAATTTTCTGCTGTTATCTCTGAGTTCTATCTTAATTCTCCCATCTCATTTTTCCCCTATCTTGTTCTTCCCTTCTAGCTCTTCTCCATCTTCCATCTTGTTCTTCTAGCCCTCTCTTCTAATCTTCCCTTCCTCTCTCCCCAGTCTAGTTTAAATACACATACATTCTCTGACTCTGTTGCTTTCTAGTCAGGTGGGAGCAAGCCAGCTTGGTAGCTAGGTCACCTGCGTCACAGCTAGATGTACCTCGTAAGTAAAAGCCCTTTAGTTCTGGGTTAATTGTTAAAGGGAGATCTAGAATTAGAGATAATAAGAAAGGAAGGTCAAGCTTAATTAGCACATCCTCCAGGCCTTTACTAACAGATAGTCTGTATGCTTATCTGTCTGCAGTCAGTTCTTAGAAAGTCTGGGAAATATTTCAGATAAGATACTCTCCAGAGAAGGTCCTGGCTGGATGTTGCTAATGACGATAATTACAGAAAGGCCTGAAATTATGAATCTGGCTGTGTGACTGCTTTAAGCACAGTTGGGAGATGTATATCCAAATACTTTAATTGTATAGGAAAATTGTGTCCAATGAATGATCAAACACACTCTTTTGTAAATGAAAAAGCTACAACAACACACAAGAAATTCATAATAGGAAATGGCTAATATTCAAAAGCCAGTATCACCAAGGCTCCTTAAGCCTTGGCTTTATTCTCTGGAAAGGCTCTTTGCTTCTTCCAGGTATACCTTTATTATAATCAGCTGAATTCCTACTTCATATTCTGTGGCCTGCAGCATATTTGTGTCCTCTCCTTTAATCATTGGGAGTTAAAAGTAGCCACATACTTGGATTATCTTTTTTTTTTTTCAAAAAAAGATTTATTTTATTTTATGCATATGAACATTTTGCTTGCATGTATGTACATATACTGAGTGCATAACTGGTGTTTTTGAAGATCAGAAGAGGGCATTGGATCCTCTGGAACAGGAGTCACTGAAGAATTTGGCCACCATGTGGGTGGTGAGATCTGAACAGGTGTCTTCTGAAAGAGCTATAAGTGCCCTTACCTCCTGGGCTATCTCTCCAGCCCTTGCATAGTTTTTCTTGAAGATTATCTCCAAATGGAGCTGTTATCTTCCCACTGAGAATTTTGCCTATACAGTAGCCGGTATAGACCTCTAAATGGATCACATATCCCATGAACTCTGCAGCAGTGTTTTGAGGGATGGACAGAGGAAATAATCTGCTCTGGCCCAAGCAGTCAGCATCTAGATCTGCTTAGAATTTTAAGGCAATAATAAAACAACACAAAAATCAATCTGATTTATATTATAATCCTGCTTCATCAACTTCAAACACTTTTTAGTGATATAATATTCTTCTATGTTGGGCTGGAATGTTCTTACTTTGTCAACTGGGACATCGTTCAAGGTAATGTAATATGAAAAGTAGCTAGACTGCATAACTGCCATTCTGTCTTTTTACATGTGTTTAAGATAGAATTCCGTATTTATCTAAACTTTTAGTAAAGAATTATTTTGCCTGTAAAAATCCCATCAGGTCTGAACCTGTCAATAAATTTCTACTAATATATTTTTTTCTACCTTGGTATGGTGAATACACCCTATGAAAAGACATTCAATTTTTAAGATGTATTTTACTCTAATTTTATGTATGTATGTCTGTATATGTATATGGGCATATTAGTGCAGGGTCCATCAGAGGCCAGAAGCTTCTAATACCCCTGAAGCTGGACTTATAAGTAGTTGTGAGTCACTTGACATGAGTCTTGGAACTGAACTATGGTCCTCTGCATGAGCAGTACAAACTCTTATCTCCTGAGACGTATTTCAAATTCATGTGTATTTTACCTTTGTATATCTCCTGGAACCCTGTATTAAGGAAACATGACTTAAGAAACTTAAGAAACATATTTAATCTTTAAAAGTAGTTTAAAGAATGATTATTTCAAAGTTCTCCACTCCCACACAACTGACAATAGATGTTTTATTGTTGTTGTTCACCAGTGAAATGATGGACATGTAGAATAGATAGAGAAAATTCTCATGTCCTCATCTGAGATCTTTGGTAGAATCTTTAATTGTCCTTCAATGTCATTCAAGGAAACATCACACACATCTTTTTTTTCCTCTAGAGATGCTATTGGATTGAAGAACATCTGCAACCATCTGAAATATGTTTCCCCACGTTTTTCTTTAATATTTCTATGGATATCAGAATTCTCACAGTTTCTGTGAAATGATTTTTTGAACAAACATCATTTATGCCTATGTCTTGAGTAGTGTCAATCTGAACTGAAAATGTGTCAGCTTTTTAACATTCTCAAATTCTACTTTTAAAATCACAAAGAATCCCTTAAAAGAGGTTGGGTCATGATAAAATTTGTTTCAGAACAAAGTGACTGGTAAAAACCTGAAGTTCTGGAAGAAATAAAGAACACAGTTCTCCCAGTCAAACAACTACCTTCTTCATTGGGTTGGCTGTGTCTGTTTGATGGACTCCATCAGGACTACACTTGTTGGCTGCTGATGTTTCTTCATTATAAGTGGAGGTGGGGAGAATCCTGGGACTCTCAGCTGAAGCTCCAACTATTCCTCTCAGTCATTTGTAGGCTAGCAGGTGTAATTGCATATAATGCTCTTTAAACTGTTAATTAGATAATTGCATTTTAAATGATTTAATTCTCATAAATTTAATCCTTTTCCATGAGTTTATCAAAACTGAATTCCGTGAAGCTATTTATGTCCTCAAACTGCTTTTTGAAATAGAAGCAAATATAAATGTTTGTTATATTTATTGGGGAAACCTCATTAACTGGATCTTTTCTATATAGTAGAATTGGTTTACCAATTTGGGTAGAGATATAGCTCAAATTTAATATCTTTTTATATTATGGGTATACAGTGTAAACTCACTCAAAGACTTTTAAACATATTGAGTGATAATTTAACATTTAAAAAATTGACAACATTGTTTTGATTCCAATGGATAACTTCATAATAAATAAGTAAATAAATAAATAAGAAGTATTTTATTAAAAACATTAAGCAGTCTGACTCACTATTAATCCTGGTCGTCTCTGCCTTTATTTATTTGCCACTTGTATATTTTACTATCTGAAGATAGGATTCAAACCCTGCTCTCCCATTAAGAGGGATTATGAAGTTGATGAATTTGTTTATATCTGGCAAACTCAGTCTTAAAAATGAAAGTTCCTGTCCATTTCATAGTGATATTGAAAGACCACACGAGCTGAATGCAGTTGAAAGATTTTTGTGATTTACAAATCTGTGTAATATTAAATAATGTTTTTATTGTTTATTCAAATGCAAAATAGACTATTGACCTAGCCACCATGCAACTTTCTGTCTCTTAAAAATGATAACATGGTATGCTATTTCTCAAACCCAAGAACTAGAGTTACCAGGAGGATACTTTCATGCTAATGGTTTGCAGCTATTCCAATTCTCTGGACCTCTTTGGGGGCTTGAGAATTTGCACTGGTGACAATCTCCCAAGGAATGCTGTAGGCACTGGTTCAGGAAACATACATCATGAACCATTGACTTACAGGGGTCAGAGAGATGTCTCAGCTCCTCTTCCATCTTACCAGGGTTTGATTCCCAGGACCAACACTGTGTCCCACAAATTCATGTAATTCCAATTCAAGGGGATCCAACACCCTCTCTTATGTTCTCTGGGGGCATCAGACACACATATGATACACAGATATGCATGGAGGCAATATACCAATACATAAAACAATACAAAGGAATTACTGTCTTATAATTCAAGACTGTGTGCCCATCAGACAAATATGACATGCAAATAATAACATTGAACATATTAGAAATAAATTGTATTTGCCTGAATACATGATCTCATTATGCTTTTTTTCTAGATTTCATCTCCATGTCCAATAAATTAACAGCCCCATGTAATCAAAGGCATTAATATTTTAGGATAATTAGTACCATTATTTTCTATTACTGCTTTCCAGTTCTAACACACCATTATCAGTTCCATAGTTGAGAGCACAGAAGTTGCTATCTCTTGAACACAACAAACCTATCAGAACACACTTGATTTTATGCATTTGTGATTTTTTAATTGAAAAGGAAAATTCTGGACTGGGGAGGTGGCACAGCCATTAAAACCACTTTTGCACAAACACAAGGATGAGAATTTGGATTCCAGCATCCAAGTAGTGAGCCAGGAATCCCACAGACAATGGAGATTTCATCTCCACAAGGTCTTACACCCTCTTCCTGTCTCTGCACACACAAGGGCACATACACCGATGTATATACACATAGAGACATGTAAATAAATAAAATAAAAATTGAAAATAAAAATTCAAGCATTCAGTATTTTTTAAAATTCAAGAACTCTCCAAGAAAGGTCATATAAGTCAATGGAGAGGGGTGTGACACAGATCTATGACATTAATTAGTGTTTATTCAGAGATAAATCTTGTCTGGCTCTTCCATCTTCTGTGGACATTGTGTAGAACAACACACACACACACACACACACACACACACACACACACAAGCATGTACATGCCTGCACACAACATATTTTATTTCAAGAATTATATTTCTTAGATTAAAAAGTTATTATTGTTTGCCAGTATAGAAATTCAGCTTTGCTTTTCAGAAATCTTGGACTATAATGGAAAGAATATTGCAATTGATTTGTGTTAAGTTGTTTTTGAAGTGGCACCATTGAAGCCTTGTATCCATCCCACCTAAACCGATGAAGAGTTGCCACGTGTCTCATGGATTACAGCTTAAACTGTAAAATGATACAGTTCACCCTCAAAGAAGTTCATAGTGTTTATGAAATAGATATATAATTCCTATCAATCCAAATCAATAATACACCTAGATTTCTCCTGCTAATAAGACTATTCTTGATCCAAGGGACTCAGTGAGGGGAAGGTATCTTGAATCCCAAGAGAATAAGCCATATTTAAAATGCTGAACAGAATTACAAAAAGACACCAATCAAAGAACCCCTGTAGAGTTACAGAGGAGGAGAATCTGGCCTGTGACTCAGGTTAGCAAGGAAAAAAATGAGACAGAAAAACAAATATCGTCTGTTGTGAGAGAATAAATACAGGAGTTACATAACTACAGTAGAAGTCAGTTTTTATTATTCTCACTGTGCCTGAGTCCAAGATGCTCAACCTGTTCCTGAACACGTTTTAATTATCAGGGCTTTTAACTTGTGACCTTTTCTTTACATAATGTCAGTGTTTAGCACATATCAGTTTTTGTTGGATTTTTGTTTACATAGAAAAACCAATTCTAAGTAAGTACAATTTATAATCTACCACTCAATTTCTTTACAAAGCTTTTTAGAACCTTTGTAATATATCTTAACACTAACCTGGTGCCTAAATATAACTGTCCCTTGTGAAGGAATGGCTCTTTTTCTCTTTGTCTGATTAGGCATGTATTTTATAACGTAACATTTGAAATCTAGCTGCTTGAGCATGTGTGAGTTTTTCATCTTCTTGGACTCTCTATTTTCCAAGTAATTTCTTTCTTCATTTAGATTAAATGTACATTTGCCTGGTTGACAAACCAAATGACTCAGAAAGGCATCTTCCTTGATTACTACATAAAGATGGATAAAGACAAATGATTCACACATTCATGTGCTTCTTTGATGATAAATGTCAAAGACCCATTTTTGCTTCCTTCTCCAAGCTATGATGATAATGACCACCAACTTTTGCTACTCAGAATTAACTTTGCAGATAGTTCCTTAGGGGAATCACAGTTATGCATTACTTACTCAGAAAAGCTTACCCTCATTTGTCTAAGGCCTAAAGTGCAATTACTTGGCTGGTAAATTTTTTTATTATTTTTTCATGGTTATTTATATTTATAATTTAGTGGATGTTTGTATAAAGCAAGGAAAATTCAATGGTGATTTTTAATTTCATTGTCAGTAGCTCCGATTTTGTTATGTGTATCATTAATATTCTAAACATCTATTACATCAAATGTAAATGGGCTTCATTATGTCTATTCTGAATTGGCTGTAATTTCCATTTCTCTCTGTATTTTCTGTCTGCACAAAAATTGGATCGATATATACACCTCTGCTAAGTCCCTCAAAGTTTAAATTACATCTCTCTGACTTTTTAAAAATGGTTTTAAGTGTTAAGGTTTGTTGGAAGACACTGGTCTAATGGGTCTGTTGGTAATCACTCCGTCAATCAATACATGTTTCCCCTTGCTAACCTTGTGTCAGGTTAATGTGGTATATTATGCTTCTCCCATTTGTGGAGAGTAGGCAGCCTTCACAGGGTGCTCAGCCATGACCTGTGCTTTGTCATTTTCATCTGTGGCCTTTGAGGGGGGCCACAAACTAGCAATCAGCTTGTAATCTCCCAACTGCAGTAAGAATGGGTTAGGTGTTAGCCTTTCACTGTTACCCCAGTACTAATTTTTATAGGGTGGGGCTCATCTTGTGAGGTTTTCTCAGATCCTGCCAATCATTGTCAGGAGCTTTTAAATAGAAACACTTTTCAACACTTCAGAAGCTCTTGAAAAAAAGACTTGCACATTTTCTTTTGTTGTCTCCTTAGGATTCTCACTGCTAATGACTACTGCCAAGATGTATAAATGGAACGGTTCAGCTAGGAGAAGAATCTGAGGTTTAAAATGCCTCTTGCTCTATGACAACTTTTCTTTGATTTCGTGATTGAGTTGGGACAGAAGCTACAAGAGAAAACTGATCCCTCAGCTAGCGCAGATCACAGAGAGCAGCTGGCTTCTTAGAGTCCTTTAGCTTAAGGCTCAAGATCCAGAAACTTAAATTATTTGGGAAGAAGAGTTAAAACTGATGAAACTGAATATTATGGCATTCTTAAAATGAGATGTTTGGTTTTATAACGTATGGACATGCAAAGAAAACAGATTTTCTTTTGGATTTTGCAGAGAACTGAAGTTATTGATGTTGATACTTTGTAAAGGGCACAGTAGTCCCTCTTCATGTGGCAGTGGTTTGTCCCAGGGAACCCTTTAGACCAGAGGAGAAAGGACAGTTAGTTCCATGAGAAATAGATGTGATGGTACTATGATTCGCAGTTTCTTTATCTCATAGGACTTCTATTGGATTTAAGAGCATGAACTGTACTTAACCAAGTGTTTTATTATAATGTGTATAAAATACATATAAAATTTTATATTTTAATTGTATTAAATTGATTTTTAGAACTATTGGGTAGATAATTCATTGAGGAGAAGAAGCATTGGATATCAAAATCCCTAGACTATGCCAGCTGCTTTCATGGGTGCAACACTGTCGTTCTTTTCCATAAGAGCATTTGGGATGTAGGTCAAGGCATAATTAAACTGAAAGTCACTGACACTCTTGGGCAGTCAGTGTTCCATGGTCTGATTCTGGATAATAAAAGGAGGTGTTATTCTGTCTAAAGAAATCCGCAGAATGCATGATTCATCTTAAGGACTGATTTTTATATCTTTATCGATATAAAAAGTATGCGACTGTCTTTACAAAAGTTGTCCTATATGCAGAAACCAAGATGAGCATTGGAGTCTTTCTGGAATCTTGCTTGAATCAATTGAATAAAATATTCATGAAGATACATTTTGTGTGATGCTCCTTCTTGAGCTGAACAGAGTTGATGCAGTGCTGTCCTGTAATGGCAGAGGAACTGAGCAATCGATAGTGGGAAGCATTGGCTCACCAACGTGCAGACCCTAAGTAGCCAGGACTCCCAGGTATAACTTGCTTAAGCGGAGGTATTGCATGATGCCACAGCATGATCAGTAGGTGTATTAAGTCTGTAAAGTCATATAGATTATGGTGCTCCTAAAAAGAAGAGGCCACTTATGGTGAAGGTGAGGAGAATAAAATAGAATGGACAAAAGCTGGAAAGCCCAATGGTACATTATATAACAGACTGATTAGGCCTTTCCTGTATAACAGTTCATTTCATGGATTTAACTTTTATTTTATTTTAGCCTTTTCTACCCAATAACCTATAAATTAGTAGTAATGTAGATAATCAACAGTATAATAAAGCTGATTTTTAATTAATGCATATCAAAAATAATTCTAACTAATGAGATCATAAAAAATTTTGATGAACAACTAATCACTGACATGGGTTTTGAAAGGTGAGGAACACTGTCTGTGAGAAGCTGTGACAATATTTAGCCAAAGATATAAGCAAAAATGCTGGTTTCAAAGAGCCAGGAATTGGTGAGCCACCATGTCACCCAATGAGTATGCTAAAGACAGGAAGAAAGGGAATGTAAAATAGAAGAGGCAGGATGACTTTACAGTGAAGAAGATCTTAGGAAACAAAGTGAAAATTCAGAGCTATAGGCAATAGGAGAAAATGGACACATTTTAAGTGAAAATGGCATATTGATTTTAAAATAATAGTATTTTGTAGAGGTATAAAGAATGCATTGAGTAAGAAAATACTATGTGTAGGGAGGTCATTTCAGAAGACTTGTAAAGGTCTCAATAATTGGATTCTGGTGATAATGGAGGCAACCCAAATGGAGACAAAGTCTTAGATCTGAGAGGCTGGTATCATTGACTCCATTGCACTTCGAATATCACAGCTTATAGAATGGGGGGAGGGTGGGTATGGAGAGATAACTTTTAGCTCTGTACATGAATGAGTGGGAAAATGATGAATGGCACACATCAATAGAAATATTAGGATCGAGAGCACATTGCTAGGTGGATATGGGTGTTCAATATGTTGACGTTGAAAGTACAAAGCAGAAACCAGATGAAGCTGCCCTGAAAGAAGCTGGAAATCAAGTATGAGAAAAAAATTAATAGAAACTGACAGAAAAATTAAAATGCATATGGAGAATGCATGCATCTCCAGCAAAAGTGATACAACTAAATTATACTTAAGTATGCTTGCAGTGTGCTGTGGGGTGGTCTGTATGTCAAATCTGTTGCTCTGATTGGTCAATAAATAAAACACTGATTGGCCAGTGGCTAAGCAGGAAGTATAGGCAGGACTAACAGAGAGGAGAAAAGAAAGAACAGGAAGGCAGAAAGACACTGCCAGCCACCGCCATGACAAGCACCATGTAAATACTCCGGTAAGCCACAAGCCACGTGGCAAGGTACAGATTTATGGAAATGGATTAATTTAAGCTATAAAAACAGTTAGCAAGAAGCCTGCCACGGCCATACAGTTTGTAAGCAATATAAGTCTCTGTGTTTACTTGGTTGGGTCTAAGCGGTTGTGGGACTGGTGGGAGACAAAGATTTGTCCTGACTGTGGGCAAGGCAGGAAAACTCTAGCTACAACAGTGTTTCTGTCTTTGTTATTTTTGAATACTTTTTTTTTGTAGCAGTATAAAACTTGACTGAATGTTTGTTGTTGATGATTGCATGTATAAGGACGGGGCTTTGGAAACTTTGGAAAGTGTAAATTTAATCGGACAAGAAACTTTATTGTTCACATATCCTAGTTATGTTTACTATTACTATGATGAAACATCATGACCAAAATCCACTTGGGGAGAAATGGGCTTATTTACTTCCACTTCCACATCACTGTTCATCATTGAATGAAGTCAGGGTGGGACAGGGCAGCATCTTGAAGGCAGGAACTGATGCAGAAGTCATGGAAGAGTCTTGCTTACTCGCTTGCTCTACGTGGCTTGTTTAGCTTGTTTCCTTACAGAACCCAGGACCACTAGCCCAATGGGGGCCTCCACACACAATGGGCTGGGTCCTTCCCTATCAATCACAAATTTTAAAAAAAATGCCCCACAGGCTTGCCTACAGCCAGATCTTATGGAGACATTTTCTCAACTGAAGCTCTTCTCTGACAACTCTTGCTTGTGTCAAATTGACATAAAACTAGCCAGTACACCACCTAAGAGCAAAAATACCAAAACCCCCAGCAGAGTCCGACATGGAGGTCACAGTGCAGAAGAGCAGGGCTAGTGGAACTCTTGTGTGAGGAGAGGATAGTTTTGATTGGTTGCAGGAAATACACCTGCATGGTTAAAAGTGGAAGAAGCTTGTGGTTTTAAAATACTGTGCAGAAAAGCAAAGACATCTTTCAGTTGCCAAAGGATATAATATCAAGGATAACACTGTGGGTAGCACATTTCTCAGGCAGAAATGTAGGTTGTAGGCTCCTAATCATTCCAGAGTCATGTTCTCCATGTCTGTGTAAGACACAAACTAGTGATTTCTATATAAAACCCTAAATACACCTATACACCAGCAGCCATCTGATGGTAGCTAATTCCAATAGCAGTGACATATCCATCTCAATAATTGATAGTAATGATAGTGGAAATCTTAGACAGCTGAATTGGGACAGAGAGATTAGTCCATGCTACAGTAGCAAATATGACTTTTAACCATAGTACTTAGTTCAAGAAAGATCCTGGGTTATTGTCTTCTGTGCCTTGATTTCCAAAGAAACCAAAAAATTCGAAAAGAGCTTAAAGTAGGTGTCTCTACTTTAGACCATCTTAGTTTAGAAGTGAATCATGTACCTCTTCTCATAGCCTTGAAAGTTCAGAACTTGTCACAAAGCACGAATCTAACTGTAATACAGGTTGGGAAGTATAGGTGTCCATGTGGATATTTGAGTGTTTGTGTGA
Source organism: Peromyscus leucopus (assembly GCF_004664715.2). NCBI lineage: Eukaryota > Metazoa > Chordata > Mammalia > Rodentia > Cricetidae > Peromyscus > Peromyscus leucopus. The sequence goes on along the minus strand of NC_051072.1, from coordinate 65,436,884 downwards.
CAGTCTCACTATCCATTGACAAAATGACCCTTGACTTCTTTTCTGTTACCCATAAAAACAAACTAGATCCTTAGCTAGGCGGGAAAGTCTAAATTTTGTTCAGTCACTGAATTGTTCAACCCATCCAATAGAGGCACGTAAATCCAGAAATCCTGGGCTCAAGAAAGCCTCTGAATCAGTTCCAAGTGTGTCTCTGTTCATTCCAGCATCCTATGAACTTGAAAGACAAATTTTATCTGCCCTTCACCCCAGACAAACAATGGGGCACTTTAATTAGAAAGGGAAAGGCCTGGAAATAGCCCACAGTCCTTGGTTCATAGCAAGGGATGAAGGGTGGTCAGGGGCAGGGGCAGGGTGGGAACTTCCTTAATTAGGTCATGATTCTGCTCGATTCCTCTACCCATTGTTCTTAGTGATCCTATGTGGAGTGGATGTAAAGGAATGTGCCTACTTTAACTGGAGCACCTTGTCTCAACTCACTTCCTGCTACAACAGGCTGGTAGCCAGAGTTGTTTTAAGTATGGAGCAGACATGAATTATTTTTTTCAACCAGTCATTCTTTTTTTGGCAATGCAGTAACTTTATAAACTTAATAGTTTTCCAATCTATATACTTCCAGTAAATTTCACAGCCCACCCAAAATTAAAATCATTTTTGGTCAGTCACTACCCACTAATAGTCTGAGTGTCCTTGTTCTCCATCTCATTTTCTCTTTCAATTTTACTCATTTCTCTCTCAACTGTTATCTTGAGGCTATTAAACTTAACAGGTAAGAGTATATCCTAATTTCATTTCTGCAATAAATAACTCTATCAACTCATAATATATATTAGAAGCTGGCCACTTATGATATGGATTTTGGGAGAAGTAGTAGAGATGTTAGCAGAAATACAGGAGTCATCTACATGTTTGATTTTAACGCCGTGTGGGGAGATGTCTAGGTTTGGATACATTATTGTTACTATTATGATTATTATTTTTTTACTTTTAGTAATTATGAAAAAGAGGTAGGTATGGTGGATACTAATGCTACTGGTATCTGTTAGGTAGAGATGGGGATGCTACTGAGCAGCTCACAGTGCAATAGGGAACCCAGTCCAACACAATATTGTGTTGCTCCTAATGATAAGGAGGTGAAGATTGAGAACTTTATCCCTCAGTACACAGTCCTGAAGCTTTTATCACTACAGAATTTTTCAAGAGTTTTTGGAAGGATCAAAATAGGCCATTGCCACCTTCAGTTTTACTTAGAACAACCAGGATTTAAACTTTAAGAAATAAAGCCATTATCCAGTGGTAGCTAAACATCTGGCAGGAAACCAGATATTCTGAATATTGATACACACACACACACACACACACACACACACACACACACACTCCTGTATTTCAGTTGTTTGGGTGTGAATATGTGATATATACCATTGAAGCACTTCCAACTCATGGCAGGTATCTAACAAGATTTAAGATTCAATTTCCCCCAGTGTTTTAGTCCATAAATGTTATTTCTCCAGTATGCCAATACGAACTTAACTTTCAGAGTAAGTGTGAGAAGTCAAAGGGCTTGGGATGAGAAGCTAGGTGGTGAAGAGCTGGAAACAGAACTTACCTCGCATGGGCAGCTGTGATCAAAGGCAGAAAGTCATGAACAGAAAGGCCATCATTTCCACGGGAAGGGATACTACAGCGCTGCGCCTGGTGTAGGAGCTGTGGGCATGCCTGTTCTCTGTATTCCAGAAGTGGTTGGTTTAGATCAACTTATAATCAATCAGTAATTGTCTTTTAGGGTTTTTAATATCCTTGTGGAAACTTAGCATCACATTTTAGAGTATTGCTCCTGGAAAGGACCAGAGAAAAGTGTAGAAGATGAACTGTTTACCCAACTCAGTCCTATGTAAAAGTCACTTAGCCTCATTTGTAAATAGCATTTTTGGTTTGCTTGCTTCTTAGCCACTGTCAATATTTATTTTATTCACCGGTTTCCTTCAAATTCTAATCTTGTCTGAAAAATGGAAGGGGTAGTTAAAGGGTACTTTTTGTGATTTCTGTGTCCCCAAGTACAAGTCTTCCTAAAAAACAATCACATTTAACGGGAATGAATGGGAAGGTAGTAGGGTTTTTGTTCCCTAGCCTTGTTTCCAGTTCACCTATTTTGACAATTTTAGATTTGAGAAATATACATTACCACCTGTTTATACCTACGTCCTTACTTTTGTGAAGAAAGACAAAATTAAAGAGGTTTTCCTTCTTATTCCTAAGTTTGTAACAAGAAGAATGCCAATGTTTTCCTCTCGTCCTTTGTGCTAATGTTATTCTATCCCATGCCGTTTTTGTAATTATGAGTAATACCCCAAATATTGTAGAGCGCAGTGTTGAGTCATCAGGAACTATAAATACTTTTGTTCTCAAGAAACAATGAAGCCGTCTATTCTCCCACATCTATCTTCTCCATATGCCACTTCATTTAAGGTTACGCTTTTTGCTAAATTTATTTTTAATTTATTCTTAAAAAATCATTCCTTTACTTTGTCCAATACCTAGTGCAGTTATTTCTTAGTAAACACTTTCATTTTTTCTGATGTTTCATAAACGTATCTAAATCTAACTCATCACGCACCACTAGCTACACCTAATCACACACACAGATTTGAATTACTCCATTCCTATTTAAAGCAAAAGAACAAAAAGTAAGAATGGCAGATGTGTTCATAATTAATATCCTACTGGGTTAATCAGCAGATGCTTGGGATTGCTGTGAAACTTTTGATGTATTCAGAAAATCACTGGCTTGATCTTCAGACCCTTTTAAACACATGCATACAGGAGCTACAGCTTTTAGGATCTGTAAGCCTCATAAATAAGGTACTCAATGTATTAAATCACAGAGAAACTGGGTGCTTGGCTTGGAACGCTTCAGTGACATGCTTGCAGTCATATTCCTAGTCAACATTGTGCTAATATTCCTGGTTTACTAACGTTATGCTCAAAATCCCTTGTAGACAAATAGCCCTGATGTGTGACTTTCTAAAGTTGATGAACTACAAAATGCAGAGGGTTAACAAAAGAATATTTAGAACTTGTAATTAGCCAGTACTTCCTCACTCACAAATGTGGAGAAATAAGAGGCTTGCTGTTCCACTGAAGAACAGGAAGAAATAGAAGATTGCTCCTGGAAAACCCATTAGTACAGCTAGACAACCTTGAGTTGGAAGCTGTCTCCCCGGAGCAGCTCCAGCAGTCAGCCTACCAGCTCTGGGCTTTGGTGCCTTCATCAGTATATGCAGAATCATCTTTCTGTCTTCAGCTTTGCAGTGTTAAGCTACACATGTCTTATTTCACAGACATGGAGCTGTTATGATCAAAAGACTGCACTCTACAAAATGCCGAGTTGTAGAATAATATGGTTTGCAATTTAATTTTGGAGTTAATATAGTCAGGTGTGTGCCTGGCACACTGGGGGTACTTGTTAAATGGTAAATGAAACAATTCTGGCTCAAAGAGTAATCTTTGAATTTAACTAGAAATAGAGTCGAAAGGAAAAAATTAATGAACAGGAAGGGGTTCATCAGCACTTTTTAAATATCTTTATGTCTAGGAAATTACAATGTTTCTTGCAAGTCAGAATGATCACTTTAGGTAGGTTTCTTACCACTTAATAATATTTAAAGTATTTTGTGTTTGAGTAGTAACATTACTATCAGTACAACTGAGCTTTTTTCTTTACCAATGATACTATTTTTTTTTTCCCGAGACAGGCTTTCTCTGTGTAGCTTTGCGCCTTTCCTGGAACTCACTTGGTAGCCCAGGCTGGCCTCGAACTCACAGAGATCCACCTGGCTCTGCCTCCCGAGTGCTGGGATTAAAGGTGTGCGCCACACCGCCCGGCCCAATGATACTATTAACAGTAATCTCAGGTAGTGGAATTTTCCTCTTCTGAGTCTTTCAGGGGACCATAGAGAAGGGAGAGTGTGGGGTTAGACATATTCACTAGGTTGTGTCGTGGGATGGAGTAAATTGGGGCTCACAAGTGCTGTTAGATTAGGAAGGGAAGTATTGAATAGCAAATGAAAAACACTTCTTTGGTAGCCTGAGATGAGAATGGAAGAAAGCGTCATAGCTTTTTTGTTTCTTGTTATGTTTTCTTTTAAAATGAAATACGTTGTCATGAGGAATACTTTCAAATCCAAATGAACAAAACCACACTGAAAACATGTATTGTTTCCAACAGTCACTAAAATATCAATTTATTTTGCTTGATTTTGTCTTGTCTATAGGTTTGGCTTATAATTGCAAACAATAAGATGATAAAACCTAAGGTTCTTTCATTTTCCATTAGATGAGATGACAGCTGAGAACATTTTATACTGTAGCCTACAAGTGTCTACAGTGTGAATACAGATTGCTTTATTTTTTTTTTGAGATTATAATATGACTACAACATTTCCTCCTTACCTTTCCTCCCTCCAAGCCCTCCCATATACACCACCTTGCTCTCTTTAAATCCATGGCCTCTCTTTCATTAATTGCTGTTACATGAGTGTGTGTTTGCACACATACATATTCCTAAATATAATCTGCTCAGTCTGTATGTTTCTGTGTTTTCATTTGGTATTGGATAAACAATTTATGTGCTCTTCCCTGGGTAAGAATATTTCTTCCTCTATCAGCAAGGTGCCTATACTTGTTGGTGCATGGATACAGTCTTGCAGTCTTTGCTACATTCTCTTTGACATGTCTATTGTTTAATTCATATTGAGGCAACCATGTTGATCAGACTTTATAGGTATAGTTCTAACATTCCTAGAAGACACAGTCCCACAGAAAACTCCCTGTTCCTCTGGTTCTTACAGTCTCTCCACTTCTTCCACAATGCTCCCTGAGCCTTAGGTGCAAGAAGAGATGTTTTGTAGGTGTACCCCTTGGGACTGGGCTCCTCAAATCTGCATTTTGATAGATTGTGATTTTCTGTAATGGTTCTGTCTGTTGCGAAGAGAAGGTTTCCTTTGATGAGGGTTGAGACAATGCTTATATGTGGGTATAATGGCAATCTTAATGTAGTCCAGGATGATGCTGGTTTAGTAAAATTGTTGTAAGTTCGCCTCCAAGCTCCATCCACGACTTCACTAGCTCTAGGCAGTTGGCTGGGTTTCCAGAACCAGACATGATTTTCCTCTTGTTGGTCGGATCTTCAGTCCATTGAGGGAACTGTTGATTACCATTAAGGTGTGTGTGTGCCAGTATTGTGCCCTTAGGGTTATAATGCCATGATGGTCACTGATGTGGTTCATAGGAATTATAGCTGTGCAAACTGCTGGTTGCTTCCATCCTTTGGAAGTTTTCATGGTGCTTTCCAGTATCATGAAATCTAGTTCTCAGGGAAGAGGCTTTCAGGTGAGCTCCTGTTCAGGTGTCTCTGGGCCCTGTGTCTAAAGGACATGGTATTTTTAGTAGTAGGGACTCACCTCCCATCTCTTGGGGGCCATGAAGGGCAATAGCAATAGTCTGTAATGGTTATTTCTTAATTCTTTTGTTTTCTGTTTTTGAGACTTGATCTTTCTGTGAAGCACAGTCTGGTCACCCTCCAATACCAGCCTCCCAATCAACTGGATTACAAGCACGTACTGTCACATCAAGTGGAAATTCTTACTATTTCTGACTGCATTCTTGTCCTTGTTTTTAGTCAATGGGTACCACATTTCCATTTTGCACTGTGTCTTACACATTCTGGGGATAGTGTCACAGATGTGGCAGAGTCCTCAGACCCTTGGTAACTCTTCCTGGCCTGTATATAATTTTCTCTGGGAATAAACCTGACAAAGCTTGTTATATTCTTTCTGTTTATTGAACATTTTTCTTTGTGATCCTGAATGTGATAAGTGGACACCTGTGATCACATCTTCCTAATGCACAGTTCTTCCTTCCTATAATCTTTGCTCTCTTTATCAACCCTGCAGGCAACCTTTTCTAGCTCCTCTAACTGAAGGATATCACTTCTCTTTCATAGCATTCATTTTCTACCAGTCCTCCTGTGTAGTGGGTAGAAATTCCAACCTTGATCTGGAAGTTCCAATCCCCATTGAGGCTTTGGTAACTCTCACACCTACAAGGCGGGGCCAAGAGAGGACCCTGAAGACCCGAGATCTGGATGTACCATCTCTCTTGGTTCCTGGACCCTGGACGCTGGAGGTAGACTGAGCAGAGTTCTCCAGAGAACACGGCCGGACTGCACCACACCTTTCCTAGACTGTGCAACCTACCTATCCCTTCATTTGTAAGATACGCCACTAAATAAACCTCCCTTTTAACTACATTTAATAATTAACTACACTTAATAATTTCACAAATACTCATGTGTCATTACTACATAAGTTAATTATTATTATGTACTTAATTTTTACTTTTCTTTTGTGTCCTTTAATATAACACAGCTACTACACTAGATGGAATGTTTCAGTGCATGGCTAGTACACATTATGTACATGTTAAATAAATGCATACTATTTGCTTATCGTAAAATGCTGTGGAAGTTCTACTCTAGCAAATGTATTAGTATTTAAGAAGAATATTATTGTGTCTGTTCTAGGAAAACTTAATCTAATTGGAGAGAAAAAGCAAATATAAGATTATAAATCATATATAACTTACAAAGTATCATAACATTTCTTTACTGGTCATGTAACAGAAGGATTTATAAAAGTTTAGGACGCTAAGAGATTACCATTGCTCATCTGACAAGGGTACAAGGAGTAGAGTATATCCTGGAAGGATGGCCAGGAAGTAATGGTACATAGGTAAAATTTGTGAACTTGTAAACCTATATTCAACACTCATTTTTAGCTCTGGTTGGATACTGAAAAGAAGTAGCAATTTTTTTTGGTGGCGGGGGGAGAATACTTCAATATGTAGACTCTTGGCATCATATAAATATACTGGGTTATGAGCATTGATTCTAGAAAAAAAATCAAGACAGTAAGTACTATATGTCCTCTTGTTGGTTTTGTGTGTTGGGGGCATATGTGCATATGTGTACAAGTGCATTTACAGAGACCAGAGGAGGCTGCCCTGTCTCCTACTCTATCATTCTCTAGGTGTTCCCTTGAAATCAGGTCTCACATAGAACCTGGAGATGGGCTGTCACCAGCAGAACCCAGCAACCCTCTTGTCCACCTCTGTACCACCAGGACTGGGGTCACAAGTACACATGAACATTCCCACCTTTTCATGTGGGTTTTGAGGGTTTGAACTCAGGTTATCCTATTTGCAAAGCAAACACTTTTATCCACTAAGCATCTCCTCTGCCCTAAGGCATTTAGTTGTCCCAGGTTCTTGAGCAGTGGGGCTCTCTTAACTAAAACAACACCTGCCACCAGAAAAGACAGTGCTGTGGTTTAAATGTTTGTCTCTTCCCAACCTTGGCTGCCCTTGAGATGGCAGTGTACCAGTACTGAGGCATGGCATCTTTCAGAGGTAATGGAAGTGTGAGATTGCTGCCCCCAATGGTAGAATTAATGTCGTTATGGAAGAGTGAGCATAGTCCCTGCTTACTTCTCTCCCATGGTGGAAACAGCACTGTTAGTGCATTGGTCTTGGAACTCCCAGTGTTATGAACTATGAGAAAGTAGATTAATATTTGTTACAAATTCCCCAGCCTGTTCTCTTCAGCAGTAATATCACAAAGTGGATCTCGACATTTTGTGTTCAAGAGAAGTCTATATGAGAGTTGGAAGGGACATAAAAGAGAAAAATCTCAGCAAGGATGGCTTCAACTGCCCAGACTCACCAGGATCTCACAGGTTGTACATAGCATCATAAAGTTGGCCACACCTTGAGGAGGCTGGGCTTCTATATCCTTCATTAGGTATCTATTGACTCTGGATTACCCAGATAGAATAGGGTTCTGCTGTGAATATCACTCTGCATAAATAAAATGTTGATTGGCCAGTAGCCAGGCAGGAAATATAAGTGGGACAAGCAGAGAAGAGAATTCTGGGAGCAGGAAGGCTGAGTGAGGAGATGTAACCAGCCACTGCCATGAGTACCAGCATGTAAGATACTGGTGAGCCACGAGTCATGTGGCAAATAATAGATGAATAGAAATGGGTTAATTTAAGATAGAAGAACTAGATAACAAGAAGCCTGCCATGGCCATACAGTTTGTAAGCAATATAAGTCTCCGTGTGTTTACTCAGTTGGGTCTGAGCAGCTGCGGGACTGGGGGGTGAGAGAGATTTGTCCTAACCGTGGGCCAGGCAGGACTGTAAACTCCAGCTACAGGGTTCTCTTAGGCACCTCTGCTGAGGTTGATTAACAGACCCTATGGAACTATGAATTTGAGGCTCTTGGAGCTAAGAGATATGAACAGCAGCATCCACAGCAGGAGACAAAAGGGATACCTGATATCCAGGAGGGATCCCAGTAGTTTCTGTAATAGGCATCTGGCTGGTACAGCAGGCAGAAGTGTGAACAGAAGTCAGAGTGAGCAGTCTACATGTCCTGTAGTAATTTCATTCTTAAGAATATAAAAGAATTCATTTCAGTAAATGATGGCTATAAGTGAGCTGTGTTATAAAATATCTACTATTTAAAAAGATGCTATTCATGGATGAGCATCAATATATTCCTTTGTATTGCTTAGTAAAATTAACTTTTTAAGAGAAGTCGTAGTAGGACTTTTAGAAAAGAAAGTTGAATCATAGAGGGCAGGTTTGAAGGATGAGCCAGCAGAACAGAAATCTGTGGATTATTTGATAGCACCCTTCCCCAGTATCTGAACACTGAGCATACTGAAGGTATCACACTTTTCAAACATGATGTATTTTAAATTCAGATACACAGTTTAAATTTATAGCTTAACTCTCTCTCTCTTTCTCTCTCTGTGTGTGTGTGTGTTTGTGTGTGTGTGTGCAAGAGAGAGAGAGAGACAGCAAGAGAGACAGAGAACTAGAGAATATGTGTGCACACATGTGTTTGGCATCTCAAATAAACTAGTTCACCTCTGAGTTCATTTTCC